>NC_073304.1:65664472-66264472 GCF_027595985.1 Sorex araneus | reverse complement strand
TTTTTTTGTTTGCCTATACATACCCAGCAGTGCTCTGGACTTACTCCTAGCTCTGTGCTCAAGGATCACTTCTAGCAGGCTGGGGGGGACTATGTGGGTTGCCAGTAATTAAACGTGGGTCATTTACCTACAAGGCAAGCTCCCTGCCCACTGAACTATCTCTCTGGCCCCTGCTGCTCCCAGCTTGGTGCTTGGGAGACCCTCTGCCAGTGTTCAGGGAACTATGATGGAACCCAGGTCTCCCACATGCAATGCATATGCCCTTTGAGCTATATCCCTGGCTCCAAAATAGGGAGGTCTTTTATTTTCCATTCCAATTTGTAATTAGAGACCATAATTTGCTATAATTTTAGTGTTTCAAGCATACACTGTTCCAATACCACAGCCACCACGAGTGTTAGGTGTGCCTCCATGGATATCCCAGGAGCTCTCCCATTCAGCCCACCACCCTGCCCTTGGCAAACATTTCTGCAGGCCCACACTCAGGGGATTTTACCATTGGTTGTTAATAATTCCTTTACCCATTTACTTATTCCTCATATGAGAAAAATCATTCTGTATTTGTCCCTCTCTCTCACTGACTTGACTTAATCCGATATTTCCCTAGTTCCACCCACATAGCAGTGAAATATAGGGCTTAATTTTGCTTACAGCTGAGTAGTATTCCATTGTATCTATACTGCAGTTTCTTTTTTTTTCTTTTTGGGTCACACCCGGCGTTGCACAGGGGTTACTCCTGGCTCTTCACTCAGGAATTACTCCTGGCAGTGCTCAGGAGACCACATGGGATGCTGGGATTCGAACCCAAGTTGGTCATGTGCAAGGCAAATGCTCTACCCACTGTGCTATCGCTCCAGCCCCCTCTATACTACAGTTTCTTTATACAATTATCTGGTTATAAATACTTGGGTTGTTTCTAGCGCTTGACTATTGTGAATAACACTGTGATGAGCATTAGGAGTGGAATTTTTTTTTGAAATTTGGTTTGTTTTTCAGTTTGAAGGCCTTACCTGGCTCTGTAAGACTCAGGGATCACTCTTGGTGGGGCTCAGCGGATCAAAGGTAGTACTGGGAGTGGGATCTAAGTCAACCATCTGCAAGGCAAGCACCTTATCTGCTGTACAGTATTCCTGTCCTTGAAAGACTGTTTTGGAGGATAGATGTCAATAAGTGGAATCATTGGGTGATTTAGAAGCACAATTTTAAATTTTTTATTTTTGGTGGTGGATGGAGCCACACCTGGCAGTGCTCAGGGTTTACACTGCCCTCAGGAATTACTCCTGGTGGGGTTCAGGAAACCATATAGGGTTCCAGGGATCAAACACAGGTTGGCTGCATGCAGGGCAAGTGCCTTACTTGCTGTACTGTCTTTCTCACCCATCAATTCTTAATTTTTTAAAGCAGCCTCCATACTGTTTTTCCTAGAGTCTAATTCAGACAACATTCCCGTCAGCAGCAAATAAGGGATCCTTTCTCTCCACTTTCAAGGCTTCATTGTTTATTTCTGGACTTTTCCATCACATCATTGATGTGAGATGATATTTTATTGTTGTTTTGATTTGCATTTCCCGATGATGAAGACTTCATATGCCTACCAGCCATCTGTCTTCTCTGGGAAAGTGTCTGTTCAGCTCTACTCCTCATTTTTGGATGGAGCTGTTTATTTTCTTGTTGTTACGTTTTGTAAGTGCTATACAGATCTTGGATGTTAGCCCATTTTAAGATGTGTAGTGAGAAAATATTTTTTCCTAGTGAGTAGGATATCTTTTAATTCTAATCACCACTTCTTTCTTCATGCAGAAGTCTCTTAATTTGTTTTTGTTTTTGTTTTGTTTTGTTTTGTTTGGGGGCCACACATGGCGATGTTCAGGGCTTACTCCTGGCTCTGTGCTCATAGATCACTTTTGGAGGGCTTGGGGAAACCATATGTGGTGCAAGGGATCAAACCTAGTTCAGCCACTTGTGAAGCAAGCATTTTATCCACTGTACTGTTGCTCTGACTCCAGAAGTCTACTAATTTGATGGAGTTCTATTATATTTGTTTGTTTATTTTGTTTTGGGGCCACACACTGCAGTGCTTACTTCTGGCTGGGTTCAGGGAGCCATATGCAGTGCTGGGGATTGAACCCATTTGGTCACACACAAGGCAAGCACTCTACCCACTTTATTATTGTTGCAGCCCCTAGTTCCATTTGTTTATTTGTGCTTCCTTTTACCTGGCCAATGACATTGAGCCACTGGAGTGGCTCATCAATATAATGTGGAGTTCTACTTAAATTTATCTTCATTGTATTTTTTTTTGCTTTTTGGGTCACACCCAGCGATGCTCAGGTGTTAATCCTGGCTTTGCACTCAGGAATTGCTTCTGGCAGTGCTTGGGGGACCATATGGGATGCCGGGGATCGAACCCGGGTTGGCCGCGTGCAAGGCAAATGCCCTACCCGCTGTGCTATTGCTCCGGCCCCCAATCTTCATCGTATTTTTATGGATTATTGGGTCTCATATAAATAATTTAATCATTTTGAATTAACTTTTATGTATGGTATGAAATAAGATTCCATATATTTGGCATGTGGCTAACCAGTTTTCCTAACACCATTTTTTTTCCTTTTTTGGGAGTCACACCCAGTGATGCTCAGGGTTTACTCCTGGCTCTACACTCAAGAATTACTCCTGGCATTGCTCAGGGGACCATATGGAATTCCAAGGATTGAATCCAGATTGGCTACATGCAAGGCAAACACACCACCCACTGTACTATCGCCTGGCCTTCCTAATACCATTTATTGAAGAGATTTTGCTTGTTCCACTTCATACACCTAGATTGTTTGTCTAAATTAACTGTCAGTATACATGATGGTCTGTCTCTAAGTTCTCAATTGTATTTCATTGGTCTGAGAGTCTGCCTTTATTCCAGTACTACACTGTCTTAATTGCTATAGCTTTGTATTACTTTGGCTATTCAGGGAGTCTTATTATAAATACTTGTTTGTGTTGTATATAATATAATTCTCATACCCTGAAGTTCATTCTTTCAAAGCATATGATTCATTGCTTCATATTTACAATAACCAATCTATTGTTAATAGCCCAATGACAGGTAAGTGAATAAAGCAAATGTAGTAGGATGTAGCTTCATGGTAAAGAACATGCTTTGCATACACAAAACTCTAGATTTGATCCCTGGTACTACTTTTGAAAAAAGTATATGTGGTATATGTACATAATAAAATACCACTCAACAATTAAGGGAAGATAAAAGCTTGCCTTTTCCAATAATGTGAATGGAATTTAAAGGGATTATACTAGGTGAAATAAGTCATATGGAGAGGCCAGGATGTAGCTCAATGGTAGAGTATTTGCCTTCCATGTGAGGTCCAGGATCCAATCCTCTGTCTACACACACACACACACACACACACACACACACACACACACACACACACACAGGACTCATAGGGGAAAAAAAAACAAATACACAATTATTTTATCACGTGAGGTATAGAGAAGCAAAGAAAAGAAACAGACAAAACCAAACAAAAATATACCCATGTCTCAAATTGCATAATCGAGAATACCTAAGAGGAAGAAGAAGGAGAATGGATGGGTGAGGCATCCAGTGGACTATAGTGGAGGAATATTGGCTTTTTGTAGTGTGGTAATATATAGTTAATGTAAAATTGTATCCCTAAAAATAGACATAGTCTTAATATAAACATTAACCCAATTTAAAAAAATTTTTTTTGGTTTTTTGGATCACACACAGTGACGCTCAGGAGTTCTGGTTCTGACTCAGGAATTATTCCTAGTGGTGCACGAGGGACTATGTGGGATGCCTGGGGTTGAACTAAGGCTGGCTGCATGCAAGGCAAACTCCCTATCTGCTGTACTATCACTCCAGCCCCACTCAATAAAATTTTTAATATTATGGGCTGGATCGATAGTACAATGGGTAGGGTGTTTGCCTTCCACTCGGCCAACCCAGTTTCTATTCCCAGCATCCCATATGGTACCTCCAAGCACTGCTGGAGTAATTTTTGAGTGCAAAGCCAGGAGTAATCCCTGTGCATCACCAGGTGTGACCCAAAAAGAAAAAAATTAAATATTAAATTGTGAAGTGGTTTTTAGTATATTCACAAAGTTGTTCCTAAGTTATCACCAATTCCAGAGTTGGTGGATGATAGGAGATGCTGGGGGTCAAACTGGGGTTGGCTGTGTGCGAGGCGAGTGCCTTAACCCTTGTACTATTTGGTGCCGTAATTATCTTTTATTTTAGTTTTCAGTCTCACCTCACAGTGCTCAGGGTCTAGTCTCAGCTCAGAGCTCAGCAGTCAAACTTGCTGCAGATAAAACACAGACTGCCTGCCTTTGAGCTATCTCTCCAGTCCTTATGCATTTGCCTTTCAAAACAGATGCAAGAATAAAAGAGTTACAAGTAAATACTTTTATACTATATTTTTGTTGTTGTTTTTCTTGGGCCATACTCAGCAGTGCTCTGGCTTACTCCTGGCTCTGTGCCTGTATTAAGGAATGAACCCAGGTCAGCTTTGTGCAAGTTAAATTTCCTATCCCCCATATATTTCTCCAGCCCCTCTACAATCTTTTATACTAATGTATGTAATTTCATTTACTAGTGCTCTACACAAATTTATTGGTTTATCTTAAACTAAGCTTTTTTTTTCCAAACTACTGAGCTGCCTGTGTTTCCATTAGATATGTTCTCCCTTTCCATCATTTTTTTACAAAGCAATTATCTAATGCAATGTAGTTTAGTGGAAAGACAAATAGGTTTTGAAATCAGAAGTCCTAATGGCTTCCAGTCCACTGGCAACTTTGTAATCTGGATTAAGTCATTTTGTCACTATCTGGGTTTCAATTTCCTTAATTCAAAAGTAGGAAGAATGGCATCTGGCAGTATTTGTCTGCTGATTTCAAGTAAGCCAGCTTCCAAAGTGTAGATGAAAGGAGTGCTCTTATAATTCAACTGCAACGGTTGATGTCCAAAAAGTTCAAAACATTTATAATATCATAGACTACAGTACCAACAGAGAGAAAAATGACTGAGAATTATAAAACCATGAAATTCTGTCAGGGAAAGAGCTTAAATGGCTTTATATGCTGGACCTTTAAGTTTGTTTCTTAAGTACTACCTGGACCCCCAAGCACTGAGCTAAGCGTAGCCCTGAGACTTCTAAGTAATGCCCAACTGCAGCCCCCAACCCTAAAATTATGGAAGCCTCTTCAAGCAATTTTTTGCTATTTTTTTAAAAAACTTCTTTTAACTTGCAAGCTATTTTCTGGATATACTTCTACAGCAAAAATGTAGCAGAAAAGAATGATCAAAAAATATTTCCACAACATCATAAATACTCGTTCCCTCCAGTATGTCTGTTTTAGAACCCTGCATGGGGATCAGGAATACCTGAGTCAGTTATTTGAAATGAGTTTGAAATAGAAAGGGGAAGGAATATGCTTAATACATGTTTTTGGTTTTCCTGAATGCAAGGTCTGAGCTTCCTATGCTATTTTTTTTTTGGGGGGGGAGTGTTGTTCTTGTTTTGTTTGGGGAGGGATGGTAAGGATAATCACATTCACCTTGGAAGTCATTTGGAACCAGTTGGGTACTGGTGGTTTGGAGGGGGAACCTGAGCCCTCATTCACATATGGAATACCCATATAGTATGCAGCACTGACTCAGTAAGTCAATTTTAGCCATTTTTCTTGACTCCATTAAAATAATAATTATGACAAAATGAGTTTAAAAGTATTTCTGTATACCTACGTAGAGGCTGTAGGTGAAATTCTTGTGTTTTTTTTTTCTTTTTGAGTCACACCCGGCAATGCACAGGGGTTACTCCTGGCTCTGCACTCAGGAATTACTCCTGGCAGTGCTCAGGGGACCCTATGGGATGCTGGGAATCGAACCTGGGTCGGCTGCGTACAAGGCAAAGGCCCTACCCGCTGTGCTATTGCTCCAGCCCCTGCAGGTGAAATTCTTTATCATAGATGTTTAAAATTGAATTCTAAGGCTAGAAAGATAGATCAAAAAGCCAGAGTGAGTTTCACAAAGTTGGTGCTTTTCTCCTTGCCCCCAACACAGCCAGAAGTAGTCCTGGGCACTGCAGAGTGTGGTCCAAAAATACAAAACAAAATAAAAGAATTGAATTTTAGGTGATGGGGAATTAAACATCTCTAGTGGTTTTTGTTTGTTTTTTTGTTTTTTTCCAGGCTATATGCAGCAGTTCTACTCCCAGCTCTATGCTCAGGGGTCACACAGTGGACCATGCAGTACTGAGAATCAAACTTAGGCCTCCCAGATGCAAAACAGATACCAAATACTCTGAGTTTCTCTTCAAAGCCTTCAGTTTTAAAAGTCGCACTGTGCTCTCCCACCTATTACAGCAGCTCTACTGGGGGTGATCCCTATAGTTTTAAAACTGAATTTTAGCAGGGAAATCAGTGACATCTAAAACAATAGGCAGTTTTAAATGATTCATTAAACAGAAGGTGAATTTTTGGTCTTTTGCTCCTGTTCATATTCTACATTGGAGTTCTGTTTTTTGGATGAAGCTCTGACCATAGCAATCCCTGAATATTAATGAAAGAACGTATCAACGATGCCTACTTAATACCTCTGTAGCAAACCACAACAGCCAAAAAGAGCGAGCAAATGGGAATGCCCTGCCACAAAGGCAGGGTGGGGTGAAGGGGACAGGGTGGCAGTGTTGGGAGGGATGCTGAGACCATTGGTGGTGGAAAATGGGCACTAGTGGAGGGATGGGCACTCAATCATCATATGACTAAAACACAAGCATGAAAACCTGTAAGTCTGTAACTTTGTCTCCCGGTGATTCACTAATAAAATAATAATAATAATAAAGAGCATATCAACAAGGGCACTCTGGGGCCAGAGAGATAGTACAATAGGAAGGGCACTTGCCGTGCACATTGTTGACTTAGGTTCAGTTCCTAGCACACATACGGTCCTCCAAGCCCAGAAGGAATGATCCCTGAGCACAAACCCAGAAGTAAGCCTTGAGTACCACTAAGTGTGGTCCAAAATAAGTGGGTGACCTGGTGAGTATGTACTAGCATGCTTCAGGTCTGTTATATACAAAGACACTCATTCTAAGGGACTTTCTTTATCCTTCTGGTTTGAGGAAATGTGATCAGAATTGACTGGACTGTAATCTAATTGTTGCATAATTTTTGATATGATTCTGCTTTATCAAAGGGTGACTAGTTTTTGCCCAACTCTTTTTTTTTTCTTTTTGGGTCACACCTGGGGATGCTCAGGGGTTACTCCTGGCTCTGCACTCAGGAATCACTCCTGGCGGTGCTCAGGGGACCATATGGGATGCTGGGAATCGAACCCGGGTCAGCCACGTGCAAGGCAAACGCCTTACCCACTGTGCTATCGCTCCAGCCCCCCAACTCTTAAGGCTATTTAAAAACAAGCATTTTTTTGGGGGGGGGAGTATAGGGAGAAAAAAATTTTAAAATCAAACATGCATTTTTTTAACCAAATAAAATGTATTTTGGGGGGCTGGAGAGATAGTAAAGAGGTTGGGTGCTTGCCTTGCACGTGGCTGACCTGGGTTCAATTCCCAGCACCCCATGTGGTCCCCTGATCCCCATCAGAATTGATCCCTGAGCACAGAGCCAGGAGCAAGTCCTGAGCACCACCAGATATGGGCAAAACCAAAACCAAAATAACAAACAATAACCTCTAAGTCCTTTCATTAGTGGCCCAGCAACTATTAGCAAGCACAATTTGCATGTGGCTTTTATATTCATGTCAATGTTACACTGTGTATCTGGGAGAAAGGGAAGCTTAAACATAACTAATCTAGCTTCAGTAAGTGGACTGAACTAGATGCATTGAATATTCCCACAAATTTAACAATCTAGGTAAGATAATATTTATCCTTTGAACAAATCATAATGAAAGACTTATTCTCCATTCATTTCCCCCTAACCTGTCTTTTTCTGTCTCTTTCTTCCTTTCTGCCTTTTTCACTGTGCTGAAAGTCAATCCCAGAGCATTGCAAATACAGGGCAGTGCCCCCAGCGAGGCAGGCTACCACAAAGCCACATCCCCACCCCCACTGCATTTATTTTAAGACTCGGCTCAGGTCTCAAGAAACAAGGCAGAGAGACTTCTCAACACAGTTTCTTTGATTAAATATTTTGTATCCTACAGCATTGGTAAACTTATAACAGATTTTTTATACCAAATAGTGTTCCTGTCTTAATGAGAGGTTATTTCTTTATCATAGAGTCATAGAGATATTTTAAGAGTTGATTAACTTGCTGCCTCTAGTTCTGAAAGACTGAATTTATTGGAGTTTCAACCCCTGAGTGTCCATCTTTTCTGTTTAGTTCAGAAATAAAGTGGAGAATAATTGCTATTCTTACCCACTTCCAATTCTTTCTCCTAGGTATGCCCCCCCCCCCCCGCCGAACCATGCCACCCCCACCTTTCTTCCCTGTTACACAACACTAGGGAGCTTGGAACATAATGTCAGCCTCTTTCTAAAGGCAGTGGGTGATGTTTACATGCTTAAGCTGCTGGCACCACAAGGTGACTGGAGTCAAATGTAAACCATGGCATTTGTGTTTCCCAGTCAAATATATTGTGCAACACATAGCAATGGACACTGTGTGAAAGGTTGCCTAACAAGCCACCCTGGCATTAGGATTAGTCAGCTTCTTGCTGCGAGGTATGTGTGACTGAGATACTGGAGGTCGGCAGTGATGGGTGAATAGACTGGCCAATGGCAGGAACCAACAAAAGGGGAAACGCAACTCTTGGCAGACAATTCAATCATAGTCCAAGTATTTATTCTCAGAGGACAGGAAGCTGTGAAGCTAGGGAGAAACATGGTTTTGTGTGTGTGTGTGTGTGTGTGTGTGTTGTTTGTTTGGTTTTGGGGCCACACCCAAAGGGGCTCAGGGCTTACTTTTTGCCTCTGTGCTCAGGTATCACTCCTGTCGGGGATGTTGCTACTGAGAAATATCTGAAGGAAAGATGTTATTCTCTGCCTTTTTATTGTTTTTCATGAAAACTTCATAAAAACTTAGAAGCCATCACAAATTCTGGTTATAAATATTAATTCATCGTGGAGCCAAAACTGCACTTGGGAAGCTTTCTAGTGTGATAAAATGTTTAATTATCAAAACAATATAACCCCAGCCCCCCAAAAGTTAGGAGAACAATGGGGGCACTCGAACTTCTTTTGTTATAAAGAATCAAGGCCTGGGAGGTCTGAGAGGTAGTATAGCCAGCAGGGAAGCTTGCCTTGTACTTGCTGACCTCCATTTGATCCCCAGAACTCCCTAAGTTCCCCCAGCCCAGCCCGGAGTAAGGCCTGGGTATTGCTGGTTGTAGTCCGAAGACAACAACAACAACAACAACAACAACACAAATGGCTGATGAGGGGGTGGGAGAGAGAAAAAAGAGAGCCTTGCTGCTAACTTAGAAGTCCCTCTCTGATCACTTCCTACTCTCTTCCTCGCCTATACAAAATGCCAGTAGCCTAGATGTTCTTTGTGTTATATATCTTTAGAAATTCTTGTTTTTCTGATATTAGATTATTTCCAGGAAGTTAAGACCAGTGGGTTGCATGTTTATCAAGGCTAGTTTCTGATGTTTGTGGGAAGCTTTGGCTTTGGATTCTTCTTCAGAAGTTATCAGGCTTGACACACTGACTTGGAAGGGTGGAGCCACGGACCAGAGAAAACTTTGCCTCATACTGAAGTGCACTCTATGGCAACTTTCTGCTTTATGAGGATAAGAGGATACGTTTTAGGGGTTCATTCTCGGAAATTTTATCGTAGAGATGATTCTGATATACCTATGTAAGGAATAAGAACCCTCCTCCTAGGCCTTCCTCATTACTAAAGTTGCTTTAGTTGGGGTTTGTTATTTCTGCAGTATTTTTTAACCATGCATTTATTTAAATTAGGAAATTCTAGGGGGTCTGGAGAGACAGCTCAAGTGGTAAGGTGCTTTTATGCCTTGCACGCAGCTGACCTGAATTTGATACCAGGTCCTGCTTATAGTCCTTTGAGCCCCTATCCGGAGTGATCCATGGGCACAGAACCAGGAGCAAAGCCTGAACACAGCCCAGTGTGGCCCCCAAACAAAACAAAATTAAATAAAGTAAATCATTCTTTTTGTTTAACTTATAGGCATCATCTTCTAGAATAAGTGCCAAGATAATCATGTTCAACTTTATATAACTCCAAATAATCAGATAGGTATAATTTATCTTCTTAGTTTTTGATGATAATGACAGTACTAAAATAATTGAAAATAGTTGACCATGACTAGAGCCAATAAGGATGGTCTATTTTCAGGTCACTTATAAAACCCACAAATTATTGTCTCTGACTACCTGCATCATAAAATATGCAGTAAGTTCAGGGACTCCTGGATTCCACTTGACACCAATGAAAGCAGAATCTGTGGATGTGGGACCCAGGAATCTAGAGTTTGATGTATCCCAAGGAACTGGAGGGCATCGTGTTAAGTGAAATAAGTCGGAGGAAGAAGGACTGAGTGAAATTAGTGAGAGGGTGAGAACAAGTACCTGGTGATCTCAGTCATCTGTAGTGTATATAGAGAGAAACAAAACAATAGACAATATCAAATAGGGATAAACACTTGGCTTTGACTTCAGAACTGAGATCACTCAGAAGGAGGGGGAGAGGAGAAGAGAGAGGGGGACTAGGGAGATGTCAGGACAGTGGTGAAGGATCTTGGGCACTTTGGTGAAGGGTATAGTATCTATCAAAACACCAAAACCATGAATTTTAGCACTATTTTAGCCATGCTACCTAAGCTATAATAAAATAACAACAACACGGACTGGAAATATAGTACAGGGCTTAAGGTACTTTCTGTGCATATGTCCAAGCCCATCTTGATCCTCAGTACCTCATATGGACCCTAAGCACTGCCAGGAGTGATCCCTGAGCACAGAACCAGGAGTAATCCTTAAGCAATATTTTAAAAAATAATAACCTTAATAAGAATAAGCATTCATTCCATGTGACATTTTTTTCCTTAATTCTAAAAGCACTACCACAGATCAGGGAAAGCAGCCGAAGAAGGTGATATAGAAAATATTTCTAAATTTCCTAGTGAGTTTTTGCATTGAGATGTGGCATGGTTGGCCACTTAACAATCCTCTCTATTGACCCATTGCGAAGTATGACTCTGAATGAGAATGGGTAAACCCAGTCCTTTATTCCACTACTATTGTGAAATGTGAACCTGACTGAAAATGCACATGTGATGTACTGAGTTCAGTCACTGGTACCACAAATAAACAAAGAATTTAAGGAGGCTGGAGAGATAGTGTAGCAGGAAGGGTACTTGTCTTGCATGCAGTTGACCTGCATTTGGTCCTCTGAGCCCCTTCAGGAGTGATCTCTGAGCACCGTTGGGTATGGCCCCAAACCCAAATAAATAAACTAATTAATAAAGTAAAATCAAAACAAAGAAGTTGGGAAGATGAGATGAAAGAAGAAAGAGAAAAGCCTAGTGGACTCAGAAACAAAATAGTGAAATAGTCTTCAGGACTCTGCCCTTTTTCAAACTGACCTTCAATTACTGAAATTTAAGAGATTGCTAAATAAAACCCTTCTAAAAATTGAATCTAGGATCCTTGTTATATGTATCTGCTGTCTGGAATGGTAAGTGAATTCCTTCTGACTGAAAATCAATTGATCTGTGAAAATCATCATTATTAAAACAGTTTCTGTTGAAAATACATAGATTTTGGGAGAAGTTCCTCCTAAACTCAGGTTCTAATATGTACAAAGCTAGTGCTCTACC
Organism: Sorex araneus; assembly: GCF_027595985.1. Taxonomy (NCBI): domain Eukaryota; kingdom Metazoa; phylum Chordata; class Mammalia; order Eulipotyphla; family Soricidae; genus Sorex; species Sorex araneus. The sequence continues at coordinate 66,252,627 of NC_073304.1, read as the reverse complement.
ACTGCCTACCATGCATGTTTGACAAACTATGTATTTTATAGCATTTCTCTCATCTCATTTTTCTACTTATGTTGTGAAAAAAATTTTATATTTAAGAACTCAGTAATTGGGGTCTGAGCGATAATAGAGTGGGTAGGGCACTTGCCTTGCCAGAGGCCAACCTGGCTTCAATTCTTGACACTCCCTTATAGTCCCCTAAGCACTGCCAGAGTAATTCCTGAGTGTAAAGCCAGGAGTAACCTCTGAGCATCACTGGTTGTGACCCAGTGATGTCACAAGAAGTAAAAAAAAAAAATAGCTTAATAATTTCTGTCACTGTCACTGTCATCCCGTTGCTCATCAATTTCTTGAGTGGACACCTGTAGCATCTCCATTGTGAGACTTGTTGTTACTGTTTTTGGCATATCGAATATGCCACGGGTAGCTTGCCAGGCTCTGCCATGCAGGCGAGATACTCTCGGTAGCTTGCTGGGCTCTCCGAGAGGGGTGGAGGAATTGAACCCAGGTCTTCCGCATGCAAGGCAAACACCCTACCTGCTGGGCTATCACTCTAGCCCAATAGATTAATAATTTAATGTTATATACTTTGATAATTAATATGTTTAAACTCTTAAAAATGTGAATGTAATTTTTGACTAAGAGAAAATGAAGTAGAGGTGCTCACTGGTAAAATGTCAAATGCAAATATACTAAGAATGTTCAATTATATTAATAAGAATAATAGCTATGAATAAGGAGAAAGAACCAAATAATAAACTCTATGTGATGTTGCATGAATTTTTTTTAGTCTAAGGCACAGAGACAAGACACGCGAGAGGAATGTAGAGAGGACGGAAGGCCAAGGCATTGATCTGGCTAGAGGCAAAGAGCTACTGCCAGAGTCCTCCTTTTACTCTATATTTTTTAATCATTACATCCTAATGTCTTCATCACAGTGAAAGACTCACTAGCAAGAGTACAGTTATAGGATGAGCATTCGTCAAAAGAACATCAGGGTATACATTGTCTTATCAAAGCTATGTTGTCATGATTAAAACATCAGAGGGAGAAAGGTATGGAGCTGGATACTAGGCTCTACAAATTACATCCCCTGCATTCTTGTGGTTGTTTACACGTAGGGCAAAGAGAAGGCTCATACTGATACTTGAAGGTCAATCAGATTAAGGATGTGTAAGAGAGGGAGAAACTGCTCCCTTGTACTGCCAAAATAATGTATGACCAAGTGGGTGTATGAGAGCATGTTGTACTCCTCCAGGTCATCGGACTCACAAGTTTTAGCTTGCCCACTTAATGTAAAAATGGGAACTCAGTTCTGCTTCCTGCTTGCAGGGCAGCGTCCACAGGCTCATCCTAATGTCCTGGCTGAGGACCAACAATATATTTCTTTTGTTGTTGTTGTTGTTTTTTGGGTAACACCTGGCAATGCACCGGGGTTACTTCTGCCTCATGAACTCAGGAATTACCCCGGCGGTGCTCAGGGGACCATATGGGATGCTGGGAATCAAACCTGGGTTGGCCGAGTACAAGGCAAACGCCCTACCCACTGTGCTATCACTCCAGCCCCCCAACAATATAGTTCTTGTATTTCACAGGAGCTATATAAAATTAACATCTTAAGTCAAAATAACATAACCAAGATAACGTTCTCAGGTTTATTTGGGTTTTGTGGCATGGGGGTCCGTGAAGTGCCAAGGGTTGAATTGGCTATTTGCAAGACAAACACCTTAATCCCTGTATGATCTCTCCAATCCTTTTGATAAGCAAATTGTCAAAAATATTAAAAAAATATTTACAGGGGTCCATCCAAGAGATAGTACAGTGGGTAGGGCCCATGCCTTGCACACGGCTGACCTGGGTTTATTCTTGGCACCCATATGGTCCCCCAATCCACCAGGAATTATTCCTGAGTGCAGAGCCGAGAGTGAGCCCTGAGCATAGCCAAGTGTGCCCTCCCTAAAACCAAAACAAACTAAAAATGTTTACAATATTCAGTCATTCTTCCACCTATTTTTATCCTAAGAGGAAAAGTTGGTATATCATTAAAGTGTACAGGAATATAAAGAACTACTTTTTATATGATATTGAAAAATTAAAAGAAAATCTAAAATTATTAAATATAATATATTTATACAATTAATAATAATAGATGACTGACAAAAAGCATGTTAATAAGAAAGAAGGGGCTCAACTCTGACACATCAAAGGAAGGAAGACAATTCACAGGAAGATGAGAAAGAGAAAGGCAAATTTGGTGAACAAATGTTGACTGGTTTACCCAGGAGCAGTGAGACACAGAGACTGGATACGTTTGCCCTAGTCTGTCACATTCAGCTCTTCCTGTATCTATCTTGTGGGCAACTTTGTAGACAGGCCACTTGGTGGAACAGACTCTACCTAAATTTCTTTGGGCTTTAAAAAGGGAAGAGGGGCTAGAGCAATAGCACAGCGGGTAGGGCGTTTGCCTTGCACGAGGCCAACCCGGGTTCGATTCCCAGCATCCCATATGGTCCCCTGAGCACTGCCAGGGGTGATTCCTGAGTGCAGAGCCAGGAGTAACCCTTGTGCATCACTGGGTGTGACCCAAAAAGAAAAAAAAAAAAGGAAGAAAATAAAACTGAGTCCTAACTGTGTTTAGCTCAGAAAAAAAGCCCTAGCCCAGTGGTGGCATAATTTGAGGTTCTTGCTTTGAAAAGCCCAGTTACAAATTCCTTTTGTTTATATGAGTATCTGCAATCTTACCAAAGGATCAGCTTGGGGCCTCTGCAGACAGGATTTGTTCTCCTGCCCTTTGAACTATCCTCCAGAGCTCTGTTAAACTTTTGGTTTTGTAATAAAAAGACACTTTTTGCATGCAACCGACCCGGGTTCGAGTCCTCCGTCCCTACCGAGAGTATCTCACTCTCACAGCAGAACCTGGCAAGCTACCCATGGCGTATTTGATATGCCAAAAACAGTAAAACAAGTCTTATGAAGGTGCCCGCTCGAGCAAATCTATGAGCAACGGGATGACAGTGACAGTGACAGTTTTTATTTAGTCACTGTGAATTGCAAAGTTATTCATGATTAAGTTTCAGGCACACAATGTGCCAACACCGATTCATTCACCAGTGTCCACTTCCCTCCACCTTGTTTTGTTTGCTGCCCACCTACCAGCCTGCCTTTATGGGGAGGCACTTTTTTTTTCTGTCTTTTGTGCCACACCCAGTGGTGCTCAAGAATTACTTCTAGTGGGCTTGGGGGACTCCACCAGATGCGAGGGATTGAACCCAGGTTGGCTGCATGCAAGGCAAGCATGCTACCCACTGTACTATTGCTCCAGCACCTGAATGCACATTTTTTTTTTTTTTGCTTCTTGGGTCACACCCGGCCATGCACAGGGGTTACTCCTGGCTCTGCACTCAGGAATTACTCCTGGCAGTGCTCAGGGGACCATATGGGATGCTGGGATTTGAACCCGGATTGGCCATGTGCAAGGCAAACACCCCTCCCACTGTGCTATCGCTCCAGCCCTGCCAGGATGCACATTTTATCTTTTTATCTGAGGATGGGGAGGTGTTTGGGACCACACCTGTAGTGCTCAGGAGTTACTCCTGGCAGTGTAACAGTATCAAAATTGAGCTGAATTAAGATGAATGCCTAGACACCCTGCTGGTACCAGAGAATTGCTTGTTGGTGTAGGGAAGCCTCTATTTTGACACTCCTAGCAGCGTAACAGAATTACTCCTGGAATTACTCCTGGCAGTGCTTGGGGGAACATATGGGATGCTGAAGACGGAACCTGAGTCAGCCACACGCAAGGCCCTACCTGCTGTACTCTTGCTACGGGTCCTAGATGCACTTTTTATTAAGTTTCTGGCACTGAGGTTTACAGTACTGGTACTGAAAGGGTTTCATCCCACTCTTACCAACTTCCAGAACCCCCTCCTCTTCCCATGGTTGTTTTTTGTTTTTTTCCATACAGGATTTGTTCTAGAGCTAATCTGGACTCTAGACTCTGTGCTCAGGGATCATTCTTGCTGTTGCTCCATGGACCACCTTGTGTCAGGGATTAACCAGGGTCCCCTCCACTCAAAGCATATGCTCCAGAGGGTTGAGCTCTCTCTGATCTTGTGTTGCACTTTGTTGGTGCAACGGTGGTGGGGCCTGTTGGGGAGGCTTGTGGCCCACACCTGGGTGCTCCAGGCCTATTCTTGTCTCTGTGCTCAGGACTGACTTCTGGCAGTGCTCAGGGGACCATATGTGCTGCTGAAGATTGAGCTGAGGTCTGCCTCCTGCTAGGCGAGCACCTTAACCCGTGTACTACCTGTGCACACCTCCCAGCCTGTGTTGCACACTGAAGGAATATTCTACCCTACATGTTTTTGTTACCTTGTGAACTAGCCATCTGCGACATACTGCCTTGATGAATTATGCATATTTTCTATAATATCAAAAAATCGCGTATTATTATTACTGATCCCATCAGAAAAATCATTAGCATGTTGGGAAGCTGTCAAAACTCAAGATAGAACATGTTTTCCAAAATCTAAATTTCACTATTGGTAGCAAGTCTTATTTTATCATTTTCCTTTTTTTTTTTTGCTTTTCAGGTCACACCCAGCAATGCACAGGGGTTACTCCTGGCTCTACACTCAGGAATTACTCCTGGCGGTGATGGGGGACGATATGGGATGCTAGGAATCAAACCCGGGTGGGCCACGTGCAAGGAAAACGCCCTACTCACTGTGCTATCACTCTAGCCCCGCATTTTCCTTATTTTTTAAGTAGAAAACTGAACGAGGGGGTCCTGAACCCATTTTAGGACTGGTGTGGATGCTTCCCTACACCAACAAGCAATGCTCTGCTACCAGCAGGGTGTCTAGGCGTTCATCTTAATTCAGCTCAATTTTGAAACTGTCTACCCAGAGAGCATAAGACTGAGCAGGTAAAAATCTCATGTCTCAAAACCATCTTCCACTTCTTATGCCAGCCATAAGCCCGGGCACTTAGCTGTGCTCCTGACCCCCAATGGTGCCCCAGGCTCAGGGTTATTCAGAGTCTGGAAGTGAGCTTGGAAGAATTATTTTTGGTCCAGTGAGGGTCTCCTTGGTGATGATGTCTCTGGCTAAGGCAGCACTTGGTGAGGGCAGAGGTGTGTTTCCCAGGTATGGCTTTGGGTTTGGCCAGAGATAAGGATCTTTATGGCTTGTTGTGTCTGTCTACAGTGACTGGGTGCTAAGGAAATGAGAGAATAGTCACAGGGGAAAAAGGAGCAGAATTTATGCCAACAGGAAGAGCTAAGAAAGAGGAAGAAGTCGTTTAAGAGGGGCAGGAAGAACAGGAATTATGGCAGCAAAGGAAGAAGACTGGAAGAAACTGCTTCATTGAGAGACACAAACACACCGGCAGAAGCACTTAGTAAATAAGAACAAAAATGTGGGCCTGAGAAATATTACAGGGGTAGGACACTGACCCTGCATGTAGCCAACCTGAGTTCAATCCCCAGCACCCTGTATGGTTCCTTGAGACCACCAGGAGTGATCCCTGAAGTAAGAGTGATCCCAGAAGTAAGCCCTGAGCACAGTCAGGTGTGGCCCAGAAGCAAAAACAAACGAACAAACAACAAAAACCCAGTATGGAGGGTCAGAGCCAAAGCTCAATGGGCAGGTGTGCATGCGGGCTGTGTAGGAAGGAGGCCTAGCTTCAATCCTTGTCACCACATGGTCTCCTGAACACAGTCTGGGGTGACCCCCAGCACTAATCTAATCTGGCAGTAGACCCTGACCACTGCTGGGTATGGTCCCAACTTTCTACCAATTAATAAAAAGCAAACTACAATCGCCATGTGTCCCATTGTTCAAGTAGATTTAAATGGGATTTATTTTCATTTGTTGCTGTTTTCTGAGGACAAATGGTGGTTGAGTAGGTAACACATTCAGCGGTGCTCAGAACTCACTCTTGACTCTGTGATCAGGGATCACTATTGAACCAGGGTCAACAGTGTGAAAAGCTTAAACAGTTGTTTTTTTTTTTTTTTTGCTTTTTGGATCACACCTGGTGATGCACAGGGGTTACTCCTGGCTCTGCACTCAGGGATTACTCCTGGCAGTGCTCAGGGGACCATATGGGATGCTAGGAATCGAACCTGGGTTTGCCGCATGCAAGGCAAATGATACTCACATGGTATCACTCCAGCCACATGGCTTAGATAGTCTTCAACAGTCTTTAACTGAATCTATTCCACATTCCCAAGAAATGATCTGAACACAGTTTGTGGAGAGGGAAATTTGGCACAGAGAAGTTAAGTTATTTGCCCGAGGGCACAGTGGGAATAATCCCAAGATATATAAAGCCTGGGTCCAGAGTCTGCTCTTTGTTAACAAGGAAAAAAAACCATTCCTCATCAAACTTAATGCTTTTGAAGTTGCCTCTCAGAGCTTGAGCAAAGATAAGGTGAGAGAGGAAATAAAAAGTCACAGATCTGAGGAAGGCAGGTGGAATGTTTCATACAAGCCCATTTATGATTGAAGAAACAGGATGCACACACATGCTTTAGATGGGGGAAAAAAATGGGATTTTCAGACTCACTGATTTCCTGAATAGTCTGATTTTTTTTTTCTGGTCTGTTTGCTGTTACATTAGTATCAGAATACTGTTTATATCAAAGGTGGTGAGAAAGTTGTTGTTTAAGACAGAAAAAAATAAAGTTCTAAATTCCCTTACTCAAAATCCAACAGGTTGGGGCCCTTTGTGAGCCTGTGCAGCCAGCCAGTCAGGAGGCTTGAGAGATAACCGTTATGGGGAAACTCCCCTGAGTAGATAAGAGTCAGGCCCTGGTGCTCCTAAGAAGAACAGGATATCCTGACTTAAATAAAAAAGGGAGAAACAGGAGGCCTCCAGATGGGGGTTAACAGCTTTTCCTGTGACTTGATTTTAGTACTTTGTTCAAATGCAAAATCCAGGGCCAGGAGGAATGATGTTGGGGTAAAGTGTTCGCTTTGCATACAGCTGAGCCTAGTTAAATCCCAGGGCTCCAGGGGGGCCCTCCCCCCTCCCCCCTCCCCCCTCCCCCGCCTCATCAGGAATGATCCCCTACTGCAGAGCCAGGAGTAAGCCCTGAGCACAGCCAGGTGTGACCTAAAAACAAAACCAAAAACCATCTTCAAGCCAGATGTAGGGAGGATGGATGGGGCACTCAGTGGGAGGTCACTGCCTGAGACCCTGGAGCAGAGTCACCTCCACCTCTGAGCATCACCGAGTGATCCCCAGACACCCCCGGATGTGGTTCAAAAATGAAACCAGAAATAAAATAACAGGATCCAGGGCCTGGGAAGTAGCTCAGTGGTAGAGCACTTGCTTTGCATGTGTCAAACCTCAGCACTGGAAAACAACAGTTACAGCAGCAACAACCATAACCAACAAATCCAGGCTGGAATTTTCAGAACATAGATCCCCCAGCTGAGCTGATCGAGGCCACTGGCCCCGTGTTCCCCTGAAGCTCAAAGCCCTGTGACTTGCTTGCCACCTCCCCATGGCATGGTGGTTTCCATAGCTCTGCGTGTGCTTTTGTCACATCCTACGGTGGAGTTTTGCCCAGCGGCCTCCGAGACCCAACGCAGGGCAAGAGCTAGCTACTGCTGCTGGACATCTTTCTCTTGTGAGCTGTGAGTGTGCGCCCAGCTCTACTCCCTGGGACTCTGAACACCCGTCCCTAGGTGGCTGGGGGCAGAGCGTCTTCCCCCGACGGTGATAGCTCTAATATCAACAAGGTTCCTCGGGACCAGTGAGCACATCACAATGCAAATAATTATCTTTATACAAGTACTGGTGATAAAAGCATCCCAAGGGGGCAATGACAGAACGCAGTGCCTTGGAAATAAGATTTCCCTAAGAGATTCAGCAAGGGCCAGGGTGCTAGGAGCTCAGTGCTGGACTGCATGCTTGACTCCCATGACGCCCTGGCTTCTCAGCCAGGCAGAAGTGCCCACCCCCTTTGATTCTTCAGCTCTCAGGGGCTGCTGCAAAGGAAGGCTGAGAGCTGATTAGGAAAGTCCCCTCGGACCTGTCTCTTTCCTCTAAGAAACAGAAAGGCAGAAGACCTTCTCGCTTGATAACCCTGTGGGATTAGAGCCTTGGAGACACCTAAACACTAAACCACAGTGTGTGTATGGGGGCATGGGGTGGGCAGCAGAGAGCTGTTGGTTTTTCATAGCCCAGGGATGCGAGTGGATGCTAGGATTATACCTATTTCTTCTCATCCAGGGGGCTGGAGAGACAGCACAGTGGGTAGGGCGTTTGCCTTGCACTTGGCCAACCTGGATTCGATTCCTCCGTCCCTCTCGGAGAGCCCGGCAAGCTACTGAGAGTATTTCGCCTGCACAGCAGAGCCTGGCAAGCTACCCGTGGCTTATTCAATATGCCAAAAACAGTAACAAGTCTCACAATTGGGACACTACTGGTGCCCGCTCGAGCAAATTGATGAGCAACAGGATGACAGTAATACAGTGACAGTGATATTCCCATCCAGAAGCCACTATATGGCTTAATGCACTAATGCTTCTCATTCAGTCCCCTGAAGATTAATGAGAACACCTGAGGTCTTTGTTCTACCATTGAGCAACAACCCTGGTCGATAGTTATTTTAAGGTAAAAAATAATAATAACTATTATGCTAAGCTAGTATTTCAGGGTTCATTGAATGTGATTTCTCAATGCCAGAAAGGACGATCACTGTGTGAAGAGAGATGCTCAGGGCGTGAAGCCCACGCGAGTTTCCTGGGCTCTGAGTGCAGAGTCCCGTGCAACATCACTGGTGGGCCAGGAAGGTGTCTCTAAAAAAATCTGACATAGCCATTTTCACACAGGTTCTTTTCCCTCAAGACAGAAGAGAACACTGAACATTCTGGGAGCCGGCAGAATGCTCTCCTTCTATGGGGCGTTTATATTTGCTTTTCCCACTCTTCTCCCCTCTTCTCCCATTTGTAGCTTCTTGACTTTTCTTTCATTCAGTGAAGGACAGTTTGTTAGCTGAACTGGCTCCTGGCCAAGGTCCAAAATTCTGCGAAGGGTTCAACTCCCAGTGAGAGAAAAGCAGGTGAGCCGGGGGCAGGGACAGGTTGTGGGTATTAAAGCAGTGTAGTGGAGGAGAATGGGTTGCTCACCAGCAAATTGAATTTGAATGTATTTGGAATTGAATTTCTATATGTATGAAGCAGAGATTAAGACACTCATCTTGCACACAATTTGCTCTTTGGCATCACATAGTTTTCTAAATACCACCAGGAATTAAATCCTGAAACCTTTCGGTGTGACCCAAACACTCCTCACTGCAAACAAAATACCATTTTTCAATAAAAAATATAGGGCTGAAGAGATAGTACAGAAGGAAGGATGCTTAATTTGCATACAGCTCACCTGGATTCAATCCCCAACACCTCATAAGGTTCCCCGAGACTTCACTAAGTTATTTCCTAAATATAGAACCAGGATTAAGCCCTGAGCAACCATATATTCTTGGATACTGAGGCCAACAGTCTCAGTGCACATTACTCTCACCTATGAGCCCTATATGTGAGGGTAAGGACCATAAGAAGCTCATGGTGCGTGAAATTCCCAGTATAATAAATATATTATGTGTGTGTGTGTGCGTGTGTGTGTGTGTTTGGGTTTTCGGTGACAGCCGGCAGTGCTCCCGGCTTACTCCTGGCTTGGCATGCAGGAATCATTCCTGTTGGACTCAGAGGACTGTATGCAATGTTGGGGATTTGCAGGTCAGCCACATGCAAAGTAAATTGCCTGCTCCAACCCCCACAATTAATATTTTGGGGGGCTGGAGCGATAGCACAGTGGGTAGGGTGTTTGCCTTGCACTCGGCCTACCCAGGCTCAATTCCCAGCATCCCATATGGTCCCCCAAGCACTGCCAGGAGAGATTCTTGAGTGCAGAGCCAGGAGTAATCCCTGAGCATTGCCAGGTGTAACTAAAAAAGCAATAATAATAATAATAATACTTTTTTTTCAAGTTACAGAATAGATTGCACATGATTTCCCAATTTACTTTTGTTTGTTTTTGGTGAAGCAAGATGGTTTTTATTGAAACTTATTTAGAAAGATGTGAGGGGAGAGAGTGGGAGAAGTGTATTCAGGAGAAAACACAGGCTTCTCCTGAGTGGAAATAGGCAAGCAAGAAAACAGAGAGATAGAAAAGCGAGATCTCTGTTCAAGGGAGAACAGAGCGTGAAGAGGCATGAAGCCCTTATTCGTGATTCTATAATTAGATCATACATATAAAATATCTATATGTAGGGGCTGGAGTGATAGCACAGTGGGTAGGGCACTTGCCTTGCAAGCGGCTGACCTGGATTCGGTTCCCAGCATCCCATATGGTCCCCTGAGCACCGCCAGGGGCAATTCCTGAGTGCAGAGCCAGGAGTGACCCCTGTGCATCGCCGGCTGTGACCCAAAAACAGCAAAAAAAAAAATCTATCTATATGTATACAAGTGCTTATCCTTTTATAAGCATAGACATTTTCTAGAGGATATATATATGAAACTATTGGTGGTAATTCTGGGCTGGGATGAGGAAATCAACTTATACTTACCTTTTTTTTCCTTATATTTTTGGGTTTGGGTCCATACCCAGTGGCACATGGGAGCTACTCCTGGCTTGGTGCTTGGAGGTCACTCCCGGGTGGGATATGAACACAAAGTTTATTATTTAAGATGCAATGAACAAAACAAAATATTTTAATGTACTTAAAAGGCTACTTAATCCGCTATTTTGGAAACAATCAGTTTCTCTACTATTGAAAATCAAGAATCTTCAAATGATATTGCTGTTCAGTTATATTCTGCCTTTTGATGGCAGATTCCCCATCAGTTGCTTAGGTGACTGAACTGAACCCCTAACAAGAAGCATCAGTGCATTCGGCTCTTGTAGTTGCTTCTGGATGGGAGGAAATGGATATAATCCTCAGATCTACATAAATCCCCAGGCTATGATAATCCAGCAGCCCTCTGGCCCCTGAATACACACACTGTGTGGTTTAGTGTTTAGGTGTCTTCAAGGCTCCAGTCCCACAGGGTTACCAAGCAAGAAGGTCCTTCTGCCTTTCTGTTTCTTAGAGGAAGGAGACAGGTCCGAGGGGACTTTCCTAAACAGCTCTCAGCCTCCCTTTGCAGCAGCCCTGTGCGATGAAGAATAAAAGGGACTGGGGCTAGTGGGCAGACGCTTCTGTCTGGTTGAGAAACCAGGGCATCATGGGAAACTCAGGGAAGTCCAGCACTGAGCTCCTAGCACCCTGGTCCTTGCCGAGTCTCTTACGAAAATATTTCCAAGCCACCCAGTTCTCTTCTTGCTCTCTCAGCCGCAGGTGTGGGTGCAGGATGGTTCTACTTACACACTTGTTGCAGAGCAGGGCAGTGGAATACCTTGCAGTGGTTCAGGGGTTCACTCTCAGTGTTCGTGGGGATGGAAGACAGGGCCTCATGCATCAAACGCTTCTGCTCCACCATTGAGCCATCCCTTGCTCCAGCAACGATTCCTGAGCGCAGAGTCAGGAGTAAGTCCTGAACACTGCTGATGATGGCTCCAAACCAAAATAAATGCATTAATTCAAATTGAAAAACCCAGACAGTGTTGGGTCAGAAGAATCAGGGAGGGGTGATCCAGGATCTTTCTCCTTTTTCCATACAGGACTGTTTCCAGGAAACCTTGACTTGAAGAGCTCAATTTCTTAGTGAGATTGATCTCCATGGGACAGAGGAAGCCTTTCTCCCCTGGCCCCTCCCCCCCTTTTCTTAATTGAATCACCATGAGCTTCACTTACAAAGCTTTCATGTTTGAGTTTCAGTCATACAATGATTGAACACCCAACCCTCCACTAGTGTACATTTTCTTTCGTTTGTTTGTTTTTGGGTCACACCCGGCAATGCTCAGGGGTTACTCCTGGTTTTGCACTCAGAATTACTCCTGGCGGTGCTGGGGGACCATATGGGATTCTGGGAATCAAACTTAGGTCGGCCGTGTGCAAGGCAAATGTCCTACCCGCTATGCTATCACTCCAGCCCCCCAGGGTACATTTTCCATCACCAGTGTCCCCTGTATGCCCCCCCACTCTGTCCCACCCTTCTTCCTGCCTCTATGGCAGACAATTGGAGGAAAATTTTCTTATTCATTGCACTAAAATGAAATGTTTGTGTGGTGCTGGGATTGAACCCAAGGGTTTATGTGTGCAAGGCAAGTGCTCTACCACTGAGCCGCACCCCTAGACAAAGTACAGCATTTGGTGGGGGCAGGATGGGACTTGGGTCATACCATCCGGAGCAATTCCTGATTTGGTGCTCAGGGTTGGTCCTTAGTGGTGCTCAGAGGACCATGTGGGACTGGGGATGGAATTCAGGTTTCCTCCATACAAAGCATATGCACTAGACCTTTGAGCTCTCTCCACAAGAAGAGTAATTTTTCAGGCTTGTGTGTAAATATGGAAAGGATGTAATGATCAATCTGTAGAAATTTTTTTGTTTGTTTGGTTTTGGTTCACACCCAGGGGTGCTTAGGGGTTATTCCTGGCTCTGCACTCAGAAGTTACTTCTGGCGATGCACAGGAGTTTATATGGGAAGCAAAAGATTGAACCCGGTTCAGCCGTGTGCAAGGCAAATGCCCTACACACTGTACTAACGTTTGGTCTTCTGTGGAATTTTCTAAGCAGTAATTTCTGCTGAATTGGCAGATCCTACCTTCATATTGACTAATTGTGCAACATCTAAAAGCAGTTGTAGATTTTTCAGTGTGCTAGAGAAAACAGGATTTTTGCAAGACTTTCACATCAATCAGTTAAAGTCACTGATATGCAATAAAAGGTACAGAAAACCAACTTTTCTGGAAATTTTGGTAACATACTGAAGAATGAGTCCACATTTAGGAGGCAAAAATGCAGATTTGCTTTCTTGCATCTTATGTATTTGGCGATCAGGTCCTAGAGCTCTAAGCCTTTCAGTCACAGCTAGAATACTGCGTGCCATGACCTAGAATATTTGAGCCCAGAGAATTCCATACAGCTTCATCCATCCTTCTGGTTAGAATAGATTTCCCCACACTACCCCCTCACCCCCAGGTAGCAGTCCATTTGGTTCTGTTTTTACCAGAAAGCAGTGATACTCTCTTCTGGGTAGAAAATTTAATATCACTTTTTCTGATCCAATATAATCTAGAGTGCCCAAGAATCCAGCCTTTTTCCCTCTACAAAATGGTGCCTTTCAGATTTGGTAGGCATTAGATTTGGAGAGGGAACACAGCTGTGGGTGCAAATTAACCACCAGATGGGTGATTTAAGGGAACAAAAGCTTCTTTCAGAGGACAAGAATGAAATGGCAAAAGGAACAATGACCAAGTTTCAGGGATCAGAGTAATTTGACCTAAATTGAGTAAAACATGAGACTGGTGCCTAAGTGACAATAAGGGTCTAAAGTGTTCTTGCACTTGGCTAATCTGGGTTCAATCTTCAGCACCTCAAATGGTCCCCTGAGTCTCACCAGGAGTGATCCCTGATCGCAGAGCCAGGTGTGGCCCCAAAACTAATAAAAATAAGAACATTAGATAGTCTTTGACAAAAGCAAGCTTTTCTCCTAAATGCACCACATCTCCAAACAACATAGTCTGCAAGATTAACTCAAGGAGGGAGAACTTTGTACCTATCCAGAGCAGAGCATCTCCAGCCCTCTGGGGGTGCCCAGGGCTTGAATCTTAGGGCAGCACCACCAGCCTGACCAGCTATTTGCCCACTGCAATGCACACTCAGAGTCGAATCAGGCTGGATTGGATTTATGTGGTGTCTCCAGATCTTTTGTCAGAAATTCCTTCCCTTGCAGAACTTCCAGAAAGCTTCCTATCCATCCTCCAGTTCCCCAGAGTTAACAAAAGCCCAAGGCAATGAACAGGACAGGTGGCCCAATCTGGACAATTATGAAACCTTGGCCAATTGCCCGGGTGGACAAAGCAACCAGCACACGACCTTTAATTTCCTTACGGCTCATTAGGCAATAAATAATATTCTGAAACTGAAAGACTGTAAGGTCACATGTCCAGAGCCTTCTAATTTTGTCAATCTCTCCCAGGTTGACTGTGGAGCACTAAAAACATATCTAAAAATATCTCTGTAGATGCTAGCAGATCCTTCACTACTACTCACTTGGTATGTGTAACCCAGAATTTTCATTCGAGTCACGGTTACCCTCCGGATAATTAACTCTTGGACTGTGACTAAAAGTTCCTTGTTAATAGACTTAGTTCTAAGAGCTCATCGAAAGGTGAGAGGAGCAAATTTGTTTGAGGAAAATATTACTATTGGGTACATACTTCTAAAACCAGTTTAACTTGATTCTAGAGTGGTTTTGATTGGTCAAGGGTGGATAAGAGACTTTACATAACTGGGGCTGGGGAGATAGTACAGCTGGTAAGGTGCTTGCCTTGCATGTGGCTGACCTGTCCAATAGGGTCCCCTGAACACTGCCAGGAGGGATTCTTTTTTTTTTTTTTTTTTTGCTTTTTGGGTCACACCCAGTGATGCTCAGGGGTTACTCCTGGCTCTGCACTCAGGAATTACTCCTGGTGGTGCTTGAGAGACCATATGGGATGCCGGGGATAGAACCCGGGTCGGCCGAGTGGAAGGCAAACGCCCTACCCGCTGTGCTATTGCTCCGGCCGCCCCCCCCAGGAGGGAATCTTGAGCACAAGACCAGGAGTAAATCATGAGCACAGCTGGGTGTGGCCCAACCTCCCTCCCTACCCTCCCCCTTCCCCCCAAAGAGACTTTACATAACTACTAACTTAATTTGCTGAGTGAGAGATGTTTCTTGATTTGCCACTAAGTTCCTTAAATAGTTGGTGTTAATCTAGCTCTTTTGATTTTCTCCGTGACTATTCTGTCACTGCTCAGTGATGTTTTGGAATGGTGTTTGGATGCAGCTGTTTATGACTGAGAAAGAAATGGGGTGAGACCAACATAGGAGTTGGTCTTAAGCATAAAGCCAAAAATGAAATCAATCACATCAAAAATGTACAAGGTGAGAAGGAAGTTTGCCTCTAAATAAAACATAGAGCTGCAGCAAGTTGCATCTCTGCTCAGGCTTCTTGGGGCCAGCTGGATGTCATCCACAGCCCTGGCAGCGTGGCAGATGCACTCAGCATCTTGCCTTCAGCTGTCTTCCCTCTTGAGTCAAGTCATCCCAGGATCCTTTTAAAATTTATTTATTTATTTACTTGGTTTCATGGGTCACACCCAGTGATGCTCAGGGTTTACTCCTGGCTCTGCACTCAGAAATTACTCCTGCTGGTGCTTGAGGATGGGATGTTGGGGATTAAATCCGGATCGCTGCGTGCAAGGCAAATGCCCTACCCGCTATTATCACTCTGGGCTGCCAAAGACACTTTTTTGTTTTTATTTTTGGGTCAGACCCAATAATGCTCATGGCTTACTCTTGGTTCTGCACTCAGAGGTCACTCCTGGTGGTGTTTGGGGGATTGGGGTGCCAGGATTGAACCCTGTGCCAGCCCCTATGCAAGGCAACGACTTAACCCCTGTACTATTTCCACAACCCTCAAGGATCCTTTCCTTAAAGGGGTATTATTTATTTCGGTTTGGGGGCCACACCTGACAGTGCTCAGGAACTACACCTGGCTCCATATTCAGAGATAACTACTGGCAGTGCTTGGGATCAAACACTGGTCGTGCTAGTTGTGTGAAAAGCATGTGTTCTATTCTTTGAGCTGTTTTGGTACAACAATCCTTTTTCAAATATAGGACAACAGATTTTGTACTTAAATAGCAGCAGGGCTGGAGAGATAGTATAGTAGTCAATAGTCAAGCCTTGTGCATGGCTGACCTAGGTTCAATTCCCAGCATTGCATCTGGTGCCCCAAGCATCTCCAGGAGTGACTCCTGAGCACAGAGTAAGGAGTAAGCCTTTCGTCTGGCCCCAAAACAAAATAAACAACAAAAGTAACAACAAAACAATAGCAGTAGAAATCGCTTGTTCTAGGGGGCAAGGTGCCCCTGGTGCACGCGCCCGGACCTAGGCCCCGCCCCCCCTTTCCCGGCATCGGGCTCTGCTGACGCACGGCGGGGTCAACTTCTTGCAGAAAAGGCACTTAAGGGGTTCAGCCCCGCGCCCCGAACGCGTCCGATCGCCCGGAAGCCCTGGCCCCGCGGGGGATGGGGAGGTGGCAGGGGGCTGGTGGTGGTGCAACGGGGAGGTGGGGGGAACAGGTGTCTCCAGGGAGGGGTCCGCCCTTCAGCTCTCACCCGGACGGATCCCGCCTCCAACAAAATTGTACTCACGCCCGGGGTCCTGCAACTCTCTCCAAGGCTGCCCACACTGCCCAGTGCGCGTCTTCCCGCCCCCTACCCCCCCAACACTCCCAACTGTCAGAATATTTTTCGGGGAAGGGGGGTGGGAAATGAATAAACAAATTCTCCAAAAATGTTCAGTGGTCACATGAGACCCCCCCTTCCAAAAAAAAAAAAAGAAAAGAAATCACTGAGACCCCCCCTTCCAAAAAAAAAAAAAGAAAAGAAATCACTGGTTCTGTTTTTGCCTTTTATTTTAAACTGTCAGCCTTCATTTGAAAGCTAAAGCTAATTTTATTTTTCAAACTTTATTTTTATAAAGTTGTTCACGATGGTTTATTACATTCAATATTCCAACACCAATCCCACCACCATTACACCTTCCCACTACTGTTACTTCCAATTTTCCCAACCATCACCCAAGCCTGCCCCAACAGAAGGCCCAAAATAATTTATTCTGTATTGCTTGTTATGAATAATTTGCTAAATGTTTAAAAGAGATTTCCTTAGAAGAAAGTATATGAAGATTGTTATATCTCACTGTGGAGCAATTGAACCCTTGTATAAGAGTTTACTAACATGGCTAAAGCTAATTTTAAATGCTCTCACATTGAACTGAGCCTGTGTCTCTTACTGTTGGTGGTTTTAAATACAGTGTAAAGTGGCAAGGGGTCTTCACCGAATTGTACATGTGTCTGAAAAGGTCCTTGACTCGCTTGAAGGAATGTGCCCACCTCAACATTTGCTGCAGCTTCTTCTCATTAGTCAACTGTTTCTGAGTTTCTTTTCCGAGGGGAAGCCCAAGAATCTGTCTTGCCTGAGTGTGCTATTCTTCACAGATGGCTGCTCCCGGGAGTGTGGGAATGTGCCTGCAGCGTCCCCTGAGTCACAGGTCAGGAGGCAGGAAGCCGGCCACCTTCTTTGCATAGAGCCTCGCCCTGTCTCTGTGACTCAGTCTCCACTCTCAAAAGGGCACAGATACCAAGCCCTGGGAAACACTGAGGCTTGAACCCTTCCACAACCTGAACTGCAGAGAGCCTGTCCCAGAGGGGACCTAACCACCCCATGTACCTGATTCCAAGAAGCTTCCTGAGACATGAGAAGCTGAAGCTGGGTTCATAGGCAGTGAGCCCCCGGCTGTTGGTCACATTCTGCTCAAGTATCTTGTGAAGAAACTGAGACCCAGGAGGTTGACTTACCCAAGCCAACAAAATGAGTCAGTGGACGTGTAGGGATCAGAACACAGATGATTCTAGATTAGAGTTCAGTACTAGAGTTTAATGTTTTTTCAGTGTGGATCCTTCTTCATACTCCCACAATGCATTGCGTGCAGTGTGTGCTTAAGTCTCTATTATGGTTGTTTTTAGTTCAAAAGAACTAAGTTTCTTTTTTTTTGGGGGGATGGGGAGATGTTTGGGTCATACCTGGTGGAGCTCATGGCTTGCTTCTGGCTCTGTGCTCAGAGATCACTTCTGGAAGAACTTGGGGGGACCATACAGAGTGCCAGGGATTGAACCTGGGTTGGCCACGTGCAAGGCAAATGACCCACCCACTGTACTCTGGCCTTGGAACTAAATTTCTTGCCCATTTTCTCCCCTAGATAATGTGAGGATTATTGAGGGCAGTGGGGGAGAGTCACATTAGGCAATGCTTAGGGCTTATTCTTGGCTCTGCACTCGGGGATCACCACTGGTGGGTTTAGTGGACTATATAGGGTGCAGGGGATTTAATCTAGATCAACTGAATGCAAAACAAGTGCCTTACTCACCCACTGGTCTATCATTCCAGTCCTAGATATTGTGTCTTTTTAAAAAATATTTTTTTATTAGAGAATCATTGTGATGTACAGTTACAAACTTATGAACTTTTGTGTTCGCATTTCACTCATACAGTGATCCTTTATCCATCCCTCCACCAGTGCCCATTCACCTCCACCAATGATCCCCATATCCACTCTCACCACCCCCACCCCATCCCCCACCACCCCACCCTCTCTCCTTTTGGGTGTTGTAAGATACTGTGTTTTTAAATAAAGGAATATACATTACTAAGGACTGTGCATTTGCTTTTTTAAATTTATTTTAACACAGACGAAAAGCCACACTGTTAATACAATTCTAGAGTTGAAATTCATTAGATAACAAAATTCCAATATTAAAAACAATAAGTATTTAAAAATGAATTTTTTATTTGTTTTTGTTTTTGGGCCACACCTGGCATTTTTCAGGGGTTATTCCTAG
The DNA here is from genome assembly GCF_027595985.1 of Sorex araneus. Taxonomy (NCBI): domain Eukaryota; kingdom Metazoa; phylum Chordata; class Mammalia; order Eulipotyphla; family Soricidae; genus Sorex; species Sorex araneus. The sequence continues at coordinate 66,234,062 of NC_073304.1, read as the reverse complement.
CTCTGCACTCATGGTAGTTCTCAGGGGACCGTATAGGATGCCAGAGATCAACCTGGTTGGCTGTGTGCTCTACCTCCTGTGCTATCTCTCTGTCCCACAAATCAGCTTTTTTTTTTAATGTTAAACTTTTTACATCTTATCAAGGGGTTGTTAAGTCCTTATATGAGAATTTACTAAGCTGTTTGTTGCTAGTTCAGACTTCTGTATTATTTTTGTTTGTTTAGTTGGCTTCTTTGTTACTTTCCTATCTAATTTGATGTGCTCCTACTGGAATTCCAGTATTGAAGAATTAGGAGATGTTGCACAGCTGCATACGCTGAGAAGAAACTAGAGTTCTCAGCCTGAGTACCGGGATGCCCCAAATCAGTCGCACTTTGGTGTCTCTGAAGAGAATATTTGTAAAGTGGTGGAGTTGAGACCTGGTGTGGTTGCAGTGGTGGGGGGTGGGTGCAGCCAGCTGCAGGGGCTTTGACAGAGTGGATACGCAGCTGCCCACCTCCTAAGGAAGCCCGTTTTCAGCTGCGGGGACCAGTGTTTCCATGAATTTTAGCTGCTTGTCTTGCATCTCCTTGGAGGTTTAGTCGTGAATCGTAGAGCAGGGCCAGTGGGGGAGTCAACGTGGCGGTCGCTGTGGGGAGTGTGTGTGGCTGCCAGGGCTTCTGGAAGTACAGGGGCAGTCGTGCTCCCCACTCTGAGAAGACACCAGAGTTCTCAGCCTGGGCACCCGGGTGCTAAGGTCTATGCTTTTATTTGTTTTTTTTTTAATATTATTTATTTATTTATATTGATTTTTGAGTCACATCTGGCGATGCTCAGGGGTTACTCCTGGCTCTGCACTCAGGAATTACTCCTGGCGGTGCTCGGGGGACCACATGGGATTCTGGGAATCGAACCCGGGTTGACCGCTTGCAAGGCAAGCGCCCTACCCGCTGTGCTATCATCCAGCTCCAGGTCTATGCTTTTAGGATAGGATCATTCACTCAAGGTCATCATGAGTCAATGACAAAATCGGGTTTCTTCTAGACTCTGAACAGAGACAACAGGGAGGGAAATCCAGTAAGCAGAAGTGGTTAAGGGAACAGAAGGGTTATGCAAAGCCCTGGGGATCTGTGTGTATTGGTCGGCTGAGCAACACTCCAGCAGGAGACACACAGAAATATGATACATAGGTGTGAACCCCAGAGAGAAGGGACTAACTTCCCTGTCCTTAGAGGAAGAGTGTGGAAGAAAGAAAAGCTTCATTATTATTTTGACAAGAAAAGAAAGGTAACCATGGTCACACCCACGTAATAATCATGTGATGAACAATTTTATCACTTGATATTCATGCTTATATGTTTTTCAGGGATGTCAGAAGAACCCAACTTCCAGTAGAATTTTTTTGTCCTCCTAGGTCTGAGATCTGCAGGGTTTTATATGTTTGTCTGTTTGCTAACCCCTGTTCACTGAATTTTTAGTGAAATAGCATGAACTACTTGGAATGATTGTTCTGGTATGCCTAGATCTTTATGATGTCTTATGTGCCGGTTCCATTTAATCCTGCAGTCTCAAATGCAAGAGGCATTGGTGCTAACCAGTCAGGGAACAGAGAGAGCATTAAGAATGTGATTTGCTGAGGATTCAGACTAGATGTGACTATTGGAATCAAGGGTGCAAAAACATTGTTTACTGAAGCTGTCTTCAACAATTTGTTTTGTGGGGGTAGGTTTGGCACTTGATATCTCTCATTTGGGATGGTGTCTCAGGAAGTAGAACATAGAGAGGGAGCAACATAAACAACATGGAGGTGAGTAAGGTGTTTTGACACTCATTAGTTGGGTGTTACTCTTAAAATAGAAGCCAGGTACCTACTTTTTTATTCCACCACACCTTTTCCTGCTGGTGACTAGAGATGGAGCTCCTTGCTCTTCTGACTAATGCCTAAAAAAGCAGTTAACAGAAGTTGAGTCGACCTACTTTGCTATAAAATCTGCTGCAGTATGGATCAGCAAACTTATTAAAGGCTCTGGTCCTGGAGCCACAGAGCCAAAGACCAGAGTGGGCACTTCCCAAGAAAACGGACATGGGCCAGGGGAGCAGCTCAGGGGCAGAGCCCATGTTTCATCTATGGGAGGTCCTGGGTTCAATTCCAACTGCCCTTTCACCCCAAAGAAAAAACAAACACAAGTGGACTTGTGATCAGCCAGTTTAGAAATAAGGGGGGTCGAGAAACAAATGATGGTTAAAGATACCAATCCCTTGGGCTTACAGATGCAGCTCCATGATAGTGCAGGAGCTGTGCATGTTTTGGGCCCCAAGTTTGAGCTCCAGCACCTGAAAAACAAGTGACTGCAATGTACTTGACAATGGGAATCAGATTTTTTCTTTTTAAACTTTAGTCAAGTTTTAGATTGATAGAAAGTTGTGAAGGGAGTTCAGACTTGACATATGGCGTAGGTAAGTTTCAATTGTTACTAAATTGGTACATTTGGCCAATGTTAATATTTTATTATGTACTGAAATTCATACTTTATTTATTTATTTAGCTTTTTTGGCTCACACCTGGTGATGCTCAGGGGTTACTCCTGGCTCTGCACTTAGGAATTACTTCTGGTGGTGCTCGGGGGACCATATGGGATGCTGGGAATTGAACCCGGGTCGGCCGCATGCAAGGCAAACGCCCTACCTGCTGTGCTATTACTCCAGCCCCTGAAATTCATACTTTATTGAAATTTCTTTACTTTTTAGACTGGGTTATAGAATTTTTAAATTTTGTGTTGTGTTTTGGGGCTACACTTAACTGTGCTCAGGGCTCACTCCGGAGACTCTGCTCAGAGGATGTGGAGCTGAGGCTCGAAGCCGGGAACCAAGTAAAGCATGCTCTCAACCTGTTAAACTCACTCAAGTGAGGTTTAATTTGGAAGGTAACTATCTCTGATACAGAAAATAGTAACATGTTACAGGGGAGTTCTGAGTATTTTCAAATGTACAATCTTATTTGAATCTCATTATTAAAAGTGTGTGTGTGTGTGTGTGTGTGTGTGAGGAAAATTTGTAGCTGACAGAGGTGAAATTACATGTAGGAAATGATCTGGTATGGTCACACGGTGGGATGTTCATATAATGGTCAATGAGCAGAGAAAAACCACACAGAATCTTGTGTTCTGGGATTCGAAACAGCATTGTGAATTAAGACAGTGGATTTTTGAGCTATAGCACTGTAGCACTGTTGTCCCGTTGCTCATCGGTTTGCTCGAGCGGGCACCAGTAACGTCTCCATTGTGAGACTTGTTTCTGTTTTTTGGCATATTGAATACGCCACGGGTAGCTTGCCAGGCTCTGCTGTGTGGGCGAGATACTCTCTGTAGCTTGCCGGGCTCTCTGAGAGGGGCGGAGGAATTGAACCCTGGTCAGCCTTGTGCAAGAAAACACCCTACCCCCTGTACAAAACTGACCTACAATAGCAGAGCACTTCCCTTCCCTCCCAGTAGTTTCCTTATAGATAGCACAATGCTGGAAGCAAGGACTGCTTGCTCCCTGAAGTGCTCCATCACTAGCTCCTTTGTCAGAATTGGAGATCTAAATCTGCCGGAAAGAGTTAAGGCTGCATAACAAAGCACAACAAACACATTCTTTACAGAGATCAGCACAGCTAACAGGGCTCCTACCAGTAGATCTAGGGAGGGAGAAATTTCCAGCCATGCTGCTTCCATAGCAGGAACGCCAGAAAGGGAAAGCAAACACCCCTAACCCTCTTGATGGAATCCTTTGATCCACAATCTGAATTTTTCTCCCGTAAGCAGGATATAAAGAAACATAATAACAGAATAATGAATACCCAAAGGCAACGGAAACAAAGAACATGAGAACTGGTCTTCAGTAGGAAACATGCTACTTGAGGGGACTGGGAAGAGAGTAAGGTCTATAATGAAGGAAAGGGTTCAACACTTTGAACACTGTGACAATGATGCTGAAAGAAAAGTATTATGCACAAACTATCGTTAACACTTTTACTATCAGCAACACTGTAAAACACGGTACAACACACACACATATATACACCCCACCTCTCATAGAAGCAGATCGGTGAGTTGGGGGGACATTGGTGGACGGAAGTGGATACAGGTGAAGGGATCAAGGTTGAAACATTTTATGCTTGAAACACAATCATGAATAACTGTAATTTCATGGTGACTACATTAAAACATTTAAAAAATTTGAATTTAAGTCCAATTTATCTCATGTTTCCGTTGACACTGGTGCTTTTGGTGCCACACCTAAGAAACAAAGGACTTTTAAGCATTATGGCAAAAGGGCTGGAGAGATAGTACAGGGATAAGGCACTTACTTGCACCTAGTGGACTCAGATTCAATCCCCAGCACCACATACAGCTCTCTGAACACCACCAGGTGTGATCCTCGAGCACAGAGAGAGTAGTAAGACCTGAGCCCTGTGCCCCTAACCCTGTCCCCTGAGTAAAAGGAAACAATGATTCCCCCCTTCCAAATGAAACCAACCCAACGCAACAAGTAAAACTTTAAGACACATAATTAAAAGAGGAAAAAAAAAGTTACAGAAATGTTATGAAACAGCCCAGTGAGATCACACACAGGTTTTTCTTCTTTTTTTTTCTCTTTTTTCTTTTTGGGTCACACCTGGCATTGCACAGGGGTTACTCCTGGCTTCATGCACTCAGGAATTATTCCTGGTGGTACACAGGGGACCATATGGGATGCTGGGAATCGAACCCGGGTTGGCCACGTGCAAGGCAAACACCCTGCCCGCTATGCTATTGCTCCAGCCCCTGGAGTCAAATTTTTAACTGGAAAGTTTTTAATGAAGAACATGGAAATTTCCAATCTTTTAACTTGAAAGAATTGTTCTAAAAGGTTTAGACAAATGTTTACCCAGAGACAGACTTGGTGATATCCGGAAGGTTCTATACTAAGAACCTTAATAATTAACTAAACAGCTTCATGTAAGACAAATTTCTATACTTCTTACTCAATACTGATATCAAAATGGTCATGTAATTGATTAAACAAGAAAGGACAGCAAGAAACAATATACGAAACGGCAGAGTAACAGCACAGCTGAAGGGAGAAAAGGAAGTGCATCGTCCAACCACTTCTCATTTGAGATGACTCACAATAGGCCTGTTGACCACTGAAACAAAAGTATTTCCATAATTCAGAAAATCTATTTTAAGAAGCTTTTGCGTATTTCAAATACCTGACACTCAAGGGAGGAAAAGGTCCAGGAAACTCAATAAAACACAAGTTCAAAGTTGCCTCTTTGTTTTTATTTTTTGGAAGGGGAGCTTACACCCAGCTATGCTTAGGGTTTTTTTTTCTGCCTCTGTGCTCAGAGATTATTTTTAGTAGGGCTGAGGGGACCATATACAGTATGGAGATTGGAGTTGGCATGCAAATGCCTTCACTCCTGTACTATCTCTTCTTTCCTCCAAAGCTACCTTCATCAGTGTCAAAAACAAGGAACAAACAGAGAATCTGGGGGTTCAGGGCCTCACTGTGCAGTAGGGCCCCTCAGTTCAGATCATATATGCACACTTCATTCTGAAGCCACTTATGTTTAATACCCTCGGGTCTTGCGTGTCACAGCAAACTTGACAAGTTGATGGTGGGGCACTGGGGTTCGACCTGCCAGTTTTGAAAGGAGATATACAACGCTGGGGAATAAACTCAGTATCTAGCATGTCCACCACCTGAACTATCACCCCTGCCTCTCCAAAGTTATTATTAGCCAGACCCCCAACGCCATTATTATTAGTCCCTCCAATGTTATTTTTTTGTCTCCAATACTGTTACTGTTTTTTTGGACACACCTGGCGATGCTTAGGGGTTACTCCTGGTTTTACACTCAAAAATATACTGGTGAGGCTCAGGGGACCATATGGGATGCTGGGGATCAAATCCAGGTCGGCTGTGTGCAAAGTAAGTGTCCTATCTGCTGTACTCTCTCCAGCCCCTCCAATGTCAGTCCTTTTGGATTTTTTGGGGGAAGACAGGGGTAAGGTGGGAAGGACCACAATTGGATCAGTACTCAGTTGGTTCTGGGCTTTCTATATGTAAATCATGTGCTCCAGCCCAGTGACCTTTCTGGTCTCAATGTTATTTTTTTATTGTTGTTTTAGTTTTTGGGCCATACCCACTGTGCTCAGGGTTTACTCTTGATTCTGTACTCAGTGATCACTCCTGGCAGGCTTGGGGGACCATATGGGGTGCCAAGGATAGTACCCAGGTCTGCTGTGTGCAAGGCAAGCTTCCAACTCGCTGTACTATCTGGCCTCAAGTTATTTTTAGTCATTTCAGGCTGGAGCAACAGTACAGAGGGCAAGGCACTTACTGCCTTGCATGCAGCCAACCTGAGGTCAATTCCTGTGACCACAATAGTCTGGAGCCCCAGCAGGAGTGAACCCTAAGCAGAGCCAGCAGTAAGCCCTGGGCACTGCTGGATGTGACCTAAAGCCCTTCTCCCCTCCCTCCCAGGGTAAAACAACACTTCTTTTTGGTTTTAACTATTCACCTTTAAACAAAATCAGAACATAATAAATTTAATCATACTATCTATTCCCCTAGAAACTGTTAGAGGGAACATAACTTAAAAAATGTTTTCCAACAATCTCAGCCAAAACCCCTTTGGGGAGTGACTTGAAGAAATGTACCGAAAGACACATCAACAAGGAGTGTGGAGGCTCCTAAGGAGGCTTGGAGCATTCAGAGAAACACCTTCAATCAGAGTATCAGGGCACTGTTCTCTCTCACCAGTGTGTGTGCATGAGTTCAAATAGGACCGGAATGATGGATCCAAAGCCTTCCTTCCAGTCCTAATTTACTTATCAATAAGATAATATTTGCTAATTCATTTGCATGCAAGAGGCCCTGGTTCCATCTCTAAATCCAGATGGTCTGAGCCTGGCTGGGTGTACTCACAACGCCAAACACCCACCCAAGCAACAACACCTACTGGGTATGTCCCAAGACAAAGTTCCTAACTTCATGCCATTGAACAGAGTGCTTTCCTAACCTTGTCATCCCAATAGCATTTTTAATGCAGACACTGCAGGAGCACCACATTATTCAATGAGTAGACATAATGTTGATCAATAAACTAAAAAAAACTACACAGAACAATGGAATCTAAAAGCTCAATATTTTCTGAAGCCTTAGCTCATCATTGGCCTTGTGACAAAGGAGTAAATTTCTGAGTTTAAATTCATACAGCATCAGTGCAATTCTCAGGAGTCACTCGGTACATAAATGACGCTACATATGCAAGTTACAGAATATAAAACTTTCCCTTTGGAAAGCAGTCTGAAGAGATGTTAAGTATTCTATTTCAGGTGTAAGAAGATATTAAAATTCCAGTGGAACAGATGAGTAAGCTATTAAATTTTCTTAGTGTTAGCAGAGGTTAAGGAAATGTAAAGACAGGGTTGGAGAGATAGTACAGCAAGTAGGGTGCTTCCCTTGCACGCAGTTGACTGGGGTTTGATCCTGACATCCCACATGGTCCCCTGAGCACTGTCAGGAGTAATCCCTGAGTCCAGAGTAAGAAGTAAGCCCTTAGCACTGCCAGACATGGCTCCCAAACAAATCAAAACTAAAAAAAAGTGTGAAGAAGAGGCTCAGGATATAGTACAAAGGTTAAGACACAGTTGAAACCCTGGTTCAAATCTGGGTATATCGTTCTCCAACAGTATGGTCCCCTGAACAATGGTAGGAATGGTCCCTGAGCACAGACCCACGAGTAAGCCCTGAAAACTGTGGGGTGCAATCCACAAACCAAAACAAATAAACATAACAAAAAAAGGAAGTATATGCTCAAATTCACGGAGATAATAAGAAGACAAAGAACCCAAATACTGCAAGAAAAGAAAAAAGGCTCCAAAAGACTCCTCTGAGGAAAAAGGCGAAATTAAAAAAGAGTACATTGTTTATTTGCTCCATAATTCACAAATCAGTTTAAGGTGGTAAAATAATTTCAAATGCAAGAATGATAAAGAAAATTAGCTTTATTTATGTAAATTAGAAAAATTGATTGTAGTGTTAGCATTTTTCAAATGTTTTCATTTTAAAGAATTTACAAGAGATTTATATACAAACATAATAAAATAGAGTACATCACATTGTACTTGCTTGACTCAGACTGTTTTCTCAATTCTAAACATGGCCCTTCTTACTTCTGTTTTTGTTAATGCTTTGTTTTGACACTGCCTGAATTCAAGTTTAACACAGAAGCAGGAGAGTCAATGACCACCAAGAGTTAAAAAATATCTCTTGACCAATATGACTTTATCATTAGATTTTTTCAATATTAAAATATGTTTCAAGTTAAAAAAAACAGTCACTGATTATTTAAACTTGTTGTACTAAATCTTGCATTTATATAAACCCATAGTTGATCTAAATATAGAAATAAGTCTATTATTAAACCTACTGGTATGAATGTTTGCCACAAATGAAAATAAACAGAACTGTTAAGAACAAAGGTAACAGAAATTTCATTTGAGAAAAATAAAGACTCTATTCTATATGAAATGAGTAGAATTCATTTTCTGAACTCAACATAAGCAAAAAACAGAAGACAGTAAAAAGCTTAATATTTATAGATACCAAATATTAAGTCATTGTATACTGTAATCAATTTGCTCTATTATATATACTAAACAAAATTTCTAAATAGCTTTCCAATCACTTATGCTATTTGAGAAATCTGAGAAATTTAATACAATTACTGAATAAGCCAGAATTTTAAATATGCAATTGGGATACAATATAAATGCAGGTAATTTATACTAGAGACAAAGCTGTATGTCATAGTATGAAGATTACCATGCATGAATAACTGTGAGAATTTTACTTTTATAGCAGTAGATTGAGTAGGAAGTGAAATTCTTTAACACTTTCTTGAAATTCCTGACAAGAATTTTGATAGAGCTTTGTGGGAGAAAAAAAAAAAACCCTACCAAAAAAGTTTGTTCTTAATTTGAAAAGTCCTATCTATTTAAGTTAAAACAATCAACCAGACATCCAAGTGCACTTATGTCCAAAATGTTACTTTTGTCCCAAGGGAAGGAAATGATCAGTTATTAAGGTGCTCTCTGTAAGAGAGAAAAAAACAAAATCACAGGAAGTTGGTTTTTAACTGGATTGTTGAATTCTTTCCAGGGTTCTCGGTATTCTTGGATGTTGGTGCCTTAACTCTGACACTTTGACTGCTTTTTATAGCAACCTCAAGGCGAGCTTTTAGCGCTGGGGAAGAAGCCATCACACTTTTAAAAACTGAGGAGTACTGAGGCCCAAACTGCATGAGATTTTGCAGAGCAAAGTCATGTAAATTTCTCATTATGGAAGTTGCTGATTCCAGAGCATTCTCATCCAAAAGGAAGGAAATGAGGATGGGCAGAAGACAGGCCACCAGCTGAGAGCCTGGAAAGTAAACACAGGATGTAAGCTCTAGTAGTTCAGGGATATAACTGTATATAATAAATGTTCATTATATAAAACTACCATTGGTCCTCCTTATAGGGGTAGCGATGTATAGAGATAATGCTTTGCACACGAATGTAAGTGAAATCATCTATATACACTTTTCCCTTGAGGAAATACAATTCTTTCAATCTTATCTCCCAAATTAATATTGAATAGTATACAAATTTGGGATTGATGTTAGATCTATCTCTCACTGAATATGAAAATACAGTATTTAATGCTTTACTTTATAAGTGATACTCTTTTTATTTTCTTAGTTTTTTGGGTCACACCCGACAATGCTCAGGGGTTACTCCTGGTTCTGCACTTAGGAATTACTCTTGGTAGTGCTCAGGGGATGCTGGGAATCAAACCTGGGTGGGCTGCGTGCAAGGCAAACACCCTACCCTCTGTGCTATTGCTCCAGCCCTGATACCCTACTTTTTAAGCAATACTTACGATGCTGTTCTTCTGCAACAGCGACTAGTGCTTCCAAGACCTTTATGCCTTCTTGAAAGATCTGAAGCTCAGTGGCATCCTCAGGTTTTCTCTTGTCTATTTCCTGAAGTTTTTCCACAATAGGGGATACTAATGAATGTATGTAAGGGTAGGAAACAGTTGGATTTGGATACTGAAAAATGGAAAGTAGGAGCTGATAGGTCTTTATCTGAACCTATTAGGTAAAGAGACAAAAACAGTATAAACTATAAATAAAATTTAAAGTACATTTTACATGCAAAATTCAAATGTGGATAAAAATACAGAAGTCAACTTTCAAGCAATTCCTAAGGGGCAGGAGATACCTCAAAGAGCTGAACTGCATGCTTTGCCTGAGTGGCACCTTATAGTCTCTGAGGCCCTAGGGACAAGATGGGTTCCCCTAATTATTTTTATCTTTCTCTACCTATCCTCAGGGTCAAAGAACAAGAATATTACTATTTGGCTTTGTCACTCCAAGAAAAGGAATGAGCTCAAATCTGAAAATAAAGTGTGATTCTTGTACTTGTGATTGGTGATAAAGTAACGAAGAAAAGTTTGGCAAGAATCTAAACATATTTTCTCTTAGGAGCATCTCTTGGCTAAAGACACTTACCACAGGATCTCTTATTTCAAGAGTAGCCTTAAATTTCTCAATGCAGCGCTTCTGCAGGCAAGGGATGGTAGATACCTCTGGACTGGTTGACAGGACGAAGACTGTGATGGCTGTGAGCAGACTGACTTCATCCAGCTCTCCGTGTGCTCCTGCTATTGACAAGAAACGATCCCAATGTTGCTGCATTTACTCTCTAGTTTGGTGGTCATATATTCTTATTTTTTACAAAACAGATAAACACAACCATACACTGATAGACTCTTCTTTTGGGGCCACACTTGGTGGTGCTTGGGAGTTTGAGATCAAAGCCTTGGCAGCTGCATGGAAGGCATACAAGCACCTCATTCACTGGATTATCTCTCACCCAGTACTGATAGATTTTGAAATTCCTGGTGATGGGCCAGAGAGATAGTAGAGGGGTTAGGGCACTTGCCTTGCATGTGGTTAACCCAAGATTGATTAAAGTCTAATTTTAGCACCATATATGGTTACTTCTAAGCATGAGCCAGGAGTAAGCCCTGAGCACAGCTAGGTGTGTTCAAAAATGAATTGTAAAGAAAGTGCTTTATAAGGAATTGCAAAGCAAAGAATTACCAAAGAATTGACACTTTTTTTTATAAGCCGAGATACTAGTTAATACATATAACAGGTCCTTGAATAACATTTCATCATACTGTTCTAAGGGAGAACATTCAGGTCCTGCCTAGAGCCACTGTGTGAATGCTGCCATGTTCTCCCAATGTTTGTCTGTGTGGGGTTTCTCCGGGTAATTCCATTTCCTTCCGCATTCGAAGACTTACATGTTAGGTTCACTGTCCCAGGATAAGTGAGCAGTGTAGGGGAATGTTATGATGAAAACGTCCTGTTCATGTCCTTTACTAGTTCCTGCTTTGTACTCTGTGCTGAAAGATGCTCAAGGGACCACATGCAGTGATGGGGAATTGACTAGTCCTAAACTTAAATCTTTGGGTTATGGCTACATATAGTAGTGTTCAGGGCTTACTCCTGGCAGTACTTGGGGGACTCTATGGGGCCCAGGGGACTGAACCCAGGTTAGCTGTGTGCAAGGCAAGTGCCCTACCTGCCTTACTACTTCTCTAGTCCCCCATATCTTATATTTATTTTCTTCATAGGCAATAACTCAAACTAGTGTTTCACTTTGAAAAAAAAAAAAAAGAAATCCAAACTTTATTCAGTTTTCTGTCAAGAGTTACCTATACTTGATCCTGAATTTACCTTGCATCTGGACCCCAACACTGTACTTTATACTGTTGTATTCTTGTCATAACACTCTTTTCTGACTATATTCTTAATGAATATTCTTCCATTTTGCTCCATGAAACTAAAGTTGTGTGATTTCAACCTTACAGTAAGTTGCTTTGACAACAACCAAATATATGTAGTCTATAATCACCTCTAGACCACATTAATCGCTTGAAGCAGGGTCAGCTGTACACAAGGCATGCACCTTCTTCACTCCAGAAACTAAACAAATATTTCCAAGTATTCTTAGTTACCTGTATCCCAACAGTCAAGAATTGTTGATAAAGCACTACGAAGAAGGTCGGTCCAAGCGCTATGGCTCTTTTCGGCCCGGGCCATGGGAGAAGATATTATTCCTTTCAGAGCCTGGAGGGAAGCTGCCACTGTTGAGGAGACTTGGCCTCCAGGTAACCGTACAGCTGTTTCTCTGAGGACTCCAATTGTGAGGTACAAGATAGTAGGGAGAATTGAGATGCTTCCTGTAAGACAAATTTCAAAAACATTCTACACTTCAATCAATAAATAGTTTCTTAAAAGATAATGAGAAGACACATCAAAGGATGGTAGGTCTTCACATTTTTTTAAAAAATTTTTTTATTAAAAAATGAATCACCGTGGGCGGCTGGAGCGATAGCACAGCGGGTGGGGCGTTTGCCTTGCACGCGGCCCACCCGGGTTTGATCCCCGGCATCCCATATGGTCCCCCAAGCACCGCCAGGAGTAATTCCTGAGTGCAGAGCCAGGAGTAACCCCTGAGCATCACTGGGTGTGACCCAAAAAGCAAAAAAAAAAAAAAAAAAAAAAAGAATCACCATCACCGTGGGGTACAGTTACAGACGTACAAATTTTTGTGCTTATGTTTCAGTCATACAATGATCGAGTGCCCATCTCTCCACCAGTGCCCGTTCTCCACCACCAATGATCCCGGTATCCCTCCCATCTCCCCACCTCCCGGCCCTCCCTCGCTCTGCCTCTGTGACAGGCACATTCTCTTTTATTCTCTCTATCCTTCAGGGTCCTGTGGTCTGCAATGCAAGGATTGAATGGCCATCATGTTCAGTCTATAGTCTACTTTCAGCACACATCTCCAATCCCAAGCCGACACTCTAAACACCTTTTACTTGGTGGTCCCTTCTCTATCTGAGCTATCTATCCCCCCAGCATGGGTCTTCACATTTTTTTTCATAAACAATTATAAATGTTTAGTACAGAGGGCAGGGCATTTGCCTTGCATGTGCTGACTGGATTCAATCCTATTTGGTTCCGAGTTCCCCACTAAATCCCCTGAGCACCAACGGGAGTGATCCTTGAGCACAGAGCTAGGTGTACTCCCCACCCCCGCCAAAAAAAAACACACAAAAAACTGTTTTAATTAAAATGTGTAGTTCAGTAATACTTAGTATATTCACAATGTCATGTAACTACTACCACTATCTATGTGAATAAATTTTGTTAATTCTTTTCAAACTTTTAGTGATCCACTCAATACTAAATATTAGAGTTTTCACTAACATAATAAACCAGTTACATTTAAGATTAAAGAGAAGAGACAAAAACTAAAGTAGTTGGAGCCAGAGCGATAGTATAGCGGGTAGGACATGCCTTGCACATGTCTGTCCCTGATTTGACCCTGGGCAGTCCATATGGTCCTCTGGGTCCTGGTCCTCTAGGAGTGATCCCAGAGTGCAGAGCCGGGAGTAAGCTGTGACCATCATGGGTGTATACCCCACAAAACTGAACAACTAAAGCTGTCAGTTAAATTTTCCCAGAGGCTGCTCATATTCCCTCTAATCTTCTGCTGGTCACTTACTTTTTTACCTTTTTTTTTTTCTTTGTGGGTCACACCCAGTGATGCTCAGGGTTTACTCCTGGCTCTGCACTCAGGAATCACTCCTGGCAGGGCTGGGGGACCATATGGGGTGCCAGGGATCGAACCTGGGTTGGCAAATTCCCTACCCCCTGTTCTATCGCTCTGGCCCCATCTGCTAGTCACTTTTCAGCCACTCCCGATACAAGGCAGTGCATGTGAACAAGGAATAGAGATTTTACGTCAAATTAAAGTCAAAATAAGACAGAACATAAATGGCTCAAGGAAAACATAAAAGATGGTTACCAACTAAGTATCTGGTAAGTACTATGTACCTATTATGTGCTACACGGATTTCCTAGAGGCTACAAAACTTTACTATAAACAGACATGTTTATCTTCAATGTGTGTAATAATTACGTATCTCTATGACATATAAAATGACATAGTTACACATAGAAAAAATATGTAATTTGTATGTATAAACAAATAAAAAAAAGCAGAGTACAATGTCAGCCTGAGTTATAGGGAAGCTTTCACAGATGAGGAGGTCTGAAGCCAAACTTCAAAGGAAGGCGGAATTTTAAAAAAGAGAAGTGATGGGACTGCTTCATATCAAAAAAATAACAGGGACAATGGGTTGGGCATGAAGTCAGTCAAGTCACACAGGCGGGGACAGAGCAACAGCACAGCAGGTAGGGCATTTGCCTTGCACACGGCTGACCCCGGTTCGATCCCCAGCATCCCATATGGTCCCCTGAGCACCGCCAGGAATAATTCCTGAGTACAAAGCCAGGAGCAACACCTGTGCATCACTGGGCATAACCCAAAAAGGAAAAAAAAAAAAAAGTCACACAGGCTTTTTCCACTCTGGAGAAGCCTGTGTTCTCTCTTGAATACATATTCCTCTCTTTCTCTCTTCTCACAACTAAGTAAAAAAATTTTTTTTCTTTTGTTTTTGGGCCATTATCCAGCAATGGGCAGGGGTCATTCCTGGCTTGGCATTCAGTAATTACTCCTGGCAGTGCTTGGGGTACCATATGGGACGTGGGGAACTGAATTCTGGTCAGTTGTGTACAAGGCACATGCCCTACCTACTGTACTATGGCTCCAGCTCCTCTAAATAAATTTCTTTCAGGGGGCTGGAGAGTTAATACAGTGGGCAGGGTGTTTTCCTTGTATGTGGCTGACCCTGGTCTGATCCCTGGCACCACATATGGCCCCCTGATAGTGATCCATGAGTGCAGAGCCAGGAGTAAGCCTTGAGAACCACCAGGTATGTCCCCAAAACCCCAAAACAAAAAAGTCATACAGAAGGAATAAGGAAGAGGGAAGTAGAGCCTTCTGAAGAGCCTTAAGTGCTATACTGAAAGAATGCACTTTATTCCAAATAGAACTGCATATGATGACAAATGTGTCATCACTAAGGTAGGGAAAGCACATTTGACATTGTATACACTGCCTCACTCCCCAACATGCACACAAAATAACGCCCAGTGCTCGTAATTGCCACTGATAATTAGTTTAAACTGTTATTAGTCATGGGGGCTGGAGAGAGAATACTATGGGTAAGGTTCTTGCCTCGAACGTGAACAAGACTTGAGCCACATCACATACGGGTGGTCTCCTAAGCTCCATCAAGAATGACCCCTGAGTATAGAGCCAGGAGTAAGTCCTGAGCACACCATGTGTGGCTTCCCAAAACCAAAGAAACAAAGATATTATTAGTCACAGAAGTATAGACCTGTCTATAGCACTTGCTGTCTCAATATTGCTGTCAATATTTACTTTCACCCTTTCAGTAAAGCAGATTACTAAAATGTCATGTTTATCACGGAAGATTACAAAACAAATCTAAAACTTTCAGGTGAGCATTAATTTAATGTGGGCTGGATTAGCAACCATTATCTTCACTATCTGTCTCCCCTTTCAGCACCAAGTTGAGCAAGCAGAGTCCACAGCGTACCTTCTGGGGAGCACACGGCAGGCAGCTCTGCGAGGATGACTAACGCAGCTGAGACCAACCTACTTCCATCTTCTGACAGCACCTGTGGCTTGGCAGATTTCACTCCTGGGCTGCCCGTCAATTTAGGATTTAGTTCTGGGAGCTGTCTGACTAGGATGCATACACACAATTCCAGTGTTGCAAAAACCAAAGACTTTCCGGGCACAAGTCCTCCTGTATCTTTTCCCTCTCCAAACTCTGGTAAGGTTTCTTTTTCAGCAGCACCATCATCAACTGAAAGACAGAAAGAATAGAGCAAATGTTTACTGGAGATGTGCAGTAAATGCTTCCTGATAGGTTTATTTCCAGTGGCATTTTAGATTAATAGTTACCTTCTGCACTTCGTCTTTTCTCCTTCACATGTTCTTGTGCTGCACAGATAATCTGCCTTACCACTTCCAGCGAAGCCAACTGAATGGAAGGTGATTCTCTGGTCAAAATAACTCGATGGAGTACATTCAACAACTCGATACCCAAGTCCTATAATAGAAAATATTTTAAAAACAGTGAACTGGAAAGTACAGCCTAAAAAACAAACAAACAAACAAACCTATGTGAAATGCCATGACAAAACTCATGAAGAGAAAGTAACATATTACTCACACACAAAAAGGGAAAGTTTTGTAATACTTGCTCCACTTTAACCAATTCCACATTGTTTTTTTGTGTGCAAACCCCATAAGAGACAACACTAAGATAAAAAGGTAATTTTCATGCAGATTCTAAGCTGGAAAAATAAGATATTGCCAAAACAAGATGAAAAACTTGGCAAAGGAATAAAAACCAACAGTCTCAGATTTACATTATGGTTTTCTAGTAATAACAAGAATGCTATAGAAGTATGGCACTGAAAGTGGATTGCAAATAAATAAACCATAGAATCACTATCTAAAGTAAAATACATTGAACAAATTACATTTCATTTTCTACTTTTCTATTGGTTATTGTCTTTAAAATATTTTTTGTTTTTAACACCCCACTTGTCAGTGCTCAGGGTTTACTTCTGGCTCTGTGTTCAGGAATTACCTGGGTGGAGTTGGGGGGATCCTATTCAGTGTCAGATCTTAACCAGTGTAGCTGCATAAAAGCAAGAGCCTTAACCTTGTACCATCTCTCTAGCCCCTATTCTACTTTTCTTAACATACAGAATAATCAATCTAAAAAGTTTTAAATTTACTCGTGTAGGGGCCGGAGCGATAGCGGGTAGGGCGTTTGCCTTGCATGCGGCCGACCCGGGTTCGATCCCCGGCATCCCATATGGTCCCCCAAGCACTGCCAGGAGTAATTCCTGAGTGCAAAAGCCAGGAGTAACCCCTGAGCATTGCTGGGTGTGACCCAAAAAGCAAAAAAAAAAAAAAAATTTACTCGTGTAGAAGTCAAGTCAGGCAGGAACCTCATTAGGAGCTTTAATTTTTTTTTTGGGGGGGGGCGGTCACACTCAGTGATGCTCAAGGGTTACTCCTGGCTCTGCACTCAGGAATTACTCCTGGCGGTGCTCAGGGGAACATATGGGATGCTGGGAATCGAATCTGGGTCGGCCGCATGCAGGGCAAATGCCCTATCCACTGTACTATCGCTCCAGCCCCAGGAGCTTTAAATTTAATAAATGGTAAAGTTAAGTTAAATAAGAGCATCTATGAAGAAATCATACCATCATTTTTTTAAACATTCAAGAGACAACGATATAATATACTAAGTGAGGTGGAGGCACTGTTCGGAAAGCCATGGACCAGGCTGTCAAGGCTTTATAGCTCTTTGGGGGCTGGAGCAATAGCACAGCGGGTAGGGTGTTTGCCTTGCACGCGGCTGACCCGGGTTTGATTCCCAGCATCCCATATGGTCCCCTGAGCACCGCCAGGGGTGATTCCTGACTGCAGAGCCAGGAGTAATCCCTGTGCATCGCCAGGTGTGACCAAAAAAGCAAAAAAAAAAAAAAAAAAAAAAAAAAAAAAAGCAAAAAAAAAGGACTTTATAGCTTTTTAAAACATTGCATAGAACCAGACAAGAAGTTTTAAAAAATGATGCCAAAAGCTCAGCCAGAATAAAGATACATGAAGAATTCAAGAAGAAATAAAAATGAAACTTTTCCTAAGAAAACAGAAGAGCTAATGAAAATGGGTTTCATTTTTTATTAAACTGTTAACTCAGAACATCATTTATACAAGGTGTTAACACAAACCACAATATACTGAAGCTGGTCCTTAAGATGTTCTTTTAGAAAATGTGCTGTAGTGTAATTCACCAACTCAGAAACAGTGAATTTTCTAGAATAAAAGCAAGTCTTTGTGCTTTTCCATTAAAAAATATATAACTGGCAAAAGCCCAGGAAAAAAATTTTAATATACTAGTACACGTGATGCCAAGGGTGCTTGAGAAAACAGTCAAAGGAAGTAGCACACTTTGTAAAGTGATCTTTCTCCTCTGGCCAGAACTGGGTCAGGCACTGGTGTCTGACTCCATCTATCGGCTAGTCAGCTTGGAAGGAGAACTCTGCTAACAGAAACATATAGTAACTGCATATCAGATTATCTTTTGGGGAAATGAAATATAAGATACTGATGTGACAGGGTGAAGGACAGGGTGCACAGAAGTGACAGTGACAAAGGAATGCCACATATAACTACTGGCTACTGTACTGGCGAGCATACTAAAGGATTTTCCTCATCACCATTCCACTGAGGAGTTTCTGATACTCTTGAGTTGCTGGCACAGAGATAAGCACAGTAGAAACAGAGATGGAGTGTGGCAACCACTCCTGGACCAGCACTATCGCTGATAGTGTTCCAGTTCTGAGGCCTCACTGTGAGGCTCTTTAGCTTTCTTTCTACTTCTCAGTGTTTACTCTCTGTTCCCTGTAGTAACCAGAACCTGTTTCTGTCCTATTTCTTGAAATCTCTAGGAATCTAACAAAAACCAAGAAATCACCTGGTCACTGCCAATTTTTGATCTGGGCCAAGGAACATCTAGAAGGGCTTGCAATGCATGCAAACAAGCAATTATGCTTTCCATGGTTGCATCTGAGCGTAAAGAACACAGAAATTCCACACTGATACCTGTAGAAAGTAGAAAAAGATAGCAAGGCTTGAAATTTGTAATTTGATAACACGAACAAAAAATCTTAGCAAAAAGGACTACAAATAAACCATAATGAATGTAAAATAATAAAAGTGATACAGCAGGTCATTTACTAGCCTTCCCCCCCTCGGTACTAGGAATTGAGCCCAGCCGCAGTTCCTTGCTAAACTGTTTTTACCTACACATACATAAAGAATATTCTCAAATAGGGGTATGCATTATTGTGTGGTTGCAGAGACAGTTCAAAGATGTAAAAACAGCAATTAAACTGCATCAGACTTCTTGGCATGCACCCCAAGAGCCTAAAAACAGAATTTCAAACAGATATTTGTGCTCCTATGTTCATTGCAGTACCATTCACAGTAGTCAAGAGTTGGAAGCAATCCAAGTGTGGAACAGATGAGTGGATCAAGAAACTGTGGCAGGCTGAGAGATAGTACAAAACTCTTGTCTTGCACGTAGCTGACCTGGGATTAATCTCTGGCATCACAGATGGTCTCCTGAGCACCACCATAAGTAGCACAGCTGTATACCTGAATACCACCAGGTGTGGCCTCAAGACCCAATCTTGACAACCCCCCATCCTCCCCCAAAAAAGAAACCCACTATATATACACAATAAAATACTACTCAGTGCAACTTGCTATTGGTTGGAACTGGAAAGTGTCACGCCAAGTGAAGTCAGTCAGAGGAAAAGAGACAAACAGAACGATCTCGCCTATATGTGGAGTGTAAGACACCTAAGGGAATTACACATGGCTGACATAACACCCCAAGAGTTGGCCTACACGACCAGTTTGCTAAGTAGGTGGGACAGGACCTTGAGGCACTGGTGGTGGGACACCAATTGGTAGGAGAGGCTGGTGGTGAGTGTGGTGTTAAAACACTTTAGGCCTGAAAAAATGTCTATTATTAAAAGTACTACAGGGGGCTTACTTCTTAAGCCTATTTTCTTCCCTGAACATATATCTTGCTTGCTTATCTCTGTTTCTTTGCTTACTTCCACTCTGCAGAAGTCTGTTTTCTCTCTTGAACATGTACTTCTCTTTTTCTCTACCCTCACATTTTCCCAAATAATTCCAATAAATACTTTAAAAAAAAACCCCAAATACTGTAGGGGCTGGAGAGAACACAGCAGGTAGGGTGCTTGCCCTATACAAGGTTTGATCCCTGGCAATCCAGATGGTCCTTTGCACACTGCTGGGAGTGATTTTTTTTCTTTTGCTTTTTGGGTCACACCCTGCGATGAACAGGGGTTACCCCTGGCTTTGCACTCAGGAATTACTCCTGGCGGTGCTCAGGGGACCATATGGGATGCTGGGATTCGAACCCGGGTTGGCCGCGTGCACGGCAAACGCCCTACCCGCTATGCTATCACTCCAGCCCCTAATCTGTAAACATCACTGGATATAACCCCAAAACAAAGTACTGCAGAGGAACAGAAAGATAGTACAGGAAGTTAATAAGATGCTTGTCTTACATGTGCCCAAACCCAGGAAGATCCATAACACCACAAACGGTTCCCTGAGAATGGCCTGGAGTAAACCCTGAACAGAGTTGGGCATGGCCCCAAATCAAAAAACAAAATAAACAAACTGAAATATTGCAAATCACAGTGCCAAAAAAATCCCAAACAACCCTCCCCCCGCCCCTCCCCGCAAAATCCAAACAACCAACCTGCCCCACGAAATTAGAAAATATAAGAAATTACATCTGAGAACATAGTCTTTAAACTGAAACTAAAATTTAAGATTATCAAGTGACTGTCAAGAGTGAGGCATAATACTTCACATGTATTGTTTCATTTTTATAGTACCTGATAAATATTATTTCTGGGGGGTGCTTAGGGGATTCCAGCAATTCTTAGTGGTGTTCAGGGGGTCCTAGTGATTCTCAGTTAATCTGGCTGGCTGGGTAACTTTTAGGGCCCAAGGTAATGATGGTGTTTGGGGTCTCCCAGGGTCACACCTGATGATGCTTGGGGACTTCCAGGTATATGAGGTAATTCTCAGTTTAGAGTATTAAACCTGCAGGGTCGGGCACATGCAAGACCTTAACTCCTGTGCCATCTCTCCTATTTCTGTTTTATCACTTTCTGAGATAAGGAAATGAACACATACTTAATTTGGGGAAGGGAACAACTGAGGGTTTGGGGCCACACGTGGCAGTGCCTGGGAGCTAATCCTGGCTATAAAGCTCAGAGGTCATTTCTTGCAGGTCTCGGGGACTGTATGGTGTTACATTCAGGAAGGAGTAGCAATGTAAGTTCCAAGAACCATAAATTTTACTTAATTTGTTTACTTTTATTACCCTTACATTTAATTAGATCAGTAACTCTTTTGTAGGTAACGATTGAAAGGGTAATTTCCATATTACATTAAATAAAATCACACTGCATTAGGGCAGAGAGGGAGTTAAAAGGGTTGGAAAACATGGTATGTAAGAGGTTGGTTTTGAGCCCAGACACAGCATGGTCTTAAACATGAGGGAAATAACTCCAGAGTACCAAGCAGGAGTAGATTCTCTGAACACAGCCAAATATAGCCAAACACAAACAAACAAAAACTCTTACTGTATCTGTGTACATTTACCCATTTTAAAAAGTAAGTTTTGGGAAGAGCAGCCAACTCAGATTCTATTCCCAGTAACCCATATGCCAGGAGTGATTCCTGAATGCAGAGACTGAGCATTGCCTCTCACCCTCTCCTCCCTATCCCCCCAAAAAAGAAATTAAGCAAATAAAAATCTTAAAAAATTAAGTTCCAGAGGCTGAAGTGATAGTACAGTAGGTGGAGAGCCAGGACTAAGCCTTGAACACTACCAGGTATGGCCCCCAAATAAAACAAACAAATTAAATTCTAGGAAAAGTGAAAAATAGGCTAAAAGTAAAAATGGCCCAAGCAACACCACAGTGCTGGACCCAAGAACTGAAGTGTCAGGCCCAAACCACAGGGCTGAGTATTGCCTGCCATGGGCCACGCTGTGGCCAGCACCACCAAGAAAACACACATGCACCTTATTTCTTTCATCTTCAACGTCACCTATTTTTTGAAGAGAATTTTAATTTATTTGTTACTTTTGTTGGTTTGGGGCCTCCCCAGTGGTGCTGGGATCATCTTGACTTTAAATGTTAACTCGTGATTCTAATTTTTTTTTCTTTTTGGCTTACCTGCTATGCTATCACTCCAGCCCCTGTATTTTTTTTTTTCTTTTTGGGTCACACCCAGCAATGCACAGGAGTTACTCCTGGCTCTGCACTCAGGAATCACCCCTGGCGGTGCTCAGGGGACCATATGGGATGCTGGGAATCGAACCCGGGTCGGCCGCGTGCAAGGCAAACGCCCTACCCGCTGTGCTATCGCTCCAGCCCCAGCCCCTGTATTTTTGAATAAATTTTCAAAAATATTGTAACACTTGTAAAGTTGGTAAAAATCTCAGTCACTGAATCTTTTGTTTTGAAGCTTGGGGGCTACTCTTGGTTCGGTGCTTGGGGGTTGTTCCTAGTGGTGCTGGGGGAGCACGCAGTGCTTAAGATGAGATCCACCACTCTGAGTGCAAAAGCATGTGTTCTAGTCCTTAGTACCAGACCCCGTGGCCAATTAGTGATTTCAATTTGATAAAATGTGTAGTTGTCCATTCAGTTATAGGCTATTTCTAACACCTAATGGTTAATAGCCAGTACTGATAGCTGATAGACAGTGAGGCACACTTGGACACTGACCTAGAATAAGATGGAATCTGTCGGTGTAGACATCCTCGGGAGACTTAACTATAGCCCCAGATGAAGAACCCTGACACATGGAAGTCGGAGTTACAGGCCTGGAGAGATTAGATGTTCCTTCATCTGGGTCAGCCACAATAAAACCTGTGCTTGTAAGCCACAGTGCTGTTGCATGGAGGATGAGTGCCCAGGAGTTGCAATAATGGAATTTTGCATTTTCACTGGTTTCTGCTGTGTAGAAAGCACCACCTATGAAAAAGGGAAGGTAAATATGTTCAGGAAGAAGAAATAAGTAAGAAAAATAAGAGAACTCATTTTCTCTATTCTCTTTTCCATCTTTTCCAAAGTTCCTTTGTAGCACTTTGCAGCCAATCTTCTTATAGCACAAAGCAGCTACTTAGCTACTTTCTAACTTTTATCACCAGGTTAAGTTTTGTCTGTTCTTCACCTTTATTTACAAAGAAAAATAGCACTTGTTGGTGTCCAAATATTAGTTGGACATGTTTTTTGGAGATTCAGCTCAGCTACTATCAGTGTTTTATTTCAAAAGTTTTAATTTTCTAGGACTACAACAGCTATGTCATAAAGCTGGTATGGCTCCGAACTCAATAGAAATGTACAGGATAACTCTTAACCGTAAAATATTTTAAGCAAATAATGTGGTGTGTATATATCTGCGCTTAAAATAAATAGTAATACCTATTTAGTTATCTCTAAGACTAATTAGTGACATTTTGCTTTTCTTAAATTTATTCTTGAAAATTCTAGGTTCAGAATGATAGTTCAGGTGTTAGGGTGGTTGTCAATCCCCAGCACCACACATGGTGCCTGAGCACTGACTGCCAGGAGTGACCCCTGAGCAGAGTCAAGATTAAGCCCTGAGCACCACTGGGTATAACCTAATCTCTCACTCCACCCCTATAAATCTAAAACCTGGGGGCTGAGGAGATATTTCAGAGAACTGGAACACATGCTTTGCATGTTAGTAGAGCCCTAGGCTTGATCCTCAGCAAGCATGGTTCCCTCAGTATTGCCAAGGGTGATACCTAAACAATTTAGACAGCAGTAGCCCCTGAGGACTACTAGCTGTGTTTCCCTCAAAACAAAACAAAACCACCCCAAAATGAAAATTTGGTTGCACCAACACTTTTTCCTTTTCCTAAGTCACTGTGACACACTCTCAACTTTCACAATAGGTGCTGTATTCATAATTACATATACTACTATTCTGTGTTTATATGTACCGAAAAGGCAAAAATGAAGAAAACATGAAGTGGGTATAAGATATGGAAGTGAGGGCATTCTCTCTTGAACCTGCTTCTTTTGGTGTCTCTCCCACACAATCTTATAATTCTAAATAAAACTGTCTTTAAAAAAAGAGAGAGAGTTATGGTTGTGGGGGTACAAGGGGCAATGCGTTAAGGCACTTGCCTTCATTCTGCTGAACAGTTCAAATCCTTGGCACAACATATGAATTTAGGGTCCCCGAGCATTGTCATGGGTTACTCCTGAGCAGAGTTAGAAGAAGCCTCTGAGCACAGCTCTGGGTGTGTTCCATAAAAACCAGATATGGCAATGGGCTATTTTGTGATTAAAATTAAAGACATTATACTAGATTTATCTTCATAATCTGCTCTTTAGGCCAGAGAGATAGTATAATGGGTAGGGCACTTGCTTTGCATGAAGATTTAATCCTTGGCACTGCATTAGGTCCACTGACTCTGCCAGAAGTGACCGAGCACAGAGCCAAGAGTAAGACCTGAACATAGTTGGGTGTGGTCCAAACCAAATATATAGACATATATGCAAACATATATAATTTTCCTTTTTTCACCTAACATTTTAATTTTTACTTACATTTATCTTCATTATCATTCATCTGATGGTATTAAATGAAGCTTTTTTCCATTCTGTGCTAATAAACTATACCTATCTCTGTGTATAATCCCACTTGAAATTTTGTTAGGACAGTTGAATTTGAAATTTATGAGGAAAAAAATTCATTTTGAAATGGAGTAAGACTGAGAATAACTACCAGATATCCAATCTGTAACATGTAGGATTAATAAACTGTAAAATTAGATTCCAATCCAATTTCTTAATTCCATCTATATAAATTCTAGTTGGATCAATGTATCAAATACTATATAAAAATACAAAACATAAAAGAATTACATTAACTTTTAAAAAGGCAAAAAAAGCGCTAATATATATATATACATATCAATGCATATACATATTTAACAAATCAGTAGAATTATAACAAGAAGCAAGTTGAAAAAGGGCAAAGGTATGAAAAGGTAATTATGGAAGAATGAACTTAACTCAGGACCTAGTACATCTCGATATCTAAAGACTCACAATAAAGTAAATGGCTAAATGAAACTTTGCATCTGCCAGATACACAACATATTGTATATGACGACAGCAGAGTGAGTGGTAAGATGTTGAGATACAGAAATAAACTGTTGTTTGGTAGAAAAAATGTGACCTGACAGTATCTTGTGAGGTGAAATGAGTATAAAGTAGGACCTAGAGAATTAACGCCTGGGTATCTACACTGCAGCAGGCTTCAAGTACTTACTACATGAATGAATATTATTCTGGAGAAACTTTTCAGAAAATATTATCAGCTGAAGTAGTTTTGAAAAATAAAAGTTACCAACTGTTGCTCTATGAATTATGCAAATATTTTCCCTCTTTACCTTCAACTGGAAGCTGGGAGGCAAATTCTGAAGGCAAAGTTAAGAGAGCAAAATCTTGAAGTGCAGCAAGCCAGAGCCTGCTCAGGGTGCTCAGGTCTGCGTGAACTAAGTCGAGCAGGTCGTCCGATGGATGGGACCCAGCTCTGACACTGTCTTCTGAGCAGGCAATACTCTTCAAAGGCTTTTTGTTGTTTTTATGCCTTTCTACAGCAATTATGTAGACCTGTAAAAAGTTGATTTGTCAATAGGAAAATCTTGTGCCTGCTGAAAAGTTGTACTTTTTATCTTGCTTAAGATGCAAACATATTGGATGATCCAGAGCCGAGGCATGAGAAGCAGACCCTCCGCGCCTACAGACTGTGATCCTGAGGTCTCCTACCCATTTTGGCACCAGAGCGGATTCTTGCAGCCATGCATTTTGACTGTGAACTGAACTACAACCTCGTGCAGCCCGGGGAGGGATTTTCCCTTTCTACCCCGTTTTTCTGAGCGAAAATGGTGGCAGTGGCAGCACCCACGTGGTGAGAGTCACCCTCTAAGACCCCTCAACCCGGAGGTAGGACTTTCTTTAGTGACGTAGCCTGTAGGTGGTCCTGGGAGGGGGGGCATTCCCGGCGCGCCTTCCGCCCAGAGATGATCCAGAGCTGAGGCACGAGAAGCAGACCCTCCGCGCCTATAGACTGTGATCCTGAGGTCTCCTAACCCATTTTGGCACCAGAGCGGATTCGTGCAGCCATCCATCTTGACTGTGAACTGAGCTAAAATATTAGAAACCCAAAACTCAAAGTCTTCACTCTCAGCAATGAAGAGAAATTATTAGATGATGCCTATTCAGTAGGCCTGATTGTTGGGGAAAATTCCAAACAATAATAGTGAGTTCTGGATGGAAATATGGAATGTACTCAAAGTATATAGAGAATAAAGGGAATATCATTAGCTACTTAGGTGGGGGATGGGGTGGGAGGGGGGTGTATTGGGGTTCTTGGTGGTGGAACATGTGCACTGGTGAAGGGATGGGGGTTTAATCAGTATTTGACTGTGACTTAAACCTGAAAGCTTTGTAATTTTTTTTTTCACGGTGATTCAATAAAATACTTCTTATTAAAAAAAAGATGCAAACATATTTATTTAAAAAAATTTTTTTGTTTTTGTTTTTTATTTTTTGGGCTATACCTGGTGATGCTCAGGGATCACTCCTGGTTCTGCACTCAGGAATTACTACTGGCAGTGCTCAGGGAGCCCCATGGGATGCCAGAAATTGAACCTGGGCTGATCACTTGCAAGGCAAATGCCCCACCAAGTTGCACTATCGTTCTGAACCCAAACTTACTTTTTTTAGCATACAGAACATAAAACGAATGGTAATCCTAAGAAGGTTCACAAGTGTAACTATAAAAAAGTTGGGGAGAAAGTTCCAAAGGTTTTACCTCTAATGAGATACATTAGGGATATTATTTACAAATAAGTATGAGCCAGAGTGATAGTATGGTGAGTGAGTAGGGCATTTCCCTTGCAAGCAGCTGACCCTGGTTCTATCCCCAGCATCTCATATAGTCCCCTGAGTACAACCAGGAGTGATTTCGGAGTGCAGAGCCAAGAGCAACCCCTGAGAATCACCAGGTGTAGTCCCCACAAACCAAAACGAACAACAACAACAACAACAAAAAACCAAAAACCCAAAAAGAAAAACCCTTGAACCAGAAAAAAACAACAACAAACCAAGTAAGCTTTCACTGTGCTGTTTTCCAACATGACAGTGAGTACTAATGGCCACAGCACTGTTTCCCTAGGCCTAGTTATGGCCATGCCATCGATATCAACATAAAGCTCTGAAAGGCAATCTCCAAGATGAAATAAACGGAAAATATTCCCCACCAAATTACCAGCAAATCACTAAAAATAACCTCCAAACAGGCTTAACACAGTTTGTTTAAAGGATTATAAGATATTATTAGTAGTCAATATAGCATGCATAACTCTAAAAATATAAAAGGTTTTAAAAGATGATGTTTGTCAGAAGCCAAGCTGGTGGGAAAACTAACTGAATTCACATAATGTATCGTCTATGTCCAACTGTGACCACACACACATTGTGCTGAATAAGAGCCTATGGTACTCTCCTTAAATATCCTAGAAAGATACATGAAATGGACAAAGTTAATTTTCAAAAAATCCCAAATTTTGAACCTCAAATATATCTGATTTCAAAGATATCAGGTATTAGATCATGGATCTCAATTTACACAGACCTTCACAGCTGGTCATTAAGTCTACTGAAGGGAGAACAGGAAGTAGTAGTAATTGGTTTAAACATGAGCACAGAGACTCTAATAACTAAAAAGAACACTATATAGCAGAGAGGGTTTTTTTTTGTAAAATAGGTTTTAGAGATTATACAAATTTACTAAAAGCATATACTTAAAAGTACTTAAACCCAACATCTCCACCCCCCTGTCCCGCAAAACACACACACACTCCCGCAAAACACACACACACACACACACACACATACACACACACACACACAATCTTGCCAGTACAGAAACAGCTCAAGCATCACATCTCTGAAAGAACATGATACTGTCAAATCTTCCCAGGCAGACTGGGCTGGGCTGAGAACTCGGGGGGGGGGGGGGGGCTTCTTGGAATGGGGGCTGGCAAATCCCCTTTCTGCTGAAGGCACAGTGATCTGCAGCCACACCTGATCCCCTCTGACATAGAGGGGCCAAGCTCCACAATGGAACCTCATCAAACTACCAAGACACTAAACTGATTCAGATCTATAGCTCTTGGACTGTGCAACTGTGTATGTGATCATGCAACATCTCCAAATTTCAATGTACTGTCAGCCCAGTAGGATCACAGCAAATCTGACTGGAGAGATACACAGAAGACCACCAAGCTCAATGAGCCTAAACTATAAAACAGAAGGTGCAGCTAGCAGTAACCACCACAGGAGATCCTCAGACAATGACTTTAGTAACATCATTGAGAGATATAACAATTATCACAAATTACTTATTGTTCTAAGTTTTGATAATTCCATTTGCCCTTGTATTATAACATACAATATGAAGTAAACTTATTTGTGCTTGCAAGGGGTAGGCTGGGGTGGTGGGTGGGAAACTGGGTATGGTGATAGTAGGATTGGGATTAGAATATTTAATGGCTAAAACAACTGTATTAAGAATGACTTGGTAAATCATAGTGTTACAATAAAAAAAAAAGTACTAATCTGTTATAAAGGTGCTACAACATATAAACTCATATTCATAATAATTTAGATTTCAATAAAAATTAGTTTCCAGTGGCTATTACAAAGTCTTTTTAGCTTTATGAATGCTTTGCTTAAATCAGCAAGTAACAGGCAGTGGAGAGCATTTCATAATGCTTGACCAAATATCAAAGAGGAAAAAGTCTCATGCTGAAGGTTTTGATTAGCCTTAGGAGTGAAACTGTGCTTAAAGTAGTTTACTTATGGTTTAAGGTCTAAAGTTTATAAAAATCTTCAAAATATCAGTTACAAACTGAGAAGTACTAACCTCTGCCCAAGCTTTTAATACAGCTAAGATTTCCATGGTAGAAGCACTCTCATTATATATATAACTAAAAGCTTCTTTTCCAGCTTGTATTTTTGTTAATGATGAAACAAGCAACTGATGAACTCTTCGGAGATCATTAAGGTCACTTACAACTCCACTTGCTATCCAAGCACTGCAAACCTAGTTTCAAAATATAAATATATATATATATACATATCAGTAAAATATATAATTATATATATATAATTACAAATAGCTCTCTTGTGAGTTCTGCACAGTTTATGAACATCTCAGGTATTTAATCATCAAACTCATCTTGCTATCAATAGAAACTCACTGGGATCTTGCTATTAATGATAGCCAAAAATTAGCATTTCAAGACTGAAAAGACAGCTCAAAGTGCCAAAGTACATGCTTCACATGCAGAAGGCAGAGCCAGAAGTAAGCCCTAAGCACTGCCAGGTGTGGCCCAATCCTCCTCCTCTCTCCCCAAATAAAAGAAAGAAAAAGAGCATCTTGATAAATGGTTAAACAATTATAAACCCAGACACTTGGTACAAACTGGAGGACTGCTTCCCAGGAGAGGATCTTACTTCCTCAGCTTTAGCCCCGTTTACCTGACATGCTTTGGCTGTGACATCAGGGGGTGTCTCTGAAGAGAAGGCAGGTCTAAGTGCTGCTCCTACCTGGCAAGAATCAAGAGGCCATACCAAGAATCAGTAACACATAGCACAAGCCAAGCCACCACTCTAATTAATGCCATTTTAAGTTTATGTGGAATAGTTTATCACAAACCTCTGTTGTTTTTGCTTGTCCACACGTCTCCCTGTTTTAGATAACAACATCCAAGTTTCCTTTAGGGGAACCCTGTCTCTCTAACTCTAAGCCCATGTTGTCACTACGGCGCTGAGAGCAGCATCTGGCTTCCAAGGCCCACAGTGGGAAAAATCAAAGTTCTCCTTTAGACTATTGCTGGGAACACTGGGAAAGAAGCACATCTCCTCATAAGACACTCTTGAAAAGGGTGCTAGAAGAGCCATCTTGGAACAACTAGGAGAGCGTAAATAGAGAATAAAACCAGTGCCAAAGAGTGCAGCACTAATTAAGATTCCTGAAAACAACCTGCTTAAGTGAGGTGTGACTGTAATTAAGATTTCTCACATTTGCATTTTAAGGATAAGCAGATAAGAGCACTATCCCTAATTAATTGAATTACCACATTTTACTCTAACATGACAGTTTTAGGTAACTTTAATCTCTTCCTTTCTCTTTCTCCCTAGGCATACTCTGGCATTATCTGCTGACAAGACATGGTTGCAACTGCTCACTGCTGAGCAGCTCTGGTCCCCTAAACACTAGTCACCAGCAGCTGCCTCTGAATCATAATGAGAGGTTTGCTAGGGCATCACAGAATATGTAACATGACATACAAATTATTACCTTCCTTATTTTTCCTAGATTAATCAACATCCCAAATACTATGGGTTAAAAAAATTTACAGAACTTTTGTAAACTTGGCTTCCAAGTCTAGAAACAACAAACAAACAAACAAACAAGTAAGTTTTGAGGCCTTTAAGGAAGTTACCATGTTTCACCGCATTACCTTTGGAGGCATTATGCCACATTTTGGGGGGGGAGGGGGAGAAGAGAAAAAAAAAGGTGTGATGTGTTTCTGTATGTGTGTTGACTATGTGAGGTTTAAAAAAAAATTGTGCTAATACTACTGGGAATGGGGGAGAATAAGTCAGTGGTGTACTGATTATGCGGTGGTGATAATTAAGCGCTGAAATATGGTACATATGATATCCCATCCTAGAATAGTTTAGAGATAAAACATACAAGTGACTTAAGTGGAATATAAAGTAATGGTTTAATGTTAAGTATCTTATAAAAAATTTTACCACCAAACAGTTCTGTTCTCCACTTCACTGCCAAGAAGTGCTTACTTATGAAAATTATCCTTTGGAGTTATAAAAAATCCAAGACCTGGAGACACAGTAGACTGGGTAAGGTGTTCATCTTGCAAGCAGCCAACTCGAGTTGAGTCATGGCATCACATATAGTATCTTAACACCATCAAGTGTGGCCCCAAAACCATGGAAAAAATGTTTTAAGCATAAAATATCTGTATTATAAACTATTTACTTTTCTTAATATACTGCTTACCAATGCTGACTATATTGATCTTATGTTAGTAGATATATGTATTCATTTATGTATAAGACAATTCCCCGAACCCTATAATGTGTAAGGTGTTTTTTTTTTTTTTTTGCCAAGGGCCATTGGATATTTATAACATCATCTGTGGACTGTGGACTATCCATTAAAGGCAGATGAGCTGTGGCCAATGAGGCATTTTTGTCTGTCCCGTCCTGTACCAGAGAAGACCACAAGATTTCACAGGGATCACATCCAGGACCTCACATATACAGGGCATGAGCTCTTTGACTCAAGCCACATTCCTAGCCTTTAAATTTCTTTTTTTCTTTTTTTGGTTTTTGAGATACTGCGTTTTCAACCATAAGCAAGATATGCACTCCATTTTAGAGTTACAGCTCCACTTAGATTTACAGACATTTTATACGATGTTCAATAAAATTTTCTAATGAAGTGCTTACATTGGCTTGATACTGTTCCAAAATCACATGACCTGGAAACTCTGGTTCAGGAATACTTGCAAATCGCCGAATAACAACTAACAGTGTTTCAAGGCCAGAAAGACGAAGCTGGTCACTGTGATCCGTAGCAGCCATGAAAGCCATACGAATTAAGTCAGCAAGATGAAGCACCAAAAAGTCATCTACAAGATTACAACAATTGAGAAAAAGAATACACCAAGACTAAGATCTGTTAAGTGGCAATTTCTACTTTTCATTACTTTAAAACTAAAAACAGGGGCCTGAACAATAGTACAGCAGGTAGGTGCTTGTCTAGCATGCAGACAACGCAGGTTGATCTCCAGCATCCCATATGGTCCCCTGAGCACTGACAGGAGTAAATATTGAGTATAAAGTCAGGAGTAACTCCTGAGCATCACTGGGTGTGGCCCAAGAACAACAACAACAAAAGGAACCCTACAAAAGCTATAAACAAAATTAGCACACTTAAAAAAAATGCTAATGACAAATTTAATGAAAAGTTTTTTCCGACTTTTTGGTTTTTAGGCAACATCTAGCAGTCCTCAGGTTTACTCCTGGCTCTGCACTCGGGATCACTCGTGGTAGGGCTTGGGGAATCATATGAGATGCAAGAATCAAACCTGGGTGAATCACATGCAAAGCAAAAGCCTTACTCACTGAACCATTACTCTGGACCCCTCCCCCCATAAATCCTTATGAAAGTATATTAGACAGTGCTTTAGTAGACTTTGGTATTTCATGAATTAGGCAGTGATCTAAATATTCTCCTAATACCATGTTTAGGCTAAACAACTTAATGTTTAAAGACAATAGTATTATGTAGTTCTTTATAGATTTAATTATCTTGCATTCATATGTCTTGCCACATATACAAATGTTGGGTGTCATAAAAACATATTTTTAACTAAAAAAATATGTTCTTTTATTGCAACATATTAATAACTGAGATAAAAAACCAATTACTTAACAATGTTCCTATTAAAAATGTTCATGTACAACTAACCTTTGCTAACCATAACTTTATGTGGGATTACAGCATACATTAGAAAGCACCTATGGGGCTGGAGTGATAGCACAGTGGGTAGGGCATCTGCCTTGCACGAAGCTGACCTGGATTCGATTCCCAGTATCCCATATGGTCCCCGAGCACCACCAGGAGTAACTCCTGAGTGCAGAGCCAGGAGTAACCCCTGTGCAATGCTGGGTGTGATCGAAAATGCCAAAAATATATATATATATTAGAAAGCATCTATGATAAGCTAATTTTATACCTAACTGTATCTAGCACATAGCTCACCACAAATTAGAGCTAATAAATGCTTGAAAAATCCAATTCATACTCTAAGATAGGCAATAACAATATTTGCCCTTATAATTTGTTAAAGAATATTTTGCAGTCATTTTGATAAACACACATTGTGTTTCTGAATGCCCGTAAGTGAATTTTAAAATCAAACAATAAAGACAAATTTATATATGAAAAAAACAAAACAAAACTGAGGGCCAGAGCAGTAGTACAGTGGGTAGGGCGCTTGCCTTGCATGTGGCTGACCCGGGTTCGATCTCCGGCATCCCATACAGTCTCTTGAACACTGCCAGGAGTAATTCCTGAGTACAGAGCCAGTAGTAACCCCTGATCATCACAGGGTGTGGCCCCAAAATAAAACAAAACAGAACAAAAAGAAAACTGAATAAAAGGTCAAAATGGTTTTACAATCAAGTTTATCATATATTAATATAGGCTCAAATATTCAGATAATATCCATAAAGCAAAAATGAGCAAGAATTAAATATATTTTTATACTTTTGTACTTATTTCTAAGTCAGAAAAAAACCTGAGAACTGGGGCTGGAGTGATAGCACAGCAGGTAGGGCATTTGCCTTGCACGTGGCTGACCCGGGTTCTATTCCCAGCATCCCATATGGTTCCTGAGCACTGCCAGGAGTAATTCCTGAGTGCATGAGCCAGGAGTGACCCAAAAACCAAAAACAAAAACAAGAACAAAAACCAAAACCAAATAAAACCCCCGAGAACTAGCCAACGCACATGCACATTCTAGGAATATAACTATTCTCCATAAACTTAAGTTACTGGACATGTCTACTAAATGTAAGTGAATGACAATTTAAGAAACTTAATCATTAAAACTGTATCTGGGGCTGGGGAGACAGTTAAATAGGCTGAAGTACAGGTTTTGCATGCGGGAGGTCCTGGTTCAATTTCTGGCACCACATATGTTACTCCTTCCACTTTCCCACAATCATCAGGAGTGACCTCTAAGCACCATGGAAGTCAGAAGAAGGTTCTGAGCACTGATAGATGTGGCCTCCAAAAAAAAAAAAAAAACTAACAACAAAAAAAACCCACCAAACCAAAACTGTATTTAAACACTAACATTTCAAAAAATAATTATATATTTTATGGTTAAAATTTACATAAATACTATATAATTATGAATACTACGGTTAAAATTTATATAAGTACTCTGTAAGAATAAATACTATGTAAGTATAAGGTCAAATCTTATAACCAGTTTGAGAAAATGAAACGAGCTATTAAAGTTTTAAGATTAATATTAAAAACGAACAGCATTTCTACTTCACATATCATTTAGTGTTTTTGTTATAATGTCACTTACTTCTTGAATCCTTTTTTTTCATTTCTTGTGCTAAAGCAACATCAAAATGTGCACTGTTTGAGTTCTCACACTGGTTAATTATTCTACAGACACACTCAGCTGCAAACACTCTTGTTGCCCACCGGGGATTGGTGAAAGGATGAAATCTGTCATCATTTCTAGTGGTCAGAACTGAGGCATCATCACTTTTATATCCTTCCTCATCTTGCACAGTATCCACACAAGTCATAGATGTAAGATCTTATTACCAAGAGAATACACACAATTACAAAGAGAATATACACAATTACAAATAATTGAAAGATATGAAAGGAACACAATGTCCTTTTTATGAATAAGCATACAAATGATCTCAAATCCAGTCTAGCGTTATTGTTAAATATCTTTTACAAAATCAATGATCATATTCACTAACCACAGATAACAGCAGTATCTAAAGAATACTCTAAAGAGGGGTTCGAGTCCTTCACCCCTCTCGGAGAGCCCGGCAAGCTACTGAGAGTATCTTGCCCGCACGGCAGAGCCTGGTAAGCTCCCTGTGGCGCATTCGTTATGGCAAAAACAGTAACAACAAGTCTCACAATGGAGACGTTACTGGTGCCCGCTCGAGCAAATCGATGAGCAACGGGATGATCTAAAGTGATCATACAGTGATCTAAAGAAATGCTCTAAGCTGTTCCAGGTTAAAATAGTAAAGTGCTAATTAACACTTTCAGTGAAAAACCAAGTAAGATATTAGATATTGGGATATTATCAATCCCCCATATGTAGACAGAAGAAACACTCAATAAAGCTCAAAGATGTCTAGTTGGAAGTATAAAGTAGCATATTGGGAATGCTGATTTTTTTTTTTTTTGGCTTTTTTGGGGTCACACCCAGCAATGCACAGGGGTTACTTCTGGCTCTGCACTCAGGAATTACTTCTGGTGGTGCTAAGGGGACCATAAGGGATAGGATGCTGGGAATTGAACCCAGGTTGGCCGAGTGCAAGGCAAATGCCTTACTCAATGTCCTATTGATCCCGCCCCGGGCGAATGCTGTTCTACCATTTGTGATTTGAATGGATTTAAGATTTAAAAACCTACTAAAAACATCTCCAAGTACTTTTTTTAGAATAAACCCACTGCTGTCATGAGTTTAAAACTATCCTCAGAGGTGGAGCCACCAAGTAATGAATTATTTCCTTTTTTATATTAACTATTGTTAAAACCTGACTTAAAGTAGAATTACTGCTATAAAATAATTATTTTTCATATATAGTTAAAATATACACCTATTTCAACTGACCTACTGAAGAGAAGTGGTCAACTGAACCAGGGAGAGAACTCAAAATTTGGAACATTCGCCTGGCATGTGGAGACCCCAAATTTGATCCGTAGAACATCTTGTTTCCCGAACACTGTCAGGTATAAGCTCTGGGGCCCCAAACATTCCTGAGGTGACCCTGGTATCACCCAGCAATGCCAAGACTAAGAACTGAATCACATGGCCTGCACAACTGGGCTATGTATTGCTGAGAGTAGCCTCTGGGCCTCTTGAGCACTGCATGGAAAATCCCCCCCTCCCCAATGCCCCCAAATAGTTATGTACTCTGTAAGGTCTGGATCCATCTATATGTATCTTTGGACAAATTACTTAATCGTCCCAAGTCTTGTTTTCTCTTACAAAAAGTAATAATACTGGGCCCAAGGGTTAGTAGGTGGGTAAGGCAGTTGCTTTGCATGCAGCCCACTATGGGTTCAATCCCTGGCACCACATATGGTCCCCTGAGAACCTCTAGGAGTGATCCCTGAGCTCAGAGCCAGGAATAAACCCTGAAAACTTCTGGGGGTGGCTCAAAAACAACAAAAAAGGCAAAGCAGTAATTCAGCCTGTACAGGACAGTATGTGAAACAGATTCTTATTTTTCTTTCTTTAGCTCATTAATTTCTCTTACTACAAGAATATCCATTATTAAGATGACAATTTACTTTCTTCACTAACAATTTCTCACATTAGCAAAGACACTGAGAAAGACTGTCTTCTAACACTGAAACTAACACTAAGTGTAGAAAGGAAGTTTGTTCAAAATGTCTTTGGTCAGTTTTTCTATCACGTTGATTTGATCAATCCCTCAATTATTATATGCGCAAAACCAATAGACAAGTTAAACTCTACTTTTCAGTTCATTTTACATAGGAAAGTCATACAATACAAAAGAGGGGGAAAAAAGCTTAACTTCTGGGTTCACACTGCTTAAATTAAGTGAGTTCTTAGAAACTAGAACTAGAATTTTCATCTGAAGAAAACAATAAACAATTAAAATTAAAATATTCAAACAAAATTGGAAAATTGTTCGCATAACATTTTTACTTAATATTTTATTATTTATTATTTCATTGGACTGGAGTGATAGCACAGCAGGTAGGGTGTTTGCCTTGCACGCAGCTGGCTGGGTTCGATTCCTCTGTCCCTCACGAAGAACCAAGCAAGCTGCCGAGAGTATCCTGCCTGCATGGCTGAGCCTGACAAGCTACCCGTGGTGTATTCGATATGCCAGAAACAGTAACAAGTCTCACAATGGAGGTGTTACTGGTGCCTGCTCAAGCAAATCGATGAACAACAGGACGACAGTGCTAATTATTTCACTAATACTCACCAGCAGATGCAGCAAGTACATCTTTACAAAGTTTTAACCAAAAGGAGAGTTTATCCACTGCCATAGATGTAAGCATATGATTTAAAGTTTCTTTGATATCATGGCATAATCTCTGATCTGTCTCCTTGTCCAGTAAGGTCAATAATGCCCCTTCAAGGCCCACTTCTCTGATGTTAGCATCTGACAAGAAGAAAATCGATGATCTAAGTAACAGAAAACAAAACTGCCAGATGAGATACATAGACATTTGGTAGCTACTAAGATATGTGCTAATACATTTAAAGAACTAGTCCAAATAATATGTCTTAACCTACTTAAATTGTAAATTCACTGTTTGGGATTTTTCGTGATATTGCATATTTTAAAAAATATAATCTTGCTCAAGTTTTTGTTAGAATTATTGGAGATTGTACAGTGGATTCAATTCTCACTAATGCCCTCAGCATTACCAGGTGAGTCCTGGAGGTTCCTGAGCAAAGCTGCGTTTGGCTCCGGAGGTATCCAGCACTGCTGGGATGGTTGTGGTGATACCACTATGGCAATGAGGGTTGGAAACCACTCTGAACAAAAAATGAGTGCTGAAAGGAGGTAAAGTGATATGTATGATACTCCTTCATATGCAGTAACAGTACTGCATCCGCAATGCCTAAGAGAAGGGGGAAATATAGAGGAAAGAAAAGTACCACAGAGGCAGGTTGGGAGGAGGGCAGGGGGAAAATTAGGGGACACTGATGGTGGGAAATGAACACTGGTGAAGGGCTGGGTGTTGGAACATTGTGTTACTGAAAGTTAATCATGAATAACTTTGTAACTATGTATATCATGTGATTTGGTTAAAAAATTATTAATATGAGGGATCAGAGAGGTAGTATAGCAAGTTAGGGTGCTTTTGCCTGTTGCTGACCTGCATTCAACCCCTGTACTCCAAATGGCTTCCCGAACCCTGCCAGGAGTGATCTCTGAACAAAGAGCCTGTAATAAGCCCTGAGCATAGCCATTTGGCAAAAAGCAAACAAACAAAAACAGAAAACAAACAAACAAAAGAGAGAAAGAAATTGGGTAATATAAGAACTGGTCATACTCTTATTCCTCTGTCCCAAGAGAGCATTGCTAGCTCAGTAGAAGAATATTTTTATGAAGCCACAATAAAGTAAATATTATTGCACCAGGAAAAAAAAAACTGGTGATAGCTCAAATGGTTGGCAGCTAGTGAGTACACTGGAACCCAGGCATACACAACATGGCTCCTGAGCACCACTGTATGTAGCACTGTGATTATTTTATCCCTGAACTTAGTTTCTTTTAAGAAAAAATTTTTACATTTTTAAACATTTTGGGCCACACCTGACAGTACTCAGAGATCATTTTTTGTGGTGTTTGGGGGACCATAAGGGATGCTGGGGATCAAACCCAGGTTGGCCGAGTACAAGGCAAGCACCCTACCTGCTGTACAATTAATCTGGCCCCTTGAAGTTAATTTCAAATAAATAATCACAATTTAGCTTTCCTAGTCTGATACAAAGGCTCTATTATTTATTTATTTTTTGGTTTTTAGAAATGTTCAGTCGCTTGGCTCTGCACTCCTGGAACACTCAGGAGCCACTCCTGGCGATGCTTGGGAACCATACAGAATGCCAGGGAGCAAAGCTGAGTTAGCTGCTATACAACCACTCCAGTCCTAGCTTTAAGATTTACTGACATGAGATGAAAACACACACCCAAAATGATTGTACGTACTAAAGACAGTGTTTTTATATATCTATGTCTCTATCTATCTATCTATCTATCTATCTATCTATCTATCTATCTATCTATCTATCTATCTGTGTATCTATATATATATATACACATAATTTTTCACTTAAATTGGGTTTTTTTTTTGGGTCACACCCAGCGATGTTCAGGTGTTACTCCTGGGTCTGCACTCAGGAATTACTCCTGGTGATGCTTGAGTGACCATATGGGATGCTGGGAATCGAACTCAGGTCGGCCACATGCAAGGCAAACACCCTACCTGCTGTGTTATCGCTCCAGCCCCTCACTTAAATGGGTTTTGAACCACACCCAGCTGTACTCAGGGCTTACCCCTGGCTCTGTGCTTGGGGATCACTCTGGAGGTGTTTAGGGACTATATGCAGGCTGGGGAACAACCAAGGGTCAGATTTTGGAGGGGAGTCAAAATAAGGCATAATAGTGGGCTCTAATGAGTGGGCTTCTCTAGTGAGAAGCTACAGGAGGGAAGGCACTTGCCTTTCATATGACCAACCCATTTTGATCTGATCCCTGGCACCAAATATGGCCCCCTGAGCACAGAGCAATGAATATCCCACTGAGCATTGCTGAGTGTGGCCCATAATCTTCCTCCTAGTCAAAATTTAAAATACTTACTTAAAATTCCCAATATATATGTACATGTACATGTGTCTATGTTTTGGGGTAACAGCCAGTGGTGTCCTACGTGCAAAACTTGTACTCAGTTTTAGTTATGTCTCTGACCATAGAAGTATTTTTTAAGAAGAAATTTGTTGATTTGCATATGATCATAAAAGATCTTGAACAGTTAAAGCAATCATAAGTAATCTAACTTCAAACTATATCACAAAGAAACAGTAGTTAAAACTACATTGTATTAGAATAAAAATAAACACACAAATCAATGGATTAGAATTGGAAGACCATAAACAAACCTACACATTTATTGATAAATATATAAAAAAGATTTTAAGATCATAGAACGGAAAAGGTAATAATCTCAACAAATCGTGCGGAAAAACTAGACTGCCACATGTAGAAGGGAATGAAACCGCAGGGATTGGAGAAATAGCACAACAGGAAAGGCGCTTGCCTTGCACAGAGATGATCTGGGTTTGAACCCCAGCATTCCATTTGGTTCCCAGAGCCACCAAGAGTGATCCCTAAGTGCAGAGCCAGAGTAAGTCCTGAGTGCCTCTGGGTATGACCCAAAAGACAAAAAAAGAAGGCGGGGGGGGGGGGAAGGATGAAAATGGAATACACTCTAATTTGAGATTACCAAACTCATTTAGTTACCATTTTTTCTCTGAGAAGGTACCATTCCCTTCTCAGAGAAAAAATACACTCAGTGCCTCCTAGAATTCCACTTTCTTTAAGTGGACAGTCTTGTCCCTAAAGTGCGCCCAGGGTACTCCTGTCTATCCCGTGCCAACTATTCTAGTGCCTCTAAGGGTTGGCATCACTTATTTTGGGAAACACTGCTCTAACCCAAC
The DNA here is from genome assembly GCF_027595985.1 of Sorex araneus. Lineage (NCBI taxonomy): Eukaryota > Metazoa > Chordata > Mammalia > Eulipotyphla > Soricidae > Sorex > Sorex araneus. Next base: position 66,194,216 of record NC_073304.1, on the reverse strand, counting down.
ATACAAAAGCAAATTCAAAATGGACAAAAGATCTTGATAGAAGACTCAGAACTGTACACAGAAAATAACATTAGTAAAACATTCCATGACATCAAGCATTGGAGATGTCTTTGGGGACTTGAAACCAATTTCAAGAGAATAAAAGCAAAGATAAATAATTGAGACTACATTAAATTGCATTAAATTAAAATACTTTATACAGCAAAGTATAAACAGAAAAAAATCCCCACTGATCAGAAAAAATATCTGTACATCATCCATCAATAAGGGGTTAATTCAAAGGTCTCTGAGGAACTCACTGTAATTCAATAACCAAAACAAACAAACATCAATTCAACCACTTGGTAAGAATTACCAGCAGTCACCCTCAGGCTCTGCAGCTGTTCTGGGGAAGGGACTCTCTCACCCTTGAATAAATAAAAACAAAACTACTCAATCAGAAAATAGGCTGAATTGAAGATAATTTTGCCAAACAGGGCATACTGAGAGCTAAGAGGCATGTTAGAGATGTTCAATGTCACTAATTATCAGGACGTGAATATCAAAACCACAATGAGTCATCACCTGACACCTTTAAAAATGGCTTATATACAAAGGAACACCACTAGCATTAATTCGTGTCTGGAAGAACCTCTTGCACTGCCAGTGGAAATGTAAACTGGTTAGTTCCTAAACTCCACCAGGGGTCATTCATGAGTACAGAGCCAGAACAGCCCCTAAGCATTCCAGGTCTGGCTCAAAAACAAGCTGAAATCTGAGTTTCTATAGGACTGACTAAACCTTTTTTTTGGTCTGAAGTCTACGAAAATATTACCACAAAAAGTTATACCCACTCAAATGTTTAGTATACATTTACAATAGCTAAGGTGGAGAACCACCAAAATGTCTGTGGATAGGTTAATGATGATGTGGTACTGAGAAACAACCACAAACATTGTAAGAATGAGACCCAAACTATAATAACCAAACACAAAAAGGCCTGTTAAAGAGACACATTGAGGGGTAGAAGGGAACCTGGAGGCACTGGTGGAAGAAAGTTGAACTGGCAGTGGGGTTAATGCTGGAACAATGTATGCCTCAAAGTCAACTATAAATAACTTTGTAAGTCACAGTGTCTTCATTAAAAGTATTTTAAGAAAAAAAATTGGTGTGGTACATAACCCAAAAACCATAGTACTGATTTAAAGACTTTAGATACTGGAACTTTCTGAAGTCTTAGATCTACTAAAAGTATGACTGCAATCTGGAAACTATATACAGATATGTAAAAGAAAGCTATCATTTTTAACTTTTTTTGGCTTCTAGGGGTGAGAAAAGAGAAGAGAATGTGTTCTGTTCTGTGCAGCCTCACAAAGGCCTCACACAGGTGAGACATTGCTGTGCACTGACCTAAATTCAGGGCCCGTAATGCCCACTATTTGTCCAGGGGCCCACATTTAGAGATGTATGTGACTCTCATGGCCATCTGCGCCAAGTCACTTACCAGTCACCATGTCTTTAAACTCATCAACAATTAAATTTGGAAAAGGCCCATTTCTTAGAGATGTGGTTTTACTCATAGTCAGGGAACTTGAACTTGGCCCATGGCAGAGTCTCGATCACAAGCCCCTTGTTCTGCTGACTGGTGCACATGGATATGATGCCTTGATCAATGTGGACTCTGGTCACGGTGCCCTGGGCTTGTCAAAGCTGTCCGGAGACAAATACTGGGGAGTATGAGAGTAAGATATGAATATCCACTGCAAAGGACTCTCTCCAAGGTCCCGTGGGGCAGCCCATACAAGCCACAGCCTGTGTGGACATTGTCAAGGAGGCTGCCTGCTCTTCACAGCCATTGCACAGTAGGCTCCATGGCTCATCCACATACTGTTTTTTGAAATTTACTGAAAAACTGGGCTGGAGTGATAGCACAGCCGGTAGGGCGTTTGCCCTGCATGCGGCCGACCCAGGTATGATTCCTCCGCCCCTCTCGGAGAGCCTGGCAAGCTACCGAGAGTATCCTGTCCTCACGGCAGAGGCTAGCTAGCTACCTGTGGAGTATTCGATATGCCAAAAACAGTAACAAGTCTCACAATGGATATGTTATGAGCAACGGGATGACAGTGATACAGTAATACTGAAAAACTCACATGCATCTGACTGCTTAAGACTCAGTCATTTGAGGTGGAGATAATGATGATTAAAAAGAATTACCTGGAGCCAACTCTTCTCTGCTATCCTTGGCAAGCGTAATGGCGTGTTCTGAAACTTCAGCTGCTTCTCTCTGCACAAGCTGACGTAAACAAGCCAGTACTGCTCTTCTCAATAACAAGTAAGGGCTACAAAGATTTACCTGAAAAAAATACCAGTTAGAGAATGAAAGAGCTGAAGTTCCTAGTAACACTAAGTCTAATATTTCTGGACACCCTCTTGATTCTGTCAGGCCACCAAATGGGCTAGCCAAAATTTACTGAATACATAGATATTTCAGACCATTTTAGTAAGTATTATTTTATTGCATACCAATACGCACAGATAGCAGATATGCAATATTCACAAACAAATCCAAGCAAAAGCTTCATAACAGAAGATATAAAATCCGTATTAAAGGGGGTTTTGAAATAAAAGAAATACAACTGAGAAAGAATGTATTTGCAGTTTACATATGTGTTCATGTAGCTTATTACAACCACAATTTTTAAGGAAAAAATGTATAGATTCATATAAGCAACATAATTAAAATTGAGCTTAAAATGGAGGCTCTGAAGTCAAATTGTGTTAGTTTGAGTTCTAGATCCATATTTACTACCTATGTGAGACTGAGCAACTTATTTAACATCTCTGTGTCTTAATTTCTTATTTGCAGAAAGGAGATAAAATCCCCATTTCACAGGACTATGGTGAAATTAACATAAAGAAACATAAGGTGCTCAGCATAGAAGCTGGTAACAGTAGATGCTCACTAAATTTTAGTTATTATTATATTATGCATTTCTATCAATTATATTCAAGTGCTATACAGAGTAATATGTGAATGATTTACTCATTTTTACCAAAAATGTTCCCTAGATATGTTCTCTAGTGACACACAGCTAACAAATTATATATAAATGTATCTATAAGATGTTAGAAATAAAGAATATCTCTACTCAGAAATAACTTAATACATTTAAGTACTTAATTGTGTATACCTATAAGTGATATCAATGATATACCTTAAATGAGTGATTAAGTCAGTCTTCTAAATACAAATTCTTACTCAGTGATTTAATAAACAGAAATTAGAATTTTGAAATTCATATTGCTCAAATATGAAAGTAAAGCATTGAATGTAGTCAGTGAAAATGAATTATGTGTCCTATGACAGTGGTTTTCAAGTGAGTTTGAGAAATAAAGGCCTAAATCTTATAGTGATCTTTCAGTGTATGTGAAAAATAAAAAAAATACTGAATTAGGTGAATTTGTTAAAAAAAGCATAGGCTAAATTCTGAGGAAACTTCTGAGATGGTGGCAGTTTCTGACACGTAAGGAGAGAACATGCAATGAGCTAAATCCTAAATTTTATTAGAAGACAAAAGACAAAGTTTGTAAATGTAATATCAATGAAAAACATAAACAGGTACTGGTTTATAAACACAGTCAATTATTCCCTGAAGTTGCAGAATGAACTCAAAAGTAGAGCGCAAAGTTGGAATGTCATTCACAAAAATGTCTAAAAGGAATGTCATTCCAGTACGTTTAAAAGCTATGTTGTCAGAAACTAGTGTACAAAGTAACAGATAATTAAAATACGGAAAGATTAGATGTATTCATGCCCAAAACTACAGCTGAACTTAACAGTGACAAAAAACAAAAACAAAAACTAAAGCAAACCAAACAAACCCCAAACAAAATAAAACAAAACCACTCTATAAGACAATTTTAAAGGAAAGTCAATGAATCTATTAATTTTAACTGGAGTTATACAAGCAAGTTATACAAGGCAGGTGGACGCATTTATTCAGGCTGGCCAAACAATCTTTCAGAAAAAGCATGCTTAAAAGTACTGTTGCTTTTCTGGTGGAAAAAACAAAAGACTGAAAGTTTTCATACAGAGCAAAATAGGATGCTTAATATTTCCATGTCATAATATAGCAAGTATATGGGTAGATGAAAAGTGGGCCAAAGCAAATCAAGCAAGCAAAACACAAACATTAAATGACTGTAATTACAATTCCTTTGTAAAATTAGTATATTAAATCAAAATGATGCAAAATTAAGTGCAAAGAGTGAGTGCACCAGCTGGAAGTTAGGGAGGGTTTGTTTACATTAGCATTAAATAAACACTATTAACATGCTAGTACATACTGGACTTTCCATTAATGGTTAGCTTAAAGGAAGAGATGCAGAGGGAAACAAGAATATCTACAACCAAAAATAATAAGAGACAAATAACATAAACAAATAGCACTGCAAACCTCAAAAAAAATTAGGAATCAAGGGTCAGGGACCTACCAACAAAGAATTATCCAACAAGATCTCCTGCACAAAAACAAATGACAGTCTGGTCACGACAAACCAAAAGATATACACTAGGATGACTTTGACAACAGTCAGCTAAGCATTACATATAAATGTTGAAAAAGTTAACATTTAAAGTGGCTTAGCTTCAATTTTAAACACATGCCATAAACACTTTATTTCCCAATTTAAAATATGTGCTGATTTAAGATCCTGAAAACTATCAATTCAAGATGCAGATATCTAATATATAATAATAAAAAAATGTACATTTATGTAATGTTTTCCCTTAAAAACCCTCAATAAGCCTCAGTAACAAAACCAGATCAAATAGACAGGAGAATGTGAGGAGTGCCCTGTAATGTATATAGATGAACAGGCATCAAACAAGGGACAAAGTTAATGGTCTACCTCATCACAAGCTATTGATTTCCTTACTTAGACTTGAAAAAGAAGCCTCCTTAAAAAGAAGCCAAGTTTAAATCTGGACTCAAAGTCGATAATGTTGACAGATATCAACATCAGTACAGAAGTTAAGTAGAATATAGTTAGAAAGAAAACCTATTCAGTTTCAGTAAGATTATTCCACAGTAATTAAAACATATTCAAAATATTCAAGGAATTTCTATGAATAAGAAAATTCATGCTAAATAATTCCTCAGAGAGAAGAAAACCTATTTACAAAGCTGCTAAGTAGTAAAGTAAGATCAAGTTCCTTACTACAGAAAATAGTAAATAAACTGAGGCTAGAGAGATAGTGCAGGTGTTAAGACTTTGCATGCAGCTGCATTGGCTGCAACCCTGGAATCACCCCAAGCACTGTAAGGGTTACTCCTGAGCTCGGAGCCAGGACTAGTCCCTGAGTATTGTTAGGTATGATCCCAACTACCTCCCAAATACAATACATATATATACAGTATAATGAATCTAATAAATTTAGACTAAGTGCCTTACTAACCCAATAATTAAGATATAAAGTTAATACTGATACCAATAATTCCAGTATAAAATTGGTTTACAGTTTAAATAAGAGTTTAAATACCATGAATAACACAAATATGTTTTAACTGTTTCTATGTATTTTTTCAATTTCTCTGAATGTGCTTAAAAGAATAATTAGATTGATTATCAGCCTCTATTCTTTATGGACAACCTTCTTTAATCTTAGGGAAAAGGTAGCAAATTTGATTAGATCAATTTCATCGAGTCAGTTTTGCCTTCCACTTATCAACTAGCCTTATTTAATGGGTTGATGTTTCAGTTAGAGAAATTTTTTTAAGATATTAATAAGGAAAATTCTGCTTCAAAAAGAAAAATGGCATTATCACTAATTTAAATGAAGAAACTAAAATCAACTTGCACCGAAGCGATATTTTCCAATTAACTGATTTTGGCAATAATTCCTTGAATATAAAGAATGACTGACAGTCTTGGGGAAAAGTAATTGAATGGTAAAAGTAAAATTCTTTCCCAGTAAGTGGTATTTTCTATAATATGTATTTAAACCAAATCTAAACAAGGTAGGAACTAACCTTTCTACTGGAAATTTTAGTTAAATCATCTTTTTAAGAGTTTACCATAAAATTAAAAAAAACCTTATAACTATCAAAATCAACATGCAGATTAATACAATTATATTCAAGTTTCACTGGGTCGGAGGGAGGAATGGGCCACACTCAGCAGAGCTTACTCCTGATTTTGAACTTGAGGATCACTCCTGGAAAGTGCTCAAGGGAAACATAAGCAGTGCTGTGACCTTAACTGGGGTTGACTACGTGCAAGGCAACTGTCCTAACTCTCTGGCACAGATTTAAATGGTTAAAATTATTCTTTGATTGTTTATGCAGCCTTTTGTTTTACAAACATACTAGCTGAATGAAGCTAGAAGAGGTGATGAATCTTCCTGAAGACTACATAGCTAGACACTTAGTAGAGTTCAAGTAAATCCTGCTCATAATAACAAAGACAGTAAGAAACAATAAAATGAGAACTGGATAAGGAGTTCAAAATCTGACTAAACTTAGAATTATTACCTAGATGTGTTACCTTGGGCATATTATTTGACTTTTTGGTTTCCAAAGTTTATTTTTATTAAGAAGACTGTTTTTGGCTTTGGTTTTTTTTTTTTTTTTTGAGCCACACCTGGCAATGCTAAGGAATTTTTTGGCAGATCCTGTAATCCTATTCAGAAATTACTCCTGGTAGTACCTGGGAGACCATACAGGATGCTGGGATTGAACCTAGGTCGGCCGCATGAAAGGCAAGTGCCTACCCGCTGTATTATCTCCCTGGTCCTGATAATACATTTTAAAAATGCTTGGTCTTTTGTCTGAAAATGTTGCATATTTTGCTTCAAGCTCGAAAATCAGTTTAAAGAAATGATTTTCAGGGGCTGGAGCGATAGCACAGCGGGTAGGGCATTTGCCTTGCACTCGGCCAACCCAGGTTCGAATCCCAGCATCCCATATGGTCCCCTGAGCACCGCCAGGAGTAATTCCTGAATGCAAAGCCAGGAGTAACCCCTGTGCATCGCCGGGTGTGACCCAAAAACCAAAAAAAAATTTTCAGGCTGAGGAGATGGCTGGGGCTCAAGCCCAGCTTTGCTTGTTGGAGTTTTGGGTTCTATGGCACTGCAGGGATCCTGGAGAACAGAGCCAGAAGTTACTCCCAGCACCACTGGGGTGGGTTTAAAAAACAAACAATGATTCCCAACTGTCATATTACTAAAGAGAGTGTGCTGTGAACACTGCAGGGGCAGAAAAAATTAAAAAGCAATAGCATCAAGCTTTAATTCCAAATGTTAATTTCTGAGGTAAGTTTAGATAAAAAATAGTGATGTTTCAAGGTAAATCTTAAGACCACTGATAACCATAAACTACCTCAACAGAAATTTTTTTGCCTTTATCTTTCTATATTCATTAGATACAACATTAGAACCCATACTGAGGTGTGAATTGCTAGATAATTAAGAAAAAATATCATTTGCCCATCTGGGATAGAAAGAACTTTACATTTCATAATTTGGAATATATATGTATATACATATATATTTATAAAAGATGCTATACATAATTTTTTCATGCCCTATAGAGAGTATCTAGGATATTTAACCATTAAATACATGTTTACTGATTAGTGATTATTCTAAACGTTAGGGTCTAATATTAACGGGACAAATAGAGTATCTGAGAGATTTAAGATCTAACTGATGAGATGAAGATCAGGAATGTAGTCCAGAGACAGAGTACATACTCTGCAAGCTTGGGGACTCAGGTATAATCCCCAGCACAGCAAGCATACACCCCTACACACACACACACACACACACACACACACACACACACCCTCAAACACAATGAACCTAAAGTGCTTTAGAACAATACAACAAATAAATAGTTATTGAAAAAACAGATGTGATAACAAAAAAGTTGTTACCCCATTTCCCTAAAGACTAGAACTGAGGGAAAAGGGTCACTGCATACAATTTAAAGAATACTTAAATCCATTTTCAATAAAATGATCTAACATTCATTTATAATTTATAATTTTATACTCACACAGAGGCAGCTGACCAGGCTAGACAAGTTGACATATCTTGGAGCAAACATATGAAGCTGCTGAAGGCAAGAGATGGCCTGAGCTTGAACGAGACAGTTTGGGTCATCTTGCATTACTGCACAACCCAATAGACAGGAAGTTCTTAAGGAAGAAATTGAAGTACTATTACCTAAATGAAAGCAGAAATATTTTTTATAATTGGTCTAGAAAATTAATGTGTTTGAACATTAATTCAAGTGCGATAGCACATGTTGTACATGTGTGAGGCTCTGGGTTCGATCCCTGGTACCCATATGGCCCTCCAAGCACTGCCAGGAGGAGCCTAGGCCCCACTGGGTGTGGCTTCCACAACTGTAACAACAATAAAATTATTCTTTAAACATTTTATAACAGATTTTAATTTCCCCCCATTGTTAAATTTAAAGATCCATGAAGCCAAAATAATTCGAGACAGATTTTTAGTTTGTTCAGTACATTAGACTGAAAGCCTTATTCAACACATCATTAAGCAAACAAGAACCCAAGATACTCTGTTGGTGTACAAAATTTCCATTAAAAGCATTTCATATACTTAACCCTGCTTAAATTTTGTTCATTATTTTATACATAAAATAATATACCTTGCATTTGAATGAATCGGGTATTTGGGAGGGGGTTTGTTTCGGGCTCACACCTGGTGGCACTCAGGGGATTATGCAGTGCTGGGGATGAAACCCAGGACTTCAGTGAAGCATGCACTCCAGCTCTTTTTATCTCCCTGCTTCCAGAATATTTATTATTTATTTACAGAATTTTTTTTTTTTTTGCTTTTTGGGTCACACCCAGCGATGCTCAGGGGTTACTCCTGGCTTTGCACTCAGGAATTACTCCTGGCGGTGCTTGGGGGACCATATGGGATGCCGGGGATCGAACCCGGGTCGGCCGCGTGCAAGGCAAACGCCCTACCCGCTGTGCTATCGCTCCGGCCCTATTTACAGAATTATTTACTGAAATAAGAATACTATGAAAAATTTCACTTCATATCTATCACTTTAACTATAAATGAAACACTTTTAGGACATAATCTTTCTCAATATAGTACCTGTCTTTTAATTATTTTTTGGGGTGTGCGGTCCAGTACAGCTGGCAGTACTCAGGGTTTTCTCCAGGCACTGAACTCAGGGATAATTTCTGGTGTACTCTGAGAGGCCACATGGGGTGTCAGGGACTGAACCCAGCTCCTCAGTACACCAAGTGCTGCCTTACACACTGTACTATCTCTCTGGTCCCTGTACCGGACCTGTCTTTTCAAGGTAAGACAAATCAGACTGAACGGAATTAAACTTAAATGTATACCTACTGCTATGTGTAAAGAGGCTTTTCAACCTTTTCCTTTCACAAGAGAAAAATCGAAGTGAAGGACTTTCCCCAGGTCATCTAATCAGGAAGTGACAGAGCTCTCACTTTTTGTCCAATTTTTCAGTTTTTCTCCACTTAATTTCTATCTACTCCCCCCCCATAACATCATTAACTAGAAGTCAAAATCTCCTAAGACTATTCTCAACAATGTGCCTGTACATTTGAGGAAACTTTTTGTTAAACCTTACTTCACTGGTATTTCAATCAGTAATAGAAATAGAATTTTGTATATTTTTAAATGTAAAACACCACAAAAGCAGATGGGCATACCTTGTAGCTCTGGACCCAAGGTAGTAATAAGGGCATTCAAACATCGACCAAGACTTTGGTGAACCTCGCCATGGGTAGGAGGCACATTTAACAGCAACATTATAATGAGAGAGAGCGTAGGTTCCACATGCATATGTGGGCCAGCAGCATCAACTATCAGTGACAGAGAATGTAGTGCCCATGTCTGTGAAGGCAGAAGAATAACAGTTTAAAGTGTTAGAGCAGCCTTCTGCTGGGTATGGTAGAGCAACACTGCACTCCTAAAACATGAACAGCACTGTAAATCATGGTGCCTAAAGGAAAAATATCATAGCAGCTAAAGAAAGATAAAAACACATAAAAATCTTCCTTTGCTCAAAGAAGTAATAAAATGCACATATGCTATTACAAATCTGGAAAGGGAAATGGAAACGTTTAAAAGTTTAAGAAAAGTTTAAAAACATCCACTAAAAAAACCAACTCAGAAACAGGATGGTGTATTTAGATAAATCTCAGCACTAAGGATTTCAAAATAATGGTTGGTTGTAGGCTTAGCTATAGGCTTAAATTAATTATAGTTTGCAAAACACCTAAAAATGTGTTTTTATATCTATGCAGGGAATGGAAATTTAAAATTTATAAAGATTCAACAAAACATGCAATAAACCAAGCCAATCTCAGCTACAGTACCGACAAAATCACAAATAATGGGTACAGACTTCATGGGTTCTCTTAACAGTCCAAAAGCAGGGAAAACTACTTTATGGAATTTTTAAAATTTCTTTTTAATACAGATAAAAGCCACAACTGTTGATTCAATTCTAGAACTGAAACTGATTAGATAATAAAGCTCCAATATTAAAATTGATTAAGTATAAAAAATAAAATTAAAAAAATTAACTTTTCTGTGAAAATTGCTGTATCTCATCATGGGGCTGTCATCACGGGGCCTAAAACGAGGACATTTTATCTCTCTTTGCAATGGATGTGTAAGAAATCTTACAGATGGGATGGAGAGATAGTAAAGGGGTTAAAGTGCTTGCATTGCATGTGGCCAAACCTGGTTCAAGCCACTGCATATAGTCCTCTGAGTACACCAGGGATAAAGCTCAATGGCATATACCTCATATATATGAGCTTGTGTTTGATCCCTATACCTCTATGCCCTGTCACTGTCACTGTCACTCCGTTGAGCTATTAAAGTTACCAAAAGTTTGAGATTTATATTTAAGGAAGTTATTCACAATTATTAGTAGCAATAAAAACATAAGATACATAATTACAAATCACAAATTTCAAAGACAGTCTCATGAGGCACTTACCTGCACATCAGGAGAAGTACTGTCTTGAGACAAAGTATGAAGGATTCCAATACAAGAATTCAAATGTTGAGAACTAATTCCTCCTAAGTACCTATGCAGGGAACCCAAAGCCAAAGAGTGTCCTGTTCTGGTAAACACATCTCTTGCTGATTTGAGTCTGTATTTATAGAAAAAAAAAATGTAGTTTTTTAATACATATTATTTTTTCAATCTGGCAAAACTTTTTATGTGAAGTAAAAAAAAAATAGCAATATATTGTGAGTTGAGAGTTTTTTTAAAATAAAATTAAAAGTATCTTGAAAAGAAAACTTTTGCTTGTTTTGGAGCCACCGTTGGCAATGCTTAGGGATTATTCCTAGCCCTGCACTTAGGGGTCACTCACTGCTGGTGGGGCTAGGTGGATCATGAGATGCCAGGATCAAATCTGGGTCAACAAGCACCTTACTTGCATACAATCCCTCCAGTCCCCCCAAAGAAAACATTTTATAGGAAAAAAAGACAAATACTGTATCATCTGGCTCATATGTAGAGAAAAAGACAAAGTGAGGGAATAGACAGTGCCTAATAGAAATAAACCCTGAGATACTGCCAACAAAACAGAATTTAGGGCTGGAGAGAAAGCACAGAGGTGAAGGCATTTGCCTTCCATAAACTTATGCTAGTTTGATCACAGGTACTACATATGTTCCACTCCTCAGAGCTGTATTTTACCACATAGTTGTTAGATTATTTTTTTTTTTGCTTTTTGGGTCACACCCAGCAATGTACAGGGGTCACTCCTAGCTCATGCACTCAGGAATTACCACTGGCGGTGCTCAGGAGACCATATGAGATGCTGGGATTCGAACCTGGGTCGGCCGCATGCAAGGCAAACGCCCTACCCGCTGTGCTATCGCTCCAGCCGCCCCCCCCCCATTTTTTTGGTACCCCCATAAGGTGCGCAACCATTATGTAAAACTTTTTAAAAAAAAGCTTTGGTGGTTTGCTCCCCCCCCCCTTTTTGGGTCACACCTGGTGATGCTAAGAGGTTATTCCTGGCTCTGCACTCAGGAATCATTCCTGGTGATGCTCAGGTGACCATATAGGATGCTGGGATTCAAACCCAGGTTGGCTGTGTGCAAGGCAAATGCCCTACCCATTGAGCGATCGATCCAGCCCCTGTGGTGATTTATTTAAAAATCATTATTCCTTAACTATACTTGGTGTAAGATTAGTCTGCACAGAATATTCATAAACTTATATTAAAACTGTGAATTATGAAGCACAAAATTAACCTTCTATATCTGAAAATTCTTTGCTATCTGATTTTGTTATCTGATGCACTGTTTTCAGTGCCACTCATATGTGTCAATTTACTTCATTGTTCTGCCACAGTAAATTTTCAGATTCATTTAGTGTATTCAAAATTCCAATTTTTGACATTTTAATTGAAAAAATTTTGGTTTTTCTAGGCAATTCCCAGATATGTTCAAGGATAACTCCAAGCTTTGTGCTCAGGAATCACTCCTAAAGATGCTAGAGGGTGGGCCCACACATGGTGCTGGACATCAAACTGGGGTCAGCTGTGTGCAAGGCAAACACTTGAACCCCTATACTATCTCTCTGGTCCCAAATTCTCATCTTCTTGTAGGTTTATTTATTTTGGTTTTGGGGGACACAGCTAGCGATGCTCAGGGAGTTACTACCGGCTCTATATTCCTAGAAGTGATTAAAGAACCATACGGGATACTGAGAATTGAACCCCTGTCAGCTGTGTGCAAGGAAAGTGCCCACTTGTACTATCTTCCCAACCCCTCTTTAAGCTTCTGACAACGGTTTCAAGTAATCCCAACTATTAATCACCCATATATACAACAGCTCCAAGAATAGGAGCATAGAGGGGAATAAGGTTTAGTTCTGGCTAAATCCCCAGGGATTTACTCTTAGTGGTGCTCAGGGGATCATATGAAGTATTGGGAATCAAATTCAGGTTGGCCACATGCAAGGCAAGCACCCTATCTGATGACCATCTCTTTGGACCCATGATGCCACCCCTCCTTACCACCGCCAATTTTGGTCCACAGATTACTCCTGGCTCTGTGCTTAAGTCACTTCTGATAGTCCCCAAGGGATCATACATTTTTTAGGTTCTAACCGAGGTCAGGCATGTGCAAGGCTACATGCTACCCCTACCCACTGTACTATCTTCTCTGGTCCCTTCTGCTACTTACTTTTTAAGAAATTTGACAAACAGGAATATACCATCCAAAGAATATGTGATAAAAGATTGGTATAAATCAATTTGTGGACTGAAAAAAGTAGGATACAACAACTATGTAGTGACAAAGGGTTAAGAGTTCAATGTTCCAAGAGGAGCATGTTGAGGAGGTCCTTTATTTTAACTCCAAAATTTTGGAAACCAATGATGAACTTTTTTCTTAGCTGATTTTAAGAATAGTCTCACTAGTTCTGGAAAAATCAACAAGCTCTGCCCAGTTTTGACACAGTTACGAGCATTTAAGTTTCACTTACTTGTCGAAGCTAACTTGAGCTAATGTAGCAGTAAAAACTCCATCATTAACCACTTGGGCTAATCTAGCCCATGCCTCTGCAGCTGCACATCTCAAAAGAGGGTTGGGACTTTCTAGGGCTCCCATCACTAAAGCAAGGGCAGGTCTTCTAATTTCTTCTGGACCCAAATTTCCCTTGGAGCCAGCCATGTACTGAAACATGCAAAAACAACAACAACAACAACAACAACAAAACCCCTTAAAACTGTAGTAAATTATTTTATGCAGCATAAAATGTATATTCTGGTTAATCAAATATGCTCATACTTAGATCATTACTTTAAAGAAGAGCAGTAAATTAAAACAAAGTCAGAATACCAAAATCCAAACTGAAGGTAATTTTTTTATTCTAAGAACAATCATACCCAATAAAATACCAATGAAGCCTAGAACATTTTACTGATACAATTAAATCATAAATGTAACAATGAGTCAGATTTGGTTCTATCACAATCTTTGATAATCTTTGGTTCTAGATATTAAGCTTAGCAGATTAAAGTACGGCTCTAAAGCAAAACTATAGGTTAACTGGTAACCAACAAATTTTATATGAGAAAACTTTCGTTAGAATTAAAAAATAAAAAAACTTTTAAAAAATATCTCCTTACAATCTACTTAAGTTTTCTAATTATTAAAAATCAAACAAACATAAAATTGTTCAAAAAACAGAATTACCTTTAATAAGCTAGAAACTGAAGAAACAACATGTAATTGAACTACTTGTTGACGAGCTCCTTTTGTGTGCTTTATACTGTCCAAAAGTTGTTCCAATATAAGAACCCTAAAATCAGAAACAATAAAAATTGAAAGCAGATATTAAGATAGTGGATTTGTTAATAAAAACTTAGTAAACCAAAAGGCAGTAGTAACTATTGTTAGTTTGTTTTGATGTATAATTTTGATGTAAAACCACTAAAATGAGAAAACCTATTGTTGAACACACTGGAAGCATTTTAGAAAAAGAAAACAGGAACCTTAATAAAAATTTTATTCAGTCAAGTTCAGTACTTCAGTAACTTGCAAACAAAGATATATGTATCTTAGTTATATAATCTTTTTTATTCTTAATGCCAGAATTTATTTGATTCATGCAAATCAAGTGCTTTACCTCTTGTACTATCTCTCTGAGAGACAGCATAGCGGTAGGGCATTTGCCTTGCACGATACCAACCCAGGTTCGATTCCTCCACCCCTCTTGGAGAGCCTGGCAAGCTACTGAGAGTATCCTGCTGTCATGGCAGGAACTGGCAAAATCCCCATGGTGTATTCGCTACGCCTAAAAGAGTAACAACAAGTCTCACAATGGCGATGTTACTGGTGCCTGCTCAAGCGCATCGATGAGCAACGGGATGATAGTGATAGTGACAGTGACTATCTCTCTAGCCCCTACTACTTTAATTTAAAGGTGCAGTGACCGCCTACTCCAGATGGAATCCTGGTGACGTTTCCACAAGCAAGGCCCAGGTATGCGGGTTCCAGGAGCTCGTCTAAACTGTCATGGAATTTGCTTACAAGTGGATGGCCATGAAGAGTACCATGTTAAGTGAAATGAGTCAATGAAAGAGAGTGACAGACATAGAATGACTGCAGACTGCACTCATTTGTGGATAAATGAATATCACTTATATGATATAAAATATCATAAAATATCATAATATGAGACTAACACCCAAGGACAGTAGCGACAAAGGCCAGGAAGATTACTCCACAGTTGGAAGCCTGCCTTATGAGCTGGGGGAGAAGGCACCTAGGATGGAGAAGAGATCACTAAGTCAATGATGGTTGGAGGGATGGCTCGGGATGGGAAATGTGTGCTGAAGATAGATAAAGGACCAAACATGATGGCTTCTCATTATCTGTAATCTGTACTGCAAACCATAATATCCATAAGTAGAGAAAGAGAGTAAGAGGGCAATTGTCTGCCACGTAGGGGAAGGGGTTGGATGGGGGTGGGGGAGGGATACTGGGGACACTGGTGGTGGAAAATGTACATTGATGGAGAGATGGGTGTTTGAGCACTGTATTACTGAAACTTAAACATGAAAGTTTTGTAAGTATAGCTCACAGAGATTCAATAAAAAAATTAAAATAAAATAATAAAAAGCACTATATGGTTCAGAAAAAAAAAATCAAAGCTTCTCGTCGGTCACAATTAAAGAACAGGAACAATTACTCAACTCAAGAAAGAAAGGTCTTTAGTTGCCAAGATCAGGCTTTAGGCGGGCTTACTGATGCTGGACTGTCATCAGAGGTCCTTCTCTACCCAGAACAAGAAAACATATCTAGTGTGTGACGTAAAATGTTTCTTGTTTTGAGTGACCAACTTTGGGATTAACTGTTTAAAGGTCAATAGATAATAAAGTTTAACATTTTTAGATGAAAAAAATAAACAGTAAACTAAGAGTTTTTCTTTGTTTAACAGCTCATGAACCACGTTCTTGTGTCATTAGTTTTTCTTTTGTAGTTTCAGTTAAGTATGAGCTAGGCTGTGGGCAAAGTACTATAACTGCACTGGTCTAGCAATTTCATTTAATTATTCAACAATTTCTTATTAAATAGTAACCAAATATAAGTAAGAGTCTTTCTCCCACTATCATCCATCATCTAATGAGATTTCTGATGAAATTCATCTACCAGTGGTTTTCTATTGACTGACCTAATCACTAATCCAGGACAAATAAACTACTGAAGACTGTTTACCTTTGAGCTTCTCCCACATGAGCAGAGACAACTCCAAAGAGCTTGACTGCAGAGTTAATAACCGACAATGCTGGAGGTAAGGGCTTAGGCACGGAATCTCCTTCTACATCTTCCTCATAAATAGAATAGGGATCATGTTCAAGACTCCCACAAGCAACGCCATTGCCAAGCAGCAGCTGAAAGAGAAAACAATGATATACAGGTTTTCAAACCATAATTCAGAGATTATAATCAACCCAGGAGTTACTGAAAACAAACGAACAAACAAATAACAATACCTGTTCTTCAATAAATCTATGGTCAGTCTCTTGTAGCAAAGGACTTAATATCAGAAGATCATCTTGATGACAAAGGGATGGAAGTAAATATGAGGATGCTGCCACCTGTATATGGGGGGCAGTCAAATCAGCAGCCAGCTCTCTGAGGATAGCACAGAGGTTTCCTGTAGAGTCAGAAGGGATGGGGGTAAGAGCAAACAGCTACTTGGTGCTGGCACAAACTGGCTAGATGACAGCTGAATCTAGGTTGAGATTTAAACTACACACTGGGCAACTTTAATCTATCATGGTCAAAGACTATAAATCTCATTTCTAAAAAATGCTTTCCATTTAAATGGTCAAATCTATACTGTCAGGAGAAGGTTAAGAATAAATCCTAGGGGGCTGGAGTGATAGTATAGAGTGTAGGACGCTTGTCTTGCACACAGTCCAGGTTTTATCCCTGGCCATTATTGTTCCCTGAGCACACTAGGAATGATCCCTGAGTAGAGGCAAATGTAAGCCTCGGCTGAACACTGCAGGATGTGACCCCAAAACAAAACATCACAAAAAAGAATAAATTCTGTCTCTAAGCACAGCCAGGTATGACCCAAAATCCAGGGGGTTGGGGAATTCTGGAGCCAGAGCAATAGTACATTGGTGCAAGAGTAAGCCCTGAGCACTGCTGGGTATGCCTCCCCCGAAGCCAAAAAAAGTCCTGAAAACACATCTCAAAGTATGGTGTATGGTATTATCACTTAAAATAAAACAGTAATACAAAAGCAAGTAGAAATGGATTGAATAACAAGTTGCATTTATTTTCAAAGCACAATTTAAAAAATTAAGTATCAGGCATGCATTTATTCATTATTTGGGACATTTTGTATTACTGGCGACATACAGTGTTGTTATGTGGCTGCTCTTGGCTGTGCTCAGATCATGCATAGCTGGGGATCAAACTCAGGGCTCCTGCATGGAAAGCATGTACTCCAGACTTCTAAACTATCTCCCTAGGTCCTTCACTAAAAGTGTTTTTATAGTGGCCACACTTAACAATGCTGAGGAGATCATACAGTGCCAAGATCAAACCTAGCACTTCACATCTGGTTGCTTTATCACCTGAGTCACATTCTCAGCCTAGATATGTTTCCATTATTAAAAATCTCAGACATACACAAAAGCAGACACAACAAAAGGAGAGAGAGAGAACAAATTGGAATGCCCTGCCACAGAGGTGGGGTGGGGTGGGGTGGATGGGATGGGGAGGGTTGGGAGGGATACTGGGTTCATTGGTGGTGGAGAATGGACACTGGTGGAGGGATGGGCTCTCGAACATTGCATGAGGGAAAAACAAGCACGAAAAGGTGTGAATCTGTAACTGGACCCTCACTGTGACTCACTAAAAAAAAAAATAAAATAAATTTAAAAAATTAAAAAAAAAAAAAAGAATTATCACACCCTAAACTTCCCCAGAGCTCATTGTTTCATTCTGACAGATGGGATCCATGTTTTACTGATAACCACCAGCTACCCATACATGGTTTCACTACCACTGTATATTATTTTAAAGTAAATATTTCCTAATTTCATCTACAAATATCCAAGTATCAATGAGTTAAGGTTATTTAAAAGATAATATTACTATATACTAGATCTTAAAAAACTAAACAGATGTATTTTCAGTGGTTTTATAAATGACTTGCTTCTTTTAATCAATGACATGTAAGTAAATTCTTTATCTTGCAGATGATCAATATATCTTAAGTTTGTTTCAATCTAGAGATCTAGCTTTCTGTTCATTAAAAAAAACCCAAGTATTTTTTTCTGCAGATATGTCTATAGTTTAACTTTTTTTATGATTATACTCTAGTGTTCTTTAATAGTCTGAACCTTCTTATAAATTGGCAACTACATATATAGAGAGGAATTGTTTTGTCAGTTTTGAGGCCCAAGCTTGTACTGGATAAGGCATAATGACAAAATCCATTTCAAGGATATTTATTCTAGTTTCTGATAGATTATCAATAGAATTTTTTTTTTTGTTTTATTTTCGTTTGTTTCTGGGCCATACCTGGCAGTGTCTAGAGCTTATTCCTGCTTCAGTGCTTAGGGCTCACACCTGGCAAAGCTAAGCCATATGGAATGCTGAGGATCGAACCTGGGTTGGCCACATGCACAGTAAATCTCAACAGCCCTTTGGGTTAATTTTAAAGGGTAAGTTTACCAACTGCTGTGATTCCACTAAATCAAAATCATCTTTGAGCTCAGTAAGACCAAAGTGTTTGAACCTTATAACATCATTTTTATCTTGGTAGAGAAACATTAAACTTCTTTCTGGAAGGAGTTAATAATGGAATAATGAAAGAAAATGTGTAAATAACCATTCTAAAAGGTAACCAAGTCCAAATTTCTAATAGATTTACATTATATATTTTAGAAAATTATAGTGGTACAAAATTAATACCAATTGTTCAACTCATTCTCTATCACACAGTAAAACTGGAGATTTTTTTTTCCCCAAAAGAGAAGTAAGACATGTGGAGGGACAAAGTCCTGAAAAGTCTTTTTGTTGTCTAGGCCACAGTAAATGGGGCCAGGAGGGCTACTAGAGGCTCAGTGTGCAGGGATTAATTTTGGCAGTGCTTGGGGAATTGTGCGGTACCAGGGACTGAATCCAAGGCTCCTGCATACAAAGCATGTGATCAGCAAACTGTGTTCTCTTCCTGGCCAGAAAATTTATTTTATATACTCCCTAATGGTGCTTGAGGGCCAGCATGCCTACACCTCTGTCTGCTATGGATCACACTCAGGATTTCGTACTTGCCAAGTTTGTGCTCCAGTCCTTTGAACCTTTCCCCAATCCAGTTCAGAATACTGGAAATACAATGACTTTTTAAAAAGTTTAAACTTAAAAATGAAGGATATGTGTGTTAAGACTGGACTCTAAACCTGATAACCAATAGATAGGCATTTATTACTTCACAGTCATTGTACTAGCCACAAATAGTAAAACGTTTATGTCTAAGGTACATACCTTCATAGGTTTCAGGAGGCAATAAAATCAATAGTTCATAAAGCCTTTGTCTATAAACTATTGACGGTATTTTCAAAGGACTTCCATAGGCTTTCAATATTGAAGAAAGCCTTAAAATAACAGAAAAAAGATTTTGAGTGTGTTATTTTAACGTACAAATATCAAATAGGGTGACACAAAAATAAAATAGCTGTATATATTAATATTAGTCACTATATAACAATGTATGATTATAAGTTATAGAAATCATAATATTACATGAAAATCATTTTGCTATCAAACTTGATAAAACAAAGCTATATATGCAGCTAGATCTCAAAGTCTATTGTCTAGAAATTTTTTTTTTCTTTTTGGATCATACCCGGCAATGTACAGGGTTTACGCCTGGCTCATGCACTCAGGAATTACTCCTGGCAGTGCTTGGAGAACCATATGGGATGCTGGGAATCGAACCTGGGTTGGCTGTGTACAAAGCAAATGCCCTGCCTGCTGTGCTATCACTCCAGCCGTCTAGAAATTCTTACTAACTTCTAATTACAAGCTTCTTTTTAAAATGTATTTTTATAAATGTATTTTTTATAATTGGAGCAATAGCACAGTGGTTGGGCGTTCGCCTTTCACGAGGCTGACCCGAGTTCGATTCCTCCACCCCTCTCGGAGAGCCCGGCAAGCTCCCGAGAGTATCGAGCCCATATGGCAGAGCCTGGCAAGCTACCCATGCATATTAGATATGCCAAAAACAGTAACAATAAGTCTCTCAATGAGAGACGTTACTGGTGCCTGCTCGAACAAATCGATGAGCAACGGGATGAGAGTAATTCAGACAGTAAATTTTTTATAATTACATTTTATAATTACATTATATAAATAGCAAAAAACCCATACAATATGGGGCTGAATAGTACAGTATATGGGGTGCTTGCCTTGCATACATCTGAGCCAGGTTCAATTCCCAGCACCCCATATGTTGGAGGGGCTGAAAATAGCTCAAGTCCTGGCAAAGGCAAAAACATTCTGGGATAAACTCAATTGAAAAGGGAACTAGCTAGGAGAGCTAAAAAAATCCAATACACAGTAGAGAGAAAAGAAAAATTCATGATTTAAAAGGTAAAAAGATATGAAATACAAAAATAAAAGACAAAACAAAAGATGTAAATTGTGTCCTATCAGAGTCCCATAAAAAGTGTTTTTTAGGAGAATGGAAAGTGGCAGAATTTAAAGACATAATAGCCACTTCTTCAGAATTACTAAAAGGCATATTTAAGAAATATAAATGAAGTAGGATAAAGAAATCCACTAACAGGGCTGTGATATCATTCAGCAGCACATCATTTGCCTTGCATCTGCAAAACCCTGGATTCAATCCCATTCTTAAGTGAAAGAAAGGAAGCCACAAATGACAGTTTTAAAACTTATCTACATTAAGCATATATTATGATACTGGGGCTCTGACACAAATTACCAGCTTACAGCACTGTCAGGGCTGGAGAGAGAGTACTCTAGTTAAAACACTTGCCTTGGGGGCTGGGGCGATAGTGTAATGGGTAAGGTGTTTGTTTTGCATACGGCTGACCCAGGTTCAGTCCTGGTATCCCATTTGGTCCCCTGAGCACCTCTAGCAGTAATTCCTGAGTGCAGAGCCAGGAGTAACCCCTCAGCATTGCCAGGGTGTGACCCAAAGAGCCCCTTCTACCCTCCCCCCAAAAGACACTTGCCTCACATGCAGCCAAGCCAAGTTTGAAGCCCTGACACCAAGTACCATGGGTCTCCTGGGTAACATGGGGACTGATTGCTAATCACAGAACTAGGAGTAAGCCCTGAACACAGCTGTGTGTGCCCCCACATACCAAAAACCAAACAAAACCCCCCCAAATTATAAGAAAATTTAGAAATAATTAAATCTGGGGAAAAAACCCAACAAACCCCAAACAATAGTACTTTCAGTTTCTCTTATTTTGTCCCTACATAGCATGTATCCCACCTAAGTTCAACCCCTAGCACTACATTGCCCCCCAAATACTGCCTGGTGCAGCACTGGTGCCCCAGCACCACCAGGGTGGCCAGGGTAATCCCAAACACTGCAAGGGCCAGCCCATCACCACATCCTGAGGTTCTAGCTTTGAATTGCTGGCCTGGGTGGCTAAGAATCACTGGTGGGGCTCCAGGCCCACTGGGCACAGGTTGGGAGAACCCTCCTCATCCCTCTCCCAGTATAGAAAAAGTGGTATATACATATACTACTTGCTCAATAAAAAACAAGAAAAACCAAACAATCTACTACGTAGATAAGCATATAGATGAGATGCACTTTTTAACAGTTACAAAATTTAGGGTAATGATCAGCTCTAAGTGAAGGTGGCAAGAGTAAAATTTTGGGAATACTGTGGGAACTTAACATTATTGTTAAGGTTCTGGTTCAATGGGCATTGTCTGTTTTTGTTGCTGATATTTGTTTTTGGGCCACCTGGCAATGCTCAAGGGTTATTTTTTAATTAAATTTTAAGTGGAACACAAGCACATTTATTTATTTATTATCTATGACTGCTCTGCTGTCAGTGTTCTGGTGCAACAAAGACGGAAACATTTACTATTTGGTCCTTTGCAGTGAACTTTTTCTAATGTCTGCTGCAGCTGTCTGCTGCACTGCACTTACAGGTGTGTTCAATTTATTATTATGTGTCAGATCTTAAAATACATATATGCATATTTTATTTATTTTTTTCTTTTTGGGTCACACCTGGCAATGCACAGGGGTCATTTCTGGCTCATGCACTCAGGAATTACCCCTGGCGGTGCTCAGGGGACCATATGGGATGCTGGGATTCGAACCCGGGTCGGCCGCGTGCAAGGCAAATGCTCTACCCGCTGTGCTATCACTCCAGCCCCCATGATATTTTTTTAAAAAAAATGTGTTTCTGTATAGAAAAATGTATCACTACATACTTTGGGAGAAGATTTCCAAATATATTTTAATAATTTGGAAATAATAAATGTCAAAAATATATACTGTTTTCCACTTTTTAACATATCAGATATATGAAAAACACAAACAAAAATCTGAAATTATTAATAATCATCTGATTCTCATGAATACAGGATTGCACTAACAAACCAATAAATATCATTCTTGGGGCTAGAATGATCGCACAGCTGGTAGGGCGTTTGCCTTGCACGCGGCTGATCCGGGTTAGGTCCCCTGAGCACTGCCAGGAGTAATTTCTGAGTGAAGAGCCAGGAATAACCCCTGTGCATCGGCAGGTGTGACCCAAAAAGAAAAAAAAAAGCAACATCAAATCATTCTTGAAAATGTTAATAGGTTTTATTTATTTATTTATTTTTGCTTTTTTTTTTTTTTGGGTCTCACCCGGTGACGCACAGGGGTCACTCCTGGCTCTGCACTCAGGAGTTACTCCTGGCGGTGCTCAGGGGACCATATGGGATGCTGGGGATCAAACCCGGGTCGGCCGCGTGCAAGGCAAACGCCCTACCCGCTGTGCTATCGTTCCAGCCCCCCCAAAAAAATGTTAATAGGTTTTAATATTTAATTTTTTGGTGAATCCTGCTATAGGTGCAATACATTATCCATAATGAAATTTTCCTTCCATTTTAATTCACAGCTTTAAAAAATAGGTCATAAGTTTTTCCCTGTTGAAAGAAAAACCATTCAACAACCATAGGAATCATACCCTATTAATGCCCTTAAAATATATACCCAGAGGACAACTGATTGCTATTAAATTTTTTTTTAACAAATTGAAATAGCATGTCCTTACTGGGTTAGCAAATCAACAGCACAAGGTAGTGGTGGAAGAAGACGCAGAATTACTTCCTCAGTAAGGAGATCACCGCAGTGAGAAACAAAGCTCTTCATAGCTGCAAAACAGAATAGATTTTATGAGACAGAGTGTAACAAACCATGAATAAAAACATTCAATTATAGTACAGAGCTTGTACTCTAATTTTTATTAAAGGAATAAAGAACTGTGTTAATCTAGAACAATAACAAAATAACCCTAGAAACTCTCCGAAACTCTAGAATAAATGGGAAACTGGTGTCTTCTATCTCTATTCCAACTAAAATTTTTTTTCCTAGAACTAAGTGACCAACAACCAAGTTCACATATAATGTTCATGGGATTATCCTTAGTCCTTGAACTCAAAGGTGAAGATACTAGCTTAGACCCTTGAGTTTGCCAATTTTACAAAAACAGAATGACTGACAAGTTAGCATGTTAAGTTTTTATAGATGTCACTGAATAATAAAAGCTTTTTGTTTGTCTTTTGGGGGCCACACCCACCAGTGCTCAGGGCTTACTCTTGACCCAGCACTCCGGGATCACTCCTGGCAGGCTCAGAAGACCATATGGGCTGCTGGGTATCAAACCCAGGTCAGCCAAGAGCTAGTATTATCTCTCTGGTCCTCATAAAAGCTTTTATATAAATTATTTCATATGTTGAACAGAAAGAGCTATAAAATTATTTTGGTTCATACCTACCAGTGCTCAGAGAACCATATGTGGAACGGGGATTAAATTGGTGTTGGTCACACACAAGGCAAGTGCCTTAACTCCTCCCTGTACTATCTCTCTAGACCTAAAACAAGAATTTTTAAAGTCTGTCTGTTTTAAGATTACACTAAAAATTGTTTCCCTTTAAAAAGAAAACAAAGTAGGGTGGGTGGGGGGTGAGTTTGAGCCATTCCTGGTAGTGCCCAGGTGCTATTCCTGGGTCTCTGTTCAGGAGTGACCCCTAGAGGTGTTTGGGGCCCATTATGTGGTGCCTGGGATCAAACCAGCCTACATGCAAGACAGGCATCTTACCTCCTGTACTATTTCTCCAGCTCCTCCTTTTTAAAGAATAAAATGCCATGAATAAGCAACCAATAAAATTCAGTACTTTCATGTCTTTTCAGGGATCCCTCTCTTGTTTAAAGTTATATGGTTGATATTATTTTAATGTCTTATATATTATAAAATATGAGTTCATAATAATAAAATAATGAGTTCATATATATAAACTAAATGGAAATTATGTTTAATCAATGCTCCAATTCACTAGTTCTAAAAAGATGAACTGAAACTATCAATAATTTTGTAAATCATGATTCTTTAATTAAAAAAATTTAAAAAGAGGAATGAATGCCTACTTAAGAAAAGGCAATTTTGCGATTTCTCAACAGGGATATACTAATAAAACATGCATTATCCAAGAATCAGAACCTTAAATTTAGTTTATTTTATCATAATTCAATTGTTATCAAGTAGTGGATTACATTTAACTAAAAAGTCACCAGAGGCAGCAGATTTTTCCTTTACATTAAGAAAAACATGCAGAGTAAAGACAAAAGGGTAGGAAAAAGCCAGGGGTGGGGTGTTGGGCGGGAGGGAGAGAAGACTAAACTTAACCTACCACAGAGTGCACCAGCTCGTCCTTCCAACGTTACCTGCCATGTAAACGAATCTCCTCGGCTCCTTTCTGTCTCTAGGTCTTTAGGAGACACTGGAAAGACACACTTCCACAATAGCAAAACTCGAGCAAGATGATGACTGACAACTGAAGGGCCTGAAATTTATTGAACTCGTGTTAAAATACTTAAGTAGCTGCTCTTTTGTTTATATTATTTTTGTAAGGGGCTCTCCCAAGCAGAGCACTGGGCTACCACAAGTGATACTCAGACTGACAGTGCTCATGGGGAATATTCAGTGACTGTAATTGAATCTTGAGTTTCCTCTGTTAGGCATGTGCTCTAGTCCTTTAAGCTGTCTCCTTGGCCCTTTAGTGGCTACTCTTTAAAATCTTAATGAAAGGGGTCAGAAAGGTAGTACAAAGAGTTAAGGCACTTACCCTGCTAACCTGGTTCAAACTCTAACACTGCAAGATTCCCTGAGCACCAACAACTAGTCCTGAGCGGAGAATAGGGAGGAGTCCCCAAGCACTGCAGTTGCGTCTAAAACCTCCCCGCTCCCACTCCCAAAAAATCCTATGAAAATTAAGTATTTCTCTCTTTAAACACACTTTCTTTCATTAGTTTCTGTATTTCCCAGTCCTCTTATTTTTTCTTACTTTCTGGTACATTACACCGAATAAACTACTCCTTGAATTACAATCTGAAGGTAATGAATCACACTCAAAGAAGTGGGGAAAAAAAAACCCAAAACAAAACAATATGGACTTGGACTGCAACTCTATGATAAAGCACTCTTTTTATCCTGTGGAAGGTCCCAGGTTTGAGTGCCAACACTCACCCATGCCCACCCCCACCGCCCAAAAAAAGAAGAAAGAAAAGAAACAATCAAGCCTGAGTCCCAAGTGTCAGCTCTTTCACTATTGTTGAGATCCCTTTGCAATTTAGTCTCTTACCTACATGATAAAGCTAGAGCTGTAGTGATAGTACAGTGGGCAGGGTGCTTGCCTCGAATGCAGCTAACCCATCACTACAAATGCTGCCCTGAGCACCATAAGGAGTGGTCACTGAGTGCAGAGCCAGGAATAAGTCCTAAAGCACAGTCAGGTGTGGCCAAAACACAAAACCGAAGCAGAACAGGGCCAGAGAGAGATAGTACAGTGGCTAAGGTACTTGTCTTATATGTTGTCAACCTGGGTTTGTTCCCTGGCACTGCATATGGTCCTCTGACCACATGGAATACTAATACTCAAATCCAAGTGCAAGGCAAGTGCTCTATCCACTGCACTATTGCTCCAGCCCTAATATGATTTATTTGAAAGTAAAAATTACAAATA
Organism: Sorex araneus; assembly: GCF_027595985.1. Lineage (NCBI taxonomy): Eukaryota > Metazoa > Chordata > Mammalia > Eulipotyphla > Soricidae > Sorex > Sorex araneus. The sequence continues at coordinate 66,167,929 of NC_073304.1, read as the reverse complement.
CAATTTTTAAATGCTATTTTTAATGTTTTATTATTATTAATCAGAACACGTTTTAATGAAAATTACAACTATAAATTACAATTTCGAGGTGCCTAAAACTTTGCTATTTATTATGAGGGGCCACACCCATTTAACAGGGGACCGCCTGGGGTGCGGAGGATCAAACCCAGGTTAGCTGCATGTAAGGCAAGCACCCTACTCACTATACTCTCTCTCCAGCCTCAGTATGAAACTTTTTAAAGCACCAGCAGAATGTAAACGTGGTTAGGGATTCTTAGTAGCAAATGGCTTATCTTCTACTATTTTTAGCCAAACAGACAAAACTGCTTTTCCTTCTCCCTTCAGGAAATTGATTTATTACGTTGTGGAAATTTCCATTCAAATGTTACTATAGGAAGATGATGATAGACAACCGTAGATAAACTGGATGTTGAAAACTTCCCACTAGCTGCATAAAATTCTAAACAACTTTGTGGTATAATATAGGTTTATGTTCTGTACATGTTTTATAAAACATACGTATTAACAACACTGAGTCTGAGAAGCACACTATTTGAGTACACTGCCAAACTTCATCAGTGCCATGGAGAACTACTTTGATAATATAAAGATTTATATAAGTAAGAGTATCAAAATAACGAGTATTAAACACCCAGTCAAAGGCAAATAAAGCTTAACTATATTATTCTCAAGACGTGAAGTAATAATTTATGGCAGAGTCCTACAAACATTTTCTGTTTTGACTGGTAGTAATCATTTCTGACTTTGGAAGTCATCTGATCTGTTTCAAGTATTCAACAGTGCCACTGTTGAATGTCTAAAAGCATAGACAATAGATATGTCTAAAAGCCTATGTCTAAAAGCATACATAATAGATAAATAAGTATGGTAGTGATTGAATAAAGCTTTAATGAACACTAAAAAGCTGACTTTCATATAATCTTCAAGTGCCAAAAAAATTTTTTTCATAACCATAAGAACTGTAAATATCAATGCTAGAGAGATAGTACAGCAGGTAGGCTACTTGCCTTGCACACAGCTGACTCAGTCTCAATCCCTGACACCCCATCTGTTCCTCTGAGCCCTGCCAGGAGTGACTGGTGAGCGCAGAGCCAGAAGTAAGCCCTGAGCACTTTAGGGTGTGGCCCCAAAAACAAAACAAAAGAACTGTAAATATTATTCTCAGCATGTAGACTATATAAACCAAGCAAGCAAGCCAGTGAACTCAGATTTAATCCATAAATTTCTTTAATCAACTCAAGAATATTACCAAAGGTGGTCCTTCATTTATATTATTCTACTTTATGCTTATTAGGTTAAATGATTACTGAGGTATCAAATGAATTAATGCTAAAATTCAGTTTTATCATAAACAAATGGGACTACATTGAACTAAGAAGCTTCTGTACTTCAAAAGAAACAGTGAGGGGCTGGAGCAATAGCACAGTGGGTAGGGCATTTGCCTTGCATGCGGCTGACCCAGGTTCGATTCCCAGCACCCCATATGGTCCCCTGAGCACCGCCAGGAGTAATTCCTGAGTGCAGAGCCAGGAGTAATCCCTGTGCATTGCCAGGTGTGACCCAAAAAGAAAAAAAAAAAAACCCAAAAGAAACAGTGACCTAAATACAGAAAGAGTCCACAGAATGGGAAAGAATATTTACCCAATACCCATCTGATAAGGGATTAATATCCAGGATATACAAGACACTTGTAGAATTGTATAAGAAAAAAACCTCCAACCCCATCAAAAAATGGGGAGAAGAAATCAACAGAAGTTTCCTCAAAAAAGAAATACAAATGGCCAAAAGGCACATGAAAAAATGCTCCACATCCCTAGTCATCAGGGAGATGCAAATCAAAACAACAATGAGATATCATCTCACACCACAGAGACTGGCACACACTCAAAAGAACAAAAGCAACCAGTGCTGGAGCGGATGTGGGGAAAAAGGGACGCTCCTTCACTGTTGGTAGGAATGCCGACTGGTCCAGCCTTTCTGGAAAACAATATGGACAGTCCTTCAAAAACTAGAAATTGAGCTTCCATATGACCCCACAAATCCACTTCTGGGAATATATCACGAGGATGCAAAAGAGCACAGTAGAAATGCCATCTGTACCTATATATTCATTGCAGCACTGTTCACAATAGCCAAAATACGGAAACAACTCGAACCTAAAACAGATGACTGGTTAAAGAAACTTTAGTACAACTACACAATGGAATACTATGCAACTGTTAGGAGAGATGAAGTCATAAAATTTGCTTATAAATGGATAAACATGAAGAGTATCATGCTAGGTGAAATGAGTCAGAAAGAGAGGGACAGACAGAGGGACTGCACTCATTTGTGGAGTATAAAATAACATCATATGAGGCTGACACCCAAGGACAGTAGATACAAAGGCCAGGGGGATTGCTCCATAGCTGGAAGAATGCTTCATGAGGGAGAGGAGAAGGCAGATGGAATAGAGAAGGGATCACTCAGAAAATGATGGCTGGAGGAACCAGCCGGGATGGGAGATGCATGCCGAAAGTAGTTAATGGACCAAGCATGATGACCTCTCAGTGTCTGTGTTGCAAGTTATAATGCCCAAAAGTAGAGAAAAAGTATGGGTAATGTTGTCTGCCATAGAGGCAGGGGGAGGGTGGGAAAGGGGGGTATACCCAGGATATATATTTTTTAATAGTTTATTTTTAATTAGTGAGTCAACGTGAGGGTACAGTTACAGATTTATACATTTTTGTGCTCATGTTTCCCCCATACAAAGTTCGATAACCCATCCCTTCACCAGTGCCCATTCTCTACCACCAGTAAACCCTACATCCCTCCCACCCTCCCCAGTCCCGTCTCCCCCCACTCCACACTGCCACTATGGCAGGGTATTCCCTTTTATTCTCTCTCTCTGATTAGGTGTTGTGGTTTGCAATAAAGATGTTGAGTGGCCATTGTGTTCAGTCTCTAGTCTATATTCGGCCCGCAATACCCTTCCCCCACATGACCTCCGACCACATTTTACTTGGTGTTCCCTTCTCTGAGCTGCCCAGAATGAGACCAGCCTCAAAGCCATGGAGACAGCCTCCTGGTACTTATTTCTACTATTCTTGGGTGTTAGTCTATAGTCTATTATTCTATATTCCACAGATGAGTGCAATCTTTCTATGTCTGTCTCTCTCTTTCTGACTCATTTCACTTAGCATGATACTTTCCATGCTGATCCACTTGTATGCAAACGTCATGACCTCATTTTTTCTAACAGCTGCATAGTATTCCACTGTATAGATGTACCAGAGTTTCTTCAACCAGTCATCTGTTCTAGGGCACTCGGGTTTTTTCCAGATTCTGGCTATTGTAAACAGTGCTGCGATGAACATATAAGTGCAGATGTCATTTCGACTATACTTTTTGGCTTTTCTGATACCCAGGATATTGTTGGTGGGGAATGTGCACTGGAGGGATGGGTGTTTGATCATTGTGAAACTGTAACCCAAACATGAAATCTTGTAACTATCTCACGGTGATTCAATAAATTAAAAAAAAAAAAGAAATAAAATTCAGTTTTAAATATTAGGAATAAATTTTGACTTATCAAATCTTAAGTCAAAAATAGACTTGAAATACAGCTTCCATGAAGTAACAAAATTACTTTCAAGGTTATAAGATGCAAATAATAGTCATGAACAAAACATTGAAATTTTTTTTTCTTTTTGGGTCACAACTGGTGATGCACAGGGGTTACTCCTGGCTCTGCACTCAGGAACCACCCTTGGCAGTGCTCAGGGGACTATATGGGATGCTGGGAATCAAAACCAGGTTGGCCGCGTGCAAGGCCCTACCCGCTGTGCTATTGCTCCAGCCCCAAAACACTGGAATTTTGAAACTTAATTTGAACATTTTTTTTTTCTTTTTGGGTCACACCTGGCAATGCACAGGGGTTACTACTGGCTCTGCACTCAGGAATCACCCCTGGCCATGCTCAGGGGACCATATGGGATGCTGGGATTTGAACCCGGGTCGGCCGCGTGCAAGGCAAACGCCCTACCCGCTGTGCTATCTCTCCAGCCCTTAATTTGAACATATTTAAAAATCTGTTTTAAAAGGGCCCTATCTCCTTCAATACAAACTATCTTATTAATACTAAAATTTCTCAAAATAAAGACATCCACAAGATTCACACTTATTCTATTACTTATCTTTTATACTGTAGATCTCTTTTCTTTCTATGAATGAGTATGGTTTCTTGAAAATCATGAATTATTCAGTGTTAAGCCTGTTTTTCACACAAGATATGAAAATGCTTGTTCATTGTTTTTGTTTCTGGCCCACTCCTGGTGTGCTCAGGGCTTACTCCTATCTCAGTGCTCAGGAATCACTCCTGGCAGAGTTTGCAGAACCATTAAGTGGTGCTGGGGATTCAACCCAGGTTGGTTTCATGCAAGTAAGCACTTACCTAGTGTACTACTGCTCCGGCCCCTGAAAAAGTTTTGAACGTGGGATACATATGGCTTACCAAGGAGATCGCTAGAAATGTATTTGTTTTATTCCTTCTTTCCGGGGAGCACACAAGACTCACACATGCAAGATAAAATATCTACTACTGAGTCACTTCCTCCACCCTATTCACATATTTATTATTTAAATATGTTTATATTTAAATATACTCATATTTATATGCCCTCGGCCCAGATAAGATCTGGAGCTGCTGCTCACGAAACAGACCCTCTGCTCGTAAAGACTATGATCCAAGAGGTCTTCTAACCCATTTTGGCATCCAAAGCGGCTTCTTACAGACATGCATCTAGACTGTGAGCTGTACTACGACTATGTGCCGCCTGGGGAGGGATTTTCCCTTTCCACCCTGTTTTTCTGCGCGGAAAATGACGGCTGCGGCATCATCCACGTGGCGAGAGCCACACCCTAAGACTTCCACCCAGAGGTAGGAACTTTGCAATGCTGTGGCTCATAGGTGATCATGGGATGGGGGTGGTACCAGCACGCCCTCAGCCCAGATAAGATCCGAAGTTGCTGCTCGAAAAACAGACCCTCTGCTCGTAAAGACTATGATCTATGAGGTCTTCTAACCCATTTAGGCACCCAGAGCGGCTTCTTTCAAACATGCATCTAGACTGTGAACTGAACTAAAATATCAGAAATCCAAAACCGCGTGGCCACTATCTCGGCCGCTCGAGCTCAAAGAATCTTCATTCTCAGCAATGAAAAGAAATTATTAAATTATGCCTTTTCAGCAGGCCTGATTATTGGGGGAAAATTCCAAACAATAATAGTGAGTTCTCTATTGAAATATTGAATGTATTCAAAGTATAGAGAATAAAATGAAGATCATTAGCTACTTAGGTGGGGGCTGGGTGGGAGGGGGTATTTTGGGGTTCTTGGTGGTGGAACATGTGCACTGGTGAAGGGATGAGGGTTCAATCATTGTATGACTGAGACTTAAACCTGAAAGCTTTGTATTTTTTTTTCCTCTCACAATGATTCAACATAATAAAATAAATAAATAAATAAATAAATTCATATTTAAATTCTGCAGTCAAATGTTCTACCACTGAGTAATACCCCCGCCCTAGCATTTGAATCCTGGTAATATTATAACTAGTCTCATAAAATCATATATTAGAACATTATAGGCAAAAACCACAAAGCAGTTCAATTATACAAATGTTTCACAAAACTGTTACCTAATGTCATCAAAGCAGCAATCAACAACCATCCAGCCTGAGTGCGTTGAATTGAAAGGCGACTATTTTGAGCAGCAGAACAAAGCAAATCTTGTGCTAATGTCATAATAACCTATGATAAAAAACATGGAAAAACCTTATCAGTTTATAATTTGTCAACAAATGAAAAATTAACTCTGTACTTATATATAAACATAAACGACACTAGGCCAAGAAACAGGCTTTGTACCTAGCCGACTTGGTCTAGGTCACTGGCACTGCATATGGTTCACCAAATCCCACCAGGAGTGATCCCAGAGTATAGAGCTAGGAGTAAGTCCTGAGAACCGCTGTGTGTGGATCCAATCCAAACCAAACTAAGGAAAGGTGATAAAGGCTGTCATTTCATACAGATCAGAACATCTCAAAATGAGCTATATTGCCCTCTGGGGACTGGAGTGGTAACAGCTGCCTTACAATTGAACAGCAGTGTCTGTTCACTTAAAGAAAGTTAGGGGGCTGGAGTGATAGCACAGCGGGTAGGGCGTTTGCTTTGCACTCGGCCGACCCGGGTTTGATTCCCAGCATCCCATATGGTCCCTCAAGCACCGACAGGAGTAATTCCTGACTGCTAAAGCCAGGAGTAACCCCTCAGCATCGACAGGTGTGACCCAAAAAGAAAAAAAAAAAGATATTTGGAGGGGCACTGAGGGATTTCTTTTCTTCTTCTTTTTTTTTAATTTCCTGAAAAAGAGGCACTAAGCCAAATAAGTTTGGGAACCTCTGAGTCTCTACCATGGTATATCATTGATAGCTCATCACTCCATAGTACACCATTCAGAAAACCATATTTAAAGAGAGAAACTTTCAAGGTTAAATACTGGTAAATTAGGTCATATGTAGCAACCCCGTAATTCCTTAAAAAGCTTATAGAATGATAACTTTCTAGGACTGTACAAGTTTAGCTGTTTAAGACTTAGAATAGCTAAGTCTTAGACAGCTAAGTCTTAAACTTAGGTAAAATTTTTGCTTTGTTGCTGCAATGTCAAGTGTGCAAAACTTGTGTGCTAAAGGTTGAATACTTGGTTGCAGTGTCCCAAGGTCCCAACCCCGCAGTGCTGGGGAACAAACTTAACCATATATACATATATATATAAGCAGGTACTCTACCACGGAGTCACATCCCCGGGCATAAATTTACTTTTAGTTTCAAGCAAAATTTACTTATTTATTTTTTATTTTATATTATTTTTGCTTTTTGGGTCACACCCAGCGATGCTCAGGGGTTACTCCTGGCTCATGCACTCAGAAAACACTCCTGGCGGTGCACGGGAGACCATATGGGATGCTGGGAATCAAACCCGGGTCGGCCGCGTGCAAGGCAAATGCCCTACCCGCTGTGCTATTGCTCCAGTCTCACAAAATTTATTTTTAAGTTTTTTAGATCTGTGGTTACTACAGCAAGTTTTCTTACAGAAATCTTCCTTTATAAAATTTCTACATTTTCTGCATGGTAAAATAGTCCTTATACGGTCATTTTCTGCTTTAGAACTACAATAGCTCCACAGAATCCTCATCCCATTTTGGCTGGAAATGGTATTTAGATACATAGTCTAAACATTAGGCACTTTCTCTCCTAGTTGACATTGTTCTTGCATCTTTTCACTGAACAGTGGTACTTCTGAAAACATGGATGTGTCATGGTAGGGCACAACTTTACAGGATTATTTGTATTTTTAACTCAACATAAACAGTTTTTACTTAACATTTTTTACTATTCAGCTGCAGCGCTGGGTTTCTGTTTAGCTTTTGAAATACAGGGTACTGAGCACCTGTGTTCCTGGCTCTGAGTTCAGAGGTCACTCCTGGCAGGGCTCACGGACTTTATGAAGTGCCAGGGACAAACCTGGGTCAGTTACATGCAAGACAAAAGCTCTAACCAATGTTACAATCTCTCAGCTCCTGCAGTTATTTTTTTTTTTTATATAAAGTATCTTGGTTCTTAAAAACACTGTGTACTTTATCTTACTATATACAACTTAATTTTAAAAACAGGTCACCAATATCACTAACTATAAAAATATTAAATATACTTTATCCTTTTTTTGGAAGTTCTATTTGTCCTTTATGAAGCAATTTTCACTGCTGTTTTGGGCTATACCCAGTGGTACAAGGGCTATTTCTGGCTCCTGCATGCAAAGCATGCATTCAGCCAGTTGAGCTATCTCCCCAGCCTCTACAATGCGAAACTTTAATTTATTTTTGCTTTGCTTCTTGGGTCACAAACCTCGCAGTGCTCAGGGCTCACTTCTGGTAGGGTACAATGCACTTTCAAATGCACTTCTAGGACAGAACCGAAGATGGTGTAAAATAAAGACCAAGAATAAATGAGGTTACTAAATAGAAATACTTTCAATAAGAAGCACATAAGCACACCTATTTAAATGGGGAGAAGACATTATTTTACAATCTTTTTATTGCGACAGTAATTATATTTAACACCAAGTAGCAGAATGAAGCTCATTACTTAAAAATTTGCCCTGGGTGGCCTTGATAAGATGATGATGTTTTTAGGAAACAAACTTGAAATACATCACTGTATGTTACAAATAAAATCATTACCTTGCCTTTTCCATGAGGAATTCCTAGTGGGCAATGTTTTACTGCCCCCAACAAAGCTGCCACAGCAAAACTAAAGCCAGTCACTGCCTCAGGTGAAGACTTAAGTACAGTAAGACGTTCAAGGCATCGATCTAAGAGAGGTGTTAGGTAAGAAGGCAATGCTACAGCAATGCAGTGTAAACACCAGGCTGCTGCTAGTCGGACAGAAATGCTAGGATGAACAATAAATGACATGACACCATCAAGAATGCCTGGAAGGACAGAATGAAAAATGATTACTTAAGCTACACAGATGAAACGCAGCTATGAAAGAGTCAAAAGAACAAGCACCTAAGTGGATACATTTATTAATTTTTTACAAAAGTTAAATCAGGATATTTTTCTTAAAATGGCACATACGGGGCTGGACCAATAGCACAGCGGGTAGGGCATTTGCCTTGCACGCGGTCAACCCGGGTTCGATGCCCAGCATCCCATATGGTCCCCTGAGCACTGCCAGGATTAATTCCTGAGTGCAGAGCCAGGAGTAACCCCTGTGCATCGCCGGGTATGACACAAAAAGAAAAAGAAAAAAACCAAAACAAGGTAAACTGGCACATACTTATATTTTCTATATCCAAGAACTCTAATGTATATCATGAAAAATGGCTTAAATAAAGTTAATAAACAGAAAAGTTATTTTTTGAATAAGCCAATGTTCTGCTTGAGATCATTAATTTGGTACTAGGAAGTGTATACAATCATTAAACAATAAAAACAAACTGACAAGAAATTCACTACATCCTCCTTAAAAAAATCACTCTATAATTATCTTTAAAATTAGTATACTTCTTACTGCCATAATTCGCTCATTTGAAACAAAATCAAGATTACAAAATCCTTACTAGGCTATTATGAAAACTGTGAAGTACCACTAAAGAAAAATGTCTGCAGGCTAAGTATGTAGGCCAGCTATACTGCATGCTTCAGATATATGAGGCACTGGGCTCAATCTGTGCTATCCTGCCCCCTCTCAAAAAAAAAGTTTAAGAAAAAAGTATATATTCACTGCATTCAACTTATATCATTAAAACATGTAACAGTTCTTGTTGACTGCAACTTAAATAACACATGTTCTAAGATAAGTAGTTCCTAAACAAAATATAATGTAAACCTTCAGTCTGAAAGAAATTTAACTTAAAGGACAAAATCCATTAAATTTTTTTGACATTGTTTAAAGAAGTCACAAAAGCTCATTATTATATGATACCATTTATATAAAATGTCCAGAACAGACAAAGCTATAGAAAGTATCAGTGATTATTGGGGACTGATTGATTGTGGAGGAGAGTGACTACTAATGAATACAGGACTTCTTAGGATGAAGAGAACATTCTTGTTTTGTGCCACACTTAGCAATGCTCAGGGGTTATTCCTGGCTCTGGACTCAGGAATTACCCGTAGTCATGCTCAAGGGACTATATGGGATGCTGGGGATTGAACCCAGGTTGGTCACATACAAAGCAAGTGCCCTAATCTCTCTCCAACCCCAATGAAGAAAAAATTCTGAAACTGGTCAGTGGTGATAACTGCATAACTTTGTGAACATGTCAAAATTTCTAAACTCTGTACCTAAAAAGGGTGAACTTGATGGTTATGAATTACCTTTCAAAGTGACCAAATATTTTCCAAAGAGAAAAAGAAAACAGAAACAACTTGAAAAGAAATTTAAGAATTACCTGCATTAGTATATAGAAACTGCAGGTGAAAGTTAAGGAGTTTAGGGTCACTGTTTCTATTTTCTTAATATCTTCAAAAGGAAGAAGGGACTTGGAGAAGACAAAAAAACCCATGTAAATACATTTTCTATTTTATTTTAAATATTAATTATACCTAATTCATGTAATATGTCTAGAATGGAATCCATAATGAACTATATGAGATTTCTCATTTTTCCAAAAACAATCTAGCATAAAAGTAAAAACAAAATATCTAGACAAAAATATGAACAACAGATACCTGTACTTGATTCCTGTATCAAAGGTGCAGCTGTGGTGCCAAGACTATATATGAGATTTCCAAGTTCTTGTAGAGCACATACCAGCATATTCTGGCTGGCTGCTACTTCAGCAGCGCCAACACGGGTTTCCAAATTACCATCACTCACAACTGCATCTGATAGAAAAGAATTAGTTAAACATCATTGTTTTATTAAAATAATCAAAGTGGTTAAGAATTAGAACCCGAGTATAAAGACAGCATTACTAACTTCACTTGATCTATATTCTAATGTAAGAGCTGCAATACTTAAACAGGAAATTACATAAAGAATTGAACTAAAATAAGTAATTCGGTGTAAGCAACCCAATCAAAGACACTTTATTACTCTTTCAGCAAGTAGGTATTCATGGACAACTAAAGAGTATTTTTTAAAAACAGTCAGAAGAGACTTAAGTCAGTACATGAACTGCAATGAACTTTTAACAAAAACAATGCATCAACTTCTGTAAGATCATGAATTCTGAGGCACATTATCACCAGCCTCTAAGATCTTTACATAGATATGAAGACTTATCACCAAGTCAGATAATTTGTCTCACCTACATTTTGGCTACTTTATCATGATCATGAAACAACAGACATCTTATAGGTTTTTTGTATTAGGCCAGGCTAACATTTCCAAAGAGAAAATTCCTTTTTGTTTTGTTTTTGTTTTGGTGTCATATGCTCTGGAGCTATTTTGGATCTGTGCTTGGGGGTTACTCCAGGAGGTTGTCAGAAAACCATGAGGTGAAAGGGATCAAACCTGGGCCTCCGGTATTAAAAGCACATGCTCTAGCTCTCTGAGGTACCTCGGGCCTGGGACAATTCTTTAAACACTGCAAAAAAGAGATGAACTCAGTAGACTCATACCCACAACTTTCTTTAACTTCCAGAGAGCCTGGCAAATATCCTTGGCAGCAGCAATTTGAGCCTTTTCTCCAAGAAGGCCACCTATAGTTGCTCGGAGAATAAAAGACACACAACGGCGACCACAGACAGCATCCATCTGGGTTTGGGTGGCCTTAGGATGTGACGGTGACACAAGACTTAGAATATGAGAAAGAAATGTTGCAAAATTCCTTTCTAGCCATGCTCCTCCTAGTGTTGAAACAAATACGACATAAGCCTAAAAGAAAAAAAAAAAAGATGTTTTATATTCCAAATAAATCCAGTTCTATGTTCTCTTCACAAAAAGTTACAGAAAAAAATTCACAAATTTAAAAAATTTCTCATTTAGAGTCATTTGAGCTGAATAAATATATCACTATTTTTTGTGACCATACTGAACTACATACACTTTCAACTGAGATTTTATTTATGGTGCCTGTATTATTTTGGTCATACTGTGCATAGTTTTAGTACAGTCAGCCAATAGTTACATATGCATGCTTCTTTCAACAATTATTCAAGTTCTTTAACACTCCTTTTGTTTTGGGGGGCCATAAATGGCTGTGCTCAGGGGTCACTCCTGGGAGGCTTAGGGAACCATGTGATGTGCTGTCGGCTGAACCCAGGTTAGTCACTTCAGGTAAATGCCCTACCTGTCATACTATTGCTTTGGCCCTCTTTAACATTCTGACCAAAAAACCCTAGTCAAACTTGTGAATACATTGTAAGTATTTACCATGTTCTAATACCGTAACTCTGAAATTTAGAAATCTGAAAAGTTTATTGTGATGAATTATTGCTTTGCATTTCCATGAATGTTAATGATTTTCTTACAAAATCTGTTTTTCAGAAACACAGTTCACAATTATATTGGAAATGTTACATTTCTAATATACAGATAGAATGAAACAAAAAGAACATAATGTGAATTTTAACTTTTGTGGGCTCAATACTAAAGTGTATGCCTTGTATGTGGTGAGACCTGGGCTTAATCCCAGACATTAAAACAAAATTTTTTAAAAAGTTTTATTTAAATGGGGCTGGAGCAATAGTACAGTGGGTAGGGCGTTTGCCTTGCACGCGGCCAACCCGGGTTCAAATCCCAGCATCCCATAAGGTCCCCTGAGTACCGCCAAGGGTGATTCCTGAGTGCAGAGCCAGGAGTGCCCCTGTGCATCGCTGGGTGTGACCCAAAAGCAAAAAAAAAAAAAAAAAAAAAAGTTTTATTTAAATTTTATTTTTTAAAAGTTGTTCACAATAATTTATTATATTTAATATTTCAACACCAGTCCCTACACCATTATACCATCCTACCACCATTATTTTAAATTTTCCCACCCCACCCAAACCTGCCCCCAAAGTATGTACTAAATAAGTTATTTTGTATTGCTTATTATGGATAACCTGCTAAAGATAACCCAAAAAAGTTTCCTTAGAGAAGAATGTGTGAAGAGTGTTGTAACTCACACTGGACTTATTAAACCTTTGTATAAGAGATTACTAACATGCTGTAAAAAATTTTTTTTATTCAGGGTTGGAGAGATAGTACAGTGGTTAAGGCACTTGCTTTGCATATGGTCAACTTAGGCCCAATCCCTGACATCCTAGATAATCCCCTATGTTCCACCAAGAGTAATTCCTTACTGCAGAGTCATGAATTACCCCTGAGCATCATTGGGTATGGCCTCAAACCAAAACAAAAAAAAATTTTCCCATTAAATTGTAGCAGCATTTAGAGAACAAGATAAATAAGGAACTACAGACCTTCACACTAGTGTATCTAAGACACTTTATTCAGGGTTTTTACTTTTAACTTTTAAGGCCAAGGATTTATAGTCATGCAATTAGATTATTTGCTATACTCATTATTTAGGGGTTAAAAACCATTCCAAGGCAAATATAATATAGCCCATGCTGAATAGAATATTCCTAGCAGCCTACATCTAAACTACACATTATACCCATACACGATGGAAGACATGATAAACCACTAAGACATATGAAAGCACAAAGATTAGAAACAATTTTAAAATGCTATTTGTGTCTCAGAGGAAAATACTCATTATTAGGAACTGAAAACACAGTGTGGATAATAACCTAAACTAAAGGTAAGGTTCTTTCACGGTCTAGTTTTATTTATTTATTTATTTATTTATTTATTTATTTTTATTTTTATTTTTATTTTCTTTTTGGGTCACACCCAGCGATGCTCATGGGTTACTCCTGGCTCTGCACTCAGAAATTACCCCTGGCCATGCTCAGGGGACCATATGGGATGCTGGGAATGGAACCCGGGTTGGCCGTGTGCAAGGCAAAGGCCCTACCCGCTGTGCTATTGCTCCAGCCCCTCACGTTCTAGTTTTAACTTCATGATTTCCATTTATAAATTTGACAGCATTTACTCTTCATAATGTCACTTTTTTTTCTTTCCTTTGTGACAGAGGTGGTGCTCAGGGATTACTCTCAGCTCGGTGCTTGAGAGCTGCTCTTGGTGATACTCAGAGGATCATGCAGTGCTGTGGACTGAATGTGGTCCTCCAGCATGTAAAGCATGCATTCTATCCAACTCAACTACCTATCTCCCTTGCTTCTAGTGTCAGTTCAGACTAGTGTCAGACATTAAAACTTTAATTCATTACTGACCACTGAGAATTCTATGTGGGATGCTGATTTGTGACTCTAACCTGAGTAACTCCAACTCGAACATCCCTACTGACTGAACTGGTTCCCTTGAGCATGTCTCCACTGGCTCGAAGAAATCCTGAACTCCCACGTAGAAACCCCGTTCCTAGTAATTCCAGAACTTCCTCCAAAGATACTTTGCGAATGCTTTGTCGTGAAGCTGCTATAACAAAGAACAAAACATATGATTCATATTTTATAGACTGAATTTTAGTGCATTATCTTGATTTAGATGTCCTTGACCAGCATGTTAAAAAAACCTTAAATTCAAACAAAACAGAAAATTATATAGTGTAATAAAATTATAATATGTAACATAACTTTAATATGCAATGTCATATACATTGATATAAAACTATTCAAGAAATTAGAGGTTAAATCATACCAGACCCCCTTTCCCCCAAAAAAATCATACCAGACCTAAGTGGAGGAAAGGGTGAAAAAAGAAATCATAGAATATCCGAAACTACCCCATACTGACAAAGTCTGCACCACTTTAGGATTATGCTATATTACATTCTTTTTCTCCTCATTAAAACACTGACCGGTCTTTTAAAATAAAGGAAAATAGTTCTAATTCTCCATGAATAAAATTGTTACACAATGCTTCAAAAATTCTTCTAAAATATTGAAAGTCATTTTATTTTTCCAAACGCTGTACAGCCCTTCATGAAAAATAAAACTACATTCTACATTTTACAATTCTCAGCAGCAAGTAACACTTTTTAAAGTTCCCTTAGTCACTGAAGAAATCAAAGCTCAATATAGCAATTCAACTTGCCATAGGCTATAATAATAAATAGATTAATACAGGTAGAATATTTGTCTTAAACTGGAGCGACAGCACAGCGGGTAGAGCATTTGCCTTGCACGCGATGACCCAGGTTCAATTTCTCCGTCCCTCTCGAAGAGCCAGGCAAGCTACCAAGAGTATCCTGCCAGGATCACAGCAGAGCCTGGCAAGCCACCCCTGGCGTATCTGATATGCCAAAAATAGTAACAAGTCTCACAATGGAGACGTTACTGGTGCCCCAGTGTTACAGTGCTACGACAGAATATTTGTCTATATTCTGCTTGATAGAGCCAAGTCTTTTACCTGTGAATATCAAAGAAAAAAATCTCTCTCTTAAAAACAGAACAAGCTAAAAAACCAATAGGGGCACCTGAGAGATTATATTGTGCTTAAGGCACTGCCTTGCATGTAGCCAATCTAGACCTGATCTGCAGCACCACATCTGGTCCTCTGAGCCCCACCTGAGGAGTGATCCTGAGTACAATCAGTAGTAAGCCCTGAGCACTGCCAGATGTGGCCCCCAAATTAAACAATTACCAAACAAAACACCAAAACCATTTTCATTCCTTTGAAAAGTGGTCACAGGTTCTGACCCTAACTTATCAACTTAAGATATATACAGCGGAGAAACAATCTTATCAACTAAAATTAAGCTGGAAATAGCCATCAGAAGCAAATAATGTTTATATTGACATTTGGTAGAAGAACAGTGAATAATACACAATCTGTTTCTTGATGACTCATCAGTTCAAGGAAGGAGAGACAACAGTAGATTTAGACACAAAGTATGTATTACAGTATGTCAAACAAGAATTTAAAGCATGCAAAAAAAAAATGAGGTCAGGATTTCTCGAGTTGGTAAAAACAGTTTTTGGGATTTAAATACAGGGTGGGATTTTTGGGCCAGGGCTGTGTTTCAATGACATAGCAAATGACTTACATATATGAGCATCTAGATTTGATCCCAGCACCACAAAAGTTAATAAGGAAAAAGAAATTATGGGGGTGGAGGATGGGGAGAGGGAGGGGGGGAGGGAGAGAGAGAGAGAAAGAAAGAGAGAGAGAGAGAGAGAGAGAGAGAAACTTTGACAGGACTCTGTTTTGAAGGCCACACCTAGCAGTGCCCAGGAGCCATGCTGGCTCTGTGCTCATGCTATGACCACTCCTGCCAGTGCTGATGACTGAACATTCATCTCCCACACATGAAGTAGTTGCTCCAGCCTGTATAACTACCTATCTCTCCAGCTCTGAAAAGAGGGGACCTTAAAGACATTTTGAGAGTAGTGAGGAAATCAGGAATGGGGATATCTGGAGAAGAGTTCAAGGCAGAGTAAAGAGCAAAGGCAAAAAGGCCTCAAGGAGGGATGTAACACTTAGTGACTTCAGGCAGAGCAATGTGTATAGATTAATGAAGGGGTCTAGAATGAAGCAGGTGAGAATATAAAGATGGGAGAGAGCAAAAGACAACTGATCTTACAGACTTTGTAACCAATGAGTGAAGTGAGGTGCCACTGGCCAGCTGGAAAAAAGAATATGGTCATTTTCCTACAATGTTGCAAGAAGGCTATAGAATAGAGTATGCAGAGAAAGATGTAGAGAAGCACACCAGGAGCAACTAAGTCATTTAAGCAAAGAGACAAGAAAGAGGTACTTCTTCACTTTCTTGGATCAAGGTGGTATAATGATCTAAGTCTGGATTCTTTTATTTTTTTTTGCTTTATGGATCATACCCGACAATGCACAGGGGTCACTCCTGGCTCATGCACTCAGGAATCACCCCTGGCGGTGCTCAGGGGACCATATGGGGTGCTGGGATTCAAACCCGGGTCGGCCATGCGTGCAAGGCAAACACCCTAGCCGCTGTGCTATCACTCCAGCCCTAAGTCTGGATATTTTTATACATTTGTTTTATAAGAATTTTTCAAAGCTACAAAAAAGCTGCAAGAATTGTACAATAAACTCTCACACATCCTTCAGCTAGACTTAGAATATTATCCTTTATCATTTTCACTTTTTTTTGAAGTATACATGTTTTGTTAGTCATTATAAAATAGCCTTTGATTTGAGTTCACCTGGTGTTTCCTCAGATGTTTTTGCAAGAGAGAATTACATAAATTGTTGCTGCAGCCTTCTCAGTGCATCATATCAAAAAGCACTGTCAATGGAGCACTATTCACAAGAGCCAAAAATCTCAAAATAACCAAGGGTCCAAGAACAGATGACTGAATAAAGAAACTATGGTATACGTACACAATTGAATACTACTAGGCCATAAGGAAAAAAAATATGAAATAATGCAATCTGCTCCTCTGTGGAAAGAATTGGAGGAAATTATGCCAAGTGAAGTCAGCCAGAAAATCTCCCTCATACATGGGCTACTAAAAAGCACAGTAAGGGAACAACAGATGACCAAAAGCAACAGAATCAGAAAACTGGTCTACATAACTACTAGGCTTGGGTCTTTTCTGTAAGACAGGAATCTCAAAGAAGACTGAATTAGAATTTCCAGAGAAGAGGAAGGAAAACCAAGATCCTAAAAAGCAAGTAAAAAAAGGCAAGGAGAAACAACTGAGTTTACTGTTGCTAACAGTTCTTTTATCTCCTGAGATTCGCTCTATTTTTTAAAATTAAAAACTTGAGATCTTCAGCAATGTTTACATATTAAAATTGATATATATTCTGCCACTTCAAAAGGAATAATGGGAAGCAGTATTAAGGTTGTTTTAATCAACTGGGAAAAATAACAGTAAAAGATGTTTTAAATATATGAATTTACCTGCTACTGGATGTTTAGAAATTAAAGCTTTAGCCAACACTGTGCCTAGAAGCTTTGAAACTGAAATCCGCACATCATAATTAGAACCTTCAAAGGATTTAAAACATAATGTAGCCATACTGTCCAAGTCTGTACTCCACATAAAGACGGCCTCATTCTGAAGTTCAAGGAGACACTATTCAATTGAAAAAAAAAACATTAATTAATAACTAAACATATCTGTCAAGTTCAGATTTATTCAAGTTGCAGAAAGTATCAAGGTCTAAGAAAATAATACAAATCCAAAACTATCTGAATAATAACTGCAGAAACATTAAATGCTGACGTAAGTCATACAAATTAATCTACATAAAGCAATGTACCCACAAAGGTAGGGAAGTGAAAATGTCTCTGAAAATGTCTTTAGGGGCTGGAGCGATAGCACAGTGGGTAGGTCGTTTGCCTTGCATGTACAACCCGGATTCCATTACCAGCATCCCAGCACTGCCAGTAGTAATTCCTGAGTGCAGGCCAGGAGTAATCCCTGTGCATCACCAGGTGTAACTCAAAAAAAAAAAAAAAAAAGAGAGAGAGAGAGAAATGTCTTTAAAAGCTATCTCTTGGTAAGAACAATTGCAACGTAAATAAAATTTACTGTATTATTATTATTATTTGTGAGGAAGGATGGCGAGGTTCCCAAATAGTGCTCAAGGATCCTAAGAGCAATTCCCAATAATTCTTATCCACCCAGGCCAAGGTTCAATGTTAGGCCCAAGGATCAAAAGCTGCCTGGGTTCAGAAGTGGCCTAGGGAAAACCCAGTGCCACCCTAAAAGCAATCTTAGGCCACCTGGGTTATACCCTGCAATGCTTAGGGGACCATGTGATGCCAGGGATTGTACTGGAGTCAGCTGCATGCAAGGCATGTCTTAACCCCTGTACTATCCCTCCATCTCTTAACCGATTATGTTAAGAATGTACTGAAGTCAGGAGAAAGTACAAATACCTAGTACAAATACCTAATAGTGCAAATAGCTACCATGCACTTGGACGTGCGTTTCATATCTACCACCACCACATGGTCCCCAGAGCACTGCAGAGTACAACCCTGGAGGCTCCCAACACTGTCAGAGCAGCCCAGGTAATCCCTGGCATCACAGGATCCAAGCAGCACTGCATCATTGTGCCCTCGAATTGTACCAACATCTGGTTGGCCAAGAATCGCTATTGGGGAACCCAGACTTCCTGATCAATGCTTGGAGGGGCCCCTCTAGTTAAGGAGGGGAAAAAAAGTCTCGATTAAGACAAAAAAATAAAGGGGTGGGCCAGTGTAAAGGCTGGAGCGATAGCACAGCGGGTAAGGCCTTGCACGAGGCCGACCTGGGTTCGATTCCCAGCATCCCATATGGTCCCCTGAGCACCGTCAGGAGTGATTCCTGAGTGCAGAGCCAGGACTAACCCCTGAGCATCTCTGGGTGTGACCCGAAAAGAAAAAAAGAAAAAGTACAGTAGGTAGTTGCACAAGGCTAACCAAGGTTATTTCCCTTGTATTCCACATAATCCTGAGCCCCACCAGGAGTGAGCCCTGGGTGTAGAGCCAGGTGTATGTCCTAAGAATCATTGGATAGTGATCCCCAAAACAAAGACAAACATAGGGGGTCAGAAAGATGATACAGTGAGTAAGGCATTTGCCTCGCATGCATACAACTTGTTCTGCCAGAAGTGATCCCTGAGCACAGAGCCAGGAGTCCAGAATACTACTGGGTGTGGCCCCAAAACAATTTTCAAAAAAATTTAAATATAAAAAACTCTCCAAATATAAACAAACTTTCAACAATGGAACAATCACATATAAACTTAAATTTATACAATTACAGACAGAAGGCACAACAGAGTGGGATGAATACTTAAGAGTCTGGAAACTCTTAATTTAAACTTTTTAACTGAATGTTACTATCAGAAGAGCCTTCCACAATCTGCATTGATTCTCTGGACTTCAGTTAATTCATATGTAAATTAACTAAGGATGAGTACCAAAATAGTTATCTTTATGATGACTACTAATTGTTACAGGAATAAACTGCCCTTTTTTCCCCCCCTTTTGCTTTTTTGGGCCATGCCCGGTGGTAATCAGGGGATACCTCTGACACTGTCTCAGGAGTCACTCCAGGCAGTGTCTGGGTCACCACACAGTGCCAGGGATTACACTGGGGCTTCCTGTATGCTAGCATATATTTAGCTCATTGAACTAGTTCTCTGGCCCATTTTCATTTTCCTTATGTTAATACTTAGAAAAGTCTATCAGACCATTTCACCTTTGCAGCAGCACAACGAACAGCCATGGATCTATCTGTTAAACAGGTTCGAGCAGCTTTATAAATATCTCTGTGGCAAGGTGCAGCAGCAGCTCCCAGTCCATTCAATATATTCTGCAGACTCAGCATAATCTCATAGCGACCTTGAGACTATCAGAGAGGGGAAAAAAAGTAGAAAATAGAGAAACAATTTACCAATTCACTTGTAAAGAACTGCACTAAGCACTGCAGTTTCCCTTAGAGATATAATAAGATTACTATACCAACAAACCAATCTATTCTGACATTCATTGTATCACTGTATCACTGTCATCCCATTGTTTGTTGATTTACCTGAGTGGGTACCAGTAATGTCTCTATTACACTCAGCCCTGAGATTTTAGCAGCCTCTCCTTACTCATCTTTCCCAACAATTGGAGGCTTTTTCAGGGTCAGGGGAATGAGACCTATCATTACTGTTTTTGGCATATTGAATACGCCACGGGTAGCTTGCCAGGCTCTGCCATGTGGGCGGGATACTCTCAGTAGCTGCTAGGCTCTCCGAGAGGTATGTATATATCTGTTACTGTATTTGGTATATGAATACACCATGGGGAGCTTGTCAGGCTTTCCGAGTGGGGGTAGACTCTTGGTAGCTTGTCATTCTGACAATAGGAAACATTAAGGGAGCCAGCAAAATGACTCAAGTAACAATATGCTTAGCCTGTGTGGATGCTGGCTTTAATCCCTGCACCTCATGCCCCCAACCCAGCACCCTGGGTGTGGCCCTTATGGTTGTTCTGAATACTGAAGGTCCTGAGCACCACTCAAGTGGACCTTTATCTCTAGCTGTGTACACCCAGGTATGCACCCACAGCAATTAATGGACAAAATGAAGGGCGAGGAGACAGCTCAAGGGTCAGAAGCACATGCCTTGCACAAGTGTATGTACAAAGACCAAGTTCCGTCCAGAGCACAAAATGGCCCCACCATATCTAACACTATGCACTGTTAGATAAACAAAGTCAAGCATAGGGTCTGGAGGCCCCCAACAACCACTAGGTCTGAGCAGCTCTACATCCTCAGGCCCTGGCACTGACCCATCAGCCTGAGTGGCTAAGTATGACTAGGAGTGGTGCCCATGCCTCTGAGCACTGCTTGGAGGGCCCTCTACTCAAAAGGGAAACAAACGTTACTGGATGCTATTTTACAAAATGCTGACTAATCTGCAAAGTACTCTGTGTATACATATATTTTAACATAATACAAATCCAGAGCTGATGTGATCATGAATAACCAGAAAATAAGATTTTTTAACAAAAAATTTAAATGCTGTATGTTGGTAAGCATTTAATAAATAACTGCTTCAATAGGAGATAATAAAGCAAGTACACAGGCTCTGCCAACCTCTCATGTTATATATAGTGTCTGCTACTGATACAACAGTAGCTGCTTAACAGACCTATATATAATCTACCGGTACAAGAAATTTAACTTGTATGTTAAAAGTTTGGGCTTTGGATTTAATACCTTGGGTTGAATCTTGGTTCTGACTCTTTTTAACATGTGACTTTAGTTTGCTCTTTTTTCATCGAAAAAAAAAAAAAACCTAAGTTAAGGAGCCAGAAAGATAATAGCATGATTAAGAGCCTTGCCTTGCATGCAGTTCAATTCCCAGCACCACATGGTCCCCCCAGCATCACTGAGAGTAACTAACCCCTGAGCACCATCAAGTGTGAACCAAACCTCCCCTCTGAAAAAAAAAAAAAAAAAGAAAGAAAATCTCACAAAGCCAGTAGGAGAAAAAAAAATAAGCCTATGTGGGTAAAATGTTTAAAAATTATACATATATACACAGTGTAAACATGATGCTTAGTACATAGTAAACATATAAGAGATAGAGACTTTGCATTACTAATGTTTTACTACATCCTTCCAAATAATTCATAGCTCAGGTTTCTGCAGAGCTATATAAATAAAATCAGAATAAGAAAAAGATCAACATCAGGTATTATTTTTATTTAAGATAATAATTTATCTTTGTTCAGAGGAGTTCAATAGTAATTATAGGAGGACATAATAAAATGAGTGCTTGTCCAAAGAGCTAGTACAGTGGGTAAGGCATTTGCCTTGCATGCAGCTAACCCAGGTTCTACTCTTTGTACCACATATGGTCTCCCAAGCACTGCCACAAGTGATTTCTGAGCACAGAGCCAGGAGTAAGTTCTGAGCACTGCTAGGTTTTGCACCCCCCCCCAAAAAAAAGTGCTGATGGGATACTGATGAATTTCATTTTAGTGCAATTTAATAAGTTGTCTACCAGTGATGAATAATCAAAGGTAGAATTCCTTGTGATAGTACCAGATAATTATTGTACTTAAAAAAAAGTAGGGAAACAATATTTAGAAATAATTTAGAATTAAATATTTAGAAATAACTAATTTCTGAGATCTACAGAGTAATCCTATCTATCATGCAGCAAAAAATATCCTAGCTTAACCAATGAAGTTGTAAGAAAAAAGTGTATTGTTGTCATACTCCAGTAATAAAGGTTCTTAGAAGTATCTGAATCAAGGAAAAAACACCCAATTTTATTATTACTCTCTTCTGAATTACAATTTTTAGAAAACTGCCTTTGAGAAGTGACACATTGCATAAATTCATCAGTTTTATGGTACAGACTTCAATTTTGGAACTTCTTGCATGAAATCCATTCTTCTTAAAACTTAATGTATTTCACATTTGAATTTTTCCATATCATTTTTGAAAATCTGTGCAAAAGTCTGAAATTATTTCTGACTTGTTCTAGAGTTTTTCCAAATCAGGCAAGAAACTTAGATGGGAGTTTTCTATATAAAGGGGCTAAGTTATTATCCCTAAATATTATTGAAACATACTTTTCAAATTTTTTTTTTTTCTTTTTGGGTCACACCTGGCAATGCACAGGGGTCACTCCTGGCTCTGCACTCAGGAATTACTCCTGGCGGTGCTCAGGGGATCATATGAGATGCTGGGAATCGAACCTGGGCCGGTCGTGTGCAAGGCAAACGCCCTACCTGCTGTGCTATCACTCCAGCCCCAACTTTTCAAAATTTTGATGTATAGCATGCAAATGAAATAGCTCTAATTTCAAATTGATTAGTAAAACTACACCAGGAAGGAGATTGTGGTTATCTAAGAGGACAAATAAAGAAATAGATTTTTTTTTTTTTAAAAAAGGGCATTCCCTACTGATGGTGCCAAGATCAATGAGGCTAAGAATATACTCCCTCCTCAACCTCCTGCAATAAAGGAGATCCAGAGCCTAGTCATACCTACACCCTCCAAGCTTGTTCCCACCTGATTAAATACGTTATTCCCTTCTAATGATAGTCCAATACTAATTTGTCCAGATGTATATCTTCATAGTCACAATTATGTAGCTAGGTTCTCGGTACAAAGCAGTATCAGATTAAAAAAAAAATGTGAGGCAAGGGTCTGCCAGGAAAATACCTTAGTTTTTGCCCATGTGGACTTATCTGAATATGCAAAATTCTTTTTAATGATTGTTTTCTATATAAAATCACAATACACTAAGGCATACATGCAACACCAAGAAATACTTTATATATTTATATCATGCACACGTACATTATTTATAGATAAAAGGTCGTTAACTGGCCAAAACTCTATAAAATACTTTTTTGTTTGTATTTTGGGTCACACCCAGCAATGGTCGGGGGTTACTTCTGGCTCTCCCCTTAGAGCATCACTCCTGGTAGTACTTGAGAACCATGAGGAATGCTGAGGATCGAACCCTGATCAGCTGTGTGCAAAGCAAGAGAGCTATCAAACTGTACAGTCACTCTAGCCCCCAAAATACTCCTTTTAGTCTTTTAAACTTGTAATTACTTACCTCAGCACTCTTCATAGCTTTAAGAATATTCCCCACAGTATCAGTAAAGGTGTTCCCCAGCACTCTACCCAACTTCTTGTACAAGGAACCCAAACACACCACAGCAGCACTGAAACAACATTTAAGTTAGAAATTAGTGATGGGTGAAAGATCCAGAAATATGCAGAGGTGATTAATAAAATTTCCCAGAATCTAATCCTATAAACTAACACATGACACTCAAATGAGTAAAATAACTTACACTTAAATAACCAGAACTTTAAAAGGATGAACTGATCTTTGACAATCTAAATCTTAACCCAAATATCTCATTCCATACATTTTACAAAACAAAATTCTGAAAATATATTGTGGAACTGAGCTTTGATACAATCAAATATTGCCCTCCCTGTGAAAGAGCAGGGAGGGCCAAAGACTGAGCTCAGCAGACTGGAGCTGCACAGTGGAGGCCTGAGTTCAAGCCCTGGGACCGTATGATTACACAAGTCCCAACAGGAGCAGCCTCAATGCCAGAAGTACACCCTGGGGACTGCCAGGTGCGGTCCCCCCAAAAAAGAGAAGAGAATAGAGTTAAATTCCTGCCTTCCTTGCATGTGAGGAGCGCTGAGTTTGTCCCTGACACTGAAAACAGAAAACAAGACAAAAGGATTTTACAAAAAGAACCCCACAAAAGAGAAATAAAAAAAAATTAGCAAGGGAGATCTTGCAAACAGTGAAAACTTCACATCGAGGAGCTACCAGGTTGATTCCCAGCACTACAAGGTACCTGAGCACTACAAGAAGAAAGCATCACTGTCTGGTGATGGCCAGAAATTTATTTATTTAGGTGTGGCCCAAAAACAAAAACAAAGATAGTAAACAAGGATTACTATTCTTAATTTTTTATGAAATCTGAAAGCTTTATAAAAAAAGTACATTTTGATGTACGTTCAAATTAAGACCAACAAAAATATCTGTAAAATCACTGAGTATTTTTCTATTTACTATAAAAATATCTAAAAAGTAGATGTTTGCTACTTATTTCACTACTGAAAACTACTATACTAAAAGAGTTTATCAAAAACATGAAGAACCATGGGAGCCAGAGCAATAGCACAGTGGGTAAGGTGTTTGCCTTGCATGTAGACAATCCAGGTTAGACCCTGGCATCCCAAAAGGTTTCTCAAACCCCACCAGAAGTGATCCTTAAACACAGAGCCGAGAGTAAGTCCTGAGCAAAATCAGGTCCAAAAAAAAAACCCCAACTTAAAATAGCACATTCTTACTGCTAACATTTAAGTAGAATAGTTTTAATTTCCAAGCCTAAATTTCAAATACGCTGTTTCATATTCTTAGAAACCATGACCCTACAATGCTGGGAGGGGTCCAGGACCATTCCTAGAAATGTGGGTGTTGGGGTCCATTTAGGGTCATGACAGGGAGGCAAGGTTGAGTTTTCAGAAAGGATCAAATTCAGAGCCTCAAACATGATAGACATATGCTTCACCACTAGAGTGAGTTGTTACCCTGGACCTCAAATATTTCATTCCTATATATAAGAGATAGAATCTGGGTCTCTTGCGCGCAAAGCATGAGGTATTTTTTTAAAAAGAATGTTTCTTAGGGCTGAGGTTGTAACTCAATGGTAAAGCACTTGCTTTGCATGTATGGAGTTCAAGATGCAACACTGGGAAAGAAAAATGTTGGCTATTTTTATTAAAAAATTACATTAGAAAATTAGTAAAGCTAAATTTTTAATCAGTTTCAGAAGAATCACAATGATTTTTTTTTTTCTTCCTTCTTTCCCCTTCCCTCCTCTCCACCTCTCCCCCAGTAGGTGCCAAGTCAGTAACACTTGGCCTGGGGTCACTCATGGAACAAACAGGGCCTAATTCAAGACAACGGGTTAGGGAACCAGTGATGCTGGTGGTGTGGAGGCATTTGGTGCCAGGTATCAAACTCAGGGCCAGGTACGTGCCAACAATTTGTTCTGCAATTTGAGCTATTTCTTGGTCCCAGTTCGGGTTCTTTATACAAAAGACACAAGGAAGCACAATTTTGTCTTAGGCATTTCCATGTTTAACTTACAGTTTAGTGGGAAGATAGCTTGGAGAATCATCTTTGCTCCGAACAAGATCGTTACATTTATTGATTGTCTCATAAACAGAGAATGTGTCTCCAATGCTATAGAGAATGCTTAGATTCTTAGCAAGGAGTTTTCGGGTAGGAGGCCCTGGGGAGCTGTTCAGCAAGGATAGAAGCTGTTCAACAAGAATCTTCTGTTTTTCTTTTACATCATTCTAGAAAGATAAGAAGAGAGACAATTCAAAGTGAATACAAGTGATCCTCTAATATATTTCTTTCATATATTTAGGAACAATTACAAAAAATCTACAATGGCTGAATAAATAGCAGTGCTCCTACATTATTAAAAACAATCTAGAACAATGCAAAATTATTTTGGCAAAAATTACAAAGTTGGCTGGATGGTTATCATATCACACAAATAGGTAGTTCACTGTCCTGTTGCTATCTCTAAAATATAAATTCTCAATGAAATAAACATAATGGAGTCTGTTATAGACAAGAGCTCTGTTCTTTTCTAACCTTTGCTATGTTTGAAAGGTTGAGCAAATCTGTATTTTAATTTAAAAATCTTCATTAAGCCTTTGCCTTATGTATATCTCTCTGAATAAACAGCAATTTTAATAACCTGCAACTAGAGCTGATCTTGTAGTGGCTACCCCTTTTTTAAAATTTTTTATTAGTGAATCAGACTGAAGCGATAGCACAGTGGGTAGGGTGTTTGCCCTGCACGTAGCCGACCCGGGTTCAATTCCTCTGACCCTCTTGGAGAGCCTGGCAAGCTACTGAGAGTATCCCGCCCTCATGGCAAAGCCTGGCAAGCTACCCGTGGTGTATTCGATATGCCAAAAACAGTAAAAACAAGTCTCACAATGGAGACGTTACTGGTGCCCGCTTGAGCAAATCGATGAGCAACAGGATGACAGTGATACAGTGACAGTGATTTATTAGTGAATCACTGTGGGGAAAATATCCAATACCCATCAGATAAGAGGTTGACATCAAGGATATACAAGGTACTAGTTCAACTCTACAAAAAGAAGACATCCAACCCCATCAGAAAATGGGGTGACAAGGGGCTGGAGTGATAGCACAGTGGGTAGAGCATTTGCCTTGCATGCGGCCGACCCGGGTTCGATTCCCAGCATCCCATATGGTCCCCTGAGCACGGCCAGGGGTAATTCCTGAGTACAGAGCCAGGAGTGACTCCTGAGCATCGCTGGGTGTGACCCAAAAAGCAAAAAAAAAAAAAGGGGGGGTGATGAAATAAACAGAAACTTTCTCAAAGAAGATATCCGAATGGCCGAAAGGCACATGAAAAAATGCTCTTCATCACTAATCATCAGGGAGATGCAGATCAAAACAACAATGAGATATCATCTTACACCACAAAGACTGGCCCACATCCAACAAAAGCAACCGGTGTTGGCGAGGATGTGGGGAGAAAGGGACTCTCCTTCATTGCTGGTGGGAATGCTGACTGGTTCAGCCCTTTTGGAAAACAGTATGGACGATTCTCAAAAAAATTAGAAATTGAGCTCTCATTTGACCCAGCTATACCCAGCTATACCACTTTTGGTAATGGCTACCCTTTTATTTCAAAAAAATTTTAAATTTTACTGAATCATTGTGAGATAGTTACAAGCTTTCATGTTTGGGTTACAATCTCACAATGATCAAACACCCATCCCTCCACCAGTGCACATTCCCTACCACCAATATCCCCGGTATATCCCCCCTTTCCTACCCTCCCCCTACCTCCATGGCAGACAATATTCCCCATACTCTCTCTCTACTTTTGGGCATTATAGCTTGCTACACAGACACTGAGAGGTCATCATGTTTGGTCCATTATTTAATGGCTACCCTTTTACTTCTAACATATTCCCCTAACTTTAGTGCAATTTCCTATTTTTCAAGCTTATAAAAATAACTACTTGCTGATCTTTGAAAAAATACATAATATGATTATAATCATACTTTATCATATCAAGATAAAGATATGATTAAAGGTATTCAGGTGCAAAGACCCAATAAATCACCATGTGAAAAGTTACAAAGCTTTCAGGTTTAAGTCTCAGTCATACAATGATCAAACACCCATCCCTTCACCAGTGCACATGTTCCACCACCAAGAACCCCAGTATACCTCCCATCCCACTCCCACCCCCGCCCGCCTATGTGGCTGATGATTTTCACTTTACTTTTTCTTTACTTTGATTATATCAATATTTCAACAGAAAACTCACTATTATTATTTGGAATTTCCCCCCAACAATCAGACCTGCCAAAAAGGCATCATTTGATAATTTGTTTTACATTGCTGAGAATAAAGAGCATATGAGGTCGCATGGCCACTACTGCAGTCACACGGTTTTGGATTTCTGGTATTTTAGTAATTAAGTCCAGAGAAATTTCTGCCAGAAATCTCCCCCACATCCCATCACAATTAATATCTTCTAATGTAGCATCATTACTATGTAAGACAGTAGCCTTACTTTAAAAAGATTTATGTAAAATTACAAATATCACTTCACTTCAGACTTCAGTCGATCAAATATGGCATAATGTTAATAATTACTGAAAGAATGTGGTTGAAGGGTATAAATGATCACTTCCTCCTTTTGTATTTATTTCATAAGCTTCTGCCTATACACATGTATTTTTAGGAAGGGAATATATTTTCTCAAACACTCTTCAATTTGTATTCATCTTAAAAAGTTCATACTTTTTTTGGGTTTTTATTTTTTTGGGGGAGGAGGTATACACCAGCAGTGTTCAGGTCACTCCCAGCTCTGTGCTCAGGAGTCTCTTCCAGGGATGCTAAGCATACGATGTGGAGATGACACTGAAACCGGGTTTCCTACGCACAAAGCATATACTCCATCCCCTGAAGTCTCTCTCTCCAGCCCAGGAGTTCATACCTTTCTAAGTAAAATCAGTATACTATATTATTTTAGCACAATACTGAACAGTTTTATACATATGGACATATAGAAGCTGTGGGAGGGGATTGAGATATAGTACAGTGGGTGAGACTGTTCTATTTGACCTAGGTTCCATCCCTGGCATTATATATGACATATATGGTCCCCCAAGCCTGCCAGAGTGACCCCTGAGTGCAGAGCCAGGAGTTACTCCCCGAGCACTACCAGGTGTGGCCCAAAAAACAAAGCCCAAAATAAACAAACAAAACACAAAAGAACATCAAAACCAGTTATTAGAAATTGACCTACCCTGCTGGTTGCTAACAAGAGCTTTTCCAAATACCTGAGCCAGTCAAAAATAAATTCTGCCTTCTGAACTTCACCTAGTTGACTGTATGCATCTTCATTGAGCAGTAAGTTATGAGCCAATTCCATTCCTTGTAGAAAATTCTAACTGGTTGGGACTTTTCTCATTAAACTTCGGTGAAGAGAAGACAAATATCTGTAACAGAGAAAAATAATGTATTTTAAAAGAGCAGTAAAAAAGACAGACTATTGTAATAATGGAAACATCACAAAGTTGGCTGAAGAGAAAGATATTTTGTCTTGCAGGTAGCTGACCCTGGTTCAATCCCCAGCACCATACATTACCCCAGAGGTAATCCCTGGGCACAGAGCCAGGAGTAGCCCCTGAAAGCCATCAGTTGTGCCCAACAACTGTCCATCCCAAAAATGAAGAACATAAAGTATAACTAAATGTGTGCATCTTTTATAGTGGCCCTAGAGCAAAACTGGAAAACAATAATTCTTGTTAATACTGTCATAAAATCCCCCTTCATGGTCTGTACACCTTTCGAAGAAAGCAAAGAGGCAAACTATAGTACTATATAAGTATAGGTACACATATATGTAAATATATTGCTTTGGGGGCCACAGTCACAGTGTGGGGCTTTACAGTACCTGGAGTTAAATCTAGGGCCTTGTATATGCAAGGTATATGCTCTACCGCCACTTGAGTCATAATCAACACAATAGTTTTATTATTATTCAACTGTAAAAGTTTGTTAAACAGAAGAGACATTCCATTAAAATTCTAAAAACTTTAAGGTTAGACTTCTCAAATATTAGATTTTCAGTTTTTGAAATATACTTATCAAAAGTGCATGTATATAATGAAATTAGTGTATATGACATGTTTCTATATACTAATAAACGAACAGATAGTCATACCTCCTAGCTTAATTCTACTATAAGGTTTGCCATTTCTCGGCTTTGCATAAAATACAGAAATATATGCTGTGATTTACCTGGAAATCCAAACCAGGAGCAGAATTCATTTCCATTAGCATCTATTTCCCCTAACCTAATAAAGACATTACAGCTTTGGTCTCATAGATTTTTTAAGAAAGAGACCCACCTCAACTAGTTTAAAGTCTCTTTATCTCTGTAAACCTTGTTGTGAAAGCATACGGTTTTTCAAGGCGCTTGGATGATGTTGTCTAGGGATTGTAGCATTAAAAATCATGTAATGTTCATGTCACTTGTGGCAGATTATCAACAAAAGATAGAGGAGGTTCTTGGATTTTTTATTTTTCTTTTAAATTCATGCACACAAATCAGTGCCTTTCCAGAACAAACATGAAAGGAAGTATAAACACACACAGCTTTTAAGATGCCACTGTAGTTACAGAATTTTTTTATTTTTAGGATATGCATGTTCAAGTATATATCAGTAAATTAACATGGTATCTGCAACTCATTTTCAAATGGGAAAGTGAATCAGCTATAAAATAGGGATAAATTTTTACAGTTTAATATAATTGGTGGACATAAGTAACTGTATTACTATTGAATTTTCCTGTATATTTTAACTATCCAAATAAAAAATTGCAAAAATTACTTAGAAATTTAAAACACACACACAAAAGCACTATTTGGTTTAAAAATACCATAACTGGCTGGGAAGACAGCACAGGGGTCAGGCACTGGTTCAACCTCTGGCACTGTACAGACCCCAGCTGGATGTGGTACTCATGACCCCTGAGCCTACCTGGTCAAACAGCCTTTCAGACTTTAGCATCTAACCATGTAGCCAGGATGGTCCAGTATCCTCAGGAGCCTCCTTAAATAGTAAGTCTCTTAAAAAGATAGTCACAGGGCTAGAATGTATACTATGCATAATGTATACATATATGACAAATCAGGGTTTCAGGTTTATCCCTGTCACCATGAGGTCACCCAAGCACAGCCCAGAGTCACTCCCAAGACTGAGTCAGGATGAATCCATGAGCACCTCAGGGTGTGTTCATCAAATAAAATAAAAACAAAGCCACAAACAGGTATTCTGTAAAACTTGGTCAAATTTGGCCTGCAACATATCAGGGGGGAAAAAAAAAGTTGCTAACGCTTTCATAATTGAGCTTCAGTCATAAAATGCACATTTTCTGCCACCAATGTCCCCAGTGTCCCTCCTTCCTGCCACCCCTACCTTACCTCACCCCCTGCCTCCATGACAGGCACCTTCCTTCTTTGTCTCTCTCTACTTTCGGGCATCATGGTTTTTAATACAGATACTGAGAGGCCATCACAAACTTTTAAATGACAATCTGGGTCTATGTTCACCCCCAACTGGCTGAATCTCTGAGATTCTCTAGCTGGCCAAACTTGCCACTGAGCTTGCCTTCATCTCCTATGTTGTCAACTCTAATTGGTATTTAAGTCTTCAATCTTTTATTCTGGCATCTTGAAGCTTGAGCCAAAGTTCCAGATTCTGTAACTCCATCAGTGTCTGCAGAGCCAAACACAGGTGTCACCCTCTCTGCTGCTGTCTGCATAAGCTTGGGCACCATCTGAGTCATCTGGGCTGTTCCCTCACAATTAGTCCTCTCTCCACATACTGAATTATCACCCATGACACAGCACTGACAATCTTATTAACAAGTATGTATTATATTACTGCCAGGACAAGAACACCACAAGTAATGGGGTTAATTAATTTATTTTTACAGAGATAAGAATTTTAGTTTTGTGCATGTATGTGTGTGTGTGGGGGAAACCTTTTCCTTCATTTCTTGAATTCTGAAAGCAAACTTGCCAAAATAAACATAATTAAGGATAAAGTCAAACACAAGCAAAATAATTTCTGGAAGAAGCCTATTAAGTATACAGAAGGTGTGTGTGTGTGTGTGTTTCTCAGAAATTGCTTTTAGTATATACATGTGAAAAAAATCATAAAAGAGAATATCTTGACACCTCTAGGGTAAGATTTCTATTTTAAGAACCAAATTATCCTTTTTAGAGGTCATTAGAATCGCTGAAGAAACCATTTTTCCCCTTACGCAGCAACAATATTGTGGTGTAGAATGAGCTATTAAGAAGTAAAATAGCTAACACAATGCAGTCATAAATAATTCAGTAAAAAGCTTGTGATCATAAGCAGGGCATGAAGTTATTTCCAATGCCCTCAATACATTTCCCACATAAATTACTCCTAAATAAAGTAGATAACTTGTATTGCTAGTTCTACATCTAAACTTCAAGTCAAAATGCACCTGTAATCTCCACATATGTACCCCCAATGTGACAAGCAAATGAATTTTGCAAGTAACAGTTGCTTTTGCTTTTACCTGAAATTTCAGCTTTAAGATGAATACAAAAGCAATCTACTGAACAACTTAATAAAGCATAGCAGACTCACTATATTTGCTGAATATTTTTTCTATTTTCCATTTTCATGTTTCTCTTGAAATTAGTGATTATTAGTCTGAACACATAGAAAAATATTTTTTCAAAGTAGTTATGCTACAGGAGAAAGATCATAAAAATGCTGTTCCATCTGTAATGCCAGTCATTAATTTTAGCAGCAGCTAACATTTAGTAAACACATATCAGAAACTACCCTACATGCTTTACATTTGTTTTCTTGAATAATCTGCAGAACTGTCTATGAAGAAGCTATTTTATTAGCCTGTTTAAAAATAAGGAAACTGGATCTAGAGTGATAGTGCAACTGATCTGAGTACATGCTTTGCATATGGGAGCCCTGGGTTCAATCTCCAGCATTGCATGATCTCCGAGCACTACTGTGTGCAACTTCCAAAGAGTCAAAACTGGCTCCTAAGCACTGCTGGGTATATTTACTCAAAAAAGAAGTAAATAAATAAAATAGTAAAATAAGGAGACCAAGGCACAAAGAGAAAAAGTAGCTTTCCTAAATTCAAATAAAACCTGGTCATACACTTAAGCAATCTGACTCTATATACAAACATAGATGCTTTAATCACTATATACTGTCCTATCACTCTAATATATGATTAAAATATACTGGGCCAGGGATGTAGTTCAGTAGTAGAGCACTCACCATGCATATAGGAGGCCGTGGGTTCAATTTATAGCACCATAGTCTCCTGAGCCCCCAAGCAGGAAGTAGCCCACAAGCAGCACCAGAAATAATCCAAAAATTAACAAGCAAAAAGATATACTGTGCTACCATATCCTTTAGTCACTCAAAAACCCCCCAAATGTGATAGAAAAGCTAGCCAATTTTTACCATACTTAGAATCAGAAGACAATTTGTGAACAGTATGTTAACTATAGATCGTGGCTCTCTTATTCAAACATCAAATTCAGCTAGGCAAAAAATGTGTGAGCACCTTTAACAATTTAAAAAGACCCAAAACGAAACATGCAATTTTTTTCAGAACTGATAAAGCTTTATTTTTTTTAATTTTTTAAAATTTATTTTATTGAATCACCATGTGGAAAGTTACAAAGTTCTCAGGCTTATGTCTCAGTTATACAATGCTCAAACACCCGTCCCTTCACCAGTGCCCATATTCCACCACCAAAAAAAAAAAAAACAAAAAACCAGTACACCACCCACCCCCCACCCTCACCTGCATAACTGATAAAATTCACTTCATTTTCTCTTTACCTTGATTACATTCTATATTTCAACCCAAAACTCACTATTGTTATTGGGGTTTCAACACAGAACTCACTATTCTTCTTGGAGTTTATCCCCCAAAATATGGCCCTCAGAGGTACAACCGCGGCCGTGAGGTTTAGGATTTCTGTGTTTTAGTAATTTAGTACATGGAGATTTAAGTGGGAAATTTCATCATTTCCCTTCCTGGGGCAGCATAAAGCAAAAGCTTAGTTCACAGTCTGGGGACATGGCTGCGAGCACCTGCTGGGTTCAGAAGTAATCTAGCTGGCTCGGGATCTTGGTCGCTCGGCAGCAAAGCGGCCACCCGGTTCGAATCTCGGCGGAGCGCAAGCCAGAGCAGGTACCAGCCCCAGCCCGAGACTGCCCAAGCGTCCCGCTGTTTCAAGTTCAAAACACATTTATTTTTCCCGTGCCACCAGAACTGATAAAGCTTTAATAAAATTTTTAGTTATCTAGAGAACATCAGACACAAAATAAGACAGTTTTGTTGGACAGCTTTGCATCTTTTTCCTTTTTAGAGCATGAAAAAAACCAATGAAACTAATTTCAGAATGTATCAAGTGCCTTAAATTTAAAAATTGTTCCATATTTAAACTTTCATTATAGCACGTTTCTGAACAACGCTCTCTAGCTCAATGCTATTCTGTTTTAACACTGGCAAGAGAGAAAAAAATCAATTCCCAGTTCGAGCCATTATCCATGTCGCCATTTGCATGTTCTTCCCATGCAATTCAGAATAAGTACAGTGTGTGGTGAGCACTGCCATGAAAGAGTGCCCCTCCAGGGCTGGTTCCCTCCACACACACCCTGAGATGCTAGGAGCTTATGGCCCTGCACAAGATTAAGCAAAGTGGAAAACTGGTGTGTGAATACAAATTATTGTTTAATATAAAAAAGTGTTTTAGATCTTTGGTTTGAAGAGTTTGTGATGCTTTTGTGATCAAAAAATGCTAGTAGAATTTAACTTTTGTTTTTATCAATCAGCCTATCTTTCAAAACTGGTTTATTATACATTATTTTGCTTGAAGTCACAATTTTTAAGAACCTACTGATGTTAAATAGACATGCTATATTTTCTTTGACCTTCATTTATTTCAAATTATATCACAACTTAAATTAGCTTCTAAATCCCAGCTTCCACCATCTTCCAGAACCCAATGAGAAGCCCAGGTACGCAGGAGCAGTAACAGCAAATGCCAGGCCTCATGGGATAATGGGCAAGCTGGTCCCTCTTGTCCCCCCGCCCTGATAGGACTCTGAGATGATGCCCACAAACTGCCCCTGGCTACTACTTAAGTTCCTAATGGCCATAATCCAGAGACATACAAAAGAATCTCGGAACCGAGCAGCTTGCTGTAGAGATCTCTCCAGACCTTAATTACCTAAAGTTTTGGAATTCCAGGAACGCATGGCAGCTCTTGAGCACTTTTATGTGACATCTTATGCTATTCATAACAAGCAATACAAAATAAATTGTCTAGCACTGCCTTTTTGGTATGTTTGGTGGTGGCGGGAAAACTCCAAATAATAATGTTGAGACTGGTGTTGAAATACTGAATGTAATCAAAGTAGAGAGACTATTGTGGAAATTCTCTGCCACATAGGCAGGGGAAGGATTGGGATGGTGTTGGGGGAATACTGGGGATTTGGGTGATGAAAAATGTGCACTGGTGAAGGGATGGGTGTTTGATCATTGTATGACCAAAATTCAAACATGAAAGCTTTGTAACTGTGTCTCACGTGATTCAATTTAAAAAAATTAGCCTCTAGTCTTTCTCAATTTTACCGAAAAAGCCTAAACTCTCAAGAATTAACCACATTTCAGAAAACACACATCTTAAAATTTAAGTTTCAAAACATTTTTAAAAATTAATTTTAATCAAGAAAGATGCTTGATTAAAAACTCAATCCTAGATTCCCATTTGTGATTCATGCTTTATAAAATTACAGGATACACAATAAAAATTCACAAGTTACACAGCATTAAGTAATTTAAACCTATTTCCTAAGAAAATCTGTCCTGGTAGAGAGGAGCTCTTTTAAGTATCAGTACACTGCCCTGTAGTTGGCTTGCTGACATACCTCACTACTAGACTATTTATTGAATTCAGTATTTAAAAAACTGACATTGAAGTAAACTACTTATACTTCAGAATTGTTTAATAGTATTAACTTGATTTTTTTTTCTTTTTGGGTCACACCCAGAGAGGTGCACAGGGGTCACTCCTGACTTTGCATTCAGGAATCACTCCTGGCTGTTTTCGGGGAACCATATGGGATGCTGAGACTCAAACCCAGGTCGGCTGCGTGCAAGACAAACGCCCTCCCACTGTACTATCACTCCAGCCTTTACTTGATTTCTAAATGTATTTATTCTATCTTAAAATCTGAAATACCTTTTTCCCCTATCTATAAGAAAGTCATTTTATTTTTTAATTGAGGTTCAATTGTTTACAATAGTACTGAAATCACTGAGTGCTGCTACACTAGTCCTCTACCACTGACCCACAGCTCCTCTACCTCACCCTTCTCAGGTTCCCAGTTCTATTGCTCAAATCTCAGGATTTGTTTCTATTGAAGACATTCTAATCTCCTTGTTTCTTTCTTTTGTGGGTGGGGCTAGGGTGGAGAATGGGCTACTCCTGGCAATGCTCAGGGCTTATTTCTGACTCTGAGCTCAGGAATTATTCTTGGCAGGCTCGAGGAACCATGTGGAGTGCTGAGGATTTAACCAGGGTCAGTTGTGTGCAAAGCAAGTGCCCTATCTACTGTACTTTATTTCTGTTTCATTATACTTCGCATACAAGTGAGATCACCCAGTATTTATCTTTTTTCCTGACTTCATCTCACTTAGAATTACACTCTCCAACTCCACCCAAATTTTAACAAACTGCAAGATTTCATCTTAGTAGTACTCCATTGTGTTATACATAACACAATTTATTAATTCACCTGTTGTTGGGCACTTGGGTTGTTTCCATCTCGGTTATTTTAACTGGATGGTGATTTTGGGGTCTGAGGCATGTCTGCAGCTTGTTGATCTCTTCCGAGATTTATTTGTGAGCCTCTGGATCACAGCCACAGGCAGTTCACGGGCATAACTGCCAGGCTCCCAGAAGAACAGTGGGACTGGGGGAGTCATCCATTCCCGACTCCATGGGAGCCCAGAGATTTCAGACACAAAACCTCATACCTAAGTTTTTCAACAGATTCATTCACAGATGAGGCTTGTCAAGCCTGTGGAGACTGGCCGTGAGCATGGTGTGCATGTCATTTCAAACTAATGCTTTTTGTGTACTTTGGGTAGATACCCAGGAGTGGGATCACTGAATCATATGAAAGTTCTATGTCAGGGACGGAGTGAGAGTGCAGAAGGTAGGGTGTTTGCCTTGAATGTGGCTGACTTGGGTTTGATCCCTGCCATCCCATATGGTCCCCCAAGCACCGCAATGAGTAATTCCTAAGTGTAAAACCAGGAGTAACCCTGAGTATTTCCAGGTGTGGCCCAAAAAGAAAAGGAAAAATAGTTCTATCTTGGGGCTGGAGTAATAGCACAGCTTTCAATTACCAGCATCCCATATGGTCCCCAGAGCACCGCCAGGAGTAATTCCTGAGTGCAGAGCCAGGAGTGCTCTCTGTGCATCACCAGGTGTGACCCAAAAAGAAAAAAAAAAAGTTCTATCTCTAATTTTTTAAAAAGTCTCTAACCCATTTCCCAAAGAGGCTGAACCAAGTCAACACTTGCACCAGTAAAGAAGAGTTCAATCCCTGGCATCACAGTTGGTCCCTGAAGTATTGCCAGGAGTGACCCTAAGTCCTAAGCATAGGCAGGTGTGGCCCAAAACAAAAGGGAGAGAATAAATCAGGATGTAATTAATGCTGCCCTACTAGTTTTTGTTTGTTTGTTTGTTTTTAAACAAAGTATGGCAGGATATTCTGGAGGGATGAGTACAGCAGAAGGTACTTGCAGAGATCATCAAAAGGGGCCCAGCTGGAACTGAAATTTAGCTGTTTCTGAAGGACATGGGTGGGGGTGAGACTGTGCAGTAGTAATAGACAGTAAAACAAATTAATGTGTTGCACTTTTTATACGAGTCACACCAGGGTCTACACTGAGCTCTGCCCAATGAACCACATCCCTGGCCCCTAGGAACTATTTTTTAAATTTTATTAAAGCATTGTGATTTACAAAGTTATTCAAAGTTGAGTTTTAGACATACAATATTGCAGCACTGATCCCACCAGCTGCGTCAACCTCCTTCCACCAATATCCACTGGTTCCCTTCCATTCTACCCTCCAGCCTGCCCTCTGGACAGGTACTTCACTAATTTCTGTTATTTATTTATTATTTATTAAGTTATTAGTTGAAATCAAGTCTCTTGATTTCAGTGTTATTGACTCTGTGGTTTGGATATTTGGCTCAGTTCTTCCTTAATACCACATCTGTACCTTACTCTTTGCACCTGACTTGGTCCCTGTTGCTTCTCATCTGTCTCTTCTCTCCTTCCCCTACAAGCTTTCTTTCCTTTTCCTTTTTATACTCTGGGGCCAAGGTTGATATGGACATCATCCTTTGAAAACATTGCCTTCCCTCACTCAGTTATTTTAAATACCACATATAAGTGATACATATCCAGTGTTTATCCTCCTGCTGGCTTACTTTATTTAATGATGTCTTCCAGTTTCATCCATGTTGCCACAAATTACATAATTTCATCATTCCTTAGAGCTGTATAGCATTCCATTGTGTACATATACCACATCTTTGTATCTACTTATCTGTTTTGGACATCTAAGACATTAGATAGATTCCAAATCTTAGCTACTGTACTGAGTGCTATAATGAATAATGGTGTGCATATATTCTTTTGAATGAATGTTTTCCTGTCCTTGGGGATGAAAATCCAAAAGTGGAATTGTTGGGTTATAAGGGAACTCAATTCTTGAGTTTACTTAGTACCCTCCACAGTTTCCACATGGGTTGGACCAGAGAAGATGACCACCACCTTTTCCCCCCACCAACACAGATTGTTTGCCATATTTTTGATATGAGCTATTCTCACTGGAATAAGATGATATTTCACTGTCATCTTGTTCGAATTTCCCTAATAATAAGTGATGATAAGCAGTTTTTCATGTGCCTATTGTCCATTTGATGGTCTTCCTCAAGAGATGTTTGTTCTCCCCATTTTTTGATGAGGCTTTTAGAATTGTTGTTGTTCTTAATGATCTTTGTGAGTACTTTGTATATCCTGGATATTAAACCTTTATCTGATTAAGTACAAATATTTTCTTCTACTCAGCTGTTCTTTAACTTTAGCCCATGTTTCTTTTACCATATAGAAACTTCTCTTTGATGTAGTTCTGTTTGTTTAGTTTTGATTCTGTAGTCTTTACCAGTGATATTGTACTACTTGAAGACTCCGTTGAGGTCTATTCTTTCCTGAATGTAATTTATAGATTCAAGTCTGATCTCAAAAGTCTTTGATCCACTTTGATTTGACTTTTATGTAAAGTGTGAGGTATGGATCCAACTCTAATTTCTTTTTTTTTTTTTTCTTTTTGGGTCACACCCAGCGATGCTCAGGGTTTACTCCTGGCTTTGCACTCAGGAATTACTCCTGGCAGTGCTTGGGGCACCATATGGGATGCCGGGGATTGAACCCAGGTCGGCTGCGTGCAAGGCAAACGCCCTACCTACTGTGCTATCGCTCCAGCCCCCCAGCTCTAATTTCTTGCATGTGGTTATCCAATTCTCCCAACATCATTTGTTGAAAGGTTGTCTTTATTCCATTTCATGCTCTTAGCTCCTTTGTCAAAAATTATGGGTATTTATCCTTGGATAGTCTATTTGATCCATTGGTCAAGAGAGTCTCTCTTTTTCCCAGTACCAGAATGTTTTGATTACTATGGATTTATAGATTCATGTTAGGTAGTGAGATGTCTGCCAGTTTCCTGTTTTACAGTATAGTTTTGGCTATGAGGGGTCTTTTATGATTCCACACAAACTTTTTATTTTTTTATTTTTTTTCACATTTAAAATGTTTTTATTTTATAAACTAGTTCACAATATTTGATTACATTTAATATTCAAACACCAATCCCACCACCATTACACCTTCCCACCACTATATTTCAGGTGTTTCCATCCCCAACCCCAATCCCTACCCCAAAGCAAAACCAAAACAATATAATATTTCCCTCTAAGGTTGGTTGCCACCTATTTTGAATCCCATCAAATGTGAACCAAGAAAAGGTTCACTCGTGAGTGAGTGAGTAAAGCTCAGCCCGAGCATGTGGAGAGCAGCCGTGAGCATGGCAGCAGTTGGGTTCTGGAGGTTTTCGGCTGCCAGGGCTGGGTCCCTTGGGGCAGGGACGGGTCTCACTTGCCCCTCTCTGATGCACCCCAAATGAAACAGCCTGGCACGGGGTGTGGCAGCAGACATATACATGTTTGGGTTATTTTTTCTTTTTGGGTCACACCCGGCGATGCACAGGTGTTACTCCCGGCTTTGTACTCAGGAATCACTTCTGGCAGTACTCGGGGGACCATATGAGATGCTGGGAATCGAACCCAGTTGGCCGTGTGCAAGGCAAATGCCCTACCCACTATACTATTACTCCAGCCCCCAACACATATGTTTTTAAACCACACAAACTTTTTAATTGACTGTTCTATGTCCTTGAAGTATGCTGTCTGAATTTGGATAGGGATTGCACTGAATTTAATAGTAGTTTAGGTAAGTTGGTCATTTTGACAATATTGATTCTTCCAATCCATGAACAGGAATATTTTTTTCATTTCCTAAGATCTTCAATTTCTCTCTGAGTGTTCTGAAGTTTTCATGGTATAGGTCGCTTATCTCATTTAAGTTTATTCCAAGGTACTTGATGGGAACTAAGTATTTTTGAGGAGCTGTTTACTAGAAACTTTTAACTCATTGTCTAATTTAGTTCTCATAACACTAAAACTTAGGTATTATTATTCTCATTTTACTGACAGGAACAATGAGTTTTAAAAAAAACCTGTTCAAAGGCAGAAGACCTAGGTTTGGTTAGATCTCTAGCACCTAATATGGGTCCCCTGAGCACCTCCAGCAATAACTCCTGGAACAAGCCAGAAGTAGATTTTTAAGCACCACAGAGTGTGGTCCAATTCCTCTCCCCCAGCCACCCCTCCCCACAAAAAGGAAAATCTGTTCAAGGTTAAGTTGCTATTTAAGAAGATGAAAGATTAGACCTGTATTTGTCTAGATTCAATCAATGCTCTAATCCTTTAACTATTTCAGTCTCTATTATTACACACAATTCCTGCCATAGCTACTAAAGCAAGTAGTCTTTACAACTTTATAGTTCTTTCTTATCACTTTACTCTCCTCTTATGTTTCCAGTTTAAGTCTTTATGTCAATGAGTGAGATCTAAGAGACACCTGCTCCCAAAGAACGCTTTTCATCTATCTTAGTAAGTACAACAGTATTACTTTAGTCTTTGGCTACTCTTGACTACTTTTATCACTATTCATTATACATATCAACTTCTATTTCCTTCTGGGGGCTGGAGCGATAGCACAGAGGGTAGAGAGTTTGCCTTGCATGTGGCTGACCCGGGTTCCATTTCTCCGCCCCTCTCAGAGAGCCCGGCAAGCTACTGAGAGTATCTCGCCCGCACGGCAGAGCCTGGCAAGCAACCCGTGGTGTATTGGATATGCCAAAACAGCAACAAGAAGTCTCCCAATGGAGACATTACTGGTGCCCGCTTGAGCAAATCGATGAGCAATGGGATGGCAGTGATATAGTAATTTCCTTCTGGAGACAGATTTTGACTTTTAGAAGTAGTAAAAGGCATATAGTAACAAGAGAAATTTCGGTTAAAGAGATGGCTCAAAGGGCAATAGCACATGCTTTATCTGTGAGCGCTCTAGTTTCATTCTTTGGTAGTGCATGTTCCAAGAACACTTATTGGAGTGGCCTCTGCCTTCCACTACCATCTGTGACCACCCCCTAAAAGAGAAATTTTAATCTCCTATCTTCTGCCTTACTCATCTGAAAGTCACTACATAAGCATTCTTAATATTTAGCACCTAGTCCAGTAACAAAGATAAAAACCAAGCTTTTTTTTTTTATCAACAATTGTTTTTTTTTTTCTTCTTTTTGGGTCACACCCAGCGATGCTCAGGGGTTACTCCTGGCTCTGCACTCAGGAATTACTCCTGGCAGTGCTTGGGGGACCATATGGGATGCCGGGGATCGAACCCGGGTCGGCTGCGTGCAAGGCAAACGCCCTACCCGCTGTGCTATCGCTCAGGCCCCAACAACAACAATTGTTTTAAAGATCATGAACTTTACTGATACAAGTCTCTTGGTTCCTCAAAGCCTATTCATTCTTATAACATTCTTTTTTCATTCAATAACTAAACAAACAATTCA
Source organism: Sorex araneus (assembly GCF_027595985.1). Taxonomy (NCBI): domain Eukaryota; kingdom Metazoa; phylum Chordata; class Mammalia; order Eulipotyphla; family Soricidae; genus Sorex; species Sorex araneus. The sequence goes on along the minus strand of NC_073304.1, from coordinate 66,125,934 downwards.
TGAGTTCATTAGAATCTGTCTATGTTGGAGTAAAGCACCTTATAAAAAGGGAAGGACTATGGGCCATAGACCATAGAGACAGTACAATGTCTCTCTGTAGGGTAGGGTATTTGCCATAACACACAGCCAACCAGGATTTGATCCCCAGTACCCTATATGGTCCCCTGAGCACTGCCAATAATTTCTGAGTGCAGAGGCTAGAGTAAACCCTGAGCACCAATGGGTGTGGCCCTAAAACAAACAAACAAACAAACAACAACAACAACAACAAAAAACCACAAAGGAAAGGAGCAAATCCATGGAGAACAAGATATCAGGATAGACATCAAAATACAGTACTGATATTGTAAAGGTCTTTTCCCTCTATCTTTATTTAGGCACAGTGATTCATAAACAGTTAATTATTTCGGCATACAACATTCTAACATCACAGCAAGTGTCAGCGTCCCTCCACCCTGTCTCTATCCACTTAGCAACCTTAGTTCTGTAGGCTAATTCTAATTCCGTGGGCCTATTACCACTGACCTTATTTATTTATTTTTTTTAAAGAATCTTACCAGGTTTTAAGAAGTCATGATTGGCCATTATTTAATTACCTTACTAATACAAATACATTGGTGGTGGTGTGTGTGTGTGTGGGGGGGCGGTTCCTAGGCAGTTGTTCAGAAGTTCTTCCTGCTCTGTACTCAGGGTGAACTCTGCTTGTGCTTGGGGGACCGTATGTAGTGCCAAGGATCTAAACTGATATCCATCAGTACTATCTCTCAATTCCTAATGTAGGAAAATTAATTTGGGGGGTAGTGGAGAATTGTACAACACCCGGCAGTGGTCAGGGCTTACTTCTGGTGGGGCACAGGGGGCCAGGGACCAAAGCGGGTCAGTTGCATGCAAGGCAAGCACCTTACCAGTTATACTCTCTCTCCAGCTTTAAAATATGTAGATATTTTAAAGCAGGTATTATAGGGCTGCTTAGTACAAAAGCAAATTGTAAAAGATGCCTTTATTCTTCAATTATTCCACCAGTTCAGTGGAGTTTACCCAAGAAGCCAGAAAATCTCAATATTCCAAAGTTAATCTATTCTTGTATTAGCTGCTGGTGGAATCTGCAACCAACAACTTCATTAGAATTTCCTCCTTTCCTCTTTGAAACTTTTTCATGACTCTTAAATTGTACTTAGCATTCACAAATTCACTCTGAGAACAAATTGTAGCTTCACATTGTCGCTGTATCTAATTGAATACCACTGATGTAATACCTTGTCTTGGACTTCCGCACATTTCTGATCCTTGGTGTCCTTGATGGCTGACCTTACTGCTTCTCACTCCCTAGCAGATGCCCAGCAGGGTTATTAACTACCCAAGTAACTTCCTGGAACAGCTCCATATTATTGCACCTTCTGGCTACAATTATCATGATCCACCCGAGTAACAGAGAATACACCACCTGTTACCTCAAACCTCCAAGTTGTTCTGGAGCAGCAGTGCAAAAATGCTGATATTTCTGCAGCAAGACAAATAAATCCACATAGATAAGAGAATGAGTGACTAAAAACAGTTTCATACCAATTGCATATTATACTTTTTTACCCCTTCACTAGTGGTGGGGGATCAACCAAGATTTCACACACGCTAGGCATGTGCTCTACTGTTGAATATCACCATGTTTGCTGTCAAATGAATTCAGGAAAAATTTTCAAAGGGCTGTAAAGACAGTATAGATGTTACAGAAGTTAAGGTGCTTGCCTTGTGTGTGGTCTATCCTGGTTTGACTGCTGGAATGATCCCTGAGCACAGAGCCAAGAGTAAGCCCTGAGGATCACTGAGTGTGGCACCAAAACAAAACAAAACAAAAACTCTTGTTTCCTAGACTCCACAACTAAGATTCAGAAATTTTGTATCTGTATCTATTTTTTCCAGATTTTCTTCCATGAATTTCTAAAATATTAGTGTTTAAATGGGTAATTTCAACTTTCTGATAACTTTACATAAAAAACTGCATCTAGGGGGCTGGAGTGATAGCACAGCAGGTAGGGCATTTGCCTTCCACCCTGCCGACCCGGGTTCGATTTCCAGCAGCCCATATGGTCCCCTGAGCACGGCCAGGGGTAATTCCTGAGTACAGAGCCAGGAGTGACCCCTGAGCATCGCTGGGTGTGACCCAAAAAGCAAAAATAAATAAATAAAACTGCATCTATTCATTATATAAAAACCAACAAAAATAACAGAAAAGGGTATATTATTCTGTATTTACCCACAGAGAAGCATAACTTGGGTAAATATAGCAAGTTTTAAGATTAACAAAGTGGGCTGAAAAGCTAGCTCAACAGGCTGAGAACATGTTTTGCATGCAGGAGACCCAAGTTCTCTCCTTGGTAGCACACGGTTCTCCCAAGCTCCTCTGGGAGCAACCCTTAAAAGCTGAATGGGAATAGCCCCAGAGACCTTCAGCTGAAGACCCCTCCAAAAATATTGCCAAAAATATGTTCATGAGTTTAAATATTTAGAATTGCCACATACATTTTCCTCCTTTCCTATCATATCATAAGCTCCAATTTCTCAGCAGGTAACACTAACACAGAGCACTGATAGAACTATCGCATGCTTCTTTTCTTGAAATAAAAACTTTTTTAAGTGATGATGATTATTTTCTTTGAAGTTAAGTATGATTCCTGATACAAGCTCCAGTTTCACTCAGCTGGACATCTGGTTAGAGTTTTAATTTCCCATGTGGGCCTTACTACACATAAATGTTTGATTCAAAGTTGATTGTGACATCTCAATAATATTCTAACAGGCTGTAGCTGAGTGGTACAAAACAAGCCTGATGTTATGTGACCCTGGGTTCTAGTTCTCTCTCCCCTGCTTTTCCTGTCTCCTCCATTTTCCTCTCCCCCCTTGATCTCATTCTCTCTCCTCCCTCACTATCTCTACCTCCCAATTTTTGAAAATCTCTGCTACCATGATTTAAAAATGTTCTGAAAGGCCAGGGATGTGGTTCAATGAGTCTACGTTTAATCACAAGCGCACACACACAAGAATATTTTGAGGACAAGATAGATCAAAGGGCTAGAGCACATGCATTACAAGTGAGAGCCAGTTAAATCTCCAGCACTTCATAGTCCCCTAAATCAACATAAGGAGCAACCCCCCCCCCAAGGACAGAGCCAGCAGTAGCCCCTAAAAACCGCCAGTTATGGCCTCAACTCCGACCCCACTAACTCCCCCAAAAGTTAAAAGTTTAAAGTACAAGTAACTTACTTTTACATATGAGACACTATGAGTAACACTTTTAAAAAAATTCTTCCTTTAACCTAACCTTCTAAGATTAGGTAAATTAGGTAAAGATTAGGTATAGTACAGAGGATAGGGAGATTGCCTTATAAGCGGTTGACACTGGTTCAATCCTCAGCATCCCATATGGTTCCTTAAGCACTATCAGGAATAATTCCTGAGCACAGAGATAGGAGTAACCCCTAAGCATCTCCAGGTACAGCAAACAAACAACAACCAACCCCCCCCCCAAAAAAAAAAAACCTGTAGATGCTAGGTAAATGAAAAAGTGGTTCCCATTTTCCATCATTACACATCTAGGACATAGAAACATTTATGGGAACTAAAGTCTACTAAGTGAGCTGAGGTTGTAGGTCAGAGGTCAGAGTTGCCTTGAAGGATGAGGTCCCTGAATTCAACCTCTAGCACTGCAAAAAAAATAAAATAAAACTGAACTTAGGGCCAGGGGTATAGATTGGTAGTAGAGTAAATCACTGTTTAAAGATGCCCTGGGTTCTTCCCTGTATCTCCTGTACCTCATCTCCATCCCACATAAACACAAAAAAATATATTTTTCCTCACAAAGATTTAGTGATTAAAGAATTCAGAGTTTCAGAGAAGCGATCACCAACTACATTGTAGTCGAAGGCCATGTGGGGGAATGGAGTTGCGGGCTGAATGAGGGCTAGAGACTGAACACAGCGGCCACTCAACACCTTTATTGCAAACCACAACAGCTAATTAGAGAGAGAAAACAGAAGGGAATGCCTTGCCACAGTGGCAGGGTGGGGTGGGGGGGAGATGGGATCGGGGAGGGTGGGAGGGACACCGGGTTTACGGGTGGTGGAGAATGGGCACTGGTGAAGGGATGGGTTCCCAAACTTTGTATGAGGGAAGTATAAGCACAAAAGTGTATAAATCTGTAACTGTACCCTCACGGTGATTCTCTAATTAAAAATAAATAAATTAAAAAAAAAAAAAAGAATTCAGAGTTCAAGAGGTGACTGATTTTTTGTTTGTTGGTTTTTGTGATTTCTGGTCCATACACGGCTATGCACAGGGCTTACTCCTGGCTCTAAGCTCAGGGATTACTGCTAGCATGGCTCCAGTGACCATACGGGGTGCCAGCTAAGGCCACATGCAACCCTACACTGCTGTACTCTCTCCAATCCTGAGGTGACCGATTTTTCTTTCTTTCTTTTTTTTTTTCTGTAAAGGACAGGAGAGTGAAAATGGTTGTGGACCATACAATTCATCACTACAACTTGGAAACATGCATGTTTCCATAAACAAGTGAGGTTATGTTCTAATAAAACTTTATTTCCTTGGGGTGAGGAGACAGTACAGTGGGCAGGGGACCTGCCTTGCTCACCACCGACCTAGGTTCGATCAGTGGCATCCCAGATGTTCCCTGGGGACCTCCAGGAGTGATTCCACAGCACAGAGCCAGCAGAAACTCTGGACACCGCCAGGTGTGGTCAACAAAACAAAACGTAGAGGAGGAACATCATTAAGCTAAAAATCTAGCCTTCTGATGGGTCTTGGGTCTTTTCCCCGGACACTGCAATCAAAAATGAACGCAATCTTAGATGCTGCAGTAAAGAGTCCGCCTACCTACTCCACTTAAAAAATTCCAACCAATGATATTAAAATGCTCTGAGACATCTTCAGATTCACAGCGGATCTAAAAAAAAAAAATCGGTCTCTGAAACGGAAAATTTGGGAAAGGTTTTGAAGAAGTTTGGAGAATGAAACAGACGACTCTTCTCTGCCCACCAGCCAGTTCCCCAGCTCAACCGGCACTTGGTGCTTTCCCTGCCCAGGGGATTTCTTCATCTGAAACATTGTGGGGGGGGGCACCTTTGCCCTCCCCTGCTTCCAGCGCTGCCTCTGAACTGGGGAGGGGGCGGGGGGGAAATGTCTGTTGAACAAACGGGCGCACATGAAAACAAGCCTTCCAGATATGACATTCAGCAGGGTCCAAATCCTTTGACAGTTAACGAAAATCACGCTTGCCCAGGTCCAAGGAGATCACGATCAGTTAAGGCCAATCGAGCGCTTCGCAAAGCTCCTGGACTTTATAACCCGCTCGCTGCGCCACGAGAACTGGAGCAGGGAAGAAAAGGGGGATTAAAAAAAAAAAAAAGAAAAGAAAATTCCCCGGGCGCTAAGCGAGAGCTGCCCAGTCTAGACTTTTCTCCTCCACGCAGGAGGCGCTCGGCCGCTCGCTACGGGGAGGGTGAGGGAGCCTCGCCCCGAGAGCCGGGTCAGCGCCCCGCTTGGCAGCCGCGAGCTCCCACCCGGCCCGCGGTGCCGGGCCGGCGTCCACGCCCACCTGTGGTGCTCGGGAGCAGCCAGACTTCCTGGAGCCCGGGGAGGAAGGAGGAAGGACCACGCTGGCCCTTCGGCCGTCCCCGCCCCGGGGCTCAGCCCTCCGATCGCCGCCCAGGCCCCCGGCGACCCAGGCCACCTCACCTCACCTCACCTCTCCGGCGTCTCAGCCCGCTCGACCCGCACACTGCCGCCCCCTTACCCCGCGATGCCCCCCGCACCCCACCCCCAGCCCGCCCGGCCGGCCGCTCCACTCACACAGCGGGCTCCGCCGGGCAGCCCGGACACCGCCCCTTCGCGCCGGGGACCGCCGCCTCCACTCCCGGGATGCCCTCAGACAGCGAGCCCTCGGGGACTTCTCCAGCGATCGGCGCGCGTCCCGGTGCCGTCACGTTGCCCGCTCCTCAGCGCGTCACGGTAACGCCGGCACTGGCCGCCGGAGGCAACGGCGAGGCAGACGGGCCGAGGGGGCGCGCGCGGGGCGGGGCCGGAAAGCGCGCGGCGGCGGCGAGCGCGGGCGGGGTTGCGGGAGGGCGGGCACCCGGCGTCTGGCGCGCGCGCGCGGCTCTCAGGCCCCGCCAGCCGGCCGCCGAGCCATCGAACGCCCACTCGGGCAGGCTTGACGGCTCCACCGCGGAGGGTTCGATGCACCGTAGCAGCTCCGCTGAGGGCCGAGTGGTGGCGATTTCGGCCACGTAGACACTTTCTTCTTCTTCTTCTCTCTATTTTTACTCACTAATCGAAGATGTGTGTGTGTGTGTTTGGGGGTAGCCTTGGGACATCACTGAAGCCTGGAGAAAATTCTGGCGGAGAGAGTGCGGTGGGTGTATGGAGCCTCGAGAGCCTCGTCCTCCTCCGCCTCCAGCCCGGGGCTCGGGGGTCACTCGGAGCCTCGGTGGCCAAATTGGAATGAAGCCGCCTCTTGGCGCTGGGTCCAGCCTGTTTTCTCGGTATCCTTACAGAGGATTTTTAAAATTTTTTTTTAATTTTTATTTTTTTATCGAGTCACCGTGAATTAGAGTTATTCATGGTTGAGTTTCAGGCGTGCCAAGTGCAGCACCAATCCCTTCACCACTGTCCACTTCCCTCCACCACTGTCCCCAGTTTCCCTCCCCCCCCCCCCCCCCCCCGCCCACCGCCTGCTTCCGTGGCAGGTAGGTGCATTTCCCCTTCTCGATTGTCCTAATGTTCTCTAGAGGTTTTGAATGTGATGGTTTCCCCTAAATTCTTATTTTGAGACAATCTTATGATCATAAGAACAGTTGCAAGTATAGTCCAAAGAACGTTTTTTTTTTTTTTTTTTTTTTAATTTTAACCGTATGAGATTATCTGCTTGACAGGATGCCTTGCCGGCACCACGTTAGTGCTGGGGTTAGGGTGTGCATACTAGAAGGTACCTCCTACTACAGACACATCAGACCTATGGAAATAAAAATATTTACGTGGTAAACTGTGTTTTGCTCTTCATACCAATTGTGTGTGTGTGTGTGTGTGTGTGCGCGCGCGCGGGGGGGGGGACGGGGGGGGAGAGAGATTGCTTTAAAATCAAACATTTTGCTTGTGACTTATCTTTAGTTGCCTTCAGTCTGGCACACTTGCCTTGATTTATTTTTTCTTTTTCCTCTTTTAGCTTTTTGGGTCACACCCTGTAGTGCTTAGGGATTACTCCTGGCAGGACTCCTGGCAGGACTCAGGGGACAGACCCTATGCAGTGCCAGGGATCAAATCCAGGTTGATCATGTCCAGGTAAATGCTTTATCTGCTGTACTATCACTCTGCCCTTCCTTGACTTTCATAGCTTTCATAGTTTTGTAGATGAGATCCACAATGAGTGATTTCATAGAATGATCTTCACTTTGCATCTCCTTATTAGATAGATTCAGGGTGAACCTTTTCTAGTCATGATACTGCTCTTACCTCACTAAGGTTCTGTAATTCCTAAATGAACATAGCCTTAGTCCCTATCCTTCCTTACAGGCTCTTTGCCCGGGTCCAATTTATTAACCCTCCCCTCCACCTTAGCTGCCAAGATTCCTTGCCAAGCATCTCCCTAAGCCTAGTCCTTACTGCATTTGTTTCTTAGATTCTTTCTCTATAGAGCACTGTAGCACTGTCGTCCATTGATTTGCTTGAGCAGGCACCAGTAACATCTCCATTGTGACAAAAGTTTCTCTATAGAGAGTTACAGAAATAAAGATGTATATATATCACTTCACTTGTATCACTTGTCATCCCGTTCATCTTCAATTTGCTCGAGCGGGTGCCAGTAACGTCTCCATCTGTCCCTGTGACGTGCTAGTGTAGCCCAATGATATCTGTTTGCTCCAGGAACAGGAAAAGCCTCAAATTGTTCATTCAGGGTTTTGACGAAGAACTCTGACCATCTCGTAGGTGGGTGGCCATGCAGTCTTTTGACGTCCTGTTGGAATCCAGTCAGTAACAGCTCTAGTCCAGCAGTCGTCTCTGAATTGTATTATGTGTCCTGCCCATCTGATTTTTGACGCCTTGGCAAACGAGACAGTGTCCCTGATTCTTGACCGTACGTGCATTGAAAGTACAGTCTGTACTTTCAACGTAAAAATGTACAGTCTGTACTTTCAACGTAAAAATGTACAGTCTGTACTTTCAATGTAAAAATGTATGTATAGGGTACTATAAAGCGCATAGAAAGGAGAAAGCAATTACTATAATTTAATAGGTTTAAGGAGTTTAAAGAAAGAATTAATAGCACAGCGGGTAGGATGTTTGTCTTGCACGTGGCAGACCCGGGTTTGAATCCCAGCATCCAATATGATCCCCTGAGCATCACCAGGTGTAATTCCTGAGTGCAGAGCTTCTTGAGTGCAGAGCCAGGAGTATTACCCCTCTGCATCGCTGGGTGTGAGCCCCCCCCCAAAAAAGGAATTAGCATTTTATTTTGCTTTTGTTGTTGGCTTTATTTTTCTAAGAGATGACAATTTAAATAGACTGTGGAGAATACACAAGAATGCATGAGTAGGATATTTTCTATTAAATATTGAAAAAATAATTTTAATAGACCCAAAGCAGACTAAGTAATTTATTTTGACTTGATATGTGGCAACAAGAGTAAGAGTGATAGAATTGTAAAGCTTCAAGGGATGTTAATATTCACTGACTCTAACCACTAATTTTACAGAGAATTCAAGTGTTTCAAGCCTTGAATCTTAGGGACTGGTGAATTAAATTAGAAGAAGTCGGTTTGGAGGTGGTGAAATAATTAGTTTAATTATATACAAATTGTGAAATTGAAAACATTTGAGCTGACAGTAGGGCCTCCACTGAAAAAATATACCTTAGAAAGGACAAAGATATATTTTTAGAAGTTTCTGAACGGAGCTGACAACTGACACAAGGAAAAAAAAAGAAAAAGGACAAAACTGAAAAAGTTTATTTTAATAGGAAAGAAATTGATCTCATCTTTCAACTGCTGTGATACTTTGTGATATTCAATGGCAAATTGAGCTCTTGAGTGACAATAGAAAGGAAACTTTATTATAATTAGTGGAAAGAATATAACTTTGGAATCCAGTTACTTGTGTTCAAGCCCTAATTCCACCAATCAATAATAATCACTTGAAAAAAAAAAAGTTTCCTCCCTTGTAAAAATAAAGTTTCCCTTCCTAAGGTGTGCTAAATATTTGAGACATATTATCAAATATTACCAATATCAAATGATAGCAAGTGTTATTAGGCATTTATCTTCATTTCCTTCCTGCTTCTTACTCTGGTTTATCAATTCAGCATCACTATTTGGAATACAGAAAGCAGTCACTTGTTGAAGGGATGGAGAATCTTATATACTCTCGATTATTCTTTACTTATTTCCAAATTACACTATAATATACATTATATACATTTACAATTTACATTATATACATTTCTGAATTACATTATAATTCTTAGCTTTCCATAAAGAAATAACTTCCGAAAACATTCTCATAACAATTGATATTTTTATATAGAACTAAACTATTTTATAGTTTACTCATTTGTCTATGTGACATTCTGCATTAATTTATTCTCAGACATATCTAAAATATTGATGCCAACTTTCAGCCAGCATACATTTGGGAAGCTAAAATGATAGATTACCTTTAATATTGCTTTTACCTCTGAAAGTCCAATGAGAATAGTATTACTCAGTGAATCACTAGTGAACCTTGGAAGTGTCAGGTTATCTCTTCTTCATCCTCTTCAAATGTTAATAGGAATTCTTCCCCCACCCATTCCTTTCCCTTTTGTTGTTGTTGCAATGATGAAGAGGTTGCACACATTTAATTATGCGCTTGCATGGAGTTTGGTCGGGTTCCATGCTGAGGGTTGTAGACTTTAGTTGCCAAGTACTAGGATAGCACTGAGCATGTGAGGCTTGAAGTTTAGTTTATAGACTGTTTGGGGGGCCACAATTGTCAGGGGCTACTCTAAACTTAGTGCTCAGAGGTCATCCCTGGCAGTGCTTGGGAGACCATGCAAAGCTGGGCATTGAGCTCAGGCCTCCTGCATGCAAAGGATGCACTCAAGTTCATAGAACTATCTGTATGGACTTACTATAGACTTCTGTTAAAAAAAATTTGGGGGGTGGGGGAACCATACCAGGTGATGCTCAGGGCATACTCCTGGCTCTGCGCTTAGGAATTCTCCTGGTGTTGCTCAGGGGACCATATGGGATGTCAGGACTCAAACCTGGGTTAGTCGTTTGCAAGGCACGGGCCCTAACCACTATACTATTGCTCCAGCCCCCTTTAAAATTATTTATTTATTTATAAATTTATTTGCGGCACCATGATTTACAATATTGTTCATGATAGGGTTTCATGCATACAATATTCCGGTATCACACCTCCACTAGAGAGTCTGCTTCCCTCCACTGGTGTCTCAGTGTCCCCTTTCCCCCACTATCTACCTCCCCTTGACCTTGGAAAACTCAGTTCTGTAGACAGAAAATCAGGAAAGAAATTAAGAACCCTAAATGAGGAATTAAAAGAATTGGATTTAATAGAAAAGTAAAAGGCTCTCCAGCTCAAAAACAGCAAATATATATTCTTTTCCTCTACACACAGAACATTTTCCAGGATAAACCACATGCTGGGAAATAAACAATTGTCTATAAAATCATGTCAAATCTCTTTTCATAATACTATTAAGAAAGAAATTAACTATAAAAAAGAAAGCTGGGAAAATTGAAACAGACAAGAAGAAGCAAGGAAATCAAAGAAGAAATAAAGTTTCTTGGAAATGAATGAGAATGACAAGGTTTCAAAACCTATGGAACACAAAAAAATCTGAATGAAGAGGGAATACTGTTGTTCATCAGGAAACAATAAAAACAGTTGTTCATCAGGAAGCAATAAAAAGCTCAAATTAATATATACTTTAGCCTCACATCTTAAGAAACTAGACAAAGCAAAACAAATGAAATTAAAGTATAATTATCACTGTCATCCCATTGCTCATCGATTTGTTCGAGCAGGCACCAGTAACATCTCTCATTGAGAGACTTATTGTTACTGTTTTTGGCATATCCAATATGGACATGTAGCTTGCCAGGCTCTGCCAAGCGGGCTTGATACTCTCGGTAGCTTGCCGGGCTCTCCGAGAGGGGGGCGGAGGAATCGAACTCGGGTCGGCCACGTGAAAGGCGAACGCCCAACCGCTGTGCTATCACTCCAGCCCAAAGTACAATAAAGGAATTAAAATTAGAACAAGGGGTCAGAGTGATAGTACAGCAGGTAGGACGTTATTTATAACAGTCAAGATTTGGAAACACCACAAATACTTCCAAACACATAAGTGATGAATGGACAAAGAAGGATATATATATATGTATATAGGACCACATCAGCATATCAGCATAAAGGAATATATATATTATTATACATATATAATATATATATATATATTTCTCTCAGAGAGCCCGGCAATCTACCGACAGTATCCTGCCCGCATGGAAGAGCCTGGCAAGCTCCCCGTGGCATATTCGATAGCCAAATACAGTAACAATAACAGGTCTCATTCCCCTGACCCTGAAAAGAGCCTCCAATCGTTGGGAAAAATGAGTAAGGAGAGTCTGCTAAAATCTCAGGGCTGGGACAAATGGAGATGTTACTGGCACCCGAGTAAATTGATGAACAACGGGATGACAATGATACAGTGATACACACACACACACACACACACACACACACATTGGAATACCACACAACAGTGAGATAAGATGGAATCTTGCCATTTGGTATAACGTGGATGAGAGGGCCGGATCTTCAGCCAACCTACGGTCCTCCAAGTGATCCGTGAACACAGAACAGGACTAATTCCTGAACACAGCCAGGTGTGGTCCAAAAACAAAAAGCCGTTAACATGAATGGAACTGAACGGTGTCATGTTAAGCAAAGTAGGTCAGAAGGGAAAGACAAATACCAGATAATCTCACTCATGTGGCATATGAAGAAACAAAACAAGGGAATAGACAATGCCTAAAAGCAACCAAATACATAAACTCTGATGATAGAACTTAAGTGATCATGGAGGGTGGAGCATGGTAGTTGGGGAGGATCTGATGAACAGTGGTAGAGGGATGCTGGCACTTGATGGATTGTGCTCCCAAAGCATAAACATTTATACTCTTGCAAATCATTGGCACATCAATCAGCTAGTAAATAAAAACTAATGTTGGGTCTAGGAATGATGTAGTTCAGTGGTAGAGTATTTGCCTCACATGTAAGAACCTGGGTTCAATCACTAGCACCACACACACAAAAGTAAACTGGTGGTGGGAAGTGTACACTGGTGAAGGAAAGGGTGTTGGGACATAGTATTACTGAAACCCAATCTTGGACAACTTTGTAACTCTGTATCTCACAGTGATTCAATTCAAAAAAAAGTAAATGACTCTCCATATTTAGGGGTGTGTGTGAGCGTGTGTGTGTGTGTGTGTGTGGTGTGTGTGTGTGTGTGTAAAATAAATCTTTACAGTTTGAAAATTATCTACTACACCCTGATTTTAATATAAAAAAGGAATACAGTCATTAATATGCACATTAATGTTATAATATTTTTCTAAAGTTGTTGCTGTCATATTAAATTAGCTGGGCTTTTAGTTTCCTCTTCTGGAAAACAAGTATGTTTTATTAGGGGGATCTCTATAATCTCCTATTTAAAATTCAAATATTCTATTGCTACTCCTACAAAAATCTGTTCAAACTACAATAGCTATTATTTTGAAGAACTAAAAACCAAAACCAAACCTCAGAACACTTGATGATTTTACCATGTTTGAAAGAAAATTCTAGAAGTAAGTCTTTAAAAATAGGTTTTCAGAAACCATATCTGATATTTTTCCATAGTATCATAGTATCATATATATTCACAATCAATCACAATCACAATCATCCCGTTGATCATCGATTTGCTCAAGAAGGCCCAGTAATGTCTCTATTTGTCCTAGCCCTGAGATTTTAGCAGCCTATCTTTACTCGTCCTTCCCAACAGTGCTGCAGTAGAGGCTCTTTCAGGGTCAGGGGAATAAGACCCATCATTGTTACTATATTTGGCATATGAATATGCCACGGGGAGCTTGCTAGGCTCTCCTGTGTGGGCAGGAAGCTCTTGGTCGCTTGCCAGGTTCTCCGAGAGGGAGAATATCTTATAACCTAGTTCTCCCTCTCGGATAATACACCATCACTGTCACTGTCACTGTCATCCTGTTGCTCATCGATTTGTTCAAGCGGGCACCAGTAACATCTCTCATTGAGAGACTTATTGTTACTGATTTTGGCATATCCAATACGCACGGGTAGCTTGCAAGGCTATGCCTGCGGGCGAGATACACGGGTAGCTTGCTGGGCTCTCCGAGAGGGGTGGAGGAATCAAACTCGGGTTGGCTGCATGAAAGGCGAACGCCCAACCGCTGTGCTATTGCTCCAGCCCCATAATACACCATATCAATAAAAAATTAAAACTATATGATCACATCAATAGATGCAGAGAAAGCATTTGACAAGATCCAGCACCCAATTATGATAAAAAACAACCTTTCAAGAAAATGGGAGTTGAAAGAACTTTCCTCAATATAGTTAAAACCACCTACCACAAGCCCACAGTAAGCATTATTCTCAATGGGGAAAAATTAAAAGGCTTCCCTCTAAGATCAGGGACAAGACAAGGTTGCCCACTCTCACACTCCTATTTGATATAATACTGGAAGTACTTTCCATAGCAGGTTATAAAATAATTAAAAGTACTGGAATTGGAGTGGTTGTATGGAGTTAAAGTGCTTGCTTCACATGTGACCAAACCCAGTTTGACCCCAGATGGTCTCCAAGGGACTATCAGGAGTGACCCCTGAGCACAGAGTGAAGAGTAGTCCTTGAGCACCTGTAGGTATGGCCCTCAACCCGAAATAATGAATAAATAAGTAAATAACAGCACTTTCAAAAGCCTCTCATAGTATAGTCATATTTTAATTTTAAATACAATTATAGGGGCATAGGGGATGGCTCAACAAGCAAAACATATTACTTGCATTTATTTGGATTTCTTTGCATTGGTGTTCACATATTTATGCAGTTATATGTATATTTCATATCAAACTTGTATTCATAGTAATTTTATTACCAGCGATAGCACAGCGGGTAGGGCGTTTGCCTTGCACGCGGCCAACTTGAGTTTGATTCCTCTGCCCCTCTCAGAGAGCCTGGCAAGCTACTGAGAGTATCTCGCCCGCACCGCAGAGCCTGGCAAGCTACCCATGGCATATTCGATATGCCAAAAACAGTAACACCAAGTCTCACAATGGAGACATTAGTGGTGCCTGCTTGAGCAAATCCATGAGCAATGGGATGACAGTGACAGTGACAGCCCTATAAACATCAGTTCTCAGGTTCCCACTGCTAGTGCTCAAGTCACACATGAGAACCTATCAGTATGTATAAATGGAATGGAGTGCAAAGGGCCTAAAATGATGTTATAGTTGGCTATGATTCCCCAACCCCTTTTCTTTCAGCAATTTTATTTCATTTTTTTTTTTTTTGGTTCACACAGGGGTTACTCCTGGCTCATGCACTCAAGAATTACTCCTTGCGGTGCTCAGGGGACCATATGGGATGCTGGAAACTGAACCTGGGTGGGCCATGTGCAAGGCAAATGCCCCACATGCTGTACTATTGCCCCAGCCCCTCTTTCAGAATTTTAATATCATGTTAAAATTCCTCTGGTTTTCACAAGAGAAAGACATTGTAGGAAGTCAGTGTTAAAATGTGTAATCTAGGAAGGGAAATAAAATCCCAGAGCTGTCATTCATCTTATTTGTTTAACCCAGTTTCCTTTGGAAGACAGGGCGGGTGTGACCCTGAAGGACTGAGTAGCAAGACAGGAGGTGTCTGTGAAAAGGGGGATTGGACAGCAACATACCTCCAGTCGCCAGGCAGGGAAGGCTCTGGAGAATGAGCTCCGGAGCAGATCCAGGCAAGGGGAAGAAGGTATCTGTGGGGAATCAATAAAAGTGGGGCTGAGAGGAAATAGAAGAGAGTCCTCGGTAGCTTGTCAGTTTTTCCCTGCCAGAAAGTCTCTGATGGGAGCCACAGGAGGCACCATCATAAGCCAAATTCATCCCAAAGTTAATTTGTCAAAATGAAGAGCAAACTTTAATGACATTAGCAGCTCTGTGCTAAACACAAGCCCAAACCCAAAGAATGGCATAGACCAGGCCAGAGGGAGGGCTGAGGAGGAGGGTTAAATACTACACAAACCCTAAACCAGGCCACAAACCTTTCAGACAAGTAAGCTGTGAACCCAGAGACAGTAAATCTAGAGAATAATTTTGTGCTTCCATGGAAGAATGTTTAATTCTTTACAAG
This sequence comes from Sorex araneus, assembly GCF_027595985.1. Lineage (NCBI taxonomy): Eukaryota > Metazoa > Chordata > Mammalia > Eulipotyphla > Soricidae > Sorex > Sorex araneus. The sequence continues at coordinate 66,110,458 of NC_073304.1, read as the reverse complement.
GAGCACATAAAAAACTGTATTCACTAATTAGAGATATATTGAAATGCAAAAACTGATGATAGGTGGCAATGCACTTAAAATCAAAATGTGAGGTGGTCAGAGAGATAGTACAGGGGCTGAGGCACTTGCCTTGCATGTGACTGACCCCAATTCAATTCCTAACACAATGTAGGGTGCCCTAAGTACCACCAGGAATGATCCCTGAGTACAGAACCAGAAATAAGCCCTGAGCATTGCTGGGTTTGGCCCCCAACCCAAAACCCACCCCTCAACCCCTGAAAAAAATAATGTCAGGTGGCTAGAGATGTAGCTCTGTGATGGAGAACACACCTTGCATGTGTGATGCCATATGTCTAATCCCTGGCACTATAAAAAATAAATTCAAGGGGCTGAGGAGATGGCTCAAAATTGGAGGACATGCTTTGCATGAGGGAGTCTCAGGTTCTATCCCTGGCACTAACATGGTCCCCTAAGTACTACTGGGAGTGGCTCCTGAACACTACCCCCCTGACAAAATGATTAAATATGTTGGAAGAATAGTCATATAACATGATAATATGAAGACTCAAATAATGTTTTGCAAAATTGATCATCTAAGATTATTTGTTTAGCTCAAGAATGTGAACACACCTATGGAAAGGGTAAAACTGTAGTTTATAAACAGTAGTCTTGCCAAATTATAATATATGAAGAAAAATTATATATAAAATATTTATGAAAATTCTTATACTAATGTGTTATAAATATATTTAATAAATATCTATTAATGTTTTGGGGTCACAGTACTCTGATGCAAATTCTAATAAAAATTAGTTTATATGTCAAACTTATTGTTTGACTACACATATAAACAAGAAAACACTATCTGGGGGCTGGAGGAATAGCACAGCGGGTAGGGCGTTTGCCTTGCACGCGACTGACCCAGGTTCGAATCCCAGCATCCCATATGGTCCCCTGAGCATCACCAGAGGTGATTCCTGAGTGTAGAGCCAGGAGTAACCCCTGTGCATTGCCGGGTGTGACTCAAAAAGCAAAAAAAAAAAAAAAAAAGAAAACACTATCTAAATACAAATATGTAGCTGACTAGTATAAACAACAGGTAGAAATTACATTAACCATCTAATATGGTTAAAGTTATCAGTGGAGCCTGAGTCATAGATCAGGAAGAAGAGAAAAATGTTAATAATATGAAATAGAATTATATGCACTTGAACTCAATTTGCCAAGCTACAGGCATCCACAGAGCTGAGCACAAATCCATTTAAAGACCCTACTTGTTTATCTTAATAATATTTTATTGACTTACATGTTTTCTCCTTTGCCTGCTTCTTTCCCCCTTATTCCTTGAACTTCTTGAGATCAAGTTTTTAATTTAGATAAAGTTTTTAATTTTTTCTTAAATATTTACAACAAAATATTTCTTAAAAAAAGTACAACAAAATATCTTGATTTGGTACTGTGTTAAAGTATATAATGTGGGGCTGGAGAAATAATACAATGGGTAGAGTGCTTGCTTTGAATGTGTGCAACCAAGATTCAATCCCTGGCACCTCATATATATGGTTCCCCAATCCCTGCCAGGAGTCATCCCTCAGCACTACTGGATGTGGCCCCAAAACCAAATAAATAGAATTTCTAGTGTGGTTATTAACAAAAGTGATGCGAAGATGAAGAAAAATCAAATGATTACTTTCAACTATACAACTACAGCCTTTTAAATTTTTTAAATATTTGTAATTTATACTGCTTTTATAAACAAAATCTCTTTTGTTGGGGGGGGGGGAGACATACTCTGTGGTGCTCAGGGATTTCCTAGTTCAAGTTTGGTGCTCCTGCTGGGATGGGTCGGTAAAACCCAGGCTGACTGCATGCAAATCTATCTCTCTGGGCCGTCTCTCAGGCTCAGGAGGAAATAATTTTAATAAGTCTTATATTGGCAATTTTCTGATAGAATTTCCCCTCTTTGGAACATAGTAATGTTTAACTAAATTAATTAAAAAAGTATGCAAAATGTCAACTACAATGCTTGCAGATTTCCTTTAGGAAGAAGCTAAATAATGTTACTGTCTGTGTACAGGGGTGGGCAGAAAAAGTCAGGACTTACTCCAAGAGCCAAACATGGACTTCTAATTGATTAAGATAATTATCAGTGGAGGGAACATACAATTTGTTGTATATGGGACACTTTTGAGCATGAAAGGGAAACTATTTCTTAAACCTGATACCTAAGGCACAAGCAACAGAAGAAAAAAAATAATTGGACTGCATCTAAATTTAAAACATGTTTTTCAAAAGACATTATCAGGAAAACAAAATGAAAACCCATAACCTGGGAGAAAATACTGGTAAACAATTGACTAACATGATCTGAAATATTCAAAATATAGATCAGGGCTCTTGTTTTGCAGACCGGAAGCCCAGGTTGGTTCCCCAGCACTGCTATTGTGCCATGAGCACCACTAGGGAGTGACCCAGAGTGACAAGTTGGGGGCACTCTGAGCACCGCTGAGTGCGTCCCCCCAAACCAAACCATAAAATTAAAAATCCAGAAAATATGAGACCCTCTCATGATAATCAGTAAAAAGACAGCCGAGAATGCAGCTCAAGTGGTCATGAACACGCCTTCCTCAGGGAACCTGGGACAGCACCGTAGTGGTTCCTGGTCTCATGACAGCAGCAACAGAAAGGTATGAGCAAATAATTTTAATGGACATATCATTCAAAAAGAAATACAAAAAGGGAATGAAAACATAAAAATAAGTTCAACCAGGTTAGGCGATATGGAAAAGGACTAGCTTGCATGCCTTGTGTGTGGGAGACTCAGGTTTGGGTTTGACGCCCAGCAGGACCCCTAAGCACTGCAGTGGGAGTATCTCTGCATACCACTGGATGTGGCCAAAGGCAAATTAAAAATTGGGAAATGCACATCGAAACCCCAATGACATCCCATTTCACTATGAGGGCCGCAATCATAAGTTCTGAAAGGCAAGTAAGAGGCATTGGTGAGTGCAAGGATTTGGAATCCTCATACACTGTTAGTGGGAAGGAAAAATAATCTAACTTGGAACAGCAGCTTGGCAGTTTCTCAGAAACCTGAACATTGAATTACCAAGTACAGCAATTCTTTTCAGGAGAACTGAAAATGCATGTCCACATAAAAACCTGTATTTGAGAGGCCGAAGAGATAGTGCAGTGGTTAGGGCATTTGCCTTGCATGCATCTGACCAGGGTTTGATCCCTGGCACCCCTGATGGTCCCAGAGCCCTCCAGCAATGATTCCTGAATGCAGAGACAGGGCAAGCCCCAGATAACACTGGGTGTGGCCTAAAAATAAAACTATAACAAAAACTTGTACTTAACAGTTAATAGCAGTGTTATTCATAATAGCACAGAGTAGAAACAATGTAATTTTTATTTATTGGATAAAGAGATAAAGAAAATGTGATAGTTATCACTGTCACTGTCATCTCGTTGTTAGTTGATTTACTTGAGCAGGCACTAGTAACGTCTCTATTACGCTCAGATCTGAGATTTTAGCAGCCTCTCCTTACTCATCTTTCCCAACAATTGGAGTCTCTTACAGGGTCAGGGGAATGAGACCTATCATTACTGTTTTTGGCATATCGAATGTGCCACGGGTAGCTTGCCAGGCTCTGCAATGCAGGCGGGATGCTGTCGGTAGCTTGCCGGGCTTTTCTGAGAGGTATGTATATATCTGTTACTGTATTTTGGATGTGAATACGCCACGGGGAGCTTGCCAGGCTCTCCCAAGTGGGCAACAGACTCTCGGTAGCTTGTCAGGTCCTCTAAGAGCGAGAACTAGGCTATTAGATGTTGCGCGGCCACATTGTGGTTGTGCTCTTCCAGGAGTTTGGTTTTATAGACTCTGGATGTTGGCCATTGATGGGATTACACGGCACCGGGGGCAGTCTCTGGGTGTGACTGGAAAATAGCTACTGGAAAATGGGGGATCTGGATGGAAAAGGCCCAGTCCCGATCCGAGCAGCCTTGTAGATCTCGGCCCCAGGTCCCGCACACCTGGATTCTTCTGCCGGCTCCCCCATACGTGAGGCTCATCCGAACGTGAGGGTTGTCTGTCTATGGCCATAGCACCCTGAATGCGCCCCATCTCGTCTGTGATAGTTATACAATGGGATATTAGGTAGTCATAAAAAGGAATAAATTATTGATGCACTGATAGATGTACCTTGGAAAACCTCTGCCTAGTGAAAGAAGCATTACATAAAAGCAAAAAAAAAAATAATATAAAAGCCAGACAAATTAATTATACATTAAATATCACATGATCTCATTCATATATCTGTGAAGTAAGTCTATAGAAAACCTAAATAGATTACTGATTTCTAGGGTTAAGTAGATTATGGTTGCCAGGGGCTGAAGGTAGACTGGATATGGGGAGTGAATCTTTTTAGGGGGGGTAGGATGGGTTTAGCCACACCCTGTTTGGCTCAGAATAGTTCTTGGTTTTAAGCTGTGGAGTGACCCTTGGTGTGCTCAAGGGTTATGAACTACAGTGCTTTATCTCCTCCTGTACAATCTCTTTGCCACATGAAGAATGACTTTAATACATGCAAAGCTTTTTGGAATGATGAGAATGTTCTAGATTAGATAGTAATGATATGTAATTTTATTACAATATTGTGCAATACAATGATATTGCACAAGCTTGTGACTATATTCTAAAGCATTAAATTTGACATTTTAAAGTGATGAACCTTGGGGTATTCATTTACCTCAATAGTAAATGAATAAATGAATGAATTTAGTCAGTTGAGGTAAATAAAAACCAAATTATGGTCATTGTGGTGGGCAGGCATGCAATGTCCTTTCAATTCTGAAAAATAAACAACTGGATAAATCTGGGGTTGAAAAAGATGCTTACACGGTTTTCTTCAGGACAAGATATTTAAATATGAAATCTAAAACTTTAAAGGAGAGGCTATGTGAATGCTACATATTGCTTCCAGATCATCTCTATTTTGCTTCATCTCTCAGAAACAGTAAGTCAAAAGTTAGCTGCTTGATTTTTCTATCACTCTTTTATTTTATCTCTTCTAAACATATTCAGTCATAATTAGTGTTTGGATTATAGTCTATCTAAATTTCATTCAGTTATTTTGCTTTCTGATAAAAATTTTCAGCCAAAAATTAGAATTAAAACTACAGAGATGGACTTAGTATCATGCTGAGTGAAAGGAGTCAGAAGGAGAGGGGAGAGATATAGAATGAGTGCATTCATTTGTGGGATATAAAAAAAATAGTATGAAACTAATATCCAAGGCCAAGGAAAATGGGCCAGGAGGACTGGTCAATGGTTAGAAATACCACAAGGGTGCGGTGGGTGGAGGGTAGTTAACATAGAGGAGGTTCCATTATGACATTAGTCGGAAATGATCACTGTGGACAAGAACTGAGTGTTGAAAGTAGGTAAAGGGATATACATGATAACCTTTCAGCATCTGTATAGCAAACCATAATGCCTAGAATGTGTGTGTGTGTGTGTGTGTGTGTGTGAGAGAGAGAGAGAGAGAGAGAGAGAGAGAGAGAGAGAGAGAGAGAGCGAGCGAGAGCGTGCAGAGAGGTCCCTCCATAGAGGCAAGCAAGGGTGGGTGGTGGTTCAGTGGTGGGGTAGGATGGAAACTAGGGACACTGGTGCTGGGAAATTATACACTGGTGAAGGGATGGGTTTTGAAATATTGTATGACTGAAACTCAATCATGAGCAGTTTTGTAATGCTCTATCACATGGCAAGTGGTTCAATAAAATTTAAAAAATTAAATAAATTAATTAAATGACAATTTCTTCACTCCCCTCTCTGCAATTCTTTTATTTGTGGGGGGAAGGGGAGTCTGGGTCACACCCATTGAAGCTCAGGTGTTACTCCTGGCTCTGCACTTAGGAATTACTCCTGGTGATGCTTGGGGATCATATAGGGGACAAATATGGGATGCTGGGGATCGAACCCACATTGTTAGCAGGCAAGGCAAACTCCCACACCCACTGTACTCCGGCCCCTCTGCAACTCTTGTGTTCATGTCAATGACCTATCTCCTTCATTCTGTCTGTACATTTTTCTTTTCTTTGCTCTTTCCATAGACTGGAGTGACAGCACAGAAGGTAGGGCGTTTGCTTTACACATGGCCGACCCGGGTTTGATTCCTCCGTCCCTCTCAGAAAGCCCGGTAAGCTACCAAGAATATCCTGCCCGCACGGTAGAGCCTGGCAAGCTACCCATGGCATATTCGATATGCCAAGAACAGTAACAAGGCTCACAATGAAGACGTTACTGGTGCCTGCTGGAGCAAATAAATGAACAACTGGACCACAATGCTACAGTGCTCTTTCCATACATCAGCATGCTGATTCTCTGACTAATCCTACTTTAGTTCTTAAAATATAGTCACTGCTAGTAAGTTGTTCCATGCTCTTAACTTTCCTCAGCAATAATTTTATGAGCAATTAGATTGAAAGAGCATTTATTAACTCCTCAATGTGAAAAACAAAGATGATTTATAGATAGTTTTTTTCTAATATTTTCTTCCAGTAAAGACCACAGAAACTAAAATAGAGATTCAGGAAGACTTTTGTTCCTCACAATCTTTGATCTCTTTGCCATAAAGGACACCTGATTTCCTCCTGACCACATAGGTCTCTCTGTAGAGTGAAGGTGATTGCTATTTCCAGACTAGGAAATGGACCTGACATTGCCCTGACTCTCCTGGGTTTTCCAGACTGTGGTTCTCCTTTGCTTCTCTTCTGAAGTTCACATCACTCTCCTCCAGCATCACTCGCTCCACACCCTCCTCTCTTACCTTTTGCTGACCTTCACTACGTACCTTGACACCAGATCAATGAGAAGGAACATGGCTGTAGGTATTTCTCTCTAATCTGTCCTTTTATTGTCCAAATGAGCAGTCATCTAATACATTAACTTTTTTTTTTTTTTGCCACATCCAGCAATTCTCAGGTGTTACTCCTGCCTCAGCACTCAGGGATCACTGCAGTGTTCAGGGGACCATATGGGATGCTGGAGATCCAGATACTGGGTCAGCCACATGCAAGACAAGTGCCGAACTCGCTGTACTATCTCTCCGTCCCTAACACATAATTTTTTAAATTCTTTGACATCCTCTGCTGCAGCTGTACCTTATTACGCCTGCCTCTTAGACCTTATTCTCATTCATAATGTTTTACCTCACTACTCTTTCTGTGATCTGTTCCTAAACTTTCCACATTTCCCACTCTTTGAGCTTCCCTTTTAAACTTTTGTTTCTTTGGGGGCCACATCCACCAGTAGCTGGGCTATACCCGGTTCAGTTCTCAAGGGATTGCTCCCCAAGATGCTCAGCGGATCTGGAGCCTACAGAACATGCATTCCAGCCTGATGAGCTATCTCCCTTACCCTCCTGACTTTTTTGTTTTGGGGCCACACACAGTTGTACTCAGAGATCACTCCTGGTTGTGCTCAGAAAACCGTATGAGGTGGCGGGGATGGGAACCTGTATTTTCTGTATGCAAGGCAAGCACCCTACCTACTGTACTATTCCTCCCTGCCCCCACTTCTTAAAAGCAATGGTTTAACTTCTTCCCTTATCTAGTCTGTTAGCTTCTTGCTGGTTTTATTCTTTGGGGAGGCAGTTTGTTTTTGTGTTTTGATTTTTGGTCAACATTCAGCAGTGCTGGGGACTACTCCTGGCAGTGCTCAGGGGACTATGTGGGGTTGGGGCTTAAACCCGGCTCTCCCACATGCAAAGCATGCCTCTGACCATAGACCTATTTCCTCCATCCCTTTATTCTCTTTCTCTCTAACCCTTTCTCCTTTCCAGTTTGGTTTGTTGTAAGATCAGCTATTTCAGTTTCTTTCTTATTAGCACCCTTAATTCCTTCCACTCTATAACCTTAATATACTGTATCTCATCTGCCAACCCCTGAATGTGGATGAATCCAACCATCTGCTTTTTCAAATCTGCTCTTGAACTGCCAAAAAAAAATTTGTAATTGTGCTTTCTAATTTATTGCATTATGTATGAAACCTAACCTCAGATAGTTGGTTCACTTACCTATTTCCTAAAGTGTTATATCAAATCCACTACTCCACTACTCCACCATCTTCCTCTTCCAGATAATCATGTCTTTTGTTTGACAGTGAAAGCTGAGAACACAATGTCTGAAATCCATTAGAGCTCTTGATTTAATTTTGCATTCAGCAAGTCTTTCTTCCTGTTTCAGAGGAGGTTTTCCAAAAGCATCTGTTTGCTTATGCTTTTGATAGGGGGTTTTAGGAAGAATGAAACCCCTTCTCTTAGATTTCACGACACTGCATTCCAATTTTTCTACCACCCTTTTACTTATCCATGATTAGTTTCTTGGTGCCATCTCTTAAATCTGCTCTGCCTCTTTCTTAAGTATTCAGCGACTCATTACTCCTTTCTTGGCATCCTTTAGTTTTCCTATAATGCTTTGTAGCATCTGATTAACCTAAAATATTAATCAGAGTGGTCCGGTATTAAAATGCTTGCATGATTTCTCAACTTACAAGTAAATGAAAATATTAAAGGGAAAGTGGGGAAAAATTAGCAAATTATTATAGTGTTTATTGTTATATTCCAAGACATTTTAGGATAGACACAAATATGTGTGCTATTTTGTAATGGGAGTTCCCTTAATCAAGCACACTGATGCATCTGTGGCAGGAGACCAAGGAGGCTTTTTTCTCCAGAAGGCTGAGTCCAGACAGCAAGGGTGTCTGTGAACATCAGCAGCAAACAGCGGTCTCACAAGCCTTTTACAGGTCATTTTGCAAGTTCATCATTATATTTCCTTCATGCTCAAGCAACATGGGCACGCTCATGATGGCAGCTAATCAGTACGGTAACAGGGAGTTTCCTAAAATCAGCATTTTCTTAGGTTGGAACAGGGAAGTTCATCCTAAGTGTAGACAGGGTGGGCATCTTTTAAAATTTTCCACCCACAAAGCAAAATCATCTCTCTAAAAGCACATGCTATAAATCAATTATAAAATCAAAGAAAAATCAAAGGTACATATAAAAAGTTTCTATCATAAATATTGTCCTAGATGATTTGATGTTAATAAATAAGCATGTAGCAACAAGGTTTTGGGGAAATTTTCACAGATAGCAAATTTATATCATCACCAGAAAAAAAAAGGAATTTATAAAAGCCTCCTGGAGGACATGGACACTCATCATTATTATTTATGAGATGATAGCAAGAACACTAAGTAACATTTTAAATAATACTGTGAAATCATCTTGAAACTAAAATTAGGCCCAGATTTAAAATGGAAAAAAACACTACCTGATACCAAGGAGACTGAGGGCACATTTATTCATTGCTAAAAAAAAACCCCATCAGACACTTTTCTCTTTTACTGGTAAATACAATCTGAAAACCATAAAGTAACTTCTGTCAACTCAGAGCCCCGAGAAAATAGGGTGCTTTCTTTGTAGGAAGAATAAAGGATTGTGTCGACAACAAAAAGGAATGTGGCATGGCAAGGGCCCAGAGTGGACCTGGAAGACTACAAAACACTGGAATCACCAAGGAAACAAGGCGCAATGACATGGCAGAGGACAAAGAGAAATGCCTGATGTTTTTAAAACACAAAGGAAAACCCATGAGACACAAGTATCTAGCTACTTACATGGCGACCTCATATATTATTTGAATCAACAGAAACAATTATGGTTTGCATGAAGGAAAAAACAACAACATTATGCAGGTATTGTGATTTGAATTTAATCAAGATTTTATAATTTAAAATGACTCCATTTTCTTAGTTCTGCAAAAAATATTGAAGCTGAATGGAATCCTAAAACATGTCTGGGACGGTTACCTACATGTGATAACAAGTCTGGGAGGGTTGAGTTATCTTTGGAGAAAAGAACATTTCTAGTCCATGGAAAAGCTGAGACTTCAACAGAGGCCCCCAGACTCACACTTCCCCGAAAGTACCATTATGCAGTCAGTTCTTTGATGTTCATCTGTATGAGAATCACAAGTGGGGTGCTGGGGGTTCAGTGGGAAACAGCACCTGCCTTGCAAGTGTGACAGGACCCCCCAATGCCTCTCCAACTGCTTGGGACCCCAGCACCACAACAGTGTGTGATCTCTGGTACATATTCAGGTGTGTGAACACCGCAGTGTGTGACCCCCCCCCCAGCACAACTAAAAGATGTGGGAGTGATATCTGCAAGTACCACAGTGAACACATGTGAGCACTATGATGAGAGTGTGTGGGCACCAAACTAAATGAGTGTGATCCTCGGTGAGCACATGTAGAGCATTGCAGCTGAAATGTAGAGCATTGCAGCCTGTGGGAGTCTCCTCAGTTCAATCCCTAGCACTGCACACACTTACGCGCATGCACACACACACACACACACACACACACGTGTGCCTATGTGACAATCATAACTAAACATCTATGATCTCAGGCATCATAAATTATAGCAACAGAGAATGGAAAGAGGGAAAGGAAGATTAACAGATGGGGGAAAATGACATAAAAATGCAGATTCTTAGATCTCAACTCAAAAATCTGGATTCAGTTGATCTCTGGTGAGATGCAGAAACTGACACTTTTTACAAGTTTTCCTATTAATTCTGATTAAAATGGTTCATAGATCATACATAGATAAACTGCCAGAAAGCTAGACAAATAGTGGAATCAGTACAAAATGAATGCTTCTCTATTCTCAGATGCAGACTTTGAGGGATAAGTTATCTAAGCTAATTAAGAGTGTGAAAGTTATTTCTTCCATGAACAATTGTTTGGCATCTTTCATTAGAGAAGAAAGAAAGGCACACTGGGTAGAGAGCCTCTGCTATAAAATAAATTAATATGAGCAAACATTAAGTGCAGCAGACTCACTGCCTAAGCCTTAGAGTTTCTCTTATTATGTAAAAGCAAAGGGGAGGAAATGAGAAGAATGAATTAGAAACCATAGTAAACATGATCATCTTCCTTTAGAATGGATAGACAGGTATTAGAGCAAATATAACAAAGTGCTCATTGTGCAACCAAGGTGGCAGGTATATAGGTATGAGCTATACAAACTTCCCAGCATTTCTACATGTCTGGCATCTCAATCATTGCATCCTTAAACTTCAGGACAACGGTGCTTCCACTCCTCTCACTGTCTCCATCTAATTGTCTGACAGACACTGCCAGGAGTGGCCCAAATCACCCCAATCCAAGAAAAAAAAATAACCTTAATTTATTAGCTGTTATGTTAGTTCAAAACTAGGCAGCAATAACTTGAAAATTGGAACTAAGGGCAGCATTTTCACTGATATGGTCAACTATTTCCTTAATCAATTCCAAACCTCTCCCTCAGAAAACAAAACAAAAACCTCTACAGTTACTTTCCTAACACTAGGTCTTTGTGACACTAATAGATAATGGTTTTTAGATACTGTTACAGAGTATTGCCTACAGAAATACTTTTTCTTCTCATTCAGAAAAAGAAAATGATAATAGGTGAAATTTTATTAAATTTCTTATGAGAAAAATGATGGTTAATTCAGTGCAGATTCATTCATATGTAAAAGTTCAATACAGGAAGGAATTTCGGTCATATTTATCAAGAAGTTGACTTTTTTTAATGATATACCCATAGAACTGCTTTTCTGAACATAAAAGGATCTGTTTATTGATGCAAAAATCAAGTCTGTTGCATCAAAATTCATAGTTATAACCAAAATAGACTTATTTGGTTCACAAAGTTTTTTGTTTTTTAATTGAATCACTGTGAGATATATTTACAAGCTTTCATGTTTGAGTTACAATCACACAGTGATCAAACACCAATTCCTCCACCAATGCACATTCCCCATCACCAATATCCCGGGTATACCCCCACTTTCCCACCCTTCCCCTGCTTGCATGGCAGACAATATTCCCCATACTCTCTCTACTTTTGGGCTTTATAGTTTGCAATGCAGATACTGAGAGGTTATCATACTTGCTTCTTTATCTACTTTCAGCACACATCTCCCATCCTGAGTCTTTCAATCATCATTTTCTTAGTGATCTCTTCTCTATTCCAGCTGCCTTTCCCCCACACCCCACCCTCAGATGATGAGGCAGGCTTCCAGCTATGGAGCAATCTTCCTGGCCCTTGTATCTACTGTCCTTGTGTCAGTCTCGTGTTATTTTATACTCCACAAATGAGTGCAGTCCTTCTATATCTTACAACGGACTCAAATATAGTTTTCTTAAAACTTTTCCATTGCTTTTAGAATATTTTTCCTTTTTTAAAAAAATTATTTTATTGAACCACTGTGAGATATCGTTACAAAGCTTTCATGTTTGAGATTCAGCCATACAATGATCGAACACCCATGTCTCCACCAGTGCAAACTTTCCACCACCAATGTCCCCATTACATCTCCCCCCATCCCAGTCCTCATCCTGCCTCTATGGCAGACAATTTCTCAGATACTCTCTCTCTCTCCTTTCAGGCATTATATTTTGCTCCAATTTTCCCACCACCATTCAAGCCTGCCTTTCAGGTGCAGACACTAGATCATTTATTTTCCATTGCTCATTTTGCATATCATGAGAGGTCGCACAGCCACAAAAGCAGCAGCGTGCTTCTGAAATTATAAGATTGTAAATAGCTGGATTCCAGAGACATCTCTGTAGGGAGCTAATCCATTTTCGGATTCAATTGGGAGTTTCTGGCCCGAGCTACTGGTGCACCAAGATGGTAACTGAAGGCGGATGGTGGGCATGACATTCAGCACCAAGAGCGGATGAGGAGCCGGGGAGAAACTACCCGGTTCCGCTGCTACCATATGGCTTGAAAATTTAGGTCTGGGCCTAGCTTGTGTAAGCTCATGGTTACCGAGATTCCATCTGGAGTAGGCGGCTTTTAGAATTATTTTTTAGGTTCAGAACTGTCACTGTCACGGTTATCCCGTTGCTCATCGATTTGTTCGAGCGGGCACCAGTAACATCTCTCATTGTGAGACTTATTGTTACTGTTTTTGGAATATCCAATATGCCACAGGTAGCTTGCTAGGCTCTGCCATGCAGGCTCGATACTCTCAGTAGCTTGCCGGGCTCTCCGAGAGGGGCAGAGGAATCGAACTCAGGTCGGCTTCGTGAAAGGCAAATGTCCTACCTCTGAGCTATCACTCCAGCCCAGGTTCAGAACTATTACATAAATATAGTTTTGTTATAGAAGAAAGTTACAACAGAATGAACTTTAAGAAATGTTAAGTTGGGGCTGGAAACACAGCATAGAGGTTAAGGTGCTTGCCCTACACAAAGCCGACCCTTTTCCATCCTGGCATCACATGTGGTTCCTCAGCACCATCAGGAGTGACCTTTGAGCACAGAGTCAGTTAGGCCCTCCCCCACTCCCCTACCAAATAAAATGTTGTGATCACACTGATAAAATCAAATAATAAAATAAACCCAGCAATGCCCACATTTGTGTTGAAACTCCAAGATCAATTTAGTCTGCTATATGCTTTCTGGTGTCATACTAAACCAAGGAGTAGCTGTGTTGAACTTGATTCCTTCATGTGTCACGTGTGTCAGATGTTGAACATTTGATCTCCAGCACCACATGACCCCTAGCACTATACCAAAGGGTATAGCCCCTATTTAAAAAAAAAAAATTTAAATTTTATTGAATCACCGTGAGATAGTTTACAAGCTTTCATGTCTGGGTTACAATCTCACAATGATCAAACACCCATCCCTCCACCAGTGCACATTCCCCACCACCAATATCCCAGGTATACCCCCCTTTCCCACCATCCTCCTGCCTCTATGGCAGACAATATTCCCCATACTCTCTCTCTACTTTTGGGCATTATAGCTTGCAACACAGACACTGAGAGGCCATCATGTTTGGTCCATTATCTACTTTCGTCATGCATCTTCCATCCCAACTGTTTCCTCCAGTCATCATTTTCTTAGTGATCCCTTCTCTATTCCATCTGCCTTCTCCCCTTGGCTCATGAAGCAGGCTTCCAGCTATGGGGCAATCCCCCTGCCCTTGTATCTACTGTCCTTGGGTGTCAGGGATATGGCACTTATTAAAAAATTTAAAAAGATTCTGACATTGGTTCACTAAAGTTCTTCCTGCATGACTTCACACTCATAGAAGTTTAGGCTTTGTTCTGTAAATAAAAAGTTATTACAAATTTTCTGCAGAGTATTATAGAGAAAAGAATGTTCTAGGAACATAACCTTGGAAAAAGGCGTATAGAAAGAATTTTCGATGGGAGAAACATACAGGGAAGATAATTAAGAGACCACCAAAATTAACATACAGCTATTTATTGCCTTGGGGGACTTTTAAATTATTTTTGTTTGATATTTTTATAATAACAATTTTTAAAATTATAGTTAACATGGTTACAACGTGGCTGAAGTTTGTGGTATTGATGTACAAAGTTGCTATATTTCACCACCACCAAAGTGCCTAAAACACCCACCTCTGTCACTATGTCACTTCTAGTTCATTCTTCTTACCCCTTCCCAGCTGTTTAAGAATCTTAGTTCTGCAATACAAGGCCAGGGGCTTAGCATCGAGTTAACTTACATTTAAAGTCATCATAAAGGACTTGCTTCAGAATACAAATCTAGTTTTTCCCTTTCAGAAAGAAGTCATTCTTTCTTTCTTTCTTTTTTCTTTTTTTTCTTTTTGGGTCACAACTAGCAATGCACAGGGGTCACTCCTGGCTTATTCACTCAGGAATTACTCCTGGCGATGCTCGGGGGACCATATGGGATGCTGGGAATTGAACCCGGGTAGGCTGCATGCAAGGCAAATGCCCTACCCGCTGTGCTATCACTCCAGCCCCAAGAAGTCATTATTTTTAATAAATCAAAAGGCAAGGCACTTATAAATACATTAGTTATCATGTGGACTTAAAAAAAAAGTTTTACTAGAAGTAGGTTCTCTGCAGTGGTAATCACAGAGTAAAAATTTGACATGTCATTATTCTTACATCATACCAACATGAGTTGTTTGATATATATTTCCAGAAAAAGTGGCATAGATTCAACAGTATTTAGAATCGGATTTTATGTGTTTATTTCATCATGATGGAGTAAAAATATAATTAACAGATACTTATAAATAGTATTAACCTTTCTACATCCCACCTCCTCCTTCCCATGCTGTGGTTGTGATGACCTGGGTTGCACACAGCAGGTCGTGGTACTCACTAGGGTCCCACATCAGGCCATGGTGCTCGCTGGGATCCCAGTCCAGGCTGTGATGCTCACTGGGGTCCCACGCCAGCTTGTGGAACTTTCACAAAGGACCACACTTGCTCACTTAAGTTTCACTCCTTTTTCCTTTAATTTTCCCCCCTGAATATCTTTAATGTTCATCTATGCTGTATCATGTTATATTTTGTTCCTTCTGAAGGTTAAGTAAAATTCCATGTCATGTATGTAACATTTTGTTGAGGGGGCCACACCCGGCAGCACAGAGAGTTACTCCTAGCTCTGCCTGCAGGGATCACCTGAGGGGCTGGCTTGGGGGACCATACGGTGTGCTGGGGATCAATCCCGGATCAGCTGAATGCAGAGCAAGTGTACCATCTCTTTAGTCCCTCTAATATACTTTATTGATTGAGTCCTTTGTCAATAAACACTTGATTTGCTTCCACAATATATGGCTGCTATGAACCTCAGTGTAGAAATAGAAATGCTAATTTTAGTTCTTTGGGATACATATATATATATATCTTATATATCTTATATATATATATATATATATAAGCCAGAAGAAGTACAAACAGAATGATCTCACTTATCTGTGGTATATAAATAGAATACTGGAATGAAGGGAGGAAGGAAGGGAGGGAGGGAGGGAGGGAAGGAAAGGAAGGAAGGAAGGAAGGAAGGAAGGAAGGAAGGAAGGAAGGAAGGAAGGAAGGAAGGAAGGAAGGAAGGAAGGAAGGAAGGAAGGAAGGAAGGAAGGAAGGAAGGAAGGAAGGAAGGAAGGAGCGAGCTGTTTATAGTCTCTGGATCTTGGCCATTGATGACATTACATGGCGCCAGGGGCGGTTTGTGGGTGTGACTGCCAAGCTACTGGAAAACGGGGGATCTGGGTGGAGGAGGCCCAGTCCCGATCCAAACAGGCTTGGAGATCTTAGCCATGGGTCCTGCATACCTGGGTTCCTCTATTGATTCCCCCATGGGTAAGGCTCGTCCGAGTGTGTGGAGAGTCGTCTTGAGTATGGCTGCGGCTGGGTTCTGGAGGTTTTCGGCTGCTAGGTTCTGCTTGGGGCAAGGAAGGAAACTCAACCCGCTCCCCTCTGAGGGGGTCCTAGTGAAGACAGCTTAGCATGGGGGCAGGAGATTCTGTCTTGACCCAAAAAGCAAAAAAAAAAAAAAAAAAAGTATTGTCTTACTTTAAATATTACTTTCCCCATTATATACCCTGAATGTAATAAAGTGAGATATTTCTTGAAGATTCTTTGAGCTCCTGAACCAGAAGAGCTAGTGAAAGCTAAGATGTAGCTGTTTTCATATCCACAGGTATTTTTGTGAGTTTTTTGTTTTGTTTTTGGGCCACACCAGTGATATTCAGGGGTTATTCCCAGTTCTGTGCTCAGGATTCACTCCTGGCGAGCTCATGGGACCATATGAGATGTGCAGTGCAAGGCAAGTGCCCTACCCACTCTATCATTACAGCCCCTCTAGTTTTTCTTGTCTTTCTTCTCTTACACTAGCCTCCTTGGAAAGAAAACAAAGTTAGCAGTCATCTTCTGTTTAACAAAGCTTCCCGTTATTTAAATTATCCCAGGGTCAGGGGTGGGGGCGGGGTAGGGAGCCAGGAAGAAGAATTTTCTGGGGCCAGAGAGATATCACAGCATTTAAAGCATCTGCCTTTCAAGCAGCCAATCCCAGTTTAATCCCCAGTACCACTATGGTCCTTTCAGCATTGCCCAGAGTAAACCCTCAGCACAGAGCCAGGGTTACCTTAAGCACAGCCAGCCATGGCCCAAACCTATCCCCATCAAATGATTTGAACTATAAAACAACAATCTAGTTGAGTCAGCATTTCATCTAGAAACAAAACCCTCTAAAATATTTTTTAAAGTTACATATGTATGCATACTTATATATCACCTTTGAGATGTCTGATAAAATTGAATTTTGCAGGTTTATGAATAGTTTATTATATTTTAATAAATGTATTGTGAATCAATAAAGAGAAAGTTAGGAAAATGAGCTTATTCCCCTACCGGTTATTGATTTTCAAGTTCCAAAATAGAACACTACAGGAAGGATGGAGAAAAAAATAGGATTTTAGTGATAATAAAAATTTTAAGTATCTTAGAAAATCAGATCTACAGAAATCATTAGACACAAATAAATTTCTAACAGTAACTTGAGATATTTGTTTATTTCATCCTTTTGGTAATTAAAAATATTATGTGTGGCTTTCATTCTTTTTAAGTAAGAAATTGCAAGAAAAATGATCATTACCTTTATGGTTTCACTCATATTTTTTTCTTTTTTTTTGGTAAATCTTCCTGTTTTGCCTTTGCATGTTAACCTTATTAACTATTTTCTTTTATTAACTCAGTCAACCCAGGCTTCAATAAAAAAAGTACCATAGGGTGGGTGATTTTAACAGCAGCAATGTTCTCACAGTTCCAGATCAAGTACCCACTTGGTAGTTTCTGGAGAGGGTGGTTGTGCTCCTGGTTTCCAAACGTTCCCCCTCACTGCTGTCTTTGATTAGCGGGCAGGGAGAGCAAGACATCTTATACCTCTTCTTATCTGATTCATCTTTCCACAAGGCTCTGTTCCCATGGCCTCTACTAACCCGCACCACTTCCCGAAAGTCTCATCTCCAAACATCACCATCACAATTGGGGTCTCTGTACTGGGACACTGGTATATGAATTCAGGGAACATATATTCAGGGACAAAAAAACCCACAGCATGGGATCCCAATAGTAAATAAGGAAGTGAATGCACCAGCATATTTTAAACAATTCCAGTAAAAATCTCCCCCCTTTCTTCTGTGCACAATTTAACTCAAGGAACTTCCTTTTTTTAAAAAAAATGCATGATGTATGGGGCTGAAGACTACAGTGGGTGAGGTGCTTGCCCTGCACACAGCTGATCTGGGTTCAGTCCCTGAATCCAATATGGTCCCCCAAGCACTACTAGGAGTGATTCTTAAGTGCAGAGCCAGGAATAGTCCCTGAGCATGGCCGGGTGTGACCCCTCAAAAAAAAAAAAAAACCCTAAAAATAATTTTATTTTTAAAAGCATGAACTCTAATTTCATGAAGCAGTAATTTTCAAACAATGAAGGATATTTGTAGAAGCAATGAGAAATGGAATATAAATGCATAAGAATGTTAAATAAATACAACCTTTAATCCCCATAGGAATCTTCTTATAACTTAATGCACTTGAAATTCCTTTGAAAGTTATATACTGCATATTAACATTTCCACATTATAATCTAGCTATTATTACAAGCCATAGTAAATTACACTTTCATTCAAAATGTGGAAAGCTCAAATGGTAAAACAAACTGACAAAAACTACATTGGTCTGTGTGAGATTCTATTTCTTTATTTTTCCCTGGTGCTGGAACTCTAACTCAGGGCTTCACACACATACAGCAAGAGCTCTCCCACGAGTCATATCCCAACCCCAGCCTTTATTCACTTTGAAGACAAATAGTTAATTTTATTAGTATTTGAGAACTTAAGATATTTACTTTTCAAATTTTTTCGTTGAAATACTTAGTTTCTCATGGGGCTAGAGTGATAGTACAACAGATACGGTGTTTGCCTTGCATGCGGCTGACCTGGGTTCCCAGCGTCCCATTTGGTCCCCTAAGCACTGTCAGGAGTGATTCCTAAGAGCAGAGCCATGAGTAACCCCTGACCAAACACCCATCCCCCCCTCAAAAAAAAAAGAAAAAAACACTTAAAACTAATTAGAAAACATGTTAAGATCTTGCTTTGCCAGGGGCTGGAGAGATGGTACAAAGGACTAGAACACATGCTTTATGTGGAGGAAGCCTGGGGTGTAGCTCTGGCACCACCTGGTCCCTTGAACAAAACAGGCTGGGTTGGAGGGCAGCCCCTGATCATCACTGTCTGTGATTCCCCCACCACAAACAAAATACAAAACAAATTTTCAGTGGAAGTATAGGGTCAAGCAGGATGAAGGTGACTGTGACCCAGAGTTCTGATGACTTGGCAAAATCAGCCAATGAACTGGTTGCACCGTAATGGATAGAACCCAGAATTTTCTTGCCTAAAAAGATAGCAGATTTATATATTTGAGAGGCAAGGAAAGAAAATTGGATTATCATACAGATCATTCTATACCAGAAATCAAACACAGGAACTCAAAAAAACTATATATTATTATTTTTTTTTTTTGGCGACCACTCCCAGCTCTGTGCTGAGGTCTATATGTGCTCTGTGTGTGTGTGTGTGTGTGTGTGTGTGTGTGTGTGTGTGGCGGGTGGAGGGGAGGGGAAAGTTGCTCCCTGAAGTACTCAGGGGATCATATGTTACTGGAGATCATCCTGAGCCTCCTGCACGTCAAGCATGTGCTCATTACTGTTGAGCTATCTCTCCAGTCCCAAACTTTTTATTTCCTCCAGGAAACCTTTAATTTTTAAAACTCAATCAAGTGTGTGTATGGTCCATTGGTATCTAGTTTTAACACTTGCCTGTTCCCGTAAGTGCCATGTTCAACCACAACCCCCTCTTCACTGCACTTGCTGTTAGCAGCGACTTCTTTCTCACACAGAGTCACAAACTGGGAATAGAGTTCTAACCCTTCTTCTTTTCCACAGTTGGAGTGGTACTGCATGCTTCTTCCTTTCACTCTACCCCCGAGGGTGGCTTGGGGGACGATAAGAATGTTGCCAGGAAGATCCAAGATAGAGACGTGCTTGCCGTTTTCTGTCTCACTCAATTTCACATTTAACAGTGTCTTAACTGGGTGGTGAAGAAGGAGGAAGAGGAAAGATGAAGAAAATCAATAACCTTTAAGTCAGAAAAATCTCATGTTTTAAATTAGCTTATATATCTTACCCAAATTTTCTCTTTAGATTCCAAAACTGCTTTATGGAACTGGAAAGAAAGACTGGATAGTGGTTAAGGCACTTGCCTTTGGCAGACCCTGGAGCAATCCCTGAGCACATACTTGGGAGCAGCTTTTAAGAATTGCTGGGGTGGCCCAAACACTCCCCCTTCAAAAAAAATTTCTAGGGGCTGGAGCGATAGCACAGTGGGTGGGTCGTTTGCCTTGCACACGGCCGACCCAGGTTCGATTCCCAGCATCCCATATGGTCCCCTGAGCACCGCCAGGGGTTATTCCTGAGTGCAGAACCAGGAGTAAACCCTGTGCATCGCCAGGTGTGACCCAAAAAGCAAAAAAAAAAAAAAAAAATTTCTAAAAAACCCAGGAAGTAAACAAACAAAATGAAATTCATTATTAGAATCTGAAGAATGAATTAAAAAGTATAGTTACTGAGACCATCATCAGATAAATATAAGGAAATATGGTATTATTTTTATGGCACTTATTAAATTATACTTTTATAGCTAATGAAAATGGTTCAAATCACCCTAAATATTCTATGAAGCAGAAACCTAAATTTAGAAATCTTTTCCATTTTAACATTAACTATTTTCTGAGCAATAATCCAAAGAAATGCTTGGCATAAGTAGCAACAGGGTCTCTTTCCCTCTAAAAAGGGTCTAACTTTGATTTATAAGAAATATATTGGGGCTGCAGAGATTGTACAGTGGGTAAGGCACTTGCGCTGACTGTGGTCCCTGAGCACAGAGATCCCTGAGCACAGAGCCAGGAGTAAACACAGGGTACTGCTGGGTATGGCCCCAAACCAAAACAAAAAGTCATTATAAACAAACAAACAAATTCATTATTGGAATCTGAAGAATGAAAAGTATGGAGTTACCAACACTATCATCATATAAACATAAAAATGTAGGGGCTGGAGCAATAGCACAGCGGGTAGGACATTTGCCTTGTAACCCGGATTTGATTCCCAGCATCCCATACGGTCCCCTGAGCACCGCCAGGGGTAATTCCTGAGTGCAGAGCCAGAAGTAACCCTTGTGCATCCCTGGGTGTGACCCAAAAAAGCAAAAAAATAAAAATAAAAATAATATATATATAAAAGAAAAAATGGTATGTTATAAAAAAATTACATAAACTCAAAGTTTGTGCCAAAAATTAGGCTTCAGAGGATGCTTTACTACTGGATCTCTAGTAACCATCAAGAAAGAATCAGTAAGCTGTACTACTCTATAAATCAAGAAAATTAACTTGATGAAAACCTGACAAAATGAACACTGAAGTGACTTCAGTTTTGTTTTTCTTTGTTTTGGGGACACACCCAGTTGTGGCCAGGGATCACAGGGTGTTGGTGGGGGGGGGGCATGGAGTGGGGTGTAGAACAAGGGTTAGTATGTGTAAGGCAAGTGCCATTTAATCCCTGTACCATCTCTCCAGCCTTTCAAATTAATTATTAGGCAGCTATTAAGAAAGCATTATCTCTTTCACTTAACTAACATCACCTTAAAAAATCTCTAATTTTCTCTGTTACAAACGAGACTTGGGCTGGAGTGATAGCACAGCGGCAGGGCATTCGCCTTTCACACGGGCCGACCTGTGTTCGATTCCTCCACCCCTCTCGGAGAGCCTGGCAAGCTACCGAGAGAATTGAGCCCGCAAGGCAGAGCCTGGCAAGCTACCTGTGGTGGCGTATTCGATATGCCAAAAACAGAAACAATAAGTCTCTCAATGAGAGACGTTACTGGTGCCCGCTCGAGCAAGTCGATGAGCAATGGGATGACAGTGACAGTGATAAACGAGACTTAGCTAGAAAGTCAGCAAAACTTATTGTGTCTAAGGATTCTCTAACTCTTCAGAGTACTTCAATCCAAACACTATCCTGCATAGGGTCCCTTCAAGTTAGTGACATTTATGAGTCACCTAAAACAATCTCTAATTTTCTCTATTACAAACAATACTTAGCTAGAAAGTCAGCAAAACTCATTGTGTCTAAGGATTCTCTAACTCTCCAGAATACTTCAATCCAGCCATCCTGCATATGGTTCCCTCAAGTTAGTGACATATTCATGAGGCAATTCTAAAATAACAGGCCAGTGATTTATGACTTATTATACTTCCATATACCTCCCTCTACTGGCTATAACTGAGAATTTAACTAATGTTGCTATACAGATACTAGGATGTAGAACTAAAGGCAATACAACCACAAATGTAAGTAGAATTAAAATGAGATGTTAACGTCAGGTTAAGTTAATGTCAGGTTGAAAATTCAAAGGTCCCTTTGATTATCAATCAAGAATTTCCAATGATATATATGAATAAAGTCAAATTCTGATAGGTTCTTGGGTCTCTGTCCAATTATACTGAAGAGCTTAGAAAGATTCTGCAAAGCTCTGTATTATTCTATTTAGGTTTTTGTGGATATAACTGGTTGCTCTGTCCCAAGGGCTACATGATTTATTTGGAAAAATCTGAATACATGCAATAAGAATGAGGTAAAATCAAGGATAATCTCATCACTCTATTTACTCTGCTTTCTGGGACAGAAGTATAAGATAATTTATCAATAACAGATAAATTTATTTTGGTTATAACTCACACAAGCGAATGACAATCCTTAAGAATTCTAGTCCTTTTTTTTGTTTGACTGTTTTGGGGACATACTCAGTGGTAGCTCTGGGCTTACTCCTGGCTCTGTGCTCAGTAATCACTCCTGGTAGACTTGGGGGACCACCTGGATTGCCAGATATAGAAACTGGGTTGGCTGTGTGCAAGGCAATCACCTTACCAGCTGTACTATTGTTCTGGTACCTTGAATCACAGTTCTTTACTAAAATCATGATATTAAAGCTCTGTCTGGTCTACATAAAGCATCTCCTCAGTGCTATTCATTTACCACAATCTCTGGATGTGGTTAAAGTGAACAGACATTTGTGGAAACACACAGAATTTAATCACTATCATTATAAAATAAAATGCAACTTGGATTTGGTTATTTAATTTTCTTATGAAGCAAAGTTAGAAGTCAATCTTTAGTCACTATAACAAAAATTCTCTATTTCTGAAGATTTATACTATATATTTTATGATACATAAAGACATAAAACTCAAGACAAAATATTAATTCAGGAAAATGAACAGAATGCTCATTATCCAAGATTTACAACATGAAGATCGTCCTAACATCAGACCTCATTTCAGTTTCTTTTGTGTTTGGTTTTGGGCACTCAGTGGTGCTCAGAGTTCACTCCTGGCTTGTGCTCTGGAACACTTCTGGAGGGCTTGGGGGACCAGAGGGGGTGCCAGGAATCAAACGCAGGTCAGTTGTGTGCAAAGCAAATACCCTACCTGCTGCACCCCTGCTCCAGTCCCCTTTCATTTTCTTCATAAGTACTTCGAAGATCTCTCTTACTCTCTGGATTCAGATTTCAAACTTTACAGTAACTGACTTCCATCCTATGTCTTGCACTACTTTTCCTTTGACAAAGTTGCCAGACATGTTCAATGTCCCAGTATAAAATTGCCATTAGCTTTTGTTTCTTTTTTTTCCTAAGTTGTTCCTCATAGGTTATTCTGTTTTTAGTTTCTACTAACTGAAGCTCTTCTGATTAATTTTGGGGAAGAGGTATGTTTTTTACTTATGGACCTCACTGGGCAGTGCCCAGGGCTTATTGGACTCTGTGCTCAGGGGCCACTCTGGTGCTCCTGGGGGGACTGTATATGGTGCTGGGAATTGAACCAGTCATCTGCGTGTAAGGCAAAAGCTTTAACCCTTTTCTTATCTCTCTGCTCCCTCTTTTTAAATTTTTTTCCCCTGATTAACATTCACAGTCTATTTGTATAATTTTTATTTCTAATTAATCCAAGTAATGGATGCTATGCTTTACTAATGAGAATATAGTCTATTATCTACCTTAGAGATAACGCCATTATTTTAGGCTTTTAAAAAAAAGTCATTATTAGGGGCTGGAGAGATAGCACAGAGGGTAAGGCGTTTGCCTTGCACGCGGCCGACCCGGGTTCAAATCCCAGCATCCCATATGGTCCCCTGAGCACGGCCAGGGGTAATTCCTGAGTGCAGAGCCAGGAGTAACCCCTGTGCATCACCAGGTGTGACCCAAAAAGCAAAAAAAAAAAAAAAAAGTCATTATTATTTCAAATATTTTTGAAATTGTATGATTTGGTTTGGTGTATCTGAACCCATTAACAATCACAGGAATGTGCAAGGCTGGAAACTATGCAGGATGCTGCAAAGCTTCAGACAAGATTAGTGACTGTTCAGTGATACATGAACATGGACACTGTAACCTTGGTTCCTGGCGGCATGACAGTGATGACATTGATCTCAGGTCAAGCATTAGGAGAATCTTACATTTATGCACATTTTCTACAAACAAGCACATAATCGGCTCACTGCAATCCTGCACATGAATAAAGTAAACCTAAGCTGAATAAAGATGGTGGTCCCCAACACTTGTGTCTAAGGTGTCACCTATACATTCCTAATTGGTGACTCTGAAAGACAAGGGGAACTATACTAAGAAATGTAGCATCTGTTTATCCCTATGTGGCTAAGCAGCTTCCAACAAGTTTCTGTATCCTTGGCTGAATCTCAGCGTGTTGCCCAGATGGGCCTATATATGTGTACTTTTCTAAAACTGTCTGTAAGTCATCAGAAATGCTGAAGACACTAACTTTAAACCTAGAAATAGGAAAATATTTAAAGCCAACACCAGTACACAGAGTTATTTATAACTTTCGAAACTCACATTTTTAGAACAATTGATAATTTACATATCAGCACAATTTAAAATTGTGCTTATTGCCTTTTTTTTTCTCCCCAGTTATTGCTCTTCATTTCCACTCTAACAAAGAAGTATTATCAGAATCAAACACATACCCATCTTGGGAAGAAGTTCTTTATCAGCTCCTTTGAAGAAACACACGTAGATCACTAATCCTCTGTGAATCTATGAAAATCACCACAGTAAATTCAGGTTAGAAAGATATTTCTATACAAAGAGTTAAGTAAACACAATTTTGCAAATATATAAATGAATAGCAAAGAAAGAGAAATAAGCTTTTTTGTTTTGGTCTGTTTGGGGGCCACATCCACTGGTGCTCAGGATTCACTCCTGGCGAGCTCGGGGAACCATGTGGGATACCAGGGATCGAACCTGGGTTGGCCATTTGCAAGGCGAGTGCCCTATCTACTGTATTATTGCTCAAGCCCCAAGAAATACGTTTTTTTGATAGTAGATTTGATTTCTTTGTTTTTAGGCAACACCAGCTGAACTCAGAGTTTACTCCTGGCTCTGTGCTCAGGGATCACTCTGGTGATACTCTGAGGATCACATGAGGACTGAATCCAAGTCAGCTGCATGCAGAGCAAGCACCCTATCCACTGTAGCTCCAATCCTTATTTTACATTTTAACTTCCAAAACAATTTACAGACTGTTTCATAAATTGAATAACTGAATTTAATTTATCTAAGTTGAATCTATGTTCAGCTGTATTTTACAGTTTTTTTCAAATGATCCAAATAGTCTTCTAAGCAAATACAAATGCAGCTCTGCACTCATACCAGATTAACCTGAGAAAAAAGGAATTTTTTAAAAATGCATCTGAGCTTTAGGAATAAATGGACATCACTGCATGCCCACACTAACGAGTTGGCAGGCTGAATGACAGATACCTGTACCACATCACAAGCCTCTCCACTGGGAAAGTTTCAGCTTGAGTTAAAGCCTCAAGGATGCTCATATTTGTTTGTTTGTTTGTTTGTTTTTTTGCTTTTTGGGTCACACCTGGGCGATGCACAAGGGTTATTTCTGGCTCTGCACTCAGGAATTATCCCTGGCGGTACTCAGGGGACCATATAGGATGCTGGGAATCGAACCCAGGTTGGCCGAGTACAAGGCAAATGCCCTACCCGCTGTGTTATCGCTCTAGCCCCAAGGATGCTCATATTTGGACACCTGCAAGATCAGAATTCATGATCGTTTGCAGAAACAGAAAATAATTGTTTCCACTCACTGTACTCCCTCATTATGAAATTCTTTTAGCTTATTCCTAAAGACCTTAAGTGATCATCCCCTCTTCCAGTCAGAATCACTTCTTTGCAGCTTCTTCTGGCATAAAGCATTTCAAATATATAGGAAAACATAATCCTGACTGTAGCTTTAAAACTGGACTGGATCGATAGCACAGCAGGTAGGGCGTTTACCTTGTACACGGCTGACCTGGTTCTATTCCTCCGTCCCTCTCTGAGAGCCCAGCAAGGTACTGAGAGTATCCTGCCCACATGGCAGAGCCTGGCAAGCTACCCATGGCGTATTCGATATGCCAAAAACAGTAACAAGTATCACAATGGAGATGTTACTGGTGCTCGCTGGAGCAAACTGATGAACAACGGTACAACAGTGCAGTGCTACAGAGCTTTAAAAAGATCTCTTTGGCTGGGGATGTGGCTCAGTGGCAGGGCACATGCTTCATAGGCATGAGGCCTAGGGGACAATCTTCAGCACCAAAAGAATAAGAAAGAAAAGAGCTAAGGGAAGTTCATCCCATTGGGCCCAAGAGATAGTACAGCTGGGAAAGCACTGGCCTTGCATGAATCTAACCCAGGTTTGATTCTGGGTACCATAATATGGTGGCCCAGGCCTTGATAGGACTGACGCCTGAGCTCAGAGCCATGGATGGGAGAAATAGCTCAACTAGGCCTGAGGCCTAGGTCTGATCCCCAGTACTGGCCTAATCCCTGACCACTGCCAGGAGTGAAATCTCTACATGACCAGCATTTAGCAAATACAAATGCAGCTGTGCCCCCAGAGTGTGGTCAGGGTATGCCCACCAAAAAGCAAAAATACACGAAACTAAGAACTTCCAAAATAATCATTAAAACTTGGGGCTATTATAAATGTTTAAAAAAATAATTAGAACTAGCTTGCTTTTCAAGTCAGGGGTCTCTCTTGGACGAGTTTCTTACATGTTTGTCTTTTTGCTTATTTCCACACTGAGGAAGCCTATGTTCTCTCTTGAATACATTTCTTCTCTTTTCTCACTCACATCTTTCTAAGGAGGTTTCATCAATAAAAGCTACCTTGCATCACACACACATACCCACCACAAATTAAAGAGTTTTTAATAACCGAACAGGAAGAGGCTATTTAAGACACCACTGGAATAAAAATGACTGTCTCATCAATTACTTGCCAACTTATACTAATGTAATCATGCATGGGATTTCCTTTAGGAGGGAAAGCTTAAAATATTTCTAAAGTTTATAAACACAAACTGATAGTTTGGAAAGCTGCAATAAAAATATCTGTAATATGAGGAGGCAAGGCAATGAAGAATTTAAGAATAAAATTTCAAAAAATGAAGGAGCAACCAAGACCTTAAAAAAATGATGCCAGGGGCTGGAGCGATAGCACAGCGGGTAGGGCGTTTGCCTTGCACGCGGCCGACCCAGGTTCGAATCCCAGCATCCCATATGGTCCCCTGAGCACCGCCAGGGGTGATTCCTGAGTGCATGAGCCAAAAGTGACCCCTGTGCATCGCCGGGTGTGACCCAAAAAGCAAAAAAAAAAAAAAACGATGCCAGATCACAGCCTTCGTGTTCCCCATCTTCTGCTTGCAGGAGAGAAACATGGTCTGGAGTCATGGACTCTGTATTACTCTATTAGAAATCTATAAACTTTTTTATGCTTTTATACAAGAAAAAAAAACTTCCTCTAGGGTATTGGATGAATTTAGTCTTATTTGAATAAAATTTAAAAGTCAACAAGAATAAGAAATGAGAAACTTTCTTTGTGAAATATTTCAGGAATCAAACCCAGGGCCTCACACATTCAAGGCAAGTGTTATAACCAATGTGCTATAGCTGCATACATTTTTTGCTAAAGAAAATGTAAGGAAAAAAAATACGAGTGTTTATATCATTTTAAAATTAGTAGTGGGTCAGAGACTTAAGATTTAATAATTTTTTTCTTTTTTTTATTTTTTGCTTTTTGGGTCACACCCGGCGATGCACAGGGGTGGCTCTGCACTCAGGAATTACCCCTAGCAGTGCTCAGGGGACCATTTGGGGAGCTGGGAATCGAACCCGGGTAGGCCGCGGGCAAGGCAAACGCCCTACCCTTTGTGCTATTGTTCCAGCCCCAAGATTTAATAATTTAAGAACATTTATGTTAAATGTTAGATCTTTAGATGAGTGAATGAGAGTCTCCCACAGTAAAAGTTTGAATATCTCCGAAAGTCTTGGTTATCAACTATTTTTTCCTCCAACTTATCCAAAAATAAACGAGTTGTAAAGAACACTTCCCCTCCTCACACCCTTACCCCTCCTAGATCAGGCTATCTTTAATTTATACCTGCATAAGGGAATTGTGTGTGCAACATTTTAAGTTCTTTGGAGGCAATGTGTTTGATAACGGTGCAAATGTGAATTTTTTTCATTTCTAGTGACAAAGTTTCCTTGTTTAAAGTTTCTTGGAAATCCTCATTTCTTGGCTTAAGTCCTAGCTGCAGTCCGCGGGGAGATCACTGGAGGGGATTCAAAGAAGAGATCAAAACTGATTTTGAAACGCTGGCAACAAATCTAACCGACGTGCTGGCAAATCAAACCCAGCACAGGGCCGCGCGGAAGGCGTGGCAAAGCCATTCACTGTCTTTTTGGAAGCAAGACGTCTGAGAAAAGCGGGCGGCGAGCGGCGGGCCAAGTCCCCACGGTCCTCCTACACCCTAGAGGCACCCTTTAGACAGGGGGAGGGGGGGATGAAGCCGGCGGGAGGCGGAGCCAGGGCCGGCGGGGGCCCCACTAAGAAGCCCAGCACGGCCAGGCTGACCACGTGAGCAGCGCGGGGCAGACAGACCGGAAGTCCCACCACCGCCAACGGCGCACGCCGGCCACCCGAGACCGGCTCCGGCACAACGCCTGCCGCAGCCCAATCCCCGCTGGGCCAACGTTACCTCCACCCACTGGGCCGTGGCGCCTTCTTCGGCGGGGCGTACTTGCAGTCGGGCGTACAGACACTGCTGCAGGAGCGCCCGAGCCTGAGGCTGGGGACCGCGCTCAGCCATGGTTCGAAGCACTCAGACCGCGGCCGGGGGCGGGCCAGGGGGCGGGGCGCCACCCAGGCACGTGGCGACTGCCCGAGGCCCCGCCCACAAAAGGGTGGGGCTTCGGCCAGCTTTACGGTTCCCGGATGCGTGGTCCACAAAACCAGAGGCTTAACCTCTGCAGCAAGGTACCCAACGCTCTCCAAGGTGGTGGATGTATGCCTTTAAGCGATTGGGAGAGACCCCAAACCAAAAAACTACCTCAATCATTAGAATAGATTGATTGGTTGGATCACGTCTTTATACACCTTTTATTTATTTTTTAATGTTTTTAATTTATTTTTTTATAAAGTTCACAATATTTGATTGCATTTAATATTCGAACACCAATCCCACCACTTACACCTTCTCACCACCATATTTCGGATATTTCCATCCTGAACCCCAAACCCTGCCCCCAAAGATGAACCGAAATAATTTATTCTGTATTACTTGCTATGAATAATCCACTAAAAATGATCCAAAGAAGGTTTCTTAGAGGAAAGTGTGAAGATTATTGTATTTCACCCAGGAGCCATTAAGCCTTTCTATAAGAGATTAGTAATGTGTTGTTAAAGGTTGGGCCTTGTCTGTATATATATGTATTATATATATACATATTATACATCAACCAATTTTGTATATATATACATATATATACATCAACCAATATATACATTTATATGCACTTCCCCCCCAAAGTTTGGTTGACTTCTTTTTTCTTTTCTTTCTTTTTAAATTTTATTGAATTACCATGAGATAGTTATAAGCTTTCGTGTTTGGGTTACAATCACACAATGATCAAACAGTCATCCCTCCATCAGTACACATTCCCCACCACCAATATCCCCAGTATATCCCTCCTTTCCCACCCTCCCCATGCCTCCATCTTCCCCATACTCTCTCTCTACTTTTGGGCATTATAGCTTGCAACACAGACAGTGAGAGGTCATCATGTTTGGTCCATTATATACTTCTAGCACACATCTCCCATCCCGACTGATTCCTCCAGCCATCATTTTCTTAGTGATCCTTTTTCTTTCTATCTGCCTTCTCCCCTCCACTCATGAAGCAGGCTTTCAGCTATGGGGCAATCTTCCTGGCCCTTGTATCTACTGTCCTTGGGTGTCAACCTCATGTGATGATATTCTATACTCCACAAATGAGTGCAGTCTTTCTATGTCTGTCCCTCTCTTTCTGATTCATTTCACTTAGCATGATACTCTCCATGCTATCCATGTCTATCCATGTATAAGCAAATATCATGACTTCATCTCTCCTAACAGCTGCATAGTATTTCATTGTATAGATGTACCAAAGTTTCTTTAACCAGTCATCTGTCCTAGAGCACTTGGGTTGTTTCTGGATTTTGTCTATTGTGAACAGTGCTGCAATGAACATATAGGTACAGATGTCATTTCTACTGTGCTTTTTTTTTTTTTTGCTTTTTGGGTCACACCTGGCGATGCACAGGGGTCACTCCTGGCTTTGCACTCAGGAATTACCCCTGGTGGTGCTCAGGGCACCATATGGGATGCTGGGATTTGAACCCGGGTCGGCCACGTGCAAGGCAAATGCCCTACCCGCTGTGCTATCTCTCCAGCCCCTCTACTGTGCTTTTTTGCATCCTCAGGATATATTCCCAGAAGTGGTATTGTGGGGTCATATGGAAGCTCAGTTTCTAGTTTTTGAAGGACTGTAAATTGGTTGACTTCTAATTTAAACACCATAAAATGTGATGTGATACTTTTGATATCTTATACACCTTTTAAAGAAACATTTAAATTCAGAAAGCTTGGATCTTTAGACATAGGAAAAATTAAAATGTTCATAAATTCATTTTATTATGTCCCTAATGAAGGTGGGTAAAAAGAATGAGTCAATGGTATCACATAGTAAGAGAAGATGGTCCTAGAATCTATACATCAACCAAGAATTTCCTTACCTCAATCAATAAATCAGCCCTACCTCTAGCAGGAATTCTATAAAACAATTCTCATCTAGAGTTGGTAAAGGTATTGATATGCTATAAGCAGGCAGAGTTGGAGACGAATCCTTTAGAAAATACTCTGATCTTTTTGAATAATATCTGCTAAAAAACTTTTATCCATGCCATTGGAGATACTTACTCATGCCAGAGGAGATAGTGCAAGAGGAGAATGCTTTAGTTTCAGGAAACCCTAAATTCAATCCCCCCCGCCATACTTCAAAAAAACACAAAACTTATTCAAGAAACTGTCGGAGTGTTTCTAATTATTAAATTGCTAGTACAAGCACGGAATGACATGTTCTGATGGTGTTTCCTGTAAGTGCTTACTGTATAGCATGCAAATAAAATGAAACAATTGCTTGAATTTCTTTCCCATATAATGTATTCTCAAACATGCATCAAATTAGCATTATTTTCCTAGGAGTTTGCAAGGTTTGACAAGGAATAATAGTATTACCCTGATTACATTACTCAGGTCATTGATTTCAGCTCAGTTGACACAATATGCCTATACATTTGGGTCTGTTGTTTTAGAAGATGACATCACTGATAGTGTTGCTATCCATACAAAGTACTGTGACTGAGGAAAATGTATGCATAATCAACTTCCTTTCTACACAAAATTGAAGCAGCCTGTTTGTTGGTTATTTTCACTTTTTGTGAAAAAATGAAAAGCAAAATCTCACATTATCTCTGATTGCTGTGCTGCAGGAATTTCTACAGTTGTTGACATATGTCTGCAAAGCACAGACAAGTTGGACTGCTTAAATGTCTGCATCATTATGTCTTATAACTATTAAGTCTCTTTTCCTCTTTCATTGCTAGACTCAAGAAGGAACTTTAGCATAGACTTGACCAAGAATTAAAAAGGACTTTTATGTCTATTGTGTATGAGTGCAGAATGTAGGGAGCTCTCTTGAAAATAGGGCGTAGAGTTCCCACACATCTTTACTTTAGAAAATTGTGTAACTCGTGTTTGTGTGTGCGTGTGTGTATGTGTGTGTGTGTGTGTGTGTGTGAATAGACAAATTCTGGTTGGTAATGTTAGCCTTTCAAAACCCTCTAATTACTTTAAAGCTCTCTATTGGACAAGGACTTCTGGACTTTATTGCGAGTTTTAATAGGTTTTGGGCCACTTATTCTTCTACCTTCAGAGGGCAGTAGAGAGTAGGAACCAAAGAGAAAATGCCTTTCTTTCTGTCTTTGCTTTCTGTATTTAAATAAAATACAGACATGTGGTCTCCACAGAGAATTTAAGTAAAAAGGTACATGCTACACAAGTTTTAAAAGGTAAATGAAAATAAAGCATAAAAAGTAAAGAAAATAAAATTATGTCAATAAGTTGCAATGGGAGAAATAAAACAGTTAAAAACAATTTTTGACTGGAGTGTTGCTAAGTTGAATAAAGTATGCAGTAGAGTATGCACAGATATAAAACTTTATTTTTTTAATAAAACAATTATTGCATTATATATAATGTTGAGGTGAAGTAGGTTGTGTAGTCTGCTTCAAATAGAGGGGGAAAGAACACAGTGTTTAGTTGGCTTCAGAAGAAAGTGGTGTTTTCTGAAACAAAAGAGTGCTTTGCTTTGTGAGTATGTTAAGAAATCACTGCCTGGGCAGGAGCAGTTCTCAGACAGCGACTATGCTAAGAGGGGACCACAAGGATAGTGGGCTCATTGTGAATGCATTTTGGGCCCTCTGAGATGGTACAATAATTGAATTAGAGTTATTTTAAGATGCTTAGTTTGTTCAAGTTGCTACTCACATTTTGCCATTCAAAAATTTTTTCACAGTCATAAAAAATTTGAGAACCACTTCTAAAGATCTTTTTACAGTGGGTACAAAGCTTCCTGGTTGTAAAAAGGAAAGAAAAGAAAGTGGAAACTGCATTGTCTTTCCTAGTTCTTTTCTTAGATTTAGCTCCCAAATGAAAAAAGGGTCAGGGACACAGCTCCGTGATAGAATGCATACTTCTCATGCATAAGGCCCCGGGTGCAGCCCCTGACATCACACATACACAGAGAGATGCAAAATGAGCTCAATATGGGGGATGTGTTAATTCAAAGAAGTGCAATTAGAAGACAGAGAGAGACTGAAAGAAATCTAGCCCTCTGTTCAAAGCTTAGAGATCTGAATGTTTAGGGTTGTGACAATACAGGAGAGGAAGATGGCTGCTGGGATCCTAACCTTGATGTAAGTACACCCTCTACATTTTATTTTTTGTAAGAAAGAAAGGAACTGGAATCAGATTTGATGTACTAGAGAAAGAAGAATATACCATTTTTATGGTCTTTGGGCATTATAACTAAGAAAAGTTTATCTTGAATTCAGCAGGAAATAAATATAGAGCTTTTAATAATGAATTATTCACATACACCTAAATCTTCAGTTGCATTTGCTTGAGCTGGAAAAGAGAGAGTAGTATTATCCAATGTCAGCTCCCTAATTGTTTGCAAGTGAGGTGAAAAAAATATTGCAGATCTTGAGCCAGGACATTTCATATATATATGTATATATCACTGTATCACTGTCATCCCGTTGTGCGTCGATTTACTTGAGCGGGCACCAGTAACGTCTCTATTCCTCCCAGCCCTGAGATTTTAGCAGCCTCTCCTTACTCGTCTTTCCCAACGATTGGAGACTCTTTCAGGGTCAGGGGAATGAGACCTATTGTTACTGTTTTTGGCATATCAAATACGCCATGAGCAGCTTGCCAGGCTCTGGCCATGCAGGCGGGATACTCTCGATAGCTTTCTGGGCTCTCCAAAAGGGAAAGAGGAATTGAACCCAGGTCTGCCGCATGCAAGGTAAATGCCCTACCCGCTGTGCTATCCCAGAGGTATGTGTGTGTGTGTGTGTGTGTGTGTGTGTGTGTGTGTGTATGTATATATATGTATATATATATATATATGTATGATTTGTTGCCCACTCTCTGAACTCCATCAAATATGGTGTGGTAATTATACATATATATGTATATAAGTTGTATATATATATATGTATAAAACTTGGATCACTGTGACCTTATACTATCATTTCCCCCCCATCCCTCCCCCCAGCTTGGCCCAGAATGGCCCCTTAGAACAAAAAAGAGATAAGATAAAGAAAGATAATGGAGCTGAAGAAAAATGTTTTGTGTTCTTTTCCTCCTAACATGAGGACAGTATTTGGAAGGGGTGCCATCTGGAAAGCCTGAACTAAACCAAACTAGGGGACATGGCTGAGCACAGGTAAGGCTGTGGCCAAGACAATTTTTCATAAATGAAATAATCAGGATCAGACCAGATCTAGGCAATGTTTTTCTTAGTCACCAACTGGCTCTCTCTTCAGAAGATGTCCCTGCCTCCTTCCTCTTTTGGACTTTGTGCCTCTGTAACAGCATTTCCAGAACTCATTCAAGGCCTGAACTCTGACTCCTTGTTTCCTTCCTCCTTCTAAGCTGCAATCAAAAGAGTAATATGTTTAGCTGTATTCTACTGGGGTGTGATGTTAATTAAAGTAATTTTCATTAAGTTGTGAATGAAACTTAACCTTCTTTAAAAGTATATTTGCATTTTAATAGTTTCTTAACACATTAATCTCTAACTGGTTGAAAGTGGGAGTTAACTTTTTGTGGGTAGAGAAGGGTGGGAAAGTGATCTCTTCAAGTTTAAAAAGAGGAACTGCTATTCCCAGAGCCTCCGGATTCTCACTCCTCTGTCACTCTTCAATACAAATCAACAATGCATTGCTCCCTGAATCTTTTCATTCCAAAAGGATTTTTAGTTTCAAGTCAATGGACACATTTCTGTCCCTCCTTAACCATTCTGTACCGTATTCATGTTGAGATACTGCCTTTCCTGGCAGACTTGGTTTTTCTTCTTTCTCTTTTGGGTACACAAATTTCCTTCATTGAACCTCCTCCTCTGTGTCCTCTAAGTCAGTTTTACCTTGACCCAGCTTTGGCTCTTGGTTTGCTTACTATCTACTCTCCTATAAACTCTCCCCACTCCCATGGATTCAATTTCCACTCATTTATCCATACACTCCATGTTGTTGGGCACTGGTGGTGTGCCAAATACTGTTCAAAGCAATGTGAGGAGAGCTGTGAACAAAACCAGAGTCCTGTGTTTTATAAAGCTATTATACAAACTGGGAGAAATGGATAATGCACAGATGAACATCTCAATAATGTCAGTAGTAATAAGTGCTAGAAATAAAAACAGAGTAGGATAAAGTTTGGGATAGTACAACAGTGTGATTGGGAGGCCTTTTGGAGAGATGATACCTGCATAGAGTCTGAATGAGTGAGGGGTCATTATGCTTATAAGACTCAAATTTATCTCTTGGATGTTAACACTTACTTGATGTCCCACATGGATGTCCACTGGGTACTGGAAAGTTAATATGTCTAAGTCAACTCCTTATCATCAAACAACTTCTTTTCTCTTTCTCTTTTGTCCCTTATTTCTGTGCATGGTGTCACTAGCTCTCTCCCGAGACAAGAACCTGAATCTTTGTTGCATCCTGTTCATTCTCCAAATTTTAGCTGTGGGAAGTTTCACCTTATGTGAACATTCCTTTCCTGCTCTTTTTGAAATCAGAATTTGGCTTCCTAGCCTTCTTTACAACTAGGATTCAGTCATGCTAATTTGTTATCCTCAAGCAACAAGACTAAATTTGGAAGAAAACAAAGTGTAAAAAAACAAAAGAAACAAACAACAACAACAAAAAACAGGATCTGCATGGAGCTTTTATTTCTCTTGTAGGCAGGAAGATGGCAGGGAGTAGAAAGTGCTCTACTCTGTGACCTATAGTCTCCACCCCTCTGCTTGTGTATTAAAGTTGACCTCTTGGACTGGGGAGTTAACTCAAGGGACTGGAATGAATGCATTACATGTGAGAAGACAGATTATAATCCCTGAAAATGCATGGTCCCTGATAGACAAACTCTCTAGCTATTGAGATCTCTCTTTATTTAGGTAGCATCTAAGTTATTTAATTAATATGGATAAAGAAGTAACCCCTGAGCAGCCACCAGAAGTGGCCAAAATCCCCAAACAAAAACTCTTCTCTCCAACAAAAAGGAAGGGAAAAAGAGAGATCTCAAGGTTTTTGGTTGTTGTTGCTTGTTTGATTGTTTTGTTTGGGGTGTGGGGGTCACACCTGGTTGTGTCCAGGGCTTATTCCTAGCTCTGTTCTCAGGGATCTCTCTTAGCAGGGCTCGCAGGACCATATGGAGTGCCAGGAATCGAACCTGTGGTGGCTGCATGTAGGCAAACTTCCTACGTGCTGTCTTAATGTCTATTTGCTAGACATAAAGATTGTATGGCAGAAAATTCAGAGAAATGGGTATTGTTTAGAAATTAATATTTCTATAGTCTCAAAAATAAAAAGTGAAAACAGGATTGATAGTACAGTGGGTGAGGCATTTGTCTTCCATACTCTGACCTGGGTTTCATCACCAGACCCCATATGATCTCCCAAGACCTGACAGGAATGATCCCTGAACACTGAGCCAGAAGTAAGGCCTGAGCTCTGCTGAGTGTGACCCAAAACAAAATAAAACAAAACAAAATGAAAGTTAAAACTTAGGAATAACATTTGCACCATTTCACACTAAGATGACTTTTTTTTTTTAAAGAAACCATAAGATCAACAGTGTCCAAGTCAAAATCTTAACTGTTAACAGGTAGTTTGTGGCAAAGATGACTAAAAATAATTAAGCAAATTTAAATTTGTGTATACAAATGAGCTACTTTTTTCTGTTGAGACTATCATTTGTCTTACCCAAGAGGCAATGACCTGAATTGGATGTCTGAATATAACTTATGCAGGAATAGTTCTGTAAATGCATTTAAATAAACTATAAAGATATTTAGGGCTGGAGCAATAGCACAGCGGAAGGGCTTTCACCTTTCATGCGGCTGACCCGTGTTTGATCCCTCTGCCCCTCTTAGAGAGCCCGGCAAGCTACTGAGAGTATGGAGCCTGCACGGCAGAGCCTGGCAAGCTAACAGTGGCGTATTCAGTATGCCAAAAACAGTAACAAGTCTCACAATAGAGATGTTACTGGTGCCCACTCGAACAAATCGATGAGCAACAGGATGATAGTGACAGTGACAGTAAAGATATTTGATAAATATAGTATTTATACTAAAAAATAAAGAAACCACAAATATTGATGAGGATATAGAGAAATTCAAACTTTTGTACATTACTGGTGGGAATGTAGCATGGTGCATCTGCTCCAAAAAAGTTTTGTGGTTCCTCAAAAAGTTAAACATGGAATTACCAGATGACTAAACAATTAAAAAATAATTTAAAGTGATTGAGGAGAAGGACTCAGATATTTATACACCAGTATTCATAGTACCATTATCCATACTACTCAAGAGATGAAAACAACCCAAATGTCCCTCAACAAAATGATAAACAAAATGGTATGTACATATAGTGGAGTATTAGGTAGTCGTTAAAAGTAATGACATGATATATGTTACAACATGGATGAACCTTGAAGATATTATTCTAAGTGAGATGAATCAAACACAAAAGGAGGTACATTGCATGGTTCCATCTAAAATAGAAAAAATCATGGGAAAAGAAAATTGATGGAAGGGTATGAGGATCTGGAGGGAAGGGGGAAGAGGGAATATGTAGTTATTGCTTAATAGGTACAGAGTTTCTCTTTGGGATCATAAAACATTTGGGGAATAATTAAAGATAGTTGCAATATACTATGAGTATACTACCTGGGCCCACTTCGAGCACATTGAAATATTCATAGATCTAAGTATAGTTTAACTTAGATTGCTCTCTAATATTGGGATTATATAACACAAAAGCAGAAGACTTTTTTGTGGTATAGTCAACCAAAAATCCATGTTTTCTCTGAGAGAATTTAAATGTCGGCTTCTGAATTTATGTTTTGTGTCCTTTCTGCAGAGGAATCTTCATTGAATGTTGACTCAAACAGAGCAATAATGGACTTCTTGAAAATCTTTTTGAAGTCCTCTCCAGTAAATAGGTAAAGTGTGGGAGAAAAAAGAGCATTGAAAGAAGTGGTTATCAATGTAAGTATTAGAAACAGCAGTGAAAGGTGTGACTGAGACTGATCGCTAGTGAGTCTTAAGCCCTTGTATATATGGTAGGGCATCCAACATACAAAGAAAGAGATAATGGCAGTCACCATGACTCTAAAAGGCTTATTGGACTTAATCCGGCTCCTCTCTTTTACCTTGTTGTTGATTCTTTCATAACAAAAGGTTATGATGAAGAAAGGCAGAAGAAATCCCACCAAGAAGCGGCCAATGAAACAGGCTAGGTGAATCTTTTTGCTTAATGTTTCCATCTTTTCATGTTCCCCTTTTGTAAACACAACATAGTTATTTTGGCAGGTCACAGTTTTGTCATCATTTTCATGTGTTACTCTGAAAAATAAGTAGGGCATGCTGAGGGCCATGGCAGAGATCCAGATTCCCAGGATGATGATGGAGGCGTTTCTTGGGGTTCGGTGCAGCTGTGACCACACTGGGTAAAGAACTAGAAGGTAACGATCTACACTGATGGCCGAGAGGAAGAAAACAGAGGTGAACATCCCCAGGGACAAAGTGCTGTTAACAACCTTGCACATGACAATTCCAAATCTCCAGTGATTATCTTGAAGGTAGGAGGTGGCGACAAATGGCAGAGTAAATGCTGACATGAAGTATGAAAGAATGAGATGAAAAAATAGGAGAATATTGACCGTCCTTTTCATCTTGAATCTTAACACCCATAGGTAGAGACCATTGATGATAGTACCAACCAAAAATGATGTGAACAATAAAGGGACAGCGAACATTTTGGCAGGCTCTGGAAAGAGAGTACTGTTTCTCCCCAAAGTAGCGTTATGGATCAGGTAATCAGAAGAGTTGATCAGATTCATAGTTACCTGTGTAGTGAGAACTGAAAATAACAACAGCAGTAGCGTCAATAACAAAACAAAGAATAAAGAAACAAAAATTAGAAAATTTGTATAGTGATAGGTAAAATAAATAAATGTTCATTTATTGCACTCAGGGCTCACTCTTGGTGAGTTCAGGGGACCTTATGGGGTGCCATGGGGCAAATTCTGGTCTACTGTGTGCAAGACAGACAGTAGAGCCCTACCAGTTGTATTCTCTGTCCAACCCCTGTACTGTCTCTCCAGGCCCTCAGGGGCCATTCTTGGTGGTATCTGTGGGATCATATCTGGTGCTGGGGATCAACCCACCGTTGAATGTGTGCAAGGCAAGCATCTTAACCTTGTATTATCTCTATGGCTGCAAAATGACAATATTTAAAAATGGAAAACATAACAATATTTATATAGCCATATAAAGTACATACTTTTCTAAGATCCATAGTTTCATCTTTTTGTGTGTGTTTATGCTATACCCAGCTGTGCTCAGGGTTATTCCTGGATCTGTGTTTAGGAATCGTTCCTGGCAGGGCTCAGAGGACCATATGGAGTGCTGGGGATCAAACCTCAGTCTGCTGCTCACAAGACAAGCACCCTACCCAGAGTTCTCTCTACCCCTTACTTTTATCTGAGAGAATTAAACTAAGGCTAATTGAGTATCAAACATTTGCATACTATAGCTGAAACTAATGTTACAAAGAAATAAGAAATAAAGTTTGAGTAACTTAGAGAGCTACATATCATCTCTAAACGTTTTCTAAAGCCTGCCATTCCTGGATAGGCACATCTCAAATAAGGTACTGTAAGATCAATTTTACTTGTCTAAGATTTGGTACTGATGGTTGCTAGTGGCATTGAATTAACAAAAATAACACCAACTGATGGACATTAGTAATCATGAGAAGCTATAATTAGATTTTTCCCATGAACTAATTATATATAATAAATGCTTTAATCTAGCTTGCTAGCACTCAGCAAATAATAGTAAGAAGAGATACTCATAGGGAGCCCTAAGGCACAGTAAGATTCTGAAGTGCCTTCAAAATCATTAATGAAAGAGGATAGTGTGGTGTAGAATGTGGTAGTAATTTCTTCTCACTTGAGGGGAAAGAGGGAGGGCTGTCAAGAATGGATATTTACTCAACA
Source organism: Sorex araneus (assembly GCF_027595985.1). Classification (NCBI taxonomy): domain Eukaryota; kingdom Metazoa; phylum Chordata; class Mammalia; order Eulipotyphla; family Soricidae; genus Sorex; species Sorex araneus. The sequence continues at coordinate 66,070,180 of NC_073304.1, read as the reverse complement.
TTTGTTATATTAGGAAATTTACGTGAAAATTATTTCTTTATTCCTCATAAAAGCAAATATTTAACAGAGGGATAATTGGCTCGAAAGGTCAAATTTATTTTCTTTTTTTTTGTTGTTTTTGGGTCATACCCAGCGATGCACAGGGGTTACTCTTGGCTTTGCACTCAGAAATTGCTCCTGGCGGTGCTAGGGAACCATATGGGATGCTGGGAATCGAACATGGGTTGGCTGCATGCAAGACAAACGCCCCACCCACTGTACTATTGCTCCAACCTCCAAATTTATTTTCTATCAGCATCTCCCACCACACTTCCATGGGGCAGATGGGGAACCTTGTCAGTGTCTTATGTTGCTTCTTTAAAAACTGGTAATTTGTGTGTGATACTTTGACAATGTTCTTTGAGTCAGGATATTTGTGTATCCAAAACATTCCATTCCTTGAAAAATTATTCCTATAGTTTTGAAAATATAAACCTGAGCATGTTTTGGAAAAGAGCTATTTTAACAGAATCAGATCAACAAATTGGCTTTTGATAGATTGGATAAATCAATGGAAATTACTAATGATGCTTTTTTTACTAAGCAGAAATATTCTAGAATTTATATGGGGAAGAAATAAAATAACTTTTTATTGAAACTATCACTGTATCACTGTCATCTCATTGCTCATCGATTTGCTTGAGCAGGCACCAGTAAAGTCTCCATTGTGAGACTTGTTGTTATTGTTTTTGGCATATCGAATACACCACGGGTAACTTGCCAGGCTCTGCCGTGCTACTCTCAGTAGCTAGCTAGGCTCTCTGAGAGGGGTGGAGGAATTGAACCTGGGTCAGCCATGTGCAAGGCAGTCCACTGAAACTATAGCTGCTGCAAATTAATCTAATTTTCTAAGGGAATTAAACTTTTACTTTCCTTTAAAATAGAAAAATGGCCTCTCTTTAAGAAAATTTCTGAGTAGTCTGTTTTGGGAATTAAAAGGGAAGATCAAGGACAGGGAATAGGAAGACCATGATGACTAAGGGTGTGAGGCCCTGGATAAGGCTATGTGAAAGTTCTGGGTACTTGAATAGAGGGACAAGGAATGAAGATCGTCTTCAGGGATGGGGACATATGTAAACAGCAGGAACTTAGGAGGTTTGAATAAAAAGTGTCAATGACATGTTCTGAGAAGAAGAACTTTTAAACTGGAAAATATCTAATCTGCTTGCATCCATTAACTATGCTTTGGGATGTGTCACAGTATAATGTCTCTTCTACTTGGTCACAGCTATCTTGTACTGGCTGCACTAGAGACAAAGAGTTGTATGCCCTATTTGTGCTGGAGTGGGATGGATGGAAGAAAACAGAAGCTGGAGATGAGATGGGACTAAGATGAACATGGTGGAAACTGCACAGCTATTGAGGCATTAGTAGACAAGGAGAAACAATGTCCCATGGAGAACTTCAGCTACTGTGTGTATGGTCTGTATGTTTTTATCTATGTGTGTGTGTGTGTGTCTCTATGTGAATATACGCATGCGTATATTTGACACATACATTTGTGTTGTGTATGTGGGTAAATAGTCTCTATGTATATTTGTATTGTGTCTCTATAGTTTGTATTTGTAGCCAAGGTGTGTGTATGGAGTGTATATACACGTCCTAATTGTTTATCTGTAGTATATATATATTTATGTAAGTACTTTATGATCCATGTTTATTTTTTGTTTGATTATGGTCATTATATGGTATGTGGGGTAATTATGTATATGTTTGTGGTCTATGTACATGTATTGTGTGTGTTTTTGTGCATGAGTATGCTTGGTTTCTTTGAATATAGACATATGAGAAATTGGAAACCTGAATTATAGGGTAGATTTTTTTTTATTGTGTGGCTGCAATAATATATAGGATTTAAGCAAAATCATGTTGGTGTTTTTCCTTAATGTCATATAGTATTCTAGAAACCTAACACATATTGAGGAGATATTTTTCATCACTAAACATCATTTAAAATTGTTTTAAAGTTCTTGAGTATAAATTAATAGGGCAGAGGTTATGCTCTGGTAGTACATAATTCTAGGTTTTGATCCTGCTTCTACCATTATCCACTTTATAACCTTCAACTTTTTACTCTGAGTCTTTTTCAACTTGCTTTTGTGAACAAAGTGAGGTAATTCATAAAACTCACTCAATTACTTTCAAGTGACATAAGTACTCACCTACCTTCAAGGGACATAATAAGTACTCAGTAACTTTTTGCCTATATTTTGCCCAACTTACTATATTAAGCCAGAAAGAGCCTTGTTTTGCCCTTGTAAAGGAACAAGCCACATTTCTTTTCTCCTCAATGACAAAAACCTCAGATTTAGAATTATTTTGAGATGTTGCTGTAGAGTGATATCCTTTGGCAAAGTGGCTTTTAAAAAGACCCCATCTCTGCATGGGTGCATCAAGTCACCATAAAGAAGGAAGCCATTAGACCATGAATGTGGGGGCATATTCTAATGGCCACATTAAGATCTATTCACATGATAGCATTAAGAGAATACCCTGCTGATCTAGGGAATCTTACCTTGGATTTATATCTTCATGCCAGATGGTTTGGGTAGGTCAGAGCGAATCTACATCTGTGATCTACGTTACCGTCAGCAACTGTCTTCTTGTTAATGCGATTCCCCAATGTGCAACCTATTGTTTAAATAGTGAGGCCTTCTTGCTCTTTTCAGTTCCTCTTCTGTAAAGGGAACTGCTATCCAAAGTGGAGGTAGGCTGAAGATTACTTCTTCAAATCATTTCTCCATTTCAACATTCCATGAACAAGGACAAACCCTCGACCTTGTATTACAAGACTTACCAACAAACAGTGGGGGAAGGAATGGCAGAAAATAAAGACCAGAGATGACATGAATACAGGAGCTAAGTTAGGATCATGGGCACTTGGTGGCAATAGGATGAAATAACTTGTACATGAGTACCATAACCTTAAAGACTATTGCAAACACATTATCTAAACTCTAATACTTTTTAAAACATGTCACTGTCACTGTCATCCCATTGCTCATCGATTTGTTCGAGTGGGCACTAGTAACGTCTCTCGTTGAGAGACTTATTGTCACTGTTTTTGGCATATCCAATACGCATGGGTAGCTTGTCAGGCTCTGCCGTGTGGGCTCCATACTCTCAGTAGCTTGCCGGGCTCTCCAAGAGGGGCGGAGGAATCGAACGTGGCTTGGCCGAGTGAAAGGCGAAAGCCCAACCGCTGTGCTATCGCTCCAGCCCCTTTTTAAAACATAGAATGAAAAAATCCATAGAGTTCCATATTTCAAGTATATAAGCTTGTTTTAATGTCCAAATATGAGTTAAAAATGATCTTGTCTTGGGTGATTATGTCACTAGGTACCTACTCGCTCCATTCTAGCAAGTTCATTAGCATAAGAATACTTGGTTTAGGATACCTAGGGAGTTGGTATACCTAGAGAGGCATAGGATAAAAACCAACCCAGACACTAGAAATGAGCTACCTAATCTCGTTGGAAAGAAAATGATTGGCAAAGAAAACTTAAACACTGAATTTCATGTTAAAGTGAAATGTATCAGGGTAGGCCAAAAATTAATATTATTTAATGGGGAAGCATGATAACTGAATGATCTGTATTTGTGCAATTGTTGAAAGTGGCTGGAAACAACAGAATTGGTTCCCCTTTCCTAGAAGACAATTTTATTATAAGAACTCCTGTAACACACACGACACCTGTATGAAGTGACTGAGTTCTACATTTTCTTTTTTTTCTTTTATTGAATCACCATGTGGAAAATAACAATGCTTTGAGGCTTAAATCTCAGTTATACAACGCTGAAACAACCATCCCTCCACCACCAAAAAAAAAAACCCCAGTATACCTCCCACCCCCTCACCCCCCACCCTCGCCTGTGTAACTGATAAATTTCACTTTACTTTCTCTTTACTTTGGTTACATTCAATATTTCAACAAAAAAATTCACTATTATTGTTAGGAGTTCCCCACTAGAGTCATACCTGCTGTGAAGAGAAATGAGGTCTATCGCGGCCTGCGGTTTTGGATTTCTGTATTTTAGCAACTAAGTCCAGGGAAATGTCCTCCAGAAATTGGATCATTGCAAGCTTGTAACTCTCATCTGTGGTCCTCATAATATGGCGGTCACCACGCTCTCCCCACACCACCCCCCCCCCCCCCCCCGCAAGGAAAAGGCGAGCGAGAAAAACCTTTCCCCTCCTAGGCCGGCATGGGGCCACGGCTTAGTTCTCAGTCTGGAGACATTTTGCAAGGAGCTGCTGGTACCAAAAGTAGTTTAGCTGGCCTCTGGAATCATGCTAGTGCAGCTGCGGTGGGGCCGCACATGTGCAGCTCCCGGGATCACATCTCGGTGAAGAGCGGGGCCGGTGCTGCCCACCTTCCTGAGAATACCCTCGCATCCCGTTCTACATTTTCTTTTTTCTCTCTCTCTAACCCAGCTCTGAGATCTGGAGCATCAGCCACAGTGCTGATCGTAGTGTCCTGGTTTCTGTCCTGCAGCCTTTTTGTCTGTATCTTAGTGCTGCAGTGAATATGTACATCAAAGCCACAGTGTGACTGCAGTGGTGACCTTAGGAATCGGTTGCTAATCTGTGTTAGAATTTTCAAGTTCTCACAACTACTGTATCCTGATTGAAAATAGGTTTAAATACCTGAAGCTACTAAATGGGCCTGAGGGTGGGTAGGGTGGGTTGGGGTAGACTGGTAGGGACACAAGGAAAGTGATAGAAGGATTTTGGTATTTTGATGGTGGTGATGATGGAGTAACTTTGTATGCAAAAGCATAAACTTCAACACTATTATAAACAATGGTACCTGAATAATAAAAAAAATAAAAGACAGAAGATAACTCAAAAGGCTAGAGCATGGGCTTTGCATGCAGGAGGACTGGCTTCAATCCCTTATCACTGTATCACTGTAATCCCATCGATCATCTATTTGCTTGAACCAGTAATGTCTCCATTCATCCTAGCCCTGAGATTTTAGCAGCTTCTCTTTACTCATTCTTCCCAACTGTGCCACATTGGAGGCTCTTTCAGGGCAAGGGGAATGAGACCCATCATCGTTACTGTATTTGGCATATCGAATATGCCATGGAGAGCTTGCCAGACGCTGCCGTGCAGGCAGGATGTTCTCGGTAGCTTGCCAGGTTCTCTGAGAGGGAGAACTAGGCTATAAGAGGTCCAAGAGCCTTGCTTTATAGTCTCTGGATATAGGCCATTGATGGGATTATACGGCGCAGGGGCAGTTTGTGGATGTGGCTGCCAAGCTACTGGAAAATCGGGGGTCTGGGTGGAGGAGGTCTAGTCCTGATCCAAGCAGGCTTGGAGATCTCAGCCCCAGGTCCCACACACCTGGGTACCTCTGCCAGTTCCTTCATGTGTGAGGTTCATGCAAACGTGCGGAGAGGGGCTTTGAGCATAGCTGTGGCTGGGTTCTGGAGTTCTTCGGCTGCCAGGGCTCTGCTTGGGGCAGGGAGGGAAACTCAACCCGTCCCACTCCCAGGGGACCCAGTGAAGACAGTCAGGCACAGGGGCAAGAGATTCTGCCTTGCCCTCATACCAAAAATAAGTAAATAAATAGGACAATAAGGAAATACTACTGACCAAAAAATAGATTTAAATTTTAGTTTTTATTTCAACTGTTTTGATTTTTTTTTGGGGGGGGGTCACGCTTGGCTGTGCTCAGGGGTTCTTCCTAGCTCTGTGCTCAGAGTAACCTGAGGTGCTTGGGGGACCTGTATAGTGATAGCAATTCAAACTGGGGTCAGTGGGGTGCAAGGCAAGAGTCTTTTTTTTTAAATTTATTTATTAGTGAGTCACAGTGAGGGTACAGTTACAGATTTATACATTTTCGTGCTCATGTTTCCTTCATACAAAGTTCGAAAACCCATCCCTTCACCAGTGCTCATTCTCCAACACAAATAAACCCAACATCCCTCCCCCCTAATCCTATCTCCCCCCTCCCCCCCCACTGTGGCAGGGTATTCCCTTTTGTTCTCTCTCTCTAATTAGGTGTTGTGGTTTGCAATAGAAGTGTTGAGTGGCCATTGTGTTCAGTCTCTAGTCTACATTCAGCACACTTCACCCTTCCCCCGCATGGCCTCCAACCACATTTTGCTTGGTGTTCCCTTCTCTATCTGAGCTGCGTTTTTCTCAGAATGTGAGGCCAGCTTCCAAGCCATGGAGTCAACCTCCTGGTACTTATTTCTACTAGTATTGGGTGTTAGTCTCCTACTCTGTTATTCTATATTCCACAGATAAGTGCAATCTTTCTATATCTGTCTCTCTTTCTGACTCATTTCACTTAGCATGATACTTTCCATGTTGATCCACTTATATGCAAAGTTCATGACCTCATTTTTTCTAACAGCTGCATAGTATTCCATTGTATAGATGTACCAAAGTTTCTTCAATCAGTCATCTGTTCTAGGGCACTCAGGTTTTTTCCAGATTCTGGCTATTGTAAATAACGCTGCGATGAACATATGAGTGCAGATGTCATTTCGACTATACTTTTTTGCTTCTCTGGGATATATTCCCAGAAGTGGTATTGCTGGGTCAAATGAGAGCTCAATTTCTAATTTTTTGAGAATCTTCCATATTGTTTCCCAAAAGGGCTGAACCAGTCGGCATTCCCACCAGCAGTGTAGAAGGGTCCCTTTCTCCCCACATCCTCTCCAACAGCGGTTGCTTTTGTTCTTTTGGATGTGTGCTAGTCTCTGTGGTGTGAGGTGGTATCTCATGGTTGTTTTGATCTGCATTTCCCTGATGATTAGTGATGTAGAGCACTTTTTCATGTGCCTTTTGGCCATTTGTATCTCTTCCTTGGGAAAGTTTCTGTTCATTTCTTTGCCCCATTTTTTGATGGGGTTGGATGTTTTCTTCTTGTAGAGTTCAACCAGTGCTTTATATGCCATTGATATTAACCCCTTATCTAATGGGTATTGTGTAAATATCCTTTCCCATTCTGTAGATAGTCTTTGTATTCTGGTCACTGTATCTTTTGCGGTGCAGAAGCTTTTTAGTTTAATGTAGTCCCATTTGTTGATCTCTGTTTCCACTTGGTTGGCCAGTTCCGTGTCATCTTTGAAGATACCTTTATCTTCAATATCGTGGAGGGTTTTGCCGACCTTGTCTTCAATGTACCTTATGGTTTGTGGTCTAATGTTGAGGTCTTTAATCCATTTTGATCTGACTTTTGTGCATGGTGTCAGGTCAAGGTCTAAGCCCATTCTTTTGCATGTGGTTGTCCAGTTGTGCTAGCTTTCCTTGCTCCACTTCACATCTCTTGCTCCCTTATCAAAGATTAGATGATCATACATTTGGGGTTGTGTGTAGGGATATTCCACCCTGTTCCATTGGTCTGCAGCTCTGCCTTTGTTCCAGTACCATGCTGTTTTAATTGTTACCGCCTTGTAGTAAAGTTTGAGGTTGGGGAGGGTGATGCCTCCCATCATCTTTTCCCAAGAATTGTTTTAGCTATCCATGGGTGTTTGTTGTTCCATATGCATTTTATGATTGCTTGATCTGTTTCTTTGAAGAATGTCATGAGTATCCTTATAGGGATCGCGTTGAATCTGTATAATGCTTTGGGGAGTATTGCCATTTTGACAATATTGATTCTCCCTATCCATGAACAGGGTATATGTTTCCATTTCCTCGTGTCCTCTTTTATTTCATGGAGCAGCATTTTATAGTTTTCTTTGTAGAGGTCTTTTACTTCCTTGGTTAAGCTGATTCCAAGGTACTTGATTTTCTGGGGCACGATTGTGAATAGGATTGCTCTTTTCATGTCCCTTTCCTCTGCCTCATTGTTTGTGTATAGGAAGGCCATGGATTTTTGGGTATTGATTTTGTAGCCTGCAACTTTACTATATAAGTCTATTGTTTCTAAGAGTTTCTTTGTAGAGACTTTAGGCTTCTCTAGGTATAGTATCATATCGTCTGCAAAAGTGAGAGTTTGGTTTCTTCCTTTCCTATCTGGATGCCCTTAATCTCTTTTTCTTGTCTAATGGCTATCACAAGTACTTCCAGTACTATATTGAAGAGAAGTGGTGAGAGTGGGCATCCTTGTCTTGTGACAAGGCAAGAGTCTTAATCCCTGTACTATCTCTCTGACCTTGAATCCTTTTGGAACTACGACCTTTAAACTAAATATTTACTTCCTTTGCTACAGGATAAATGTACATTTTCAAATTGCTAGTACATTTTACACACGTTTTCTTGTCAGCATTTTATACCTTTTGGATTAATTTAAAAATCTAGAAGATATTGTTTGGCCCAACTTGAGACACTATATATATAAACCCATAATTTTATTTTTAGAAGTACTTTTATTTAGACACTGGTACTTATAAGGCTATTAATAATAGAGTTTCAGGCACTGATATACCTACTCCAAAACCACCAATAAAATATCAACTTTTCTCCACCAATGACCCAAGTTTCTCTTCCACTTCCCAGCCTACCTACCTATTAAATTCATTAAAAATTTTAATAATTATTGTTTTTGACACATGTTTATAATAATGTTAGTTCTTGCAATTTTGATGTATACATCTACTTCACCCTATAGCATCAAAGTGTTCAAGGCCCCTGGTAACAATGCTCCTATTTACCACCAGTCTATCTCCTCTTCCCTCATCCCAGTTTTCCTTACCCCCCTTCCTTTGCACTCTCATTTCTGTAATACAGGGCCAAGAGTTTGCCCCAGTGAGACCTTTTAATTCCTTGTTTTGTATTTCTCTGACTTACTTCACTTAATATGACATGCTCGGGGCCGGAGCGATAGCACAGTGGGTAGGGCGTTTGCCTTGCACGCGGCCGACCTGGGTTCGATCCCCGGCATCCCGTATGGTCCCCCAAGCATCGCCAGGAGTAATTCCTGAGTGCAAAGCCAGGAGTAATCCCTGAGCATCGCTGGGTGTGACCCAAAAAGCAAAAAAAAAAAAAATATGACATGCTCTAGTTTTATCCATATTGCAGCAAACTGCATGATTTCATCCTTCTTTTTGGCTACATAGTATTCCATTAATGCATTTCATACCCCAACTTCTTACTAATTCGCCTGTCATTTCATTGGACATTTGGGTTGTTTCTGTATCCTGCTATAGTATTGTGTTGCAATTAATATAGGTGTGCATGTATCTTTTTGAACTGGTGTTTTTGTGATTTGAGGCTAAATGCCAAGGAAAGTAATAGCTGAATCATGTTGGAGCTTTAGTAAATTTTTTTTGAGAAATTTCCTTATTGTTTTCCATAAAGGCTGATTTCCCTAATAATCAGTAATGACAAATGTTTCTTCATATATTTATTATGCATCTATATGTCCCCTTTGTAGAAGTGTTGGTTCAACTCTACCAATTTTTGATGGGGTTGTTGATTTTTCTCTTTGATGTTGAGTTTTGTGAGAGCTTTATATATGCTGGTATTAGCATTTATCTGATGTATTGTGTGTAAATAACTTGTCCCATTCAGTAGGTAGACACACTGACTTTAAAGATTGACTGAGGGCCAATTAATAGTACAATGGGTCTTAAGAGTGTCTGTTTTTCACTTGATCAACCCAGGTTCAATCCCAGGACCCTATAAGGTTCTCTGAGCCTATAAGGAGTGATCACTTAGTATAGAAATTCAGTGATCCCTGAGTAAACTCTGAGCACCTCCACTTGTGTCTCCTCAAAAACAAAACAACTAACGGAGACATAAAGAAGTGAAGTGATTTATAACAGATTCGTACTAAGAACCAAGGGCTCCTATCATTGCTTCATACAATTTCATTTATATTTTTAAAAGCACAGAGGTTAGAAGGGTGGATTTCAGAGAGAAAGCTCAATGAGGGAGAGCAGGAGCCCAAGTTTCGAATGCAGGCAACTGGATCCTTAGTGCTATCTGTTTTCAAGAACTGTTGGAAGCAACCCCTGGCATGAACCTGGAGTAATTCCTGAGCATCGTTGGTGTAGTCCCCAAACCAAACCAAAACTATAACAATGATAACAAAATCCCCAAACCAAATCAACCAAGCAACCAACAGCAAAAATGGAATTTGGATCAGGTTCTTCCTCTTCCCCACCCAATCTCACTCTTTTCCAGTTTGACAGTTAGTCAAAGTGATAACAACTTTATTAGCTAAGTGAGGAACTAGAGTTTTAATCCCCTTTCTTCCTCCCATATGGTCAAGGACTAGACTTACCATTCGATAATCCAAATTTTAATTCTTCCATAATTGTCCTCAGAAATATGAACCCATTCGGGTTAGAAGATGTGTACCAAAAGTAGACTATAGACTAAACATGATGGCCACTCAATATCTCTATTGCAAACCACAACACCCAATAGGAGAGAGGGAGCAAAAGGGAATGCCCAGCCACAGAGGCAGGGTGGGGGTGGTGGGAGGGATGCTGGGATCATTGGTGTTGGAAAATGGGCACTGGTGGAGGGATGGGTACTTGATCATTGTATGACTGAAATGCAAGCATGAAAGTTTGTAAGCCTGTAACTATACCTCATAGTGATTCACTAATTAAGAACAAAATAAAACAAAAACTGCTAAAGTACTGCACCACATTTGATGGGATTCAAAGCAGGAGGCAACTAGCCTTAGAGGAAATATTATATTATTTCAGTTCTGCTTTGGGGCAGGGATTGGGTTTCATATCCAAAATATGGTTGTGGGAAGTTATAATGGTGGTGGAATTGGTGTTTCAATATTAAATGTAATAAAATATTGTGAACTATTTTATAAAATAAAAAATTTTTAAAAATGTCCTCAGAAATACTCTTATTACTGACTATTCTCTTTTACATTGGTGATTAGACCAACACGGCTCCTGTGCTCGGAAACATGCAGACTATTTGAGGAAGCAACTTCTTTTTTTGCCACTCTGTGTGTGTGTGTGTGTATGTGTGTAGTGCTGGGAAATGACCTCAGGACCTCATACATGCAAGATAAGAGTTCTAACACTTAGCCACATCCTGGTCCTCTTTTGTGATGTGGTTCCATATACTTCACTTTTCATACTTCAAATTAAATCAGGTGGTTTCAGAAAAAAGAACTCAAGGAAACAGAAGCCATTTTCTGCTGTAACAGTATAACATATACAGAAATGTAGAAGCAGATGATGTTATGGAATCAAATACTTGAAGGAAGAGTTGGGTCAGAAATAATGTACACTGAAAATACTTATGCTTGTAGGCACTATATTGGTTGCATAACAAGGCAGGATAGAAAAAAAATCCTAGACATAAATACTGACTCTGCTGCTAACCACATATATCACCTCTCTGGAGGCCAGGGAGATAGTTCAAGCTGCAGAACTCATACCTAGCATGTGTGAAGCCCTGGGTTTGATTGCTGGGTGGCATGTCCCCACTCCCCCTGCCACTGGAGTTGGCATCTATCTTAAAAAGGATTGGAGTGCTGGAGAGAAAGTACAGCGATTCAGGTGCATGTATTGCATGTGGTTTGATCCCCAGAACCAAATAGTCCTTTGAGCACTGGGAATATCCCTGGAAGCCTCAGACTTATTGGAGCCAGGTAATCCCTGGCACCACAGGCCTCAGCCACCTGTACTCATGGGGCCCCTAAATTGAACCACAGCCTTGTTGGCCAAGAAAAACTGGGATGAGGGAATAATCAGCGGGTCTCCTTGTGTAGCTCTCTCCCCAAATGTACAAAAACCCCAGAATATATATAAATATATATATACATGTATATATGTGTGTATATAAAATACCCCTGGGTTTTATGAAAACCCCAGAATATATGTGTGTCTGTATATGAATATATAGTCTCCCTGGACTTCAGTTTCTTCATTTGTACATATAAAATGAACAAAAGCCCTCTCTGAACAAATTCTTCTGAGGATTAAATGAGAAGCTATTGATAAAGGATTAGCAGGGTCTGGCACATGGTAAGTATTAAATAAGTTATATCTTACATTAATATTATATAAGTCGTGACAGAGCAACAACAACCTAGTGAACTGGAGCAAATCTCTGGGCAATGCAATTCAAAGAGAATTTTAAAGTATATAATGCATGCCAAATAATATTTGAGACAAGGGAAAGCAATGTAAATAATTCAGAATAATTGTCCTTAATATTTATAGTTATTGAAGAAGGTGATACCTGAGCTGAATATTGAGGAGAGTAGCAACAATAACAGTATGCTTACGGGCTGAGCAGGAATAAGCAATGCTTCAATGGTCTGATCTGGTTTCCATCTTTTCAAGATCTTTTCAAGATCACTTCTCACCCCCATCAGCATCCTAGTGGGAACAACAATGCAGCTAGTCCTGTGAATACTAACCTGGTTGAAGTCAGGATCACTATAAGCAAGAACTCATTCAGCAGTGTTCTGGGCTTATTTCTGGCTCTGCACTCAGTGATCACTCCTAGCAAGGGTTGGGGGACCATCGGGGTGCTGGAGATTGAATCCTGGCCAGTGCATGCAAGGCAAGTATCCTATCTGCTGTACTATCTCTCTAGATACAGTAAATTTTTTTTTGGCAGTGGTGGGGAGGGGGTGGGGAGAATGGCCACATGTGGCAGCGCTCAGGACTTTCTCCCTGATTCTGAGCTCCGAGATCCCTCCTTGTGGGGCTTAGGTGCTATCTGAGTTACTGGGGATCAAACCCCGGGTGGCTGCATGCACGGCAAGTGCCCTATACGCTGTACTACCTCTCCAGCTCAGTCCAGATCAATTTTTTAAAATGTAGAAGTTAATTTATTTATCTAATACTTATCAAGTATTCATTGTAATTGAAGTACTCCTCTTGTCCCTATAGCTTTAGAGTGAGAGAAACTTTGATTGCATGGAATGTACGTGCCAGTGAGGAGAGATGGCCAATAAGCCAACAAATACAGACGTATGAGCTAGCACTGCAGTATTATACCAAATCTTAAACATGAAGACGTGGTGAGTAGCTAAGTGGCAATTCTAGACAGTGGGGTAGGAAAGGCCTTGAAGTGAATGACTTTGAACGGAATTGGAAGGACGCAAAGAAGCCAGCTCTGCAGTGATTTTGAGGCAGTCCATTACCCTGGAGCTGAGCCACATCTCCCTCCCTGTGTCCTCCCTCATCTAACTTCCTTTCTATCTCCTCTCGGTGCTTGCTCTCCTAACTGGAGTCTCTCTTTTACTGGAATCTTTGATGAAATTTCAACTTTGCTCCATCATTTATGGCTTGCACTCTCCTCCTTGTATGAATATGATTCCCAGAAATGGGAACTTAACTTTATTTAGGAGACTGTCCTGGTTTTTATTTTGAGCCTTATTGGGTGTGATCCCTGTCTGGAGAGACATTACCAAATATAGTGTCTGGTGGATAATGGGAGGTAAGGCAGAAAAGCAGGCCTCAATCTTGACTCTGAAGAACTTGGATACAGGTTTAGTCCTGAGAAAAAGGTTTGGACTTTGGAAAGATAGGTTTGCTAGAGGAGTGAAAAAGTTAAGGCCTTAGATAGATTAATTTCTCTGCAAACTGAGAATCAAGGTAACGTGCTTAGAGTGAACAGAGGAAGGACATTGGAAAGTGGAGAGCTGCTTAGAATTTCTTGTAAAAGAAATGCAACAGAAAAACTACTAAGTGGCATTCTTTATGCTTGAGATAAAGAATTATTTATCTGTGGCTTTATAAACCAGAGAAGGGGAAAAATACATTGTTGTGCAATTTTTTTTTAATTCTGAGAAACTGTTGCATTAAGTCCCAGTAAGGGTGTAGAAACAGAACAGCATATTCTTGAAATACTCCGGGTTGGAGGTTTCCAAGTGCATATCAGCAGATTAAAGGGAGGCCAGCATCGCAGAGAACACTGATGGGAGAGGGATATAAGTGATGATGCTGGGAGTTTGGGTAAACTAGGAAGTGTATAAGGTTAGGATGAGTTTGACAGAAAGAGGAGAGAAAGGTGGGGAATGAGAGGCTGGAGGGCGGCTGCAAGCAGAATGGTGGGTAGCTTTTATACCAGCACAGAAAATCATTGTTAGAGTTTGAGCTACTGGAATTATCTATTTTCAAGGCATGGCAGCTGTCTGTGACAGTATGGTCTCTAGACTGTGGCCAGGGGTCCACAGGGATTCCAGCAGCAATCCCTGGAACTGGCATATCGACCCTTGAAAGTAAGCCATTGGATGGTCTTTGTTCGGTGGTCTTTGATGGTCTAGTGGGAAGTCTTGGAAAGATTTTAGGTGAGAAGAGATATGGTCACTGTGGAGATCCAGAAAGAGACCAAATGGAGAGGTAGAAGTGGATTAGTGAGAGAGTACATGTGGGAAGATTGTTGTCTTAGTTGGAGTTCCTCCAGGAGCAGACATGGTTACAAGAATTCTAGGAACAGGTAGTGCTCAGTGTATCAGGGCAAGAAGTCCTGTGTCTGAAACATCACTGTTGGTGCACAGAGAAGGTGGCTCGGGATTTAAACAGAATATATAGATCACAATGGTTTCCTCTGATAGGTAGGTGGGTGAATATGGATGGCCTTTCAAGAGAACGTACTTACTTTCCTGGTTTCCTAGATTAGGAGACCCACGAGAAAAGAAAAATTTAAGAGATGGCATCTTGGAGGAGAAATTTTATTTTAATTTCTTTATTTCTAGCACTCAGAAATTGCTTTCTCCCTTTCTAATACAATGAAACTCAGTTATTGCTTTCCCACTTCAGTGACTGATCCTAACATGAGGGAACTATTGAAAACATGTGTTCCTCCTACTCCATTTCCTGTTTTAAAATATCCCTTTTTAACATTCCAAGAATTATTTTTGAAAATGATTTTGGCTCCAGTTCAAAATTCTGTCTGAAGTATTTGCTAGGTTAACTCACAGCCCCGCTCTGAGAACTATTTTGTGGCAGATTGTTTTGGGAGTAGGACAGATCCTAGAGCCTGAACTTGACATCTGTTGCTAGCCACCATCCCTCTTCTATGATTCCTCTTCAAAAGTTATTCAGTGCTGAGAGCACCTGTGAGAAACAAAGCTTTCTAGCAAGAATGGTTCATATTTGTCATCCTTGGTGCTATCCCAGTGTCTTCTCCAACTAACCAATATCTCAATTCCTCAATTTGCAGAGGCAGCAGCAAATTACTGTAGGAGAGCATTGGTCATATCATCAGCTAATATTTAGTGAAGTCTCCCATGTGTCAATTAATCACGCTATATAATGTAAGGGAAAGAATACAAATCATGAGTGGTTCAACTTCTGTGAAGTTTCTGAATTTTTGGAAAATATAAGACATAGGAAACAAGTATTGACAATATTTTTAGGTAATTTCAAGAGAAAAATTGAACACGTGGGTGATCATGGAGCTTTCCTTGAGGAAGTAATAGTGGATGAGAGTTCCTTTTTCACTACATCCTCACCAACATAGGTTGTTCCTACTATTTTTTGATATGTGCCCATTCTCACTGGTATAAAATGGTATCTTATTGCCATCTTGATGTGGATTTCTCTGATGATAAATCATGTTGAGCTTTTTAATTTTTATTTTTGGCTTTTTTGGTCACACTCAGCAATGCACAGGGGTTATTCCTGGCTCATGCACTCAGGAATTACTCCTGGCAGTGCTTGGGGGACCATATGGAATGCTGGGAATTGAACCCGGATCGGCCTCGTGCAAGGCAAACACCCTACCCACTGTACTGTCTGTCGCTCCAGCTCCTGTTGAGCATTTTTTTGTGTGTCTACTGGCCGTCTACCTTCCTCTGAGAACTGCCTATTCATTTTGAGAAAGTAGCACTTGAGCTGAGACTCAGAATAATTAAAATTTTTTTATTTTATTTTTATATTTTAGTTCACATTACTTGATTACATTTAATATTCAAACACCAATCCCACCACCATTACACCTTCCCACCACAAAAGTCAAAATGTTTCCAACCCAAACCCCAATCCCTGTTCCAAAACACAGCCGAAAGAATATATTTTGTATTGTCTGTTATGAAGAACTGCTGAACTTGCTTACAAAAAAGTGTCCATATAGGAAACAGTATGAAAATTCTTTTATTTTGGCAAGAGCCATTAAGACATTCTATAGGATATCACTAACATGTTAAAGTTTGGGTGATGTGAGCTTTGGTATATATATCTGAAAATATGTATAAGTGCATATATATATATATTTTTCTCTATGATTTGTTGCCTACTGTTTGAATCCCATTAAATATTGTGTGGTAATTATGAAGAATGGGTAGGGAGTGTCTTATGATGGGTGGCCACGCGGTCCAGGAATATGTTCACTCATATGTGAGGCTTGGCCTGAGCATGTGGGGAGTGGCCTGGAGTGCGGCGGTGGTTGGGTGGTGGAGGTCGACTGCTAGGGCTAGGTCCCTTGGGGCGGGGAGGGCTCTCACCACCCTCCCCCCTCTGAGGCACCCCGAGTGAAAATAGCCTGGCATGGAGTCGGGTGGCACGGCTATGGGGGTCTCATTTTATGCTCCCTTCCGGGAGAAGCAGCCATTGGGATCTGGATGGTGGCCTATGATGACCAGAATAATTTTTATTAAATTTTTTTTCTTTTTACTCATCTCTTTCTTGTGATTGCAATAACTGACATCAGCACACATCAAATTTAAGTGCTCACACCCTCTTGGTGGCAGGGCAAGACAGGCTGCATATTATTTGTTGTGGCACCAGAATCACAAGAGCAGTGCCGTTGGAATCTACTTGACTTGGAGGCAGTGCCAGGAGTCCAACTCATAGTCTCAGGCCAGTAAGGCAGGAGCTCTATCATTGAATCACCTCCTTAGATTCCTTGAGGCTAGAATTTAAATGAGTAATGAGTACAGGGAACTGGCATTTCCAGAAAACGAAACATCCTGTGAGAAGGCCCAGATGTGTTTGAGAGTGAGAGAAGTTCAGGAAAACTAGAAGGCAAAGGGCTAGTGAGGGAGTGTGACAGGAGATGGGCCTGAGGCAAAATTGTCAGGCCTTGCTCACTACACTGCTCTTGTGTGCATGCATGAAAAATTGAGAAACTACAGGCATTAATCTGCAAGGGCTGTTTAACAAAATGCCACAGTCTGGATGCTTTAACAACATAAATTAATCTTCTTCCAGTTCTGGAGGTTAGAGGTTCAAGGATCACCTAACAGTAATGTTCGTTTCTTCTGTACATTTTTTCTTTTGGGGAGGGGCTAAGGTGACCACACCTGGCAGTGCTCAGGGCTTACTCCTTTTGCTGTGTTCAGGCACCTGGCAGGTGCAGGCACCATGTGGAGTACTGCAGACTGAACCCAGGCTGGTTGTGAGCATGCAAGTGCCCTAACCACCATATTACAGCTCCAGCCCTATTTTTGGAATTTTCAAATACCCTCTTCACTCCCTCTCTTTTTTTCTGTCTCTCCTTATATTCTTTTCTCTGTGCCTGTCTGTCCCTTTGTCTCTTCATGCAGCCAAATTTCCTCTTTATCTAGCAATGTCAGTCAGGTTGGATTAGGTCCTATCACAATGGCCTCATTTTCACTTAATTCCCTCTACTGGTTCTATCTCCAAATGCACTCACATTTTGAGATACTAGAGGTGAGGCATCAATGGCTTGAATTTGGTAGGATGCAGTTAAGCCTGTACTACCACTTATGTAGTGAGGAGAATAGATTGGGAAGGGTGAGTCTGAAGACCTTAGAAAGAGACCACAATGAACAATGATGGTTGCCTGAGCAGGGGCTGTACTGTGAAAACAGAGAAAAGGTAAGAGATTTGAGAAGTGTTTCAATAGAGGTTTCATGGAATAGGGATGGAGGGATAGGGAACAGCCTCTGCATTTGACTAGACTAGTTTATAGAGATAAGATTCATGAATTGGAGGTCAGTGACTTATAGGGGAAGGAGAGGCCTCTCTGCTCATGTTGAGTTTGAGGGATTTGTTAGACATCTGGTGGAGGTAATGAGTAGATTGCTTACTGGAGAACTAATCAGCCTCCATCAAAGATTATCCAAATAGACCGGTATCTAGACAGGACAAAGTTGGTGCCTCTTGGCCCTAATATTTTACTTTCTTTGCTTGGTGTGTAGTCCTTTTCAAGCATGTGTTCTTGACTCTGTACCAGGCTTTTTTCACTTGAGGCTCCCCCCAGAGGGGGGCAGGTGAGAACCCTCCCTGCCCCAAGGGACCCAGCCCCAGCAGCCGACCTCCACTACCCAACCACTGCCATGCTCCAGGCCGCTTCCGGACTGTGCGACACATTATAGGATACTTCCTACCCATTTTTCATAGTACCACACCATATTTGATGGAGTTCAGATAGTAGGCAACAGATAATATATATATATGTAGATATATATACATATATATGTATACTTCTTGGAGAGCCCGACAAGCTACCGAGAGTATCCTGCCCATGTGGGCAGAACCTGGCAAGCTATCTGTGGCATATTTGATATGCCAAAAACAGTAACTATAGGTCTCATTCCCCTGACCCTAAAAGAACCTCCAATTGTTGGAAAAGACGAGTAAGGAGAGGCTGCTAAAATCTCAGGGCTGGGAGGAATAGAGATGTTACTGGTGCCCACTCGAGTAAATTGATGAACAATGGGATGACAGTGATACAGTGATTCTCAGAACTCGCTGGGATGTCACTCATAGCTATACACATGTGAGGACATGAGTTTGATCCCTGGGACGGCCCTAAATGGTCAGGTGCAATCACTTACTCTGCTATTACGTTCCTTGGTGCCAGAACAACTGAACTCCACTAGAGAACAATGAGTGTGTATTAGTACTGTAGCCAAATATGTCACAACAACAACTACAACAAAAGGAAGGGGAAAGGGAAAGAAAAGAAAAATTAAAATACCTGTGGCTTAAAAAAAATTTTTTTTGCTTGTCTAGGGCTCAATAGTGTCTACTAGTTAATAGCATAAAAACATAAAATATTTATTTAACAACTCTCCAGTTGCTTTCATTTATGACTTACTGTGTCTAAAGAAACTGCTGAAAATAATGACCCCTTTCTTAAGGACAAAACTATTCATTTCAAGGTCCAAAAAGTCACAGGGTATTATGTATAGCATGATGACTATAGTTCTTGATTTTTGTTTTTGAGTCACATCTGGTGGTGCTTGGGCATACATTTGGCTCTATGCTCATGGACTGCTGCTGGTACTATAGTCACCAATGATAGTGCATTGCATATTTGGAACTTGCTAAGAGAGAAGATCTTCAAAGTTCTCATCACATGATGCAAAATGTAATTGTGAGGTGATGTTAATGTTATGTTAACTAGACATATTTTTTTTTTTTGCTTTTTTGGGTCACGCCTGGCAATGCACAGGGGTTACTCCTGGCTCTGCACTCAGGAATTACCCCTGGCCGTGCTCAGGGGACCATATGGGATGCTGGGAATCGAACCCGGGTCGGCCGCGTGCAAGGCAAACGCCCTACCCGCTGTGCTATCTCTCCAGCCCCTAACTAGACATATTGAGGTGATCATTTTGCAGTAACACAAACAATAAAGCATTGGATTGTGCATCTGCAAGTAATATAATGTTGCATTGCAATTGAAAAAAAAAGCAGTCTTATTTTTCCCCCCTACACCCTACTCTCTGGGGCCTTATGAAAGATGAAGTCTTGCACAGAAAATGAAATCATAGGGGTTGGAGAGAGAATATGTGTAGCACCAAGGTCAGCATCAGTGATATCCTTATGGGGTAGCTGAGACCTGAGGCAGCTAGAGAAAGCTGAGGCAGGAACAGAGCTGGGTCAATACTGGAGAGTGTGTCTTGAGTTCGTTGCCCCACATTGCCTCAAGGACTGAGTATGAGCTGCCAGCTTGGTGAAGAGTAGCGAAAAGAAATC
Organism: Sorex araneus; assembly: GCF_027595985.1. NCBI lineage: Eukaryota > Metazoa > Chordata > Mammalia > Eulipotyphla > Soricidae > Sorex > Sorex araneus. The sequence goes on along the minus strand of NC_073304.1, from coordinate 66,050,353 downwards.
CAGGTGACTGAGAGTCCTGGCTTGTGTAGAGCTCAAGGGCACCTAGGACAAGGAACTTTGCCTTTTAAAAATGAAAAAGCCTGGGGAAATAGAAATGTGTTGGTTTAACTACAAAGAATACACTAATAAACCTCAGGTCTTTGGTTCTTTAGAATATTACAAGAAATCACATTAGTCTAAAGCAAACAAAATGGCACAACTAATTTACCATAGCCTTAGTAAAAGAGCTATTATAATTTGCTTTCTGTTTTTAATCATTTAAGGAATTTATGTTTTTAATAAATTAGAGATCGTTAGAGTGATTGAATGCTCCAGTTTCCCTGGACTTGTCTTACTTTCTGCCTCTTGTCCCATGTTATTAATTGTGTCTTCAAGATCAAAGTGTCCTGAGTTGGATAATGAATTTTATGATCATCCTAGTTTTAATAAATGGCCTCTCTAACTTTTAAAGAAGAGTACTAAATTGAAAATCTTGGCAAAACAGGCCAATCTTTATATCTTAATGTTTTGGCTGCGTTTCTTTTAAGATGATTCACTATTTACTGCTTTATTTATTTATTTTGTTTTTGGGCCACACCCGGCCATGCTCAGAGCTTACTCCTGGCTCTGCACTCAAGGGAACACTCTGACAGGGCTCAGGGACCATGTGGGGTGCCTGGGATCAAACCAGGGTCATTGTGAGCAAGGCAGCATCTCTACCCACTATATTATTGCTTTTGCCCCTATGGTAAACACTTTTTCTTCTAATCAAATACATTTCTAAAATACTATTCTATAAATAAGGAACTAGAAGTAAAAATTGAAACATTACATAGCAGCATATAATCTAATGTATTAAGTGGGATCTGTGGGTGGAAGAGAAGAATTATCCTATCATGGTAGTGCTAAAAACGTTCTGATGATGCACTTATTTTTCAAACATATCAGATAATTTGGTATAACATCCATGTTTGTCTGGGTAGGAAATTAAATACACAAAAGGTCTAAAAATTATTAGTATAAAATAGAAGTTACCTGTTTTTCAGAGAATAAGCATATAGGCTATTTGTATCTGATAGGCACCATAACACTGTAGCATTGTCATCCAGTTGTTGATTGATTTGCTCCAGCGGGTACCGGCAATGGCTCCATTGCAAGACTTGTTGTTACTGTTTTTGGCATATCGAATATGCCAGGGGTAGCTTGCCAGGCTCTGCCATACGGGCAGGATATTCACGGTAGCTTGCCACGCTCTCCGAGAAGGACAAAGGAATCGAACCTGGGTCGGCCGAGTACAAGGCAAACGCCCTATCTGCTGTGTTATTGCTCCAGTCCGTATCTGATAAGTAAAGAAATTATATCCCAAATAAACCTCCTCTCAGATTGTGCAATACTGGTGTGAGTATGTTCAACCTCCACATATACCAAAATGAAGTATCACCTTTCACCCATTTAAGATCCCCTTTTGTAGTTTTCTTTTATTTATTTATTTATTAAATTTTTAAATTTAAATCTAAAACAATTAAAAAATTTAAATTTAAAACCTTTTTGTAGTTTTCTGTCTTCAGGAATGTTATGACCACTAGAGGGAGGAACAAGAAAAGCTTAGAAAAGTTTGACAAGACTGAGAAATTAACTAAATGGTAGGAAAATGTACTTAGTGTAGTGACAGATTCAAGGACAACACAGATTCTGTGGGCTAGTGATATCAGGGATCATGTAGTAATGATCTCATCAGAAGATTAATAACAACATATCCTGTAATTGACCAGGCAAATTATGGCTTTCTTCAACTTGTACCTTTACCCAAAGAGTAAATGCAATAAAAATATATGTCTAATAAGAATGAAAAATGAAAAGAGCAATTGCTTTAGACTTCAAAGGTGGGAAAATGGCAGTAAAGGAAAAATATTATCACAATAAAAGAAATTTCCTTGTAAATTTGCTATTAGGTACCTCTAACAATCAATATCTAATAATATCAATAGCATAATTTAAAAAATGACTAACATGGGGTCAGAAAGATAGCATAGAAGGTAAAGTGCTTACCTTGCAGGTAGCCAACCTGGATTTGATCTCTGTCGTCATATGTGATCCCTTGACCACAGAGCCAGGAGTAAGTTCCGAGCACAGCCAGGTGTACCCTTAAAAGTGATATGCATTATACCCTTTTAGTAGCAGTATTGCAAACAACAAAAAAATAAGATGCAAGGATATGGAGAGAGGTAAGGGGGAGAAAGAGAGGGAGGGAGAGAGAGGGGGGAAAGAAGGGTAAGGAGAGAGAGAGAGTGAGTGAGAGAGTGAGAGAGAGAGTGTCAGCCATAGAGTTAGGCTGGTGGTGGGGGGGGGGCAGGCAGAAAACTGGGGACATGGGTATGTGCTCATGTGCACTGGTGAAGGAATGGGTGTTGGAACATTGTATGACTGAAACTTAACTACAAGTCACTTTGTAACTGTGTATCTCATGGTGATTCAATTGAAAAAAAAAATCTCACTTTGGGCCAGAGTGTTAGTACAGCAGATAGGACCCTGACTTGCAAATGACCAACATGGGTTTGATCCCAGGAATCCCATATGGTCCCTTAAGTCCTGCCAGAAGTGATCCTTGATCACAGAGCCTGGAGTAAGCCCTAAACATTGCTGAGTGTGACCCCCAAACAAAACAAAAAAGTAGAAAGGCTACTATTTCATCAGCAATAGCCACCTTGTACTATTAAACTATTTCTATTGTTACTATAATTTACATTTCTTTGTCATTAAAGATTTTTGTCTGTTTATTAATTTCTTAAAAATCTCTGTTAGGGTAGAGAGATATGTCAAAGGACTGAATGCATGTTTTGCATGCAGGAAGCTTGGTTTGATCCCTGGCACTGCATGGTTTCCTGAGCACCTTTGATGGTGACCCCCAAGCACTGAGCTGGGAGTAGTCCTTGAGAAACACTGGGTAAGTCCCCAAACAAAACCAAAATCTCTTTAAAAGCTTGAATATTCATGAAGCTTGACACAAGAGTGTGTGTGGTGGGGATGGGGGTGGTTAAGGGCACAGGTAAAAGGATATACCTGATAACCTTTTATTATCTGTATTGCAAACCATAAGGCCTAAAAGGAAAGAGAGAGAGAGAGATAGAGGAAAGAGAGAACGGCAGGTGGTGGGATGAGCTGGGGAGGTGGGAGAGAAACTGGGACCATTGGTGGTAGGAAAAGTACATTGGTGAAGGGACAGGTTTTGGAACATTATATGACTGAAATCCAATCATGAACAACTTTGTAAATGTGTATATCACTGTGATTCAATGAAAAAAATAAATAGATGGGAATTTTTTTTAAGTTGATTATACACTGAAAAAATATATATTTAACAAATCAGATAATTGAATATTCCCTTTATTTTTGATGTGATGCCAATTCTATGCTTTTATTATTAATCTGTATCTAGAAGTGCCATTCTCAAATGATAAAAATATATATTATTTATTAGATCTATGTAGACATATTTTAAATTCCCTAAGTATAGTGAGAATAGTGGCTATAGTGCCAGACTTAAATTTAATCAACAGAAGTACTTGAGTTGTATAATATATTTGGTTTGCAGAGGTTAAAACTGCAATAGATTCCCCCTCTGGAATCTAATTGAATTGATTTTCATTCATTACTGTGTGAGAATGCTTTTTTAGCTATTCCATTGGCATATTGGTGTTATGAGTTGTTCCCCAAACTCCAAGTTATTTAAAACAAGGCTTAAAAGCACATCCAGGATTTAAGATTTAGATTAAAATCTCAAAGTAAAGTAAAATGTTTTTGTTTATTTTTTAAAGTAGCCTAGAGAATCTTCTAGGAGATATATTTTATTACCTCTTTTGTTTTCTAAATATTCACTCAGTTGGTGCTTATGGCGATCATCACATACATGGTTATGGTCAATAGAGGAGCCTATGATTTGGAGAGCAAAGGTAGAGGCTGCTGATTCTCTCGATTCTAGCTTTCTGGCTTCGAGTAAGAGTAGCTGTAGGGTGTCAGATGTGAGAATCTAAGTCATTACTGTGCACAGACTTGGCCTCAGAACCCAAAAAAATGAATTTAAATAACTCTGGGAAGAGAGACGATGGAAGTGTAAAAACAAGCGATGTATTGGTTATACCATGTACTCAATCTATTCTTATTTTGTTTGTGGACTACACCTGGTGGTGCTCAGGGCTTGTTTATTTCTGTCTCTGTGTTCAGGGATCACTCTTGGTGGTGCTAGGGGGACCATATATGGTGCCAGGGATCGAACTGAGATTGGCCATGTGCAATGCAAGTGCCCTACCCGCTGTACTATTTTCCTGCTCCTCAATCTATAAAATCAGCCTGAATCCCTTCTTTCCAAAAAAGGGTTGTGATAGAGGTGATAGAGCTGAATGAGCACAGACCAGAGTGAGAAATAAGCCCTTAGTCCAGCTGGGTGTGCACCCCCCCCCCACTACACCTCACTACCTGTTCTCCCCCACCCCCACACACACAGAGTGGAGCCTTTCTTCTGCCCTCCAGATTTGCAGCCGTTCTGCTGCTCCAGCCCAGCGCCACCTGCAGTCATATACCCTGAATATATATATATATATTCCAGGTGTGGAGAAAGGGATTTTCTGAATCTCTTAGAGAATGAGAGAAATAACTGGTAAATGTACCTGTCACATGCTGACTAACCATAAGTGTTTGACAATCCGCAAGTATTAATTACATCTGGACCTATACAATAAAGGATTGCTCAGAAAAGTTTGCAAACTAGCCATTTAGACAACCGCAATTTACATGGTGTTCAAAGCTAAGGACCTTTAACTTTTAACAATTCTCTGGTTTTGGCTCGTAGCTACAAGTAGTCTGATAGTCATGAAATTTTGTGCTTGTATACCTTAATTATATTTTGTCTCACCTACCTGGAATTCTGTATTGTGTCCTGTGGGAGTTAATAGGCTCCTGTGTTCACTTAGAAGTGTTTCCAAACCATTCCCATCACTCTATAATAACGGACTCCTTGTCTATATTCCCAGAACCTCTTGTGCATATGCACATAATTGATTTTCGTTTCTGCTCTACTGTTGTTGCATTGCAAGGACGGGAGGTCAAACCCATACTTGTTTGTGCTGGTCTTCAGGGATCAGACACTAGTGGTTTTGTTTCCATACATATGGGAGATTAAACATTCTTACCGTGCATGGGGTCCCAAACCCAGCAGAATTGCTGTGACTATTCAGGAGTTTGGCGCATGTGGGTATATAAGGATTGCTGTGAGATAGGAAATTTTGCCATGGAAGCACTCCTGAATCTCATGAGTGATTTTCATTCCTGCCCCCTTGTAATTTCAGGGCTGGTGCAAGTTCTGCTTTGCTTTGTCTATTTTGTTTCTTTGAGGTGCCAGGGACAGAACCCAGGAATCATGCATGTGAAGCTTTCAGCTTTCGATTGAGTGACATGCCCCAGCTCTGCAGCCAAATTGAATTCTTTTTTAAAATCATTTGCCCTGACAGAGGCTGGAGCAATAGCACAGCGGGTAGGACATTTGCCTTGCATGCAGTCGACCCGGGTTCAATTCCCAGCATCCCATATGGTCCCCTGAGCACTGCCAGGAGTAATTCCTGAGTGCAGAGCCAGGAGTAACTCCTGTGCATTTCCAGGTGTGACCCCAAAACAAAACAAAACAAAACAAAATAATTTGCCCGGACTAAATGCCTAACTCAGTGGCACTCATATTCGTTGAAACGAAGAAAGCAGTTGAAATTTGTCTCTGGGGATCCCTCATCACTTGTTTTTCTTCTTCTGTCTGTGTGCCCTGCCTTGCCTCATTCCCGTCTTGCTGTTCATATTCAGCGTCCTCCTGACTCCCTGATCATTCCTACTGCCAGCTCCCATCTGGATCTGAAAAGAAGTTTACTGATGTTATAAATTACAAACTGCTGAGGAGTGGGAAAAGTGTTGATCAGAAGTGTTGAATCCTTCAGTAATTAGCAGAGTGCTGTTCACACATTAAGTGTTTATTTAGATTTAAAAATGTATTACCTTTACACATTTATAAAAGTAATAAATACATATTTGTTGTAGCAAATTTCTTTTTTCCTTGTAGGGGCCCCCCTGGTGCTGCTGGGTCAGAGTGGGAAACTAGGAGACATCTGTGCCGATCATCAGTCTGGAAACCCTTGGTGGTGCTCTGGGGCCTGTACAGTTTTGGGAATTGAACCCAGAGTTTCTTGTATGCAAGGTATATATAATGATATATCTTTTTGAGCAATTACCTCATCCTTTACTATAAAGAACTTTAAAAATATGCAAACTTTGGGGGATCTTGGAGATAGTGTGGAGGTTAGAACCCAAGCTTCTATATGGCATTGCATGGCTCAAAAGCATTGCTGGGCATAACCCTGGTGGCTCCCAAGCCCAGACTGGTGTCACCCTGGAGGCCCTGGAGCATTGCCTGGTGGCCCCAAGCTATTCTATATCTTTGGGCCTAGCACTAAGTTACTGGTCGGTTTAACTGGGTATTGCTGGGAGTTGCCTGTAGGTCCCCTGAGCACTGCCGGGAACAGCCACCTCCAATTCAGAGTATTCTTACTTGCAAAAATCCCTTATTCATGACTTGGAGTTGGTGAACCTTCACAGCTTGGGGAGAAGGAACACATGGAGATAGCATGAGGCTCTGCCCAAGACTATGCCCTGGGCACCTTGTCTAGCGGGATGTTCCCAAATCAGTTCCTTTGTAACAAACCAGTGACTTAGGGAATAAAAGAAACCCCAATTCTTCACCTACTGATAAGCACTGGCATTACATTGTACATTTACATTTTTACAAAATTGCTAATCAGACTGTAGTCTTTTTCCTTTTTTTTTCACTTAACATTGTATTCTGAAAATTTTCTGAAATTTTGAAGTATTTTTTAAAAATATCTCTTATTTTAAACTTTTATATTCTTGACAGCCAGACTCAGGTTTTTCCTTTTATAAAAAACACTGTGATGAAAAATCTGTGTACAAACCTCTCTGTTTTGAGTTATCTTCTTTTTTATTTATTTCCTTTCGCCATTCCTTTTATATTTGGGGCTACTCCCTGCAGGACTAGGAGTGCCCAGGACAAAACTTGGGTCTAACACAAGAAGTCTTGGGCAGTATCCCTTGATTGATCTCCCAAGCCCTGAAACATCACATTAATCTAGCATTTATTTATTCACTTAAAAATATTTACTGAGCCTTCCAATTGCTTGATACTGGGCTAGGATTATAATGGAGAATAATGTATTCATAGTTCTCGCCCTCAAGCTCACGGGTTAGGGATGACAAGTAAATGAAAAGGATAAAATAGCATTGCTAGTAGAGTCCAGCAGTAAGCTCTGATAGAGAGGACCCTGCCTGGCTTAGTGGTGAGGGAAGGCTTTTCTGAGAAATCCCGCTGTTAGAAGCCAACCCCCTGACAAGGCATCTTCTGCAGAAATGGAAGGGAAGGACAGCTGGGAAGAAGGGGGTGATAAGAAATGAACTGAGAGGAGTGGGTAGGGCCAAAGGACCAAACTAGAGTTCTTTGTTAGGTGATGGTGAGATGTTAAAACTACTTAATAGTGGCAATGTGTTTGTTGGCATTCACCTTTCAGTGCTTTGTGACTTTTCCTGATAAATATGTTTCATTAGATAGAAGTCTCCTTGGGATAATCTCCAAAATTCAAATAGTGCCACCCCTGGTGAAATGAGGCACCAGGGGAGGGGGGCATTCACTGTCTTTACAGTTAGACGCTGTATAGGCTGACATACCTTGCTCATATTAGAGAATTTTTTTGTTTGTTTTGTTTTGGGGATACACACACCCATGCTCAAGGCTTACTAATGGCTCTGTGCTCAGGAATCAATCCTGGTGGTGCTCAGAGGAACATATGGGGTCCTAGGGATTTAACGGTAGCTGGTCACATGCAAAGTAGACACATAAACCAGCACTATGTTTCCAATTAAGGATGAAGTTTTTTCAGGTTATATCTTGTTATATCAGTGCTGGTAATCTGCACAGTAGCTATACACAAACTCTAGCTCCAGAACCTCCAGAACCCAGCCACAGCCATGCTCAAGGCCACTCTCCACATGCTCAGATGAGCCTCACACATGAAGGAACTGACAGAAGACCCCAGGTATGCAGGACCCGTGGCTGAGATCTCCAAGCCTGCTTGGATCGGGATTGGGCCTTCTCCACTCCGATCCCCAGTTTTCCAGTAGCTTGGCAGTCACACCCAGAAACTGCCCCTGGCGCCATGGAATCTCACCAATGGCCAAGATTCAGAGACTATAAAACGAAGCTCTTGGAAGAAAGGGATGCAGAATCTCGAACAGCAGAGTCTTGCAAGCTACCCGTAAAACAGTAACAATAGGTCTCATTCCCCTGACTCTGAAAGAGCCTCCTATTGTTGGGAAAGAGGCTGCTAAAATCTCAGGGCTGGGAGGAATAGAGACCTTACTGGTTCCCGCTCGAGTAAATTGACGAACAACGGGATGACAGTGATACAGTGATACAGTGATACTGGCGCTCACTTGAGCAAATCGATGAGCAATGGGACGACAGTGATACAGTGATATATAGATAATAACACGTAGAGATGTATTTGATGATATTTAAGAATAAAAATTTTATATAGAGAATTAAGAAGGAATTCATTCCTAAAAGTTTTTATGCTTTTATTAATTTTGTTTTGTTTGTTGTTTGTTTTGGGATCACACCTTCCTATGTTCAGGGTTTACACCTGGCTCTGTGCTCAGGGATCACTTCTTTTGGGACTCAGGGGACCATATATGGTGGCAGGATTGAACCCAGGTCAGCCACGTGCAAGACAAGTGATCTACCCACTGTACTATTTTCTCAGGCTCCAAAACTTTATAGGCTTAAGCACAGATATTTAGATTAAGTACCAGGAGCTGTTTCAAATTGTTTCCTTGACCTTGATCAGTTTGTCTTTACATTAAGAGTCAGGTTTTGTGTTCAGTTTCCAGATTTAAAGTATTGTGTACTGATGTGTACTGATCACTTCCAGATTTACATCTTTTTTTTTTTTTTTGCTTTTTGGGTCACACCCAGCAGTGCACAGGGGTCACTCCTGGCTCATGCACTCAGGAATCACCCCTGGCGGTGCTCAGGGGACCATATGGGATGCTGGGATTTGAACCCAGGTCAGCCGCGTGCAAGGCAAACGCCCTACCCGCTGTGCTATCAATCCAGCCCCAGATTTACATCTATTTTTAAATGAAAAGGTTTTTATTCAGTTTGGGTCTGAATTTTACTTATTCCTTACCCTCAAAGAGAAAATGATTTTTTATTAGAATCCAGACTTATTTTTAGACCCCTCTAAAATCAAACAAGATTGTAGTGAGGGAAGCAGTTTTTCAATTTTCACTCTAAAAATGCAGTGCTAGATAATACTGCTCTGATTGTTCACTTTGATTTGTTATATTATTATAAGCAACAAAAACAGTAATGTCTGGTATAAAATCAACAAATATTTACTGAATGCCTACAGTGTACAGGGGTCTGATGTGGTAGGAGAAGAAAAGTATGTAATTCCTGCCTAAAGATGCTCATAACAGAACAGACAGAAGAAACATAAGGAAGAGGAGAGACTTTAATATACTTTTGGGAGTTATTCTTGGCTCTGCACTCAGGAATCACTTCTTTTGATGCTTGGAGGACAATATAGAGTGTTGGGGATTGAATCGGCTGTGTGCAAGGCAAGTGTTGTAAACCCTGTACTATCTCTGTGGTCTGGATTCTTGTTTCTTACTCCTTGTGAAAGCTTGTGATGATCATATTGTTTCTCAATTCAAGGTTCTGATTGCTCACTATTTGAAGGCCAATGTTTAAGAGACAAGTGTCGGTGCCAGAAAGATTTCTTCAGATATAAGCAATCTGGGAAGATAAACCTCCTCCCACCCCAAAGCTCATCTTACTCTCTGGCTGGGCTCTTGGGGTTTATAAAGAGGTGGCAGAGGAGGACAAAGGAGGTGAAAACAGTGAAGTGGTTGGGGAGAAAAATTCAGTTCTTACAATGTCCTACTGATGTTGTGGTTTGGTGAAGTAACTGGGCACAGTGACCTGTTCTCTGTGATTTAAGATAAATTTAAGATACTGCTACTGTGCAACGAGGCTTCTTAGCTCTATGCACATCATCATGGATAAAGACATCTTCATGTTTGTTCTTTTTCTGTTATCTGCGGTCAGCCTTTAACTTAACACTAAACTCATAGTTTACAGAAATACTTTTTAATGGAAGTGGGCCAGGATACAGACACAAAGGATACAAAACATATGTATCAATTTTGTGAAGAAAAAAAATAGTTTCTAGTGCCAATTCACTAGAAACACACACAGGTGCATACACAGCCTGTTTCATAGCTCATAAGGATGAATACATGTAGTTCTGATAAATCTTAGCATGTTTCTAACACTTTCAAAGTTTCTTTGTTCTGGAAGGTAAGGGTTAGGATTTTGTTATCCCCTCTTCCTCACCATCTCTAGCCAGTGTACTGCATCACTGTATCACTGTCATCCAGTTGATCAACGATTTGCTCAAGTGGGCACCAGTAACATCTCCATTTGTCCTAGCCCTGAGATTTTAGCAGCCTCTCTTTACTCGTTCTTCCCAGTGGTGCCACATTACTCTTTCAGGGTAAGGGGAATGAGACCCATCATTGTTACTGTATTTGGCACATCAAGTATGCAATATACTGCATACTTGAAGAATATTTTTAGAGACAGAAATGAAACTAAAAAATGCTGGGGACTAGTTAGATGGAGAAGCAGGAAGAATCACAAAACCATGATGAATTATTTTAAATTCAAGTTTGGAGTTTTTGTTAAAAAGAAAAGGATAATAGCATTAAGAGTATAGGGTAGAGGAGAGATGGTACACGAATTAAGATACTTGCCATGCATGCTGCTAACCTTCAGTCATTGGCATTATATAGGTCACTGAGTATATCCAGGAGTGATCCTCCATCATGGAAACAGAATAGCACTCAAACATGGAAGGGTGTAGCCCCCAACCCCTTTACTACAAAAAGTAAGGAGAAAAAAGGATCAGGGGGTAGTGAGATGTTTTAAGAAAGTTCTGCCAAGTTTTATTAACACTTTTTGACATAGATTTATTTTAGCATTTAGCTATCAAAATATATCATAGTCATCTATCAAGTGACCACCTTTACACCATCTGTCAACTTCCCTCAGGCAGAAACTCTTGTTTATTAATCTTTATGGGTCATGGCAAAGTTCTTGGCTTATTTAGATGTCAAGAAGTGTTGAGTAGGCTCCTATTTGATTATAGACTTTTCTTTATTTTTATTTTTCACTTTTTTTTTTAAATTTTTGACTATAGGCTTTTAAAGATAGACTCTATCCTTCTTCTATGGTGTATTTATTTGGGAGGGGTAGTTAAACAAGACATACTCATAAATAAATGATCAGTCTTTCTGCTGTCCTGGTTCTTTTTGGATTTTTATGATAAGACTTAGAATCAAAATGGTTGTGAAATAGTAAGAATGAAAGGGTTAGAGCTGGGTGAAAAATTTTCTGGGGCCTTGTATAAGTCAAAAAAAGGAACTACCAAGAATGTCTGGGGAAGAGCATGGGAAAGAATATAAGAAGTATTTATGTGAATTGTATGTTCTCGTCTGGTATTTAAACGGCACAATGAAGGTCTGACCTTAATTTTAACTTTTATTTTTTCTTGGACTGTGCTCTTTTGGTGATACCTTTTGGGATAGAAATACACGGGTCCTTGCTATATCAGTTGATCTGTGAAAGGGACAGGAAGGAAAAAGCTATAGAGAGAAAACAATTAGGAATAGAAGAAAAAGGGAATGATGTGCCAATTAATATCAGAGTTTGTGTGTCCAGGGAGATACATAAAGACAAACCATTTCCTTTATTACCTTTTTTGGTCACACTGCTTAATTTCCATTTTGAAACCATATAGCTCATTTAGATTATATATTAAAACTTCCACCTAAAATTAGTGAGATTTCCACTATGACCTGATTGAGCCTCAGTGAGAATAAAAGGAAAATCATTTAGCATTAACAAATTCAGCTGGTATTTTATTATAAATTAAATGAACGTTGAATAACAATTTTAAATAAAGAAAGGAACCATTTAATGACTCAAAAATACCTCACTTGTTAGTTTTCAAACTAAGTTATTTTATGGAGGACACCAAAACTCTTTTTTTCCCAAAGGAATGTCTCCTCTTAAAATACAGTATCTTTAGGGCGGGGGGGGGGAAATACAGTTTTTTATAGAGGAATGTATTGTTAGGATCAATAGAAATACATTTAAAAATCAATAACCTATTAAAATACTGAGATTAATGTATATTATACCAGACAATATGCCCCAAAGAACTGTGAAAAAGAACATAAAAATATTCAAAGACTTATTGAAATAAAATAAATTGCAAGAGTGAATTAGTTATTAGAATCATGTGTAACTACCACTATTATATAATATAATGCTGATGAATAAATTGTGTGTATGAGCAAGCTGGAAGGTTATCTTAAAGATTTCTTGAGGCTTTTTCACATTTTAAAAAGTCAGGCTATTGATTGCAGAATCGTAGTATTTTAAAACATAAATGGACCTTTGAGATGATCTTGTTCAATTCTCTCATTGTTTAGATGATAAAAATGTGCTATTGAGATAGCAACAGTCTTCAGTGATATTTCTCTCTTGGGACTACAATGGCTTAACCCTTCCTTGACCAAATCACTTTAATACACAACTGCAGAAATATGAAAAAACCTTAGCATTCTCTTTAAAAAACCCATGTTTTTGATTTGTTCTTTTTGTTTGTCTGTTTGTTTGTTTATTTTGGAATCACACCTGATGATGTTCAGGGATTACTCCTGGCTGTGCCTCAGGAATCACTCCTAGTGGTGCAAGGGGGACCATATGGAATGCCAGGGATTGGACCTGGGTCAGCCATATGCAACACAATCACCTTATCCTCTGTACTATCTCTCTGACCCCAAACTCTAGCATTCTTAACAGCTCTTTCTGCTGAGATAATGAAATATTGAAACAGAAAGGCAGTTTTATTTTTTGGTTGTTTGTTTGTTTGAGGGCTACACCTAGCATGTTCAGGGCTTATTTCTGACTCTGTTCAGGGATCACTCCTGTATGGGGTTCAGGGGACCACAAATGGTATCAGAGATAAAACTTAGTCACCGACATGCAAGACAAGCACTCACCTGCTGTTTTATCTCTCTGGTTTTACAGTTAGTTAATTTTTTTAAAAATTGAATATCTGTGAGATAGCCCATCACAAAGCTTTTCATGATTGGGCTTCAGTCATACAATGATACAACACCCATCCCTCCACCAAGTGTACATCTCTCACCAACAATGTCCACCATTTCCCAATGCACCTCCAACCTTCCAGACTGCCTCTATGACAAGCATTTTTTTCCTTGTCTCTCTCCTTTTGTGCATTACAGGTACTAAGAGGTCATCATGTTTATTCAGGGTGCTCAGTATTTTTATCAGGAAGGTAAGATTGGAGTAGGTTTTTTTTAACTGGGTGGCAGCTTTGGGGTATGGATGTGACTGCCAAGACTTCCAGAAGTACAGGAGGTGTGAGGAGGTAGCCCATATTTATCCTGAAAAAGCCTGGAGATTTCAGTCACAAAAACTGCATACTCAAATTTTCAGACAGTCGAATCTGGTCAGGACTATGACATCAATTTTGGATTGTGAAAGAAAGGACTGCTGGGGGCTCTGCTTGGGTGGGCACCAGGCTGACTCACCCTCCCCCACCCCCTCACTGATTTACCTTGGTCTGTTTAGCCTTTTGTGGGTCTGAGATTAACTAAGGCTTTTTATCTCTTTCGAGATTTATTATAGGTCTCTTAAAGAAGGTCAATAAATGAGCTTGTATAGTTGAGCCAGAGGTGGTTCGTGGGTGTGGTTCCCACAAATCCAACTTTTGACAGTTTAATTTCTTGGAAAACTTGTTCCTGAGTTATTGGGGCCCAGTCAGAGGCACAGTGGCAATTTTGGGATATCAGGAAGCCTGAATGCACCATCAGGCTGCTGATGCACTAGCCCTGCAGGTACAGGTTGACCTGCTGACAACACTGCACCCCCATCCAGTTGTTTTTTTTTAAATTGTGCTTGTCTCAGTAGTATGAGTGAGTCTAGAAAACCAGGTGACTACACTTGAAAGTGGTGGTGTTGAAGAAAAGAACTATTCTTGTAAAATATTACCCAAACATCACTTACTAGGTTGAGGGACTGCTTTAAGGACATTACTGTTGGCAAGTTCTATGTTCTATAAGTTCCAAATGACAAGTTCTATAAGTTACAAATGAACTTCTGCTGAGATAATGAAATATTGAAGATCTATACCATTACAAACTGATTTTTCCTACTGCTCTATCTATATGTTTTAAGATAGTAAGGAACATGATTCTGTCATGAACCAAACTTTTTTCCTCACAAACGGTTCTCACAAACTGTTCCTTGAGCAAAACAGCCTTCAAATATTTGTTATGGGATGCTTTTCCACTCCACATCAGTATCATGGGAATTAATCAAGCAGTCTTGCAATAATTGAAGGCTTTTCTAGATTATCAGAAATACATTCCACAAGGTTAGGGATTCCCATATCCTTCTTTGTATAGTAGATGTATAAATCTATTGTTGCTATTGCAGTAGGATGGGGGGAGCACATTGGAATGTAAATATTCAAAATTTGTATTGCAATAGTAGTAACAAGATAAGCATATTCAAAGTATCTCTATTGCTCTAGTGCTGCAAAGAATATGAAGTTGAACACAGCATGATTCTTTTTTGGAAAGACTCATAAGTGAAAGATTTACTGAGAAAGGTCTCCATAACATCCATTCTAGACAGAATATGTGACTGAAGCAGTAAAAACTTTATTTTCCAATTATGTAGGCGGGAGGTCTAAGATGTTGGTTTAGTTTCTTTTGAGCTCTTTCTCCTGCCTTGTCAGTGGCTGTCTTCTCCCTGTGTCCTCACTCAGTCTTTCTTCTATTTGTGTACATCCTACACATCTCTGTGCACACATGACCTCTTCTCAAAAGGACTCCAATCAAACTGGACTAGGCATCCCAACCTGTATGATTTTCTGCTTTTTAAAGGATATAAATCCAAGTACAATAGCATAATGAGATACTGAGGGTTAGAAGTTCAATGTCTGAATTTGCGGGGGTATGAATTTAGGGCCCCGTGGCCTAGAACACCAGCTCTGCTGGTGTAAGTTTGCAAGTTCTTTTTTTTTTCTTTTTGGGTCACTCCTGATAATGCTCAGGGGTTACTCCTGGCTTTGCACTCAGGAATTACTCCTGGTGGTGCTCGGGGGACCATATGGGATGCTGGGAATCGAACCCGGGTTGGCCGCATGCAAGGCAAACGCCCGACCCACCATGCTATCTCTCCAGCCCAAAGTTTGCAAGTTCTGGGTAAGATTGTGGTCCTGAGTAGGGACCTGATTCTAATCTGGAGACTGTAAGCAATTTCCAACTGTACCATAGCCAGATGTGAGCAAGCATCCAGCTAATGGGGTGTGAACCCTGATGAGTACTGTGCACAAGCATGTGAGCACCACAACTTGATGTGCTGCCCCTGGTGAGCACAACAAACAAAATATGCAAGCATTACAACTAAGCATGGTGTGACACCCCATCATCAGATTACAGAGAGAAGGGAAATGATGGGGGACATGAACTTTGGTGAGACACAATTCAAGCCACAACAGTAAATAAGAAAGAGTTTAAATAACAAAGAGCTCTAGGAACAGTCAACTCTGGTAATGGAATCTGGGAGTTATCCTGGAGGAAAGAGACTGAAAGAATGCTAGATGAAATGAAAGATTATTGGGTGGGAGTAATAATACAGCAATTAAAGTGCTTGCTTTACATGCAGCCAACCCTGATTTGATCCCTGGCACAGCATATGGTCCTCTGAGCACTGCCAGAAGTGATACCTAGGCATAGAGCCAGAGATAATTCCTGAGCACTGCTGGTTGTGCCCCCCCAAAACAAACAAACAAACAAACAAACAAACAAACAAACAAACAAACAAACAAACAAACAGAAGAAAAGTGTTGAAGAGATAGCACAGCAGGTAAGGTCCTAGCCTTGCATGCAGCCAACTTGGGTTTTATCTCTGGCACTCCCTATGGTTCCTGATTCCACCTTAAGTGTTCTCTGAGTGCAGAGCCAAGAGTAAACTCTGATCACCACTGGGTGTGGCCCCAAAACAAAGAAAGAAAGATAATTAGAGTACTATTGATATTTAGGCAGAATAGTTTCCTATTATTGAGTATGGAGTGACTTGAAGAGGGATGACATCTTGTTGGTAATATTGGTTGCTATTTTTTAACACACAGCTGGTGTCTGATAATCTGATTTTTTCTGATAAAATACATTATCCTGTGTGTGTGGGGGGGGGGGTGTTGGAAACTTAAAATTTAATAGAATCTAGAATGATCAATATTCTATTATTCCAGAAGATAGTCTTGAACTCATTTTTATAAAATCAATTTGAATGTCTTATTTGGCTAGTCACTATTCAATTGTAGCAGAAGATCTTGTATGAACTTTATTCATTTACCAATTTTTATTTATCCATTATTATTTTATCTTTATTTATGCTACTTATAATTTCAGTATGAAATAGCATTGAATAAAATAGCAGTCATGGGAAATTCAGATACATTTATAAACTTTTTTTTTGGTGTCATGACAAACTCATAGTTATGATTTACTCTTGTCACTGTCATCCCATTGCTCATCCATTTGTTTGAACAGGCACCAGTAACGTCTCTCATTGAGAGACTTATTGTTACTGTTTTTGGCATATCCAATACGCATGGGTAGCTTGCCAGGCTCTGCCATTCGGGCGAAATACTCTCGGTAGCTTGCCGGCTCTCCGAGAGGGGTGGAGGAATCAAACTCTGGTCGGCCACGTGAAAGGCGAACGCCCAACCGCTGTTTTTTGGTTTTGTGGCTACACCCAACTGTGCTCAGGGCTTACTCCTAGCTCTCTCTGGGGTCATTCCTGGCCAGCACACAGGACTATATTGGGTGTAGAGGATAGAACCTGGGTTGACTATGTGCAAGGCAAGCGCACTACCCACTGTACTATCTCTCTGGCCCATGTTCTTTCACTTTTAAGTGCAATGTTAACTGAGTTTTTCACAGATATTCTATTTGTAGTGTTTCAAGGAAAGAGAGGCAGCAAGGAAGCAATAGAAAAATAAAAGTGGGTTTCACATGAAAACTTCTGTGTCCTACCTTTTTGGACAAAGACCCAAGGACAGTGTAAGAACCTTGGGCTGTTGGAAGCATCTGAGAATGCAGTCAACCTAACTAGGCTCTATTGAGTTCAAAATAAATAAATTTGTAGCAAAGCAAACTTTTATTTCTTGCTCACTCATATTGTGAATTGAAACTCATAATTACTGCATTATTATAAAATCATAAGAGTTTTTAAATGAGGTACTTTTTCACTCATAACTCATATTATATTGCCCATTACATTTCCAGTAATGTACTCTTTTTGGATGCCAGTCTTATTCAATAAGAATCAATCTTGTGTCTTAGTGAATAAAATTTTAAGATGCTAAAACACTTTTTGGAACTAGCATTGATGTGTCAGGGGGTCTCCTGTGGATATAAAGGGTAGCTTTAATTGATTTCAGAGTCAGAAAATAATACATTTATAGCAAAGACAATCTTATTTTTCACAGAAATCGATGCCATTTTAGTATGTAAAAGCTGTTGAAAAGATTAAATTCTGACTGAAGATTTGAATCTTAATGCATTTTCTTTTACACATTCAAAGAAAATTTTCATCTGTACAAAATTAAACATTATACTTTCTAATTTTGTAGGATTGTTGTGTAATCAGGAACAAGATTTTATGCAAAAAGTGTGGATTATGGATTATGATTTTCCTAGCAAGATAATTACTACCCTGCATTTTAATTAAAGTAAAATTCTGAGTTCTTGAATTTGGTCCTAGAATTCAAAATGAGAAAATTCTTGAAATGCTTGTTTATTCCTACTCTTTAAAGAATACTCGTGTTAAGAAAACTGCATTTTCATATTCATTTTAGTGCTTCTTTTATGTCTCTTTGAAAATGGGGGTAAACATTGCCATTGCGTAGAGCAGGCTCTTTAAACTAGAGCAGGTTCTTAGGCCCCATGTACGGTAGAATCAGCTGCGCTACTTTTCAAAACTAACAACACCTACGCCCTTGACACTTCTGGTATTAGGGTCAGTCCTGAATTCTTTAAGAGCTTGCTAGATATTTTAATATATTTCAGTTGAGACTTGCTTTAAGTGGTTATTAAGTGGTTGGTAAAACAGATTAAAAAGAAAGGATATTTTTTAGTATATATATGTATATATATTTGTGTGTGTGTGTGTGTGTGACTGGGACTAAGAGGGGAGTTGGGCAACACCTGGCTTGTTTAGGGGTTACTTCTGGCTTGGCTCAGGGTACCATATGGGGTGCCAGGGATCAAATTGAGATTGGCTGCATGTAAGGAAAATACCTTAACCAAAAGGATCATTTTTTTGTGTGTGAAAAACAGAATTGAATTTTTTGTAGTGTGCTCATTGTAATATATAAACAGACAATTATTTATAATGACACATATCTAGATTTTACCTATTATAATGCAATGTTCCCTAAAAATTACAAAACCATTATTTTAATTCCCCTGCTATTTGAAAAAAAAGTTGCTTAAAGCAGTGAACTTTATGATTTCTAGTTTCTTGTCCTTCGGAAGTTACCTTCTACAGCTGCTACTCCGTCACAGTGTTCAGTGCGACTCCCTCACCTCCTCACTATAATTAGTCTCCAAACAGTAACTTCCTTGACACTTCCAGCCACTCCCAGTGGAGGCTGCTGCTTTCTCCTCCAATCCCCTTGCCTTTTTTAATTTATTTTTTTTTAGTGGTGGTGGTGATGGTGGGGAACTACACCCAGTAGTGCTCAGATCTTAGTCCTGGCTCTGTGCTTGGGGATCACTTCTAGAGAGGACTAGGGGGAGCATATGGGGTGCTGGGACCTGACTGAACCCAGGTCAATTACATGCATGGCAAATGCCTTACCTGCCTGTCTCTCAGGCCCCAATTCTTCCTTGTATCAGACCGCAAAGTATCAGACTGCTTTTACTTCATCTTGAACTGTTCACATTGTTTCCTTTGCTCGGTCCATTTTTTTATGTGTCCCCAGAGATGATGGTTCTGTTCTGGACTCTGTTTTTCTGCCTATAGCTAGTCATCAATGATTTTTCTCATTAGCTATTATCACAGCTGGGATTCATATCCCCTCTTAGAATTGCGGTGGAATCATCATCATCATCATCATCATCATCATCATCATCATCACTATTACTATTATTATTATTATTTTGATGTTGGGTCATTGTAGTAGGCTCATTGCAATATATAAACAGACATTGATTTATAATGACACACATCTAGATTTTTACCTGTTATAATGCAATGAGTGGTGCTCAGGTGTCGCTCCTGCTGGTGCTTAAGGGATTTTGGAGTCCCAGGGATGAACCAGGGTCTTCCCTGAACATGAACACAGCTCTCTCATGGGTCTGAAAATTGTGGCATCACTTTCTTTTCTTTTCTTTTCTTTTCTTTTCTTTTCTTTTCTTTTCTTTTCTTTTCTTTTCTTTTCTTTTCTTTTCTTTTCTTTTCTTTTCTTTTCTTTTCTTTTCTTTTCTTTTCTTTTCTTTCCCCTCCCTTCCCTTCCCTTCCCTTCCCTTCCCTTCCCTTCCCTCCCCTCCCCTCCCCTCCCCTCCCCTCCCCTTCCCTTCCCTTCCCTTCCCTCCCCTCCCCTTCCCTTCCCTTCCCTTCCCTTCCCTTCCCTTCCCTTCCCTTCCCTTCCCTTCCCTTCCCTTCCCTTCCCTTCCCTTCCCTTCCCTTCCCTCCCCTCCCCTTCCCTCCCCTCCCCTCCCCTCCCCTTCCCTTCCCTTCCCTCCCCTTCCCTTCCCTTTCCCTCCCCTCCGCTCCCCTCCCCTCCCCTCCCCTCCCCTTCCCTCCCCTTCCCTCCCCTCCCCTCCCCTCCCCTCCCCTCCCCTCTCCTCTCCTCCCCTCCCCTCTCCTCCCCTCTCCTCTCCTCTCCTCTCCTCTCCTCTCCTCTCCTCTCCTCTCCTCTCCTCTCCTCTCCTCTCCTCTCCTCTCCTCTTCTCTTTCTTTTCTTCCCTTTCAGTTTCTCCTCTCCTCTCCTCCCCTCCCTCCCCTCCCATTCCTCTCCCCTCTTCCCTTCTCCTCCCCTTCCTTCTCCCCTCACTCCCCTCCTTTCCTCCCTTCACTCCCCTCCCCTCTCCCTTCTCTCCCCCTCCCTTCAATCCCCTCCCCTTCCCTCCCCCCTCCACTCATTCCCCTCCCCTTCCCTCTCCTCTCCTCTCCTCTCCTCTCCTCTCCTCTCCTCTCCTCTCCTCTCCTCTCCTCTCCCCTCCCCTCCCCTCCCCTCCCCTCCCCTCCCCTCCCCTCCCCTCCCCTCCCCTCCCCTCCCCTCCCTTCCCCTCCCCTCCCCTCCCCTCTCCAGGTCCATACATTGGCTGTGCTCATGACTTTTGTGCTCAGGGATAACTTCTAACTGTGCTCATGGGACCATCTGTTGTACAGGGGATTGAACCCAGATGGGGCAGCATGCAAAGCAAGCGTGAATATTATGTGTTGATTTGCAGTGATCCTGAAGATGGACATGTTATGTCCTTGACAGGTTAGTCACCGTGATTGAGTGAAAGGTGGGGGCAATCAGACTGGGAGAGAAGTCTGATAGGAGAGAAGCAATCACGCTTGCTTACAGAAGATGCTGACAACTAGACAAGCAAAAGGCAGGAACAGATAAATGCTGGCTGTGCCAAGAAGCCCACCTAAATTAAAATTAACAGCTGTTCCTGATGACACATCTCGGAAAGCAGTATAAATATTGGAACGGAATTAAACCAATCTGAGACATGTTCTGGACTCCACACCCCTGGTTTGGAAATCTTTCCCAGGATTTTTGTAAACTGCCAGGAATTTACTCAGAGAAGGGGTTTCTCCCCTCCCTGTGAGCAATCTGCCAGCAGGCCCAAGCCCGCCCAAGCACCTCCTGCTTGCATGCTGTTATAGCAGCTCTGAGCATTTGTAGCCCCCATTACTGCCCTTTTGATTTATATGCTTATACTGTAGTGTGGAAGTCCCCCCGCCGCCCCACCCTTACACTGTCATACTGTAATTATATGTGATTGACATAAGTCTTAAATGAAACTCTCAGGTGGGAGTTCAGGGTTTTTTTTATTGTTGTTGTTGAAGGGTCAGATAAGGTATGTCCCAGTATGTCCTATGTATGTCACCTTGGTCTCTGGAACTACAATCAATTGAACCTCCGTGGGGATTTGTTTTATTTGCTTATGTTTTAATTTTTGTTTTGGTGGGGTCCCAGGCAGTGTTCACTGGGCCTGTGGCAAGGGACTCAACAATGCTCAGAGACCTTTAGGATCATACCTGGCAGTGTCCAGAAGGTCATGTGCTGCCGGGGATCAAAGGCATGCATCCTAATCCTGTGCTATCTATCTCCCAGGCCCTTGGGAAGAATTATTTAAAGACACCCCATTAATTTAGGAATAGCTTCAGGGGGAAAAGCCCACTTTATTTATTTATGTAAATCAGAAATACCTGTCTGAAGGTGAGGCAGACATCCAGAGGCGAGGTTTTGTCTTATGAAGTCATCTCCTTTTCTCCACTCAATGTTCCAGTTTCCTGGCACAGGATATTAACTCCTGCTCCCCATCCCCATTTTGTTAATATTTTTTTTAGTTGTGGGGGTCACACTAGGCTGTGCCCTAGGCTTTGTAGGCCTTCTTCTCATTGTTCATTTATCTCCCATTTCCTGTGGTATTTGCCTTTTGTATTTTCAAATAACATTCCTTGCTATGACAGTTTGATCATCAGTATTAAAATTTAACTTTCTTCTTTGGCAAGTATCTTTTCTTTCTTTTACTTGTCCAAAATTTTAAATTGTTAAAATCCTATACCTTACAGGTTCTCAAACATTATTATTCTAGGAAGTGATTTCTGTATTACCAAAAGTTTGGGGTTTCCATGTCTACCTGCAATTCTTACCAAGTTTAGAGGTGCCCACAAAAGCCTGTCAGTTCTATTAATTTAGCAGGACAACACCATAACTCCGGGAAGTATTATACTTACAAATTCAAGTGTATTGTAAGAAAAACAAACCAGGAGCAGTCAAGTAAAAAGATTCAGAGTGTGATCAGGGAAGGCTACAAATTTCTGTGCTTCTGTCCAGGGAATCAGGGTATGTGCATCCCTGCCTGGTATCGGCTTTGATGGATTGCATTTATCTTCAGATTTTATAATATAAGGAAGTTTGATTGAATCATTGGGCAACTGATGGAGCTTAATCTTCAGTGTGCTTCCCCTCCTGGGAGAAGGTCGGGCTGATGTCCAGGCTCAAATTCCAACCCTTGAATCATGTGGCCATTCTCTATGGTGTGGCCAATCTCTACTCTAAATTAAGCATAAATGTGGGGGCCCTTAGGCATAGGATTTCAAAGGTTTATCTGGTTTCAACTGCCAAACAGATGTAAAAGGGTTGACTACTCCTCAAAGGGGCTTGTGAATAACAAAAATTCCTGTTACTTGGGAAATTTCAGGGATTTAGTTCAACTACCAGGAAGACAGGAATGAAGGTCAGTTAAATTCATTAGTATCCTAGTACAAGCTGTCAAGATCACACATCGCTCTTGATATTCACCTTGGTCCCCTAGGTGATGAGTACTTGGCAGTACATCTTTTGTGTTACCAAAAGGGAGCTGTAAGATCACTTATCAATGAGTCAAAAAGAGAGGGACAAACATAGAATGACTGCACTCATTTGTGCAATATAAACATAATATGAGACTAACACCCAAGACAGTAGAGATAGGGCCAGGTAGATTGCTCCTCGGTTGAAAATCTGCCTCACAAGCCGCAGAGAAGGTAGCTGGAATAGAGAAGGTGTCACTAAGTCAATGATGGTTGGAAGGATGGATCGGGATGGAGGGATTGCTCAGGATGGGAGATGTGTGCTGAAAGTAGAAAAGGACCAAACATGATGGCCTCTCAGTATCTGTATTGCAAACCATAATGCCCAAAAGTAGAGAGAGAGTTAGAAGGAAATTATCTGCCATAAAGGCAGGGGGTGGGGTGGGGTAGGGTTGGCAGGAAGGATACTGAGGACATTGGAGGTAGAAAGTGTACACTGGTGGAGGGATGGGTGTTTGATCATTGTATGAATGAAACTCAATCATGAAAACTTTGTAACTATCTCACAGTAATTTAAAAAAATCAGTGGCTGGGATGGAGAGTAGTACAGCACCTATGTGAAACTCCAGATTTGATACAAGACTCCAAAACAGGGGGGAAAAAGGAAGGAAGAAAGGAAGGAAAGAAAGAAGAAAGAAAAAGAAAAAAAGGAAGGAAGGAAGAGAGAGAAAGAGAGAGAAAGGAACAAAGAAAGAGAGGAAGAAAGGAGAAAGGAATAGAGAGAAAGAAAGAAAAGAAAATAAATAAATAAAGAAAGAAAGAAAGAAAGAAAGAAAGAAAGAAAGAAAGAAAGAAAGAAAGAAAGAAAGAAAGGAAGGAAGGAAGAAAGAAAGGAAGAAAGAAAGAAAAAGAAAGGAAGAAAGAAAGAAAAGAAAGAAAGAAGGAAAGAAAGAAAGAAAGAAAGAAAGAAAGAAAGAAAGAAAGAAAGAAAGAAAGAAAGAAAGAAAGAAAGAAAGAAAGAAAGAAAGAGGGAGAGAAAGAGAGAAAGAAAAAGAAAGGAAGAAAAAGAGAGAAGGAAAGAAATAAAGGAAGGAAAGGAAGGAAGGAAGGAAGGAAGGAAGGAAGGAAGGAAGGAAGGAAGGAAGGAAGGAAGGAAGGAAGGAAGGAAGGAAAAGGAAGAAAAGGAAGAACTGGGGACTGGGAAGTAACTCTGTTTAAGGCACCCACCTGGAAGCCCAAAGCCAGAACTGTGATGCCCAGTATGGCTAAACCCACTCACTAAGTGTGACCCTGGAAACTACTGTCTGAGATCCCCCCAGTCCCACCAGCAATTTCTTGCTGCACCACATCCAGGTGTATCTGAAAACCTTGACTAAAATGTTTAAGCCCCAGGAAGCATCAAAATTAAAGACAAGTGTGGACACTATAGTCAGAAGTGCCACCTCCAGCAAGCACTTGTGTGTCTGAGCAAGTCCTGCAACCAGAATGTCTGTGAACCCACAACTAAAGAATGTGACCTGGGACAAACAGTGAGACCAGTGTTCAAGCACCACAACCTGATGTTTGATGATGAGCACCACAACCAGAATGAACAAGCACCAGCACCTAGCCTGTGCATGTGTGATTCCTGCCACTGAATCAATAGAGGAAAGAGAAAGAGGAACGTGAAAAAAGAAATAGGGACTGGAGAGATAGAATAGTAAGTGGGAAAGCATTTGTCTTGCATGTGGCTGACCTCAGTTCAATCCCTGATACCCCCATAAGTCCCTCTGAGCACCTCTGAGCACAGATCCACAAGTTAGCCCTGAGCATCCATCCCAAGAGAAAAAAAGAATTAAAAAACAGATGATGAGATTTTTAAAAGAGATACAAGATTCAACTGAAAGATCTTTTCTAGTGGACAAAGTTAGGAAAGCATCAGTAATAAAATAATATAAAATACAAAATAATAAGTAATAAAATAATACATAATATAAAATAGTTGGAACTATCTATCTATCTATCTATCTATCTATCTATCTATCTATCTATCTATCTATCTATCTATCTGTCTGTCTATCTATCTATCCAGAGGGGTAACCCAAACTTTAGCAGTATAGAACACGAATATCTTCCCAGAAAATTCCCTCATTCCCTTTTTTAAGTATCCCTGCCTTCAATTTTTCCAGAGGCAATTACTGCTCCCACCATTGTCTCAGGGTCTCCTCTATCAGTTACCCTCCCTCCATAGGTATGTATTTAAGGCATTTTGTGTTCTTTTTTAAATTTGTGAATCTAAGTAGTTTTTATTGACACTTAGATGTAGGGGGAGAGAAGAGAAGTATTCAAGAGAGAACATGGACTTCACTAAAATGGAAAATGCAAAGAGACATAGAGACAGACAAGTAAGATGTAGGTTCAAGGGGGCATACGGGCTGGATGAGCAAGCCTCTATTTAAGTTCTATAGTGCCAGATTATTTTCTAAAGAGGTAGCACTGTAGCACTATCGCCTATTGTTCATCGAATTGCTCAAGCAGACACCAGTAAGGTCTCTATTATGAGACTCGTTGTTACTGTTTTTGGCATATCGAATACGCCATCAGTAGCTTGCCAGACTCTGCCATGCGGGCGGGATACTCTTGGTAGCTTGCCAGGCTCTCTGAGAAGGATGGAGGAATCCAACCCGGGTTGGCCTCGCGCAAGGCAAATCCCCTATCTGCTGTGCTATTGCTCTAGGTGGTTCTGTGGTGCAGTGGATAATGCATTGGTCTTCCAAAGAGGTAATACATTTAAAATTTATACCAATAATATAAGAATATAAAAAGTTAATTTTGCCTACAACCTTCGAATGTTTGTTATTGTCACTTTAAAAAAACTTTATTTTGTTGGGTATGTACTGACTGATATATTAATGTAATTTAATTCATTTCCCTGTTGACTAATGATGCTTTGCACTTTCTTCTGTATAATAAATAGCTATGAATACATGCATTGTCATTTTAGTAAAACATCTTTTTTAACCTTATGTATATGTTTTAATAGATAGTCTTTCATTGTGATCTTGGTATTTCTGTATATTCTAGATCAGTTCTGTCTAGTGATGTCTTTATAGATTGATATTTTATTATACTTTATCAGAAAGAGAAACAGGGTCAGATTAGTTATCTATGATGTAGATCATTTTTAAACCTTATGTATATGTTTCAATAGGTAGTCTTTCATTGTGATCTTGGTATTTCTGTATATTCTAGATCAGTGCTGTCTAGTGATGTCTTTACAGATTGATATTTTATCACACTTTATCAGGAAGAGAAACAGGGTCAGATCAGTTATCTATGATGTAGATCAGAAGAGAGACAGTAAAAATCTGTGTTTTTTTCCCACTTTTGATTGCTTGGTGAGAAGGGGTTTTGAACAATAATTTTCTTTCCTTTTTTTTTTGTGCATACAACACATGAGCTTTACTATCTCTAGCCTGTACAATAATTTTTTTGGCAAAGCCTTGATTTAGAGTTTCAGACTCTCACAAACTCGAAATATAAAAAAATATAGTTTCAAAAGACAGAAAAGAATCCAATTTTAAGATGAACCATTGATGTTAGCCATGAGAAATCCAGATATAACTCTTTGATTTATGTTCTGTTTAAAGAAAGCAGAAACTGTGTTTGCCGTTTCTGGTCTGCAGCATTTACAAATTACTTTGCCTAGATTTTTCTTAAAATTATTTAGGAAATATGATATTACATAACTTTTTTCTCTTTAGCTCTTTTAATTCAATATGAACTTGGAAGAGAAATGCATAGATTATTTATGTTGTATATCGACTCTTCATATGTAAACAATTAAATGATTTATCTGTAATCACACAGCTTGTTAGTATCAGAGTTTTAACAATTTTAAAAACTTTTTCAATCTTTCAACTTCCCTGATACTTCCACTATTAGAATTTATCATAATAGCTAACCAATTAGTAATTCCCAAGCACCTACAATGTATCTTGCCCTGGGCTATGTATGAGAGGATGATATAAATTATCATTGAACTATAGCTTTGGTCCTCAAAAACAAGAGTCTTTTTTTCCTTTTTTTTTTTTTGCTTTTTGGGTCACACCTGGGGATGTGAAGGGGTTACTCCTGGCTCATGCACTCAGGAATTACTCCCAGTGGTGCTTGGAGGACCATATGGGATGCTGGGAATTGAACCCAGGTTGACCGTGTGCAAGGCAAACGTCCTACCCACTGTGCTATCTCTCCAGCCCAAAACCAAGAGGCTTATGTAAGAGAAGAAATAAAAAAGGCAAATAAAAGAATATGTAATAATGTCCAAATTGAATAGAATGTAGGCTAAGGTGCTATACATACAGAAGCCATATTGTGCCTCATTTTCAATAAATCTAGATATGGTCTCGCACTATTGAACCACAATAAGAGAAACTTAAAATAGGTCAATTTTGCTACCTTAAATATATAAAATTTAAGTAATCAAATTATACCATAAATTCATGCTCTTTCAAATAAAATGTTAACTGTTAAAGAAGGTGAAGATTAATAATTCATTAAATATCAGAAAAACTTTATGGAATAAGGGTTTGGAAAGATTCCCCAAGAAGTGATAGAATTATGAAGAACAAAGGGATTATAAACTATTATTAATGGGATATAGGCAATGAAAATTTGAATTCCTTATAAAGTAAAATGCATTCTTAATGAAGTTCAAGAGAAGACCATTGCCTATGTTTATAAATTTCTGAAAGAAATTATTTTACTAAAGTTAGTGAACCTTAAACTTATATTAGCAACTTACTGGTAGATATGCCTACTGAGTTGAGTAGCTGCATAAGAATCTAGATTTTTATTTTCCATAGTGGTGATACTATTTTTCACAGGTGATTCTTTTATTATAGCTGGCTCACGTGGAATATTGCTTTTTCAACACTATTTCTGTGTAGATAATAAGATATTTTTATTTCTACTTTGTTGTCAACAATTTGCCCTAAAGCAAATAAACTGACATATCTGATTCATCATTTTCTTAGCTAGCAATAGTACTAATAATAACTTCCCTGCCAACCACGTAGTATTTGTGAAACTTTAACAGGATCATGTGTGTGAAAATGCATTGAAAATCTTTCAAATGTAAGATATGGTAAATGATTATAATCATGTAATTATGATATAATGGAAGTTCTGTAAAGTTATTTTTAGAGAAAAATTTCCAAAATTCTCTGCACCATTCACTCGGGTTGCCTCTAAAGATTGTGACAGACATTATTATATTTCTCCTAGGATGTAGATAACTATTTGATATGTGTGCAGTACGATAACAGAATGCCTAATGTGCAATGAATCATCTCTCAACAATTGGGCTGTTTTTATAACTATGCAGTAAGATATTATTTTGAGTGTCACAGAAATTTATTGTTTGCATAGTTTCACATTTATACATTAGACAATTTATACAAAATGGTTCCTTATACCTATACCCAGACTAATTACAACATTGAGAAATGATGATAAAATGTTAATATAGGCAGAAAATTCACCCTAGCCTCATATACTGAAGAGAAGATGATTTGATTATGAAAAAAATCAGAATGGTAGAATTTTAATACTGATTTTTCTTCTACTAAGAAAAGACGTCAATTACTACTAAGGGTGGATAAAATTGTTGTTTAAATAGGATAGATAATAGTTTGTGAAGAAAAAAATTTAATTCAGTGCCTAGTAATCCTCAGTTATCTAATATAATAATGTTTCTTTGTTTCACAATTTATATTATAAAATAATTTATCCCTAAATAATAAAATTCACTTAATCCAAACAAAGATTCAAAATGCACATAGGATTTAACAAAATATGGGGTGATTGTTATTTAGGCATGGATAACTAAAACCTTGACTATATTGCTATTAAATCTTGTTTACTGGGAATTGGCACATATCAAAAGAAAAGAAACAAGCAATACTGACAGGGACATGGGAAGAAGGAGCCCTCATCCACAGCTGGCGGAGACATTTTATGGTTCAGCCTCTGTAAAACATTGTGTGAACCTCTCAAAGTAACAAGTCAACTTCTATGTGACTCAGTGGTTCTGTTACAATGGAGGGAAAGGACTTCAGGTCATCTGGTGAAGATTATTGGTCATTTAAAAGTTCTCCTACATGAGAGGCAGATCAAAACAACTATGAGATACCACCTCACACCACAGAGAATGGCACACATCCAAAAGAACAAAAGCAACCGCTGTTGGAGAGGATGTGGGGAGAAAGGGACCCTTCTACACTGCTGGTGGGAATGCCGACTGGTTCAGCCCTTTTGGGAAACAATATGGAAGATTCTCAAAAAATTAGAAATTGAGCTTTCATTTGATCCAGCAATACCACTTCTGGAAATATATCCCTAAGAAACAAAAAGGTATAGTCGAAATGACATCTGCACTTATATGTTCATCGAAACACTCTTTATAATAGCCAGAATCTGGAAAAAACCCGAGTGCCCGAGAACAGATGACTGGTTAAAGAAACTTTGGTACATCTGTACAATGGAATACTATGCAGCTGTTAGAAAAGATGAAGTCATGAACTTTGCATATAAGTGGATCAACATGGAAAGTATCATGTTGAGTGAAATGAGTCAGAAAGAGAGAGACAGACATAGAAAGATTGCGCTCATCTGTGGATATAAAATAATAGAGTAGGAGACTAACACCCAAGAATAGTAGAAATAAGTACATTTGAGGTTGGCTTCATGGCTTGGAAGCTGGCCTCACATGCTGGGGAAAAAGGCAGTTCAGATAGAGAAGGGAACATCAAGTAAGCTCTGGTTGGAGGACCCGCTTGGGAGGGGAGATGCATGCTGAAAGTAGACTATAGATTGAACACGATGGCCACTCAATACCCCTATTGTGGACCATAACACCCAAAAGGAGAGAGAGAGAACAAAAGGGAACCCTGCCACAGAGGCAGGGAGGGGGGAGGGGGGATGGGATTGGGAGGTGGGAGGGATAATGGGTTCACTGGTGGTGGAGAATGGACACTGGTAGAGGAAGGGTTGCTCGAACATTGTATGAGGGAAACACAAGTATGAAAGTGTGTAAATCTGTTACTGTACCCTCATGGTGATTCGCTAATTCATAAATAAATAAACAAAACAATAAAAAATTAAAAAAAATTCTCCTACATGAGGTGTAGTCAGCCACATGATGGAAATGACTAAGGATGGAGAGCAAAAATATAAAAAGGCGCACAGCAGAAGGAACTTCCTGTGCCTAAGAAGACAGCAGGAGTGCAATAGTTCTCACCAATGTGACCTGACAACAAAAGAAAATGAAAGGGAAAAAGAGCAGAGGGGTTTTGTACTTTGTACCTTGAGGGACATTGAACAACAGCAACAGCTGCAGAGTATCAGACCCCAGACCAAAGGATAGAAAAGGACAAACGGGATAGATCAATGGCACAATGGATAGGTCATTTGCCTTGTACGTGGCAGACCCGGGTTCGATTCCCAACATCCCATAAGATCCCCTGAGCACTGCCGGGACTAATTACTGAGTAAGTGAGCCAGGAATAACCCCTGTGAATCGCCAGGTGTGACCCGAAAGGACAAACACCTCAGAGCAGTGTGGGACAGGATGAGGCACTGGGAAAGGGGAGAACAGCCTGGAAACAGAATCTGGGACATTGTACATGAGAAGTAAAGAGATAAAAGCCTGGACATTGGGAAAGGACCTAGAACTACCAACTTAAACTTTACAATAAAGAAATTTTAATATCATAAACTTTTGGATATTAACCTTGTGTTTTAGGCTTCATCAGTGAATTGCCTCCTTTCCTTCTCCCAGAGAAGCTGTACTCACAAGTACTCTTGTGAGCACCCCCAACCCCCCGAGTTTATCTTTAACCTTGCCTCTACATTTTACCTCTCATTGTCACAATTCCCCAAGTAAATCTTGATTATTTATAAGCTAAAACTTTCTGGTTACGGGATTTTGCATTTGTAGTGAATTACTTTTTTTCTATTTTTCCTATAGCTTTTTCATTTTTATGAAAATTTTTTTATCTTCTTGGCCTAAATACAGAAAGACCATTAATGTTATGATCCTAATATTTGGGAGTTGATTAACTCTAAAAATGTCTACTTCAGGGCATTCATCGTAATTACTTGACTCAGGCTTCAGTTGTTGTAGTTCCTAACACCTCAAAAGAGAAGTCCTGCCGTGGGACTGGGATGGATCTGCGACGAGTGGTGAAGCTATCCTGACATCAAAATGGAACAACATAGAAAGCAAAAATGCATGGTCTTGATGCAATCTGTTATGTCTTAAGAGATAGGACCCCAATGGGGAAGGACAAGCTAAACTGGCCTGAGGACTAAGTCTGAAATTTATGGTAAAAGCCTTGCTGGCTCTCAGAGCCCAGAGAACTAAGTCCTGGAATCTCTATCTTTTATTGTATTTATCCAAATAACTGCAAGTATTAATAGAAGTAAACTTAATTGTTTAATATGTAAAGCTTAAACGAAAGCGAAAAGCAATATACATGTCCTGGGAGACAGAGTAGCTCCTTGTGTTAATCTCCCCAAGAGAATTGCCTCTGCCAAAATGTTTTACCACTGTAAATGATCAACCATACCTACATGCAGTCCTACGCCTAAAACTCCTTCAGATATTCTATAGGTATGCTATAGGTATGCTGCATTAAAAGAGCCCTTTTTGCCACCCATCCATGAGTCTCCCATCTCTTTGTTCCTCTGCTGGGGAGGCCTGGGGAGGACAGGGAGGCAGCTCTCCACCAATGAACGCTCATGTCACAGCACCCACACTTTGTGAACTCACAGCAAACATAATAAATGGGGAGTTTTCTATGCAGTTATATATATAACTCAAGGAATC
This sequence comes from Sorex araneus, assembly GCF_027595985.1. NCBI lineage: Eukaryota > Metazoa > Chordata > Mammalia > Eulipotyphla > Soricidae > Sorex > Sorex araneus. Next base: position 66,018,707 of record NC_073304.1, on the reverse strand, counting down.
ACATTAAGGAGTTAGCTATTGTCACAGTGACAATTCCACTTCTTGGCATCTGACCCGAGCCCAAAACCAATATTCCAAAAAGACATTTGCACATTTATGTTAATTGCAGCTGTTCTTTTTGAGGGGGGTGATGGTCACACCCTGCAATGTTCAGAGACTACTTCTAGCTCTGCTGGAGAGGCAGTGTTGCTCCATGCAGTGCTGGGAGAACATGTGGCACCAGGGTTTCATGTTCTCAGTCTGTTCAACTATCTTTCTGGGCCCCTTCCTTTGTAACATTATTAGCTTACTTAGCTTATTAGATTTTTTTACTGTATCACTATCATCCCATTGTTCGTTGATTTACTCAAGTGGGCACCAGTAACTATTACACTATTCTCTATTACACAGCCCTGAGATTTTAGCAGTCTCTCCTTACTCATGTTTCCCAACGATTGGAGGCTCTTACAGGGTCAGGGGAATGAGACCTATTGTTACTCTTTTTGGCATATCGAATATGCCACGGGTAGCTTGCCAGGCTATTAGATTATGAGTTATAATATTTTGGATAAGAATTTTCTATGCAAAACATCCACCATTTTATCTGATTTAAAGACTTAGCAAGATAGAAAAGCCTAATGTGGGAAAGGTTAGTGATAACCACTATAGTAGTGTTCTGATTGTAAGATTGAGAGTGAAGATGGGTGGTTAGGAAATTTCTATTTTATTTTTAAGTCTCAGAAGAAGGTGCTGTGGAAAACATTCAAGAGCTGCTGTAAGGTTGGTTGGTATGAGTTGGAGCACTTCATGCAGTTTAAGTGCTATGAAAAGCCTAACTGTATCTTTAAAGTTTGTCATTCTATCCTAGAGCAAATTGTTTTTATGATTCTTAATGCTTATAGTTTATGCTATTGCTCTAAATCAGAATACAGAATGTATTTTGAGAGAGAATTCTGATCTGGTAGGAGTTCTTCATATTTAAATGAACTGAACACACTATATGCCTGCAATATTGATATTTAAAATTGTCATTTATATAACAAATTATTTGTAATACTAAAAGATGTATATGTATGTTTAATAAGTACATCATGGAAAAATAATAATTCATAGATTAGATTTCTTTTGAGAGAATCAAGTAGGATAGAACATTTTATAAGCCATTTGATTATGGAGAACATCCTCATATTTTGATACTACTGTAAAAAGACAAAATTTTTTTTCTTTTTGGATCACATCTGGTAATGCACAGGGTTACTCCTGACTCTGCACTCAGTTATTATTCCTGGCAGTGCCCAGGGGACCATATTGGATGCTGGAATTGAACCCGAGTTGGCTGTGTGCAAGGCAAATGCCCTACCCGCTGTGCTATCGCTCCAGCCCATTACATTATTATTTACCCTGAAGAAGATACAACTTCATATTATCTGAGATGAAGGTGTGATATTTTGATGTGATTCTACTTGGTCATTGTCCTTGGCATGTTTATCAAAGTGCAAAGGAAAATTATCTTCTAAATATAGAATAAAGTGAGGTTTTAGCAAAATCTTGTAAAGACATGTTTTTTTTTTTAAAATCTATTCTTTTATTGAATCACCATGTGGAAAGTTACAAACCTTTCAGGTTTAAGTCTCAGTTATACAATGCTCGAACACCCATCCTTTCACCAGTACACATATTCCACCACCAAGAATCACAGTATACCTCCCCCCATCTCCCCAGCCCCCCACCCCGCCTGTGTAACTGATAAATTTCACTTTACTATCACTTTACTTTGATTACATTCAATATTTCAACCAAAAAAGCTCACTATTATTATTTGGAGTCTTTCCCCCCTAAAGTCGGACCTGCTGAAAAGGAAGCATTTGATAATTTGTTTTCCATTGCTGAGAATGAAGAGATATGAGGTTGAGCAGCTGCACTAGCGGCCGCAAGGTTTTGGATTTCTGTATTTTAGTAACTAAGTCCAGAGAAATATCTGCCAGAAATTGCATCACTGCAAGCTTGTACCTCTCAGCTACTTTATATTCCACATATGAGTGCAATCTTTCTATGTCTGTCTCTTTTTTTTTTAAGAATGTTATTTTATTGAATCACCATGTGGAAAATTACAATGCTTTCAGGTTTAAGTCTCAGTTATACAATTCTGAAACAACCATCCCTTCACTAGTGCCCATATCCCACCACCAAAACAAACCCCCCCCCAAAAAAGCACACCTTCCATCCTGCCCCCCCCGCGTCCCCCCCGCGTCCCCCCCCGCCATGTAACTGATACATTTCACTTTACTTTCTATTTACTATGGTTACATTCAATATTTCAACACAAACCTCACTATTATTGTTAGGAGTACCCCACTTGTCAGACCTGTTGTGAAGAGATATGAGGTTTTGGATTTCTGTACTTTAGCAACTAAGTCCAGGGAGATTTCTTCCAGATATTGGATCATTGCAAGCTTGTAAACCCCATCTGTGGTTGTCATAATATGGCGGTCACCACGTCCTTCACCCCCTGCAAGGAAGAGGCGAGAGAGAGAAACACCTTTCCGCTCCTGGGCGAGCATGGGGCCGCGGCTTAGTTCTCAGTTTGGAGACATTCTGGAAGGAGCTGCCCAAGCCGAAAAATTTAGCTGGCATTTGGAGTCACGCTCATGCAGCTGCAGAGAGGCCACACACACACGTGCGGCCCCTGGGATCACATCACGGCGGTGGGAGGGGCCGGTGCCACCACTATGTCTGTCTCTTTCTTTCTGACTCATTTCACTCAACATGATACTTTCCATGTTGATCCACTTATATGCAAATTTCATGACTTCATGTTTTCTGACAGCTACATAGTATTCCATTGTGTAGATGTACCAGAGTTTCTTTAACCAGTCGTCTGTTTTTGGACACTGTTTTTTACCAGATTGTGGCTATTGTAAACAGTGTTGCAATGAACATAGAAATGCAGATGTCATTTCTACTATACCTTTTTGCCTCTCCGGGATATATTCCAAGGAGTGGTATTGCTGAGTCAAATGGAAGCTCAATTTCTAATTTTTTGAGAATCTTCCATATTGTTTTCCAAAAGGGCTGAACTAGTCAGCATTCCCACCAGCATTGAAGGAGAGTCCCTTTCTCCCCACATCCATGCCAACAGCGGTTGCTTTTGTATTTTGGGATGTGGGCCAGTAAAGACATGTTTTCTATTCTCTAGAAATGAAACAAAGGGTAGAAAGGACATGACTGAAAAAATATACATTTGGCATTATGTATAGCATGTATTTACCTTGGGTGACAAATAGTTTTTTTTCTAAATTCTGATTGTGCAGTTTCTGTTTCAGAACATAATCTTCTTTGAGGCTTACAATATTCAAGAGAGACTATATTTCAGGTATAATGTAACCTTTGCCCAAGGATTCAACTCAATCTTATAAATCAGAAATTCAAATGTCAAAACCCATGGTTTACCCAGTGTTGGGTATTGGCATTTACAAACCCATCCTGTCTCATTTTAGAGATGGATTTTTAGTCAGTTGGAGGCATATTCTCAGAGGCGTATATGAGCCCAAGCACATACATTTGCCTATTTTAAATTTTATTTAGTGTAAAACGCCATGGTTTATAATATTGTTAATGATAGGGTTTCTTACTTACAATGTTCCTACACTGCACTATGATTGGTTTTGCCATTGTATTAGGGTATTCACCCTTGGTAAGCCCAATTCTGTAACCCAATTCTCAAGTCCTATTGTCTTTGACCATTTGTTATTCCTATGCTATGTTTTGTTATATCCCATATATGAGAGAGATCATTCTGCATTTGTTTCTTTTCTTGTGGCTGACTTCACTAAACATAACTTCCTCCATTTCCATCCAATAGCATCAATTGCATGATTTTGTGTTTTCTATAGCTGAGTAGTATTCCATTGTGTATATATATCACAGTTTTTTTTATCCAGTAATCTATTTTTGAACATTTGGGTTGTTTTCAGATTTTGGCTGCTGTAAGTAGTGCTGCAATGAACATAGGAGTGCAAATGTCTTTTCTGAAAAGAGTTTTTTCACCCTTGGGATACCCAGAAGTGAAATTGCTGGGTCATTTGGAAGCTCAATTTTTAGGGTGGTTTTTGTTTATATTTTAAATTGTTTTCCAAAAAAATGGATTGAACCACTCGACATTCCCACCAGCAGTGGATGAGGGCTCTTACCCGCCACACATTCACATCATTTTTTTTTCTTTTTCATATGAAGCAATCTGACTGGTGTGTGTGGAAATTTGTTGACAGGACTAGTTTATGTGAGTTCAGGTATACTAAGAGGCTAGCAAAAGTCATTGAAAAAGCACAGAACGAAATCTTACCAACTTTGTTGAGCAGACTTCTTGCAAAAGGAGTGGCTCACTGAAAGCTGTGCACTCAAACAGAAATTTTGTGTATCTGAGCATGACAATTTAATTTAGATGTAGATGTAGATAAGAGAAAATTTCAAGTTCAGTCATAAGCAGAGAGGTTTGGAAACAAATCACATTGTGGCAGAGTGAATGGCAGGGTGAATGAAAGGGATCTTCAGTTTGACAATGGGAGGAAGGCTCAAGTTTTCATTTCAATAAGCCCTGTGAAAGGGTAAGTTAAGGTTCATTTGGGACCAATAATGTTAAAATGAAAGGGACTGACCCTAGCATCTAAACTTTATTTAGTACATTTTTCAGAGAGAGAAAACTTTCCCCAACACCCTGTTCTTCCTTAGTGAAATGACCAAGGACAAGCCTGTTCTCAGCCAGCACTGAAAGCAGTCCGAGGTTTATGGACAGAAAGTGACATTGGCCCCTTTATCTCTGTAACAATCTGAACTTTCAGCAGGTCTCTTAGCACCTAAAAGAGGATTTTTTTGGTAGGGGTACTATAATCTAGCAGGTACAAATATTTAAATTTTGAAATTAATACAGAGTATTACCCTATACGTAATTTGGAGACATTAATAAGACTCTTGTTCTATTTATAAATTTCTCTAATGGTGATAAAAAACTTTTTCTTGCTAAATCCAAAATCTACTAATGTTGTGTTCGTGTATTATCCAGATGTCCACATGGCGAGGTAAATTTAATCCTGAACTTTTAAATATATACAATTGTGCATAACCTCTAATTACATATATTCTATATAATTCGTATCTGTTGAGATGCTACGTAACCATGCAAATTGTTTTCCTTTATTTGACTTTTAAATTCTCTTCAAGGCCAACTTTGTTTTAGGCAGTTTTGAGGCCCCTTATAGGGAACAAACCTTGTGAAGCTGCCTAAGTCTCTACCTTGATACCACATGCAATAATTTTTATTCTGTGATTCTGCCACTGCCCTGAGTTTCATCTGGGAAAGGAAGCATTGGATCTCTTGTTGTACTATCCCCTCCAACTTATTTGAGAATCTTCATATTGAGAGCTCCTCAGTGGGGCTCAGTCTTGTAAAAAAGAGGAGTGAGGTACTCCTGTAACATCTTAGGAACTGTAGTATAAGGCACAGTTTATTTTAACTTCAAAAAACAGGAATCCATTTTTTTTATTAGAGAATCACTGTGATGTACAGTTACAAATTTATGAACTTTTGTGTTAGCAGTCCACTCATATAGTGATCGTTTACCCATCCCTCCACCAGTGCCCATTTTCCTCCACCAATGATCCCAGTATCCCTCTCACCACCCCCAGCCCATCCCCCACCACCCCACCCTGCCTCTGTGGCAGGGCATTCTCTTTTGTTTTCTCTCCTTTTGGGTGTTGTAGTTTTCAATAGAGGTATTGAGTGACCTCCATGTTCAGTCTATAGTCTACTTTCAGCTCTCATCTTCCAACCCAAATGGGTCCTCCCAATATCCTCTACTTGGTGTCCCCTTCTCTATCTGAGCTGCCTTATCCCCCAGCATGAGGCCAGTTTCCAAGTTGCTGGGCAGACCTCCTGGTCCTTATCTCTACTACTCTTGGGTGTTACATGAATCTTAAGCAATGCTAGTTTGTAAAACAAATTATCTTACAAAACATGATGTCAAGTGATACAAGCCAGACTCGCACAGCAGATTAAATATGTAATCAACAATTTATCTTTCTGCATGACTTTCTTTACTTGACAGTTGGCTTTTGTATCATGGTTTCCACATTGTGTTTCTTACATTCACAAAATGAATATAATAAACACACCTCCAGACAGAGATAATTGTAGAACATGAAGAAATAATATACATCTCTACTGTTCTCCTGATAGCTTTATCTAATAAAAGCTAAATTGAATAATTTTCCATCAAAAATCATTGATTTCACTCCCTTTCTCAGAGCATCTTGAGTTCTCCATATCTCCAACCTCTACACAATAGTTAGCATAATAATCCTATCGTTCTCCATGTTATAAATCTCTACACAATAATCATCACAATAAGTAACATTTATTGAATGTATAATGTGGTAGACAATCTACATATATAATTTAAAAACCAACCTTTCAGTGACCCTTGAAATAGGTATCATATATTTTATATATGAAACAATGAGAAATCCTTGGATGAAGTCAAGCATTTAATAGCCCTCTTGGATTAATATAAACCTGTCTCAAAGCCAGACTTCTACCCCTCCCATGCAACTTTTGTTTGGTTATCATAATGGTAGCTCTACAATACAAGTCTGACAATGTTGCTTTCTGGTTTAAATTTCTTGTTTCGTTCCCTTGAGATAAAGCCCAAATTCCTTTGAAAGATATATAATTCTCTCTCAAGATCTGGGCAACCTTAATTTTTTTATCAGCCTGCTTACTTATTTCTTTCAGTCTTGCACTTCACTCTTAATTCTTCAGTCACTCAATTTGAAGCTTTCAATAATTTATTACCTCTGCACACCAATCCTACAGCTCTTTTCCCACATGTGTTCTACACATTATCCTTTTGCATTATTAAGTATTAATGTTAAATAATCTATATTTAATTGGGTGCCACTTTTCCTTTTCTGTAGCACCCAGTTCTTTATTTTCATGCTTATCACACCATACTATAATTGTTTTATAACTCATTTTGTCTCTTGTACCATATTGTGAAGTCCTAGTGTAGAAGGCTTTTGTTTCTTCATTATTAAATATTCTAAAATTAGTGTATTTTTTTTGCTTAATTTGGGGGGTGTTCTGGAGATCTAATGGGTTGGAGCATATGCTCTGCATGCAGAAGGCCTCTTTCATGTCCATATTGAAGATAAATACCAGATTAGAGCTAGTATCAATAGAATAATTCGACACCAAAGTCTACATATATAGAAGCTAATGAAAAACTAAAATCAGGGCTTCCACAGAGGTAGTACAATGGGAAAATGGCATTTGCCCTGCACATAGTCAGCCTGGTTTGATCCCTGTTATGGCATATGGTCCCTGAGAACCACCAGGAGTGATCCCTGAACAGAGAGCTGAGTGTGATCCCTCCAAAACAAACACAAAGACAGAAATTGAAACCAATATTTTAAAAGTACATCGTGAATATGAGAAAGAAAATAACCCTACAGGTCACAAGATCCCTTTGCTAGATCTGGGATCCTACATCAGCTTTTAAGCTTTCTCTATGAAACCTTTCATCTTTCATCTGTTTTGAACTTAAGAATGATTCTGACCCTCCACCAAGGTAAATTTCACTTCCTCCTTTAAACTATTTACCAAGGTAAATTCCACTTCCTCTCTTAACTATTTCACTTAAATTCCTTATGTGAAACTTACTTCATTACCCTACTTTCGGGGCTTGCTGAACATTTTTCATCCTAGCAAAGCACACCAAGCACTTCTTTCAGTGAATTCATAGCAACTCAGGCTGTAATTACCAAAAGAAAGTGAACTATTATGTAGAGCATACAAAGAAAGAAAGGTAAAAATCCTTATCAGCAGCAGTGTTTGTGATGATAGCCTGCACCGTGAGAAAACCTGGTGTCCTTATCAAATTTCAACACTTTCAGGTCAAATTTTAAATTTTTCTAGGTCTCAGTTTTCTTACTACTGAAAAGAAGATACTAGTAAGGATTCCCTACCTAAACATCTAGTAAAACGCTGCAAAATGTTTGTTCCTGAGCACACACGAAAGCATGACAGGTTGAGTAATGAGCCTAGCTGAAAAACCCGCAGTTAGTTGCTAGGGAGAGGACGCTAAGTGTTGCTATGTGACGTCATCACCCCGCGTCTACAGGGTTTCCGGAAACGGCGCGGGGCCGCATTCTGCGCCATGGGGTCTTGGAAGCATGTGTTGCATTGGGGCGGGATGTTGCTTCGGGGTGGTAGCCGGGCCTCCGCTGCTCTTGGGAGAAGCCGAGTGTTGGTCTGTCGGCGCCAGGTCCGTGGTGCTGCTGGGCAAGGGGGGGCGGGCGGAACTAATGCTGTCGCGGTGAGGCCGCGGGTGCTCGGCCGGGGATCGACCGACCCTGGCCTAGGACTTGCTTTAGCCTCCCCTGTCTGTCCATCTGCTGGGCGGACCCCGGGACCCCAGCTCCATGGATGTCCCTGAAACATGAGAACATGGATGGAGGACTTGCACGTTTTGCTCTGTCAGTGCAGGTTTATTTAGATTATAGGTTAGAGGAAGTAACCACGAGGAAAACGAAATTCCTTAAACAGGCAGCTCTCTCTTTATTTTTAACGTCATTTTATCCTGGCGGGTAAATTTCAACTTCAGCAGAGTGTCTCAACAATTGTAATGAGTAGCAGTAGGTACGCTGGTGCCTACCTAGTGGATATAAGTAGATTAGAAAATAAACCCCTCTCAATTACACTCGAAAATAACTTTCCTGTACAGCATGATTCTGACGTGGCTATTTTAAAACTTTTTTTTTTTTTTTTAAGTTATCTGGCCCAGAGAGTGAGACCCTAAAACGAAGAACACAAATCATGTCCCGAGGACTTCCAAAGCAGAAACCAATAGAAGGCGTTAAGCAAATTATAGTTGTGGCTTCTGGAAAGGGTGGAGTTGGAAAGTCTACTACCGCAGGTATTCAAGAATATTAATTCAGATCTTGATTGTGAATTTAAGACAACTGGCAGTTGCATTGTGTTAAGATAGTTCCATTTTTAAAAGGTGATGATGAGGTTTCTAATAGCTAGTTAAATTCTGTATCAGAACCTGGCTAATTTATAGGAGCTTGTATTTTGGAGTTAAATAAATGTTGGTACATAGGCTGGACTTTGACACCTTCACTCCTTGAGGAAAAGGTGGTCAGATTTTTCCATCAGACTTTCTAAGTTTCCTTTAGTCTAAGGCCTAATATAAATGACTTAAAGGTTAAAATGAATTGCTTAAAAAGTTTCTGCCTAAAAGTTGCATTATGTTTATACCTGAAATCCAGAATTATTTTACAATCATAAAATTTTATCAAATTGCTATGCTTAGGCTAAGTACTATACAAAAGCATATAATTATGGTAATAGTTATTAAAGTAAGAATTATCCTTATTTTATGTAGGAGACTACAAACTTAGTCCAGTTAAATTTTTTTAAAAACAATTGAAAAATAATTTTGGGTGCACTCAGTAGTGTTCAGGATTTACTCCTGACTATGTTCAGGGATCACTCTTGGCAGAGCTTGGGGGACCATATGTGGTGTCAGGATTGAACCTGGTTAGCCCCATGCAAGGCAAACACCTGAACTCCTCTACTAGTTCTGTGTCACTAGTACTCAAGATTTTTATCAGGGCCAGAGAGGTAATATAGAGGTAGAGATCTCAGTAAAATTCCCAGTGCCACATATAGTTCCCCTAGCACCACCAGGAGAGACCAACCCCTGAGCACAGAGCCAGGAGTAGCGTAGTAGTTCCCGAGCACTGATGGATATGGCCTTGACACTCCATCCATTCTTTTTCCCCCAAGGCAAAAAGATTCCAGTGGAAGGTTGTGGTTCTGCGAAGTGAGCCAGCTCCACCTGAAAGTTTTTTAAAATTTATTTTTACTACTTTAGAGAAAGTAGATATCTTTTTTACTACTAGATATCATTTACAATGCTGTTCTGTAACAAAATGTGATTTATAGTATGAAGCTCTGTTTCTCAGTCTTGGAAACATGTTACTAGTATACCTTTTATTTTGATGTAGTATGTCTCTATTGCTGAGCTAAAAATGGATTTGGGCCTATTATTTTTTCCTTTATATCTTTAAGATTCATTGCATAGACTCTTTTGGGAACATATTTTACTACCTTAGTTTTCATCTGCTTTTCTCCTCTTTCTGTGTCCATAATTTCACGTATGTGAACATTTGTAAATTAGATATTTGGAATTCCTGCTTTACCAGTATTTATTTTTAGTATATATGCCTGAAGTGAGCATTCCAGCATTTAATTCAAAGATGCAATAAGATCATAACCATTTTAATCTATTAAAAGTGATAATTTTATATAAAACATGTATATGCACTAATGTTATTTTAAAGTAGATTATTTGAATAAAATTGTAACATTATAGCTGGATTTTTTTTAAATTAGAGAAATGTGATTTACAAAGTACAAAGTTATTTATAGTTGAGCTTCAGGTGTATAATATTTCATCACAAATTCCACCACCAGTGTATAATTGAATTTTTTGAAAGATTAATTTTGGGGCTGACATCTATTGCTTATATTGGAATATTTTGTTATTATTTTGTACCTCCTATATTCTCATTCTTTTACACTTGATCTTAGCCAAAAGGCCGAGAAGCGATATTCTCATTCTTTTAATAAGCAAGAGTTCTATGTTACAGTTTTCTGTGCTTTTGTAATTGCAGTATAAAATATTAAAAGACAAAATGAATTTTAGTATCAGTGAAGTTGCTAAATTTAATTACCTTTTTTTGTTTCTTATAGTAAACCTTGCACTTGCACTTGCAGCGAATGATTCGGTAGGTATTTTTTATAGAAATATTAATTTATTAAGATGTTTCTTAAGGTAATAATAAATAGCATATTTATGTTTTTTATTTACTGTGCCAGAAACTATAGTTGGACAATTGAACAATTGGACTATTGAGCATTGGACAATTGAATTTGTCTAAGAAATGAAAAATGCTGCCACGAGTGTTGATGACTATGGTAACCATTAATTTATTAATATTATAATAATCATTTTATAGTAATGATGGTGATGGGAAGGGAACACTCATTAAGAAATTCAGGGAGAACTGAAGAGATAATACAGCAGAGAGGATACTTGACCTTGCACGAGGCCCACTCAGTTTGAATCCCTGTTTCTCTGTATGGACCCATGAGCACAGAGCCAGAAGGAAGCCCTGAGCACTACTGGTTGTGGCCCCAGAAATCAAAGGGGAAAAAAGGAAATTCAGGAAGCCAGGACCAGAGAGGTATTATAGCAGTCAAGGTGCTTACCTTGAGTGCAATTGACCTGGGTTCTGTCCCCAAAGCTCCAAATGATCACTACCAGTGATCCTAAGCACAAAGCCAGGAGTAAGTCCTGAACACAGGTGGGTGTGGCCCCCAGACAAAATAAAACAAGAAATTCAGGAAGCCTTTAGAAACTAGAAGAGACAGGAAGTGGATTCTTCCCTCAAACCTCCAAAATTTTTGTGATCCTGCCAAGAGCTTAATTTTTACTCATTGAAATTCATCTTGGAATTCCGTGATAATTTTTTCCAGTGGAAGTTGAAAGACAAATGCAAGAAGTTATCTTTTTCGTTCTTGGAATTCCCAAAGGTGTTTTAATTTGCCTTCATTTTTGATAGTTTGACTAGAAATCTGAATGCAAAATAATTTCCTTTTTGAAAATTGAAAATAAGATTTCCTTTTAGCAAGCTAATGAAATGTCTGATGCTAGTCTTTTATTTTCCTTTGTAGTAGCCTGTGTTTGTTTCCCCCTCTCAAAGCTTTTAGGTTTTTTCTTTATGTGTTTTAGGGTTAAAGTGTCATAAATACCTGTCTAGTTGTTGACTTTAAATTGTTTTTCCTGTTTGGCAGTTGGCCAAGTGATATCAAGAATTGAGTTTTTTTTTTTTTAAACCTAGGGAAAATTTCTTTATTGATTCCTTTTTTGGTTATTTGGTTGTTCTTTCTTCAGAAACCTGATTAGGTAGATATCGACAATTTATGCTTATAAATTTTCTCTCACAGTCTTCATCTCTTTGTCTTTTGCTCTGTGTTTTGAAAGATGTCTTACACTGTTGCACACTGTGTAAGTAATTTTATTTGTGGTTGTTATTTAGCCTTCGTGTTTTTTGTTTTTTGAGCGTGTATGTTTTATAATTTATGCTATTATTATAGTAGAGCTAATAGAATTTTTAGATAAGTATAATGAATATATATTGAGGATATGTACTTGAACATTTTTTTATGTGGTGAAAAAATTTGACTGTCACATTGGCCTAGGAAAAAGGAATTTCTTGGACAGGTTATATACATAGCTCAAAAGAAGACTACTTTGTGGCTTGAGGTAAAGGCCTGATAGAAATATAGTGTGGATTTTCCCTGCGTTTCCCTGGTCTTTTATACTTTCCTGTGGAAATATATGACAGCAGAATTTGGGAATCATGTGTGCTATTCATTTAAAAATTGTATCCAGTGATGTATTAGAGCTGTCTCATACTGACTTGTGGGGAGCCCATTTTTAGATTTTCAGGAATTTTTCAGAGCTGTTGGTATCATGTTATTAGTTTAAAATAGGTGATAATAGGAGCATTGAAGCTATGGGAATTGGAATTGGTGAATGTTGAAAATCAGGTTTCTCACCCTATTCCAGCCAATTTTAAGCATTAACTTGCACACTACTGATCATACACATATTGATAGTTATATTTTTTTTTACAAATCTCATTCTCCCACAATGTACATTTAATCACAGTGGAGAAAAATATCAATACTGGGAGGGAAAGCATAAAGTTTCCTGGAAAATGTTGGCAAGTTCTCTGAGATTTATTTTTTGTTGTGTTGTTTTGTTGTTTTGTTTTTATTATTTGGTATTTGGGCAGGCTGGAGCGATAGCACAGCAGGTAGGGCGTTTGGCTTGTATGCGGCTGACCCGGGTTCAATTCCTCTGTCCCTCTCGTAGAGCCCGGTGAGCTACCGAGAGTATTCTGCCTGCACGGCAGAGCTTGACAAGCTACCCGTGGCGTATTTGATATGCCAAAAACAGTGACAACAAGTCTCACAATGGACACATTACTGGTGCCCACTCGAGCAAATCAATGAACAATGGGATGACAGTGCTACAGAGAAATTGCTAATTATGACAGCACTTATGAAGCCTTTAGTGTACTTCCTAACAAGAGTAGATACATGTGTCCTTTAGAGGTTTTATAATCTGTTAGGAAATAAAGGAAGATGAATGTCATAAAGTGACCAGCTATATCCAAAGTCAAATACAGTTGTGTGTCTAACATAGCTTTTTTTCTTGGCCACACTCAGCGTTGCTAAGGGCTTATTCCTGGTTCTGCACTTAGGGGTCACACTAGTGGGCTTGTGGGACCATATGGCATGCTGGGGATCGAACCTATGTGGGCCACATGCAAAGCAAGTGCCTTACCCTCTGTACTATTGGTCTGATCTCAGGTAAATTCTTTTTCTAGAGAAAATCATGAACATAATTATATTTGATTCTTATAGAAACCTGCAATGTGGTGCATATAGTATTTATCACTTACACAGTTTATTGATTCTGCCTTCTTGCTGCATTTCATCTACCAGGAAATATCCTTATATCTATTTCTGCAAGATTTTTCCAATATATATCTTTCTTCTTCCATATTCGCAGTTTAATTAAGGATGGTCTTATTTTTTTTCGATCATTTGTTTATTGAGGCTTCAAAGAGTTAATGAGAAGACTGGAAAGATAGTACAATGGGTTGGCTTGCCTTGCCTTGCACACGATCGACCAGCTTCAGTCCCTGGCATCCTATACAGTGCTCCAGCACCACCAGAAGTGATTCCTGAGTGCAGAGCCAGGTTTACCCCTGTGCACAGCCAGGTGTGGCCCCCATATCAGAAACCAAAATCACCCTCTCCCAAAAAAACACCCCAAAACAATAACAACAAAAATTAAAGTTATTGATAGCCTTCTCCATCCCAAGCCCTTAATGTTTGTGGGGAGGATAAAGAAGTGAATGACTCAGCAATGGAAAACAAATTATCAAATGCTTCCTTTTTAGCAGGTCCGATTTTGGGGGGGAGAAACTGCAAACAATAATAGTGAGTTTTTTTTATTGAAATATTGAATGTAAGCAAAGTAAAGTGAAAGTAAAATGAAATTTATCAGTTACACAGGTGGGGTGGGGGGCTGGGGGAGATGGGGGCGTGGGGGGAGGTATACTGTGATTCTTGGTGGTGGAATATATGCACTGGTGAGGGGATGGGTGTTCGAGCATTGTATAATTGAGATCTAAACCTGAAAGCTTTGTAACTTTGCACATGGTGATTCAATAAAAGAATAAAAAAAAAAAGAAAAAGAAGTGAATGAGATACATTTCCTGCCTCTAAGAAACTCACAGACCAGCAGGCCACAGCAGTGACCTTTCGGCAGTCCATGCACACATCCATTCAGTACATAATGCCAGATGAATTTTATTGAAGTTAGGAACTGTTGGAATTATGTCCTTGCTCAGAATCACAGATGAATGCTTTGGCTGGTATTCAAAGTCCTCCTTGGATTTGGCTTCCACTTACCAATTGTAGTTTTATTTTCAGCTCCTTTCCTAAAATGGTTCCAGTGCTTGAGCCTGGGTTACTTTACTTGCAGTTGCCAATTTGAGCTGGTTATGTTCTTAATAATTCCAGCTTTTCTTTTACATTTCTCTATGTAAATGTAAAAGAATTTTTACACTTGGGGGTGGAGTGGGCCTTACCCAGTGGTGCTCAAGGGGCTTGCTTGGGGGATGCTCCTTGTGATGCAGTTCCAGGGATCAAACCTTGGCCTCCTGCAGGCAAAGCATGCACTCAGCCATTGAGTCTTCTCTCTGGCACTCTTTTTTTTTTTTTTTTTTTTTTGCTTTTTGGGTCACACCTGGCGATGCACAAAGGTTACTCCTGGCTCTGCACTCAGGAATCGCCCCTGGTGGTGCTCAGGGGACCATATGGGATGCTGGGATTCGAACTTAGTTCGGCCGCGTGCAAGGCAAACGCCCTAACCGCTGTGCTATCGCTCCAACCCCTTCTCTCTGGCACTCTTGTTATTGTTATCTTGCTTTTCACCTTCCTTCAGCTTTCTATGCCTTGTCTTCCAGTCTGCCATTGATGGAGACGTTGGTTCTATTTGCTTAAGGTGCTTGTCAAAGGGGTTGATGGATACCCTTTTAGGATCCTTTTCTAGTACACTTGCACACTGCATTCTAATTTATACTGTATGAACTCCCCTAGCCCTGAAGGCAGTTCTATGAAGTGTTCTCTGAATTCCTCCTGTGAGGCTCATTTTTCCATCTTGTAAAATTCAGTGGCACCATTCACTTGTATTGCTACTGCAACTGTGTAATCATTTTGGCAATAACTAATATAATTATTTTTTATTGAGTATTTATTTTATGTTAAGCTCTTTTCATGATATAGTTCTTTTCGAAGTTTTGTTTTAAAAAACTGAATCACCATGAAGTATAAAGTTATTCATGATTGAGTTTCAGATGTACAGTATCCCAACACCAATTCCTTCACCAGTGTCTGAAATGGTATTTAACGCATTTACTCTTCATAACAATCATATGGGAATAGATACTTTTATGGTCCCCGATGTAGATAAGGAGCCAGAAGTATCAGAAGTCTGGAAGTTTAGTTCAAAATCAAATGAAGTAAATGGTAGGGCAAAGCTTTGAGTCTGCCCTAGGACTTATGCTTTCAGCCTACTTGCTATACTCCAATTTTAGGTGCTTTTGATGAAGAGATAGCAGCGAGCACAATGCTCTATAACTTAGGAAATATATATTCAGTGTTTTCTGTATAGATAAGTGGAGTGCATAGGCAGGTTTTCCTAGTAAGTAAGTGCAAAGTTTCATTTTCTTTTGTTTTTTATTGTCGTGGCATGAGAGGCCTGTCTGTTCCTTTGACTTAGTGGCCTACCCACTTTTTTTTTTTTAACATCTTAACAGGTGAGATACTACTTGATTCTGCTTATCCTCTTTTCATTTTATACTCTTTACCCAATAAAGAGTATATCTTTTCCCCACTCACGAACCTTAATCACAAACTGAAGAGAAATCTAGTCTCTCCCGGGTACTTAACACATCTGTCTAGTTGTCTTCCATAGAGTTTCACATGTATACAGAGAAGCATTCAGACTCGGCACACACCCAGCCAGGTAATGGAGCCATACTGTTCCTTCCTCTTCAGATCAGTCACCAGTTCCTGCTTGCACTTTCTAGAATGTGTCCCTTCGTTTCACTTCTTGTTGCCATTGCCTTATTATTTAGTCTTTGGTTATAGACTTTTTAGATGTGATACTTGCTATGCATTTTCTGTGATGCTTGAAGATAGGATCAGTGCTTTTCAGTTATTTTAAAAGATTATAATTATTGTTATTATTATTTTTTACATGTTTATCTCCTGATTTAGTCTGTGACTCTTTTGGGATGTAATAATTTTGGTTTTGCTTCTTCCCCTCATCCTTCATGCTGGTACATTGTGTGCTGATGGTAAAGTTGGTAATGACAATAAAACATGTTACGGTAAGGGTTAGCTCAGGAGTATACACACACAAACATGACGTATGAAATACATATATGATGAAATATATATTGGCAAATTCTGAGTGTTTGTTCAGTTTGCTTTATTCTGACTTGTGCTTCAGTCCTCACCCTTTTTCCCCAAACAAGTGTAAGAGTTAAACCTAAACGTTTTTACTGTATGTGAAGTGTTCAGTACACTACCTAACAGTAACTTCTACATCACTTTTTAGTGTTGATAACTGAATAAAGTCTTTTTTGTAAGCAGTATTTCAAAATAAAAGTTGTTAGGCATTTTGACCATTTTAATCAATTTTTTTCCCCATTGGTTTTGAGTCACATCTGGCAGTAGTTAGGTCTTAATCCTGTTACTCCTGGCTCTGACTTCTAGAATTGTTCCTTGCAGTGCTTTGGGGATTGAACCTAGGTCAGCCTTGTGCAAGGCAAGCACCTTATCAACTGTACTATCTCTATAGCTCTATTTTAGTAAGACTTTCTCTTTCTCTCTCTCTCTCTCTCTCTCTCTCTCTCTCTCTTAACTTAGTAATCATGAATTACAAAGTTGTTCATGGTTGGGTTTCAGATATACAGTGTTCCACACCAATTCCTTTACCAGTGTTTGCTTCCATCCGCCAGTGTCCTCAGTTTCCCTCTTTTGCAAAACTCTTATCTGAGTTTATACTGATTTTACATTGCTAGACTGAATCATTAACTAAACTTTTAATTATACATAAAAGATAGAAAAAAAGCTGTTATCTTCAAAGAGTTTGTGGGTTTTTTTTATTGACGTTTATCTTATCTCAAAATGTTTATTTTTTCTCATGACCACATTCCATCTCTACACTTACTCTTTGCAGAGTGTTGCCTTTTTCACATATTCTAGAATTGACTCTTTAAACATAATTAGAGACGTCTTAAGACTTTGAACTTCTGTGGTCATGTTAGGAGGAAAAAGCAGGACGTTTTAATTCAAGACTAAGATTTTGGTTTTTGAAAAGTTCAATAGTCTTGGAACAGCATACTCTGTACCACCATTTAACACAGATTATATTCATGAATAGTAACATGTGTAGTAGTTCACAGTCTAGTTTGGTGTTTCCCAAGGTCCAGTCTACCACCCACTCCTTGTTGGGCAGAGAGGGTTCTGGAATGATTGAGGTGGGTAGCAGTAGCTGTCGGTGCAACTGGGGGCTTGGGGTCGGTTTCTTTCTTTCTTTCTTTCTTTTTTTTTTTTTCTGATTTAAAGAAGGTAGATTTCCAGGGGCTTGCTGAGTTTTTTTTTTTTTTAATTTTTCTTTCTTTTTCCTGAAAAGGGATTGTGAGCCAAATAAGTTTGGGAACTTCTGATCTAACTTTTTTGGAGTTAGAGCTGTACTTAATTCTAGTTTTCCTTTTGCAAATGTTTAACATTTGCCTGTATTTACCTCTGCAGGTTGTACATACTTAAGTTGATAGTGCATTTAAAGCACTTAGCACAGTGTCTGGCAGATAGTAACTGCTGATAGAAATGTCCTGTACTCCAAACATTGGCCTGAATGCATTATTTATAATCTGAAATATTAGTTATTAATTATGATATGGACTTGGATTAAATATGGTTAAACTGTTTATCTCATAATTGCATATGAGAAATCCGATGTACCATCCTAGTTCATATGGTTTATAATCTTTAATTTATTGGTAAAGGGATTACACCATGTTATGGCTGTTTTGGAGTGAGGGTATGGTCAGTATTTAAAGCATACTTATTTTAGGGGGAATCATGGCTCAAAAAGTAAATCACATGCTATGTGTCCAGCCTGCTCTGAAGTGACAAGTCCCCAGCAACACTCTTTGGCATCTATTCAAAAAATTAAGTGACTATTTTAATTTTAAATAAATTGATTTACTTATGGATTCTTCCAGTTAGAACTCAGTGCTACTTGGCTTGTTTGTGCAGACTTGATGCTTTGGTGGTTCTGGCCTTGGCCCAGCTATGCTGGGGGCACCAGGATCACACCCAATGTGATGAGGAGACCATACAGTAGTGGGGATTGAACTGAGGGCCTGATTCATTCAAGGCCAGTACTCTAGCCCATTGATCTCTCTCCCTGGCCTCAAAGTATAGTTATTTTAAAATCAGAGGGGAAACTAGGGCAAATATTTAGAGGCAAAATCACAAAATTATTAATTATATTTTACTTCAATTCAAAGATAATTCTCGGGAAAAAAGATTTTTATCTTTTATTTTGAAGTAAAATTAGTTTTATTTAGAAATAGGAGAGAGAAAGTATACATTGCAGGCTTGCAGGCTGTGATGAGGTCAACAGAATATGCCTATTTTAATCTAATTTTTAATAGACGTATGATTGACACATAGTATATTTGTTTCTAATGTTCAGCATAATGATTTGTACATAGTTTAAAAAATGTATGTATAGTTAACATCCCTTATTATACATACAATTTCTTTTTTATTTTTACATACGATATTTTTTCTTTTGTTCTGAAAAATTTTAAGATCTACTCTTTTCAACTTTAAAATAAGCAGTGTGGGTCAGAGAGAGAACTCAAAGGGTTTAGTCCATGCATTGCTTGTGGAAGTCCTGGGTTTGATTTCTGGTACCTCTTGGTCTCCTGAGCACTGCCAGGAGTAGCCTTGGGGTTCAACACCAGGATTAACCCTCAAGTACAGAGCTGAGCATAGCCCTTGAGCACAGACCCAAAACAAAATGTAAAAATATATAATCACTGTGGTATTATTCATTACAGTCGAAGTGCTTTACATTACTTCCTCATGATTAATTTGTTTTATAAATTGAAGTTTATACTTCTTGAGCCTTTTACCTCATTTTAAGGCTACCTGCAATCCCCAACCTCCAAATCTATTCTTTGTATCTATGAGCTTGGTTCTTAATTTTAGTTTTAGATATCACATATAGATGAGATCATATTGTATTTGTCTTTCTCTGATTTTACTGACCATGAAGCTCACCAAGTTCACCTTGTGATATCTGGCAAGATTCTGTTCTTTTTATGATGTAGTAATATTCTCTTGTTTATCTCCCTCTGTATTTATGCACCAGTTTTTTTTTATTTGCTTTTTTGCTTTTTTGGGTCACACCCGGCGATGCACAGGGCTTACTCCTGGTGCATGCACTCAGGAATTACCCCTGACAGTGCTCAGGGGACCATATGGGATGCTGGGAATTGAACCTGGGTCATCCATGTACAAGGCAAATGCCCTTACTGCTTTGTTATCACTCCAGCCCACACCACATTTTTTTTAAATTTATTTTTTAATTATTGAGTCACAGTGAGGGTACAGTTACAGATTCACACATTTTTGTTCTTGTTATTCCCTCATACAATGTTTGAGAGCCCATCCCTCCACCATTGTCCATTCTCCAACACCAATGAACCCAGTATCCCTCCCACGCCCCCAGTCCCATCCCCCTACCCCACCCTGCCTCTGTGGCAGGGCATTCCAATTTGATATCTCTCTTTCCTTTTGGGTGTTGTGGTTTGAGATAGGGGTATTGAGTGGTCATCCTGTTCAGTCTCTAGTCTACTTTCAGCATACATCTCCCTTCCCAAGCAGGATCTCCAATCACATATTACTTGGTGTTCCCCTCTCTATCTGGGATGACTTTCCCCCAGCGTGTGAGGCCAGCTTCCAAGCTATGGAGCCAACATCCTACACCACTTTTTCTTGCTCTGTTTATTGATGGGCACTTAGATGTTTTTCATATGGGAAGAAGTATGTTTTATAACTGCAGTTGAGTGAATAAATTTTGGGATTGATTCAGAAAACATATTTGTAATTAGAGTAAAGCCTTTTCTAAAATTAATTTCTCTTAGGATGAGAAATGAAAATACTCATCAGTTGATGAATTTTCTTGCAAATATAATTGTAATCTATGTACTACACATTTCATACACACACACACTATATATACCTGTGTGTGTGTGCATGTGGGATTAGCACTTTATAATGTACAAACTTCTGATAGAATGCTTATTTCTTATTCATTCACATGTAGATTTTTCATTTGTTCATTTATTCATTAAACATTTATTGAGGTCTTGTTGTCTAGGTGCTTTGCTTGGCAAATAAGTTCAGGTACTGCTCCTGTTTTTGTTTTGATTAATTTTCAGTCTCAGTAACTTTTGCAGTGGATTTTCTTTCTTTATTTTTTTTGCACTTTTCGAGTCACACCCGGCGGTGCACAGGGGTTACTCCTGGCTCTACACTCAGGAATTACTCCTGGCGGTGCTGGGGGACCATATGGGATGCTGGGAATCGAACCCAGGTCGGCCACGTGCAAGGCAAACGCCCTACCCGCTGTGCTATCACTCCAGCCCCTGCAGTGGATTTTCACTACCAATTGCAGCCAATGTGTGACTTGATGATTCTTTGACTTGTCTCCAGTCAGCCTCTCTTTCTATTTTCCATTTTCTGTTTTTTTTATAATTGGTATTCTGGTTTATTTCTTTTTTATTTTTAATGAATCACAGTGAGATACAGTTACAGACTTACAGGCTTATGTTTCAGTCATACAATGATCGAGTACCCATCCACTAGTGCCCATTCTCTACCACCAATGTTCCCAAGGGACCCTACTGGATGCCGGGAATTGAACCTGGGTTGGCCGGGAACAAGATAAGTGCTCTATCTGCTCCAGACCTCCACAAAAGAGTTTTCTATGATCCCTTGAATTGGTCTGTTTAGACTTTCCCAACTGGAATTAAATAATGAATCTCATTAATTGTAGGATAGCTCTTACTGCGTACAGTCTAAAATGCCTAGCTTTTTTCTTAAAAGATTCTTATGACCTAAATTTTCACTCTGCGGTAGATTTTTTTTTTTTTTGCTTTTGGGGTCACACCCAGCGATGCACAGGGGTTACTCCTGGCTCATGCACTCGGAATCACCCTGGCGGTGCTCAGGGGACCATATGGGATGCTGGGATTCGAACCCGGGTCGGCCGCGTGCAAGGCAAACGCCCTACCCGCTGTGCTATCGCTCCAGCCCCTCTGCGGTAGATTTTCTTCAACTGCTCTGTTGCATTGACTATTCCTTGCTTCCTTCATTCAGCTTCTTTCATCCTTCAGGTTCAGTATTAGATACCATTTCCTGTGATTCTGTGAGTCCTTCTTTTTTTTTTTTTTGCTCTTTTTGGGGTCACACCTGGCGATGCACAGGAGTTACTCCTGGCTCTGCACTCAGGAATTACTCCTGGCGGTGCTCAGATGACCATACGGGATGCTGGGATTTGAACCTGGGTCGGCCGAGTGCAAGGCAAACGCCCTACTCGCTGTACTATTGCTCCAGCCCCTCTGTGAGTCCTTCTTAGGGACTTCAAATAAAGTCACTTATTCTTCTGTTGTCTTTGTGCATGTCTGTTGTTATTAGAGTGACTAATTTCCATTGGGAACTGCATCATAAATCATCTGTTTCTGTTATTTGGCCTGTCATGATATAGTTTAGTAAATAATTGTTCAGTGACTGAAAATTGATTTAATTTAAAAATTGTTTTAAATTTTTAACTTTTTTTAAATGAATCACTGTGAGGTACAGTTACAGACTTACAAACTTTTGTGTTTCAGTCATGCAGTCTATGAGTACCCATCCCTCCACTAGGGCCCATTCTCCACCACCAATGTTCCCAGTATCCTTCCTATCACCCTTTCCAGCCCCTGCCCCCCAAAATGCCTCTGTAGCAGGCACATTCTCTTTCACTTTCTCTCTCCTTTTGGATGTTATGGTTTGCGATACGGGTACTAAGTGGTCACCATGTTCGGTCCATAATCTACTTTCAGCACATATCTCCCATCCTGAGCAAGCCCTCCAAGCAAAAAATTAATTTAAATTGAGTGAAAATCTTCAAAGATTTGAATAGGTTACTGGACTTCGAAAAATGTCTGCAGAATTATCAAGGAGTAATATTTTAAAAAATATTTAAATAGGATATGTATATTAAGTTGGAAGAATTATACTTTGAGAAGCTTTTAAGTAAGGCATTTACATTCTGTCACTTAACATTTTGATTTTAGCTAAGACATCTATAACAAAACCCAAAAACTTACATCTGAATTTTTAATTCTCATGCACCAGAAAACTTAGAGACTTGAGCAAGTATTATATTTAAAATGTTTTGATAAGATTAAAGGCAAGGAGAATAAAGTTGAAATCAGAACAGTATTGTCTTCAGTTGTGGCATTTTAAAGCTTTAATTTTGGCTGTGAAATATTTCAGTTTATGTTTTGTTCCAGCCTATTTCTTTCTTGTCGGGAGCATGTGATAGCTCGTTTTGGCAGTTGCAGTGTGTGAAAGGGCTGGGGTCAGCGCTGCTGTGCAGAAATGGGTCAATGAGTGTTCAGATGAAAGGAAAGGAACTTTTAAAGAGTCTTTATTTATTGTTTGTGCAATAAGATGAAATAATTATAAGCTTGAACCTTTCACCATGTTCTAACTTCCTCTTCATTTCTCAAATGCTTTGCCAAATTAACCACATCAACCAAATTTTACAGAAAATGAATTGCTGCTTTAAATATGTAGTTCTTTGGAGCTTCTTCTTAAGGAGCTTCTTCAGAGACTCTCCTCTTCTCTGTTGTTTCCCAAAAGTTTTAAGTCTCCTTTGTACTTCTGCGAAATCTTAATCAGCTGCTTAAAGAGAGCAGGCAGCCTCCACTACTTCAGTGAGTGATAAAATACAACTGCCTATTTTTCAGCTGAGTTAGAAGGAAAACTATCTTTCTGTTGCTTTAAAAGATGATTTTATCACTGTCAACAGAGATAACAACGTAGGATTTTCTAAGAGCAATAAATGACAACCAGGCTTATTGTCTGTGACTCAAACAAAGTAACTTCCTTAAATTAAGGTAGGAAAGTACTCAAATTGTCTTTGAAGGCTGTCTTGATCCCCTTGTGTGGGAAAAAGATTGTTTCTCCTTAGATTTTTTCTGGGTAGAAAGAAATTTTTCCAAACCTTGGAATAACCTTTGCTCTTGAATATGTGCCAGGTTGTTATCTAGAATGAGGTGAAGTTTTGTGCCAGTCACCATGGAAACGGACTGGTGTTGCTCTGTCTAGTCTTACCCTCTTGGCTTTTTTAGGGTTGGTTAAGTAAGAGCCAAACAGCATATCAAATCTGTCCAACACATAGGTATTTTCTTTAAAAGTGGTAAAAAATGTAACATACTTCAAGGAAGATTAGGATATCTGTCAGACTATTTAAAACAGTCTGTGCAGATGAAGAACATTCTTGCCAAGAAACTTTTTTTTAAAATCTTCAAAGTATTATTATGAAGAAATCACACCTCCCCAAAGAATCTGTGTACTCCCAGAGATCCTCATAACACAATTTAAAAACTGTTGCTTGAGAATATAACTGTTGTTTGAGAATATCACAAAATACAGGGATTGGAAACGCATAAAGTAAATAAATATTAGCAGAACCCTGGCAAATAACTATGACTGCATCTTGTAAGAAACATTAATTTTGAATGCCCTTAATATCATTGGTTTCTGACTTTTGTCTGCTGTCCTCTCTGCTAGTGTATATAACACAAGTAACTAATGTTGAATTTCCACATATTTGTTTAGTGATGTAGAGGGACTTGTTCTAGAAATTAAGGTCTAGATATTATTTTATCATACTATTACCAAGGACTGGAGTGATAGCACAACGTGTAGGATGTTTGCCTTGCACGCAGCCAACCCAGGTTCGATTCCTCCATCCCTCTTGGAGAGCCCGGCAAGCTGCCGAGGGTATCCCGCCCGCACGGCAGAGCCTGACAAGCTACCCGTGGCATATTTGATATATCAAAAACAGTAACAACGAATTTCACGATGGTGACGTCACTGGTGCCCGCTTGAGCAAATCGATGAGCAAATCAATGGACAACAGTGCTAACAGTGCACTATTACCAAATGAAATGTAGTCTAAGTGAAGGTTTTAGTGACATAACCGTTAAAAGCATTTGTGAGTAATTAAAATGATTACATAATTAGATATTCCCAGCATAGCTCTTGCGATTCCTCTTTGGGATACCCTAATAGCATTCTCATCCTGTTTGCGTAGGGCCCAGGTCTCTGAGGCATATGTTAGTGCAGGAAGAATGGTGGAATCGAAAAGATGTGCCTGAAGTCGGAGGTTCTTCGTTCTCTTAACCACTTCTTCGACGCTCCTGAATGCATTTCATGCTGCTCTTTTTACCTCCTGCGCAGTTCTGGCACCAAGTCGTTCCTCATATTGATTTCTCGACCCAGGTACACATAGCTGCTGCATTCGGAGATGTTCGTTCCATTGAGAGCAAATGGAGCTTCAGGGACCAGTTCGTTTTTCATGAGCATCGTCTTGTTGAGATTTAGCTGCAATCCGACCTTCCACACTCATGGTCGAAGTCGACCAGCATTTGTGCAGCTTGGCTAATGTTTGGTGTTATGAGAACAATGTCATCAGCGAAGCGGAGGTGGTGTAATTGCCGACCATCTATCTTCACTTCCATTCCTTCCCATGGAAGACATGGGAATATCATGTCTCACTCAAGTGAGAAAAGGAATCCGGAGTTCTGACCTCCGTCGACGGTCAAAAATCAGGGATGCTGTCTTGTTCGCTGAGGAATCAAAAATCAGATGGGCCGGTCATGTAGTGCGATTCAGAGACGACCGCTGGACTAGAGCTGTTACCAACTGGATTCCACGGGACGTCAGAAGACCTCATGGCCGCCCACCAACTAGATGGTCAGATTTCTTGGTCAAATCCCTGAATGAACGATTTGAGGCTCTTCCTGTTCCTGGAGCAAGCAGATATCATTGGGCTGCACTAGCATGGGACAGGGACAAATGGAGACGTTACTGGCGCCTACTCGAGCAAATCGAAGATCAACGGGACTATAAGTGATACAAGTGATACATAATTAGATATTGTAGACATTAATAGTAGATCTTTTAAAATGAATAGTCTGTAACTAAGGTGAAAGATGGCTTTATATTCGCAGTAATTTCTAGAAATATGGACTTTAAAAGTAATTCCTAAATGGGGAATATAAACAGAAAGAGGATCTGAATGAAACCTGAATTTTCAGCTTGATATACAATTCATCTATATGTATATTTACACCAATCCCATCTCTCAGCACCCACTATTCTCTTTCTATCTCCGAATTTTTTAAATTTTTAACATTTTTTTATAAATGGGATAATATAATATGTGGTTTTGTGAGTGGCATATTTCATTAGAATAAGGTTTAAAGATTTATAATTTGTAGCATATTTTATTTCTCTTTATGACTAAGTAAACATTCCTGGTATGGCCATGCCACATTTGATACATCAGTTGATAGACATTTAGGTTGTTTTCCATGTTTTGGCTATTATGAATATTGCTTCTATGAACCTTGTATGAAGTTTTGAGCAGATATGTTTTCCTTCCCCTTGAGTATGCCTATATGATAAGAATTTCTGTTTATATGAAACATGCTGGTTTAGGAACTGACTTCTTACAAAGTGACTGTCCTATTTTACATTTTTTTTAATTTACAAGTATTATTCTTTTAATTTTTAAAATTTTTTAATTTTAATTTTATTTATTTTTTTTAATTGAGTCACCATGTGGAAAGTTACAAAGTTTTCAGGTTTAAGTCTCAGTTATACAATGCTCGAACACCCATCCCTTCACCAGTGCACATATTCCACCACCAAGAATCACAGTATAGCTCCACCCGCCCCCCCACACCCCTAGCCCCTCCCACACCCCTAGCCCCTCACCCGCCTGTGTAACTGATAAATTTCACTTTACTTTCACTTTGATTACATTCAATATTTCAACAAAACTCACTATTATTGTTTGGAGTTTCTCCCCCGCTAAAGTCGGACCTGCTGAAAAGGAAGCATTTGATTATTTGTTTTCCATTGCTGAGAATGAAGAGATATGAGGTCGAGTGACCGCACTAGTGGCCTCACGGTTTTGGGTTTCTGTATTTTAGTATTTTAGTAACTAAGTCCAGAGAAATATCTGCCAGAAATTGCATCACTGCAAACTTGTACTTCTCAGTTATATTACATTTCACATATGAGTGCAATCTTTTTATGTCTGTCTCTTTCTTTCTGACTCATTTCACTCAACATGATACCTTCCATGTTGATCTATTTATATGCAAATTTCATGACTTCATGTTTTCTGACAGCTACATAGTATTCCATTGTGTAGATGTACCAGAGTTTCTTTAACCAGTCATCTGTTTTTGGGCACTCTGGCTTTTTCCAGATTGTGGCTATTGTAAACAGTGCTGCAATGAACATAGAAATGCAGATGCCATCTCTACTATACCTTTTTGCCTCTCCGGGATATATTCCCAGGAGTGGTATTGCTGGGCAAAATGGAAACTCAATTTCTAATTTTTTGAGAATCGTCTATATTGTTTTCCAAAAGGGCTGAACCAGTCGGCATTCCCACCAGCAGTGAAGAAGAGTTCCTTTCTCCCCACATCCATGCCAACACCGGCTGCTTTTGTTTTTTGGGATGTGGGCCAGTCTCTGTGGTGTGAGATGATATCTCATTGTTGTTTTGATCTGCATCTCCCTGATGATTAGTGATGTTGAACATTTTCTCATGTGCCTTTGAGCCATTTGGATTTCTTCTTTGGAAAAGTTTCTGTTCATTTCATTACCCCATTTTTTGATCGGATTGGCAGTTTTCTTCTTGTGGAGTTCAACCAGTGCATTGTATATCCTTGATATCAACCCTTTATTGGATGGGTACTGCGTAAATATCCTTTCCCGTTCTGTAGATTGTATATTTTACATTCTTAATAGTTGTGTTTGAGGATTCCAATTATGGTACATACTCCGCAGAATTTATTATTGCTATTCCCCCACCCCTGACCCCCAATTCGGCACTTGTTTCAATGTGAAGACCCAAGGTTGGGTTCTGCTCAGGCCCTGTGATGCCACACCACCCAGGCCTTCCTGGCAGTGCTTGGGGGTAAGTCCTTGCCCCCTGTGCCATCTCTGGTTCTGTTATTGTGTTTATGAATTTATTATTGGTATTATTTGGGTGAAAAACCTGGCAATGCTCAGGGGCGTGGAATCTATTCCCAATTGTGGAACTACCAGGGTTCTTGTTCTAAAAAGGACCAGGAGGTGTCAGCAGGGAGGTTAGGCTCATCTGGATGGTTGAATGAACAGGCAAAGGGTCGAGGATATGCATGTGGGTCTGCTGAGGGTAGGGGTCAGGCATGGAAGCTCCTGTTTCCATTCTTATCACTCTTCAGGCTATGCAATGCAGCTGTATCTTATTATTATTATTATTATTATTTTTAAAATTTTAAGCTTGTTTTTAAAATTTATTTTATTTTTTATTGAATCACATTGTGATACACAGTTGTTCATGATTGGGTTTCAATCATATGATGTTCCAATACCTATCCCTTCACCTTACGGACTAATCTAGGGCATGTCACGTCCTGGTCAAAAAGCCACCATATCACTCTCAGAAAGCAGAGCTCAGTTTCCACCAAAACTTAAGATGCTCTGCATGGCATGTTTAAACCCTCCGCACCTGCACCCAAGAAACCCA
The DNA here is from genome assembly GCF_027595985.1 of Sorex araneus. NCBI lineage: Eukaryota > Metazoa > Chordata > Mammalia > Eulipotyphla > Soricidae > Sorex > Sorex araneus. The sequence goes on along the minus strand of NC_073304.1, from coordinate 65,990,568 downwards.
GATTGTCTCCTTTCCCCCGTACCCCAGCCACCACCCCAGTCTCTGCCCCAGCAGGGGGACTGTGCCAGTGAAACCTCGAGGAGAAGGCACCGAGCCCAAGGCACCCCGAGTGGGCCCACAGGAGCTAGGGAAGATCCTTCAGGGGGTTGTAGTGGTGGTGAGTGGCTTCCAGAACTCCTTCCGCTCAGAGCTCCGTGACAAGGCCTTGGAACTGGGGGCTAAGTACCGGCTGGACTGGACGCCAGACAGCACCCACCTCATCTGTGCCTTTGCTAACACCCCCAAGTACAGCCAGGTCCTGGACCTTGGAGGCTGCATCGTGCATAAAGACTGGGTGCTGGACTGTCACCGCATGCAGCGGCCGCTCCCCTCCCAGAGGTACCTCATGGCCGGGCCAGGTTCAAGCAGTGAGGATGAAGGGGATTCTCACAGTGGGGATGAAGCCTCCAAGCCACCCCGGAAGCGCACACAGACCAAAACCAAGTCCCCTCAGGCAGCAGGACCCCCAGCTCCAGAGGAGACCAGACTAGCCACCCCAGCACCCCAGGATGATCCTGACTCCGAGGGGGAGCAATCAGGAGAGCGGGACAATGGGGCAGAAGATGAGAAGGGTGGCTGAGCAGAGGGAGCAGAGAAAGCTGCCTGACCAGGGGGAGAACAGTGAGGACCCGTATGCAGGCTCCACGGACGAGAATACCGAGAGCAAAACTCCACCGGAGTCCCCCAGCTTGCCCGTTCCTGAGCTCCCCAATTTCTTCCAGGGCAAGTACTTCTTCCTGTATGGAGAGTTCCCAGGCAATGAGTGGAGGATGCTCCGGCGATATGTCACCGCCTTCAATGGGGAGCTTGAGGACTACATGAGTGAGCGTGTCCAGTTTGTGATCACAGCCCAAGAGTGGGACCCCAGCTTCGAAGAGGCCCTGATGGACAACCCCTCCCTGGTGTTCCTTCCTGAGGCCCCGCTGGATCTATAGCTGCAATGAGAAACAGAAGCTGCTTCCCTACCAGCTCTACGGGGTGGTGCCCTAGGCCTGATGTCTGCACTCCAGGTGGCTGCCTTAATAAAGGTGACTTGGTTTGGGAAAAAATAAATAAATTGCTCTCCCTGGTTTAACAGTGAAACCAATGAAACCATTGTTTCTCCCTAGAAACAATGAAACCTTTCTTGTTGTTGCCAAGTTGAGTCCACTTAGACACTCTTACACTTCCCTGGCTTTCTTGGTCCAGCTTCTGAGCTTATTTAGATTTTTGCTTAAATGTTTCAAGTGAGACACTTCCTGACAACTCTATCAAAAATAGCATCTCCCATCATTCTATTTCTTTTCACTGCCTTACTGCTTTTCATAATTCTTATTACTATCTAAAAATATTCATGTATTTATTATATCTCTTCTACTAGAAAAGCTATAAACTGCTGAAAGATAAAAGCTTGAACTTTTCTAATAATATCTCAGGAACCAGAAAAGTTCCTAACACAGGGTAGTTACTCAGTAAATAGAAGAGAATAAAGTATATAAATAAGGTATAAGGTCAGAGATATACTCAATGGGCTGAACTTGTCATTTGTATGTGGGAGACCCAGGTTGATTGCCAGCATTGCATACCCCCCTGAGCACTGCCAGGAGCAACCCCTCTCTCACCACAGAGCCAGGAGTAATCTCTGAGCACTGTCAGATATGGCCCAAAACAAACACACTCAAAAAATATATCTGTAAAAGCTTTTAGTCATATGTATTATCTCCTCATACGCCTCAGAGACCTGGGCCCCACAAAAACAGGATGAGAATGCTATTTGGGTCTCCCAAAGAGGAATCAAAAGAGCTATGCTTGGAGTACCATGTTTCACTCAAGTGAGAGAAGAAATCCAGAGTTCCGACCTCCATCGATGATCGAGAATCAGGGATGCTGTCTCGTTTGCCAAGGTGTCGAAAATCAGATGGGATTGACATGTAATGTGATTTGGAGACGACCGCTGGACTAGAGAGAGCTGTTACTGACTGGATTCCACGGGATGCCAAAAGAACGCATGGCTGCCTGCCTACCATATGGTCAGACTTCTTCGTCAAGACCCTGAATGAACAGTTTGAGGCTCTTTGTGTTCCTGGAGCGAGCAGATGCCATTGGGCTGTACTAGCATGCGACAGTGGAGATGTTACTGGTGCCCGCTCGAGCAAATCGATGAGCAATGGGATGACAAGTGATACAAGTGATTATCTCCTATTTATACAAAGACTTATTGGACATTATAGGAAATAAAGACATTTGAAACAACCAAGAGGAAGTCCTTGGGCTGGAGAGAGAGTACAGGGACTAAACATTTGCCTTGCATGTGGCCAATCCTGCTGGTCCCCCGAGCCAGCCAGAAGTGGTCTTTGAGCACCAAGCCAGGAATAATCCCTGAGTATTGCTGAGTGTGGCCCCCAAACAAAAAAAAAAAAACAAAGCAAAACAAAACAAAACAAAACCTCAGTCATTCAAGGTCCCATTTTGCCTCTTCAATCAGAGTCAACCATTGCAAACAAACAGTATAATCAGTTCATAGTATGAATTATATCTCAAAATTGAATATTACTAATTACAAGTGGTAAAGGTAGAGAACTAATTACTTAAAAAAATGAGATAACCATTTCACATCCACTAGAGTGGTTATATATTGATGGTGGCAGTACTGCTATCAATCTCAAATTAGCACATCCTGCTAATTCCTCAGAGACTCCCAGTGGTGCTAACTACAAAGATTCACTCTCCGAGCACAGGAACTGTGTAGAAGCCCACCAGACTCAGTGATGATAATTAGAGCATGAATGGCTCTACCAGTTCCAACCAGATCTATAAACTCTGAGATCAGTAATTTTAAGGCTACCATGTTGATGATGTTTAATGAGCTCATAGACATGAAAGCTTTTAACTATCTCATGGTGACTCAATAAAATTAAAAAAAAGAAATGATGATAGAGGTAGTAGTCAGCAAAGAACAAGTATGAGAATGGAAATGAGAAAATTACAACCAGAATGACATAAATGAAGGTAGGGTAGGTAAAATAAAAAGTTCAATAGAAAATCTGCGTTGCAGAATGGCAGCATCTGAGGAAAAATCAGTAAGCTCCAAGACGAGATGAGGGAAACCTTTAGAAAACAACAGCAGATGGAAAAAAGTCTGAAATTAAATGAACAGCATACCAGAGAGTATGAGATGAGTTCAAACAGAGCAATGTAAGAATCACCGGCATCCATAAGAAACAGAAAGACAAACTCAATGAGGAACCACTCGTCAAAGAAATCATTAATAGTAAGAATTTCCCAGAATTGGGGCCAAAGAGATTGTACAGCAGGTAGGATACTAGCCTTGCAAGTGGAAGACCCAGGTTAAATCACTGGCACACATATGGTTTCCTGAGCACTGCCAGAAGTGATCTCTGAGCACAAAGCCAGTAGTAAGCCCTGGCCCAAAATCCAAATAAATAATTCTCATGAACTGAGAATGTATTCATCCAGTTCCAGGAAGCTCAAAGGTTGCTAGCAAAAACAGATCCAAATAGAAAAACTCTAAGACACATTGTAATCAGAATGAGAAAATCTAAAGATGAGAAAGAATATTGAAAGCAGTAATGTAAAAGAGGAAACTTACAAAAGAATTTCTATAAGATCCACAGCACATCTATCGAATGAGACTCAGCAGACCAGAAGAGAATGGTGGGATATAGTAAAAAAACAAACAAACCTCAATGAACTGAAGACCTTACCAAGAATATTTTATCCAGTAGATTGTCATTCAGATCTGAAGAAACAGTACAAACCTTTATGGACAGATACTCACTTAGGGAAATTATATTCTTGAAACCAGTTTTTCAAGAAGTATTAAAAGCGTACCCACTGGTGCTCAGGGAGGACTTCTGACAATGATCAAGGGACCATATGTGGTGCTAGGAATCAAACCGCAGTCAGCCACTTGTAAGGTAAGCTTCTTAATCCTTGTACTGTCTTTCACCTAGGTTCCATAACGTTTTAAAGATAAAACTAGGAAGAAGAATTGCTGATAAATTGGATATGGAGGGTAAAGAGAGTGATAAGGGTTTTTTTGGATATGGTAAATATAATTTGTATGTCATAAAATTTGTTCTTGTAACCATTTTGAATTGTATCTATAGTTCAGTGTCATTTAGTATGATCTCACATCACCACTGTTTTTTCCCAGAACTTGTCATCCTAAACTGAGAGGCAGTGTTCATCTAACAGTGACTCTGATTTTGTGTGTCTGCAGCCCATGGTGACCCAATCTCCTTTCAGTCTTGGTGAATTGGACTATTCTAGATTCCTCAGCTAAGTCATATCAGCTAAATGCAATAATTGGCTTGTTGTGCCTGGCGTATTTCACTTAGCATAATTTCCGAAGATTTATCCACATTATAGCACATTTTCATTTTTTTTAATGTTCCTTGGTTTTGGTTGAAGCAAAACTTGATGAATGTTAGTGATATTTCCTGAGACAGAGAAGATTACTGGAGATATTGGTGGTTAAAATTAGTTATCTCCCCATGTGTTAAGGTTAAAATGCCTGAAAGAGGGTCTAGGGATGTGACTTATGTGGTGGGGCACATGTCCTGCTTGCCTAAGGCCCTTGAGTTGTACCCTTGGTACCACATTATCCTCTTAGCAACACTGGGTTGGTGTGGCTGCCAAGTAATGCTGACATAAATAAAATGTGTTACAGACAGTACCCATGGAAGGGCCTGGCAAGCTCCCCATGGTATATTCGATATGCCAATAACAGTAACGGTAGGTCTTACTCCCCTGACCTTGAAAGAGCCTCCAATCATTGCAAAAGCTGAGTAAGGAGAAGCTGCTAAAATCTCAGGGCTGGGACAAATGGAGACGTTACTGGCGCCTGCTTGAGTAAATCGATGAACAATGGGATGACAGTGATACAGTGATAGACAGTACTATTGATATATTGAATAATTCCAGAGCTCACAGGAGAAGCTGGTGCTGGAGATTTGATTTTGGTGTTACCAGTAGGTAGATGATTTTTAAGGCTACTGAATCTTCTTTTAAGTTTCTTCAGAGGAAACTGAAAAAAAAAAGCTCACCCAAATTAAGAGTAGTTTTGAGAAAATGGTGTTTGAGATATCTTTCTCTTTCTTTGTGTGTTGGGGGGATTGGGAGGGTGCCTCCTCAGCAGTGCTCAGGGGTCCTGGGAACCAGTCCTGGCAATACTTGACCTGTGCTATGCTACCCTGGCCCAGCAAGACCACCCTGTGGTGCTCAGGGGATCTTACATTACTAGGAATGTAATCTCTGCCTCCTCATTCCCAAGCCTGTGTGCAGCCTTTTGAGCTGTCTCCCTGGCCTGAGAAATACTGATCAGTATTACATGTTAAGTTTCTAAGGAAGGAATTAATGTATTCTGAGAGTTATCTAAGTTGCTAAATCTATAGAGTTTTAAAAGAATGACATTTTTTTAGAAATTTGAATCGGTCTATTGTACATTGTTTTTCAGTAGTTGCTTACTTATTATTTTACTAGTCAATTTCCTTATTTTCTTTGATTTAAAATATGGTAAGCTTTGTTCTTTTAGTAGTTCTTTGAGAATTAAAAAAGTTTCCCCTCTGGATGAATTGGATACTAATTAGAGTGGTATTTCCAAAAGCTACATGGCTTAGACATTTTTATCATGATAGGGACAATTTGAAAATTAATAGATGCCAGTGATAATAGGATAGAGGGGGCTTGTTTATGAAGGAGTATTTTAGTGAGCAAACACCAGCTGTGCATGGCTGAGGGTGGCACTCATCCAGGGGAGAGTTTTTTTAGGGAAAATTTGTGTGCTTTTTTTTTTTTTTTTAAATAGAGGAGAGGCTTTTTTAGTTTGACTACTGGTCTCTCTTTCTTTTTCCCAGAGGATTAAGTTTCAAAAGAAGAATCAAGCACTCTGGTGGGGTGATACTGGGGTGAAGGACATATCTGGAATAAGAGGGATGTTTGTAACAATACTGGGGCAGAACTTTCCCTAGACACAGTTTAGTAGGCATTTGATCAAGCACTAAAGATCCCAGTCTTAATATTGCTGTTTTTTTTTCTGTTTAATGAGAATTGCTCAGCTAATTAGTTCTCAATTTTGTCTTTGCAATGGTTACACCACAGAGCTTGTGAACATTAATTCTCTGAAAGAATTTTCTCATTATAAGTAATACATGTTTTGAACATCAAATCTTTGCAAAAGTGTCTGGTGATAGAAATTGTTTTTTATCATGAAGTAATAAAAAGAATTTGGTTTCATGTTACAAAAGGATATTATAAGAAATCAAAAGAAAAAGGAAAACTTCAGAAACTAGAGAGTCTACCAAGTGTCATTTTAAAGGAGGAAATTGAAATCAAGGGAGAATAGACTTGCTTGGAAATAAGTCCTAAAAATGGAACGTGAGTAGCTAAACATCTGCCTTTCACAAAAAAATCTCCTACAAAGCTGACACTTCTCCTTATAGGCCTTGAGCTCGGGCTCTGACATTTTCATATTTGCCATGGAAATGATTTTGATAATATAAATGATGTTTTATTTTTATACATGATTAAATAGGGAAAATGGAAGCCAGCTGTTGTTGAAGTGTGTTGAATTTTCTTAGGAAAAATTGCTAGAAATGCGGCACAGGCAATAGTGCGTCAGAACAGCTCAGAGGCCATTGCTGAGGCTCCTAGAGCAGGCTGGGCCAGGGAACTGCTCTTATTTCCCTTGGTGACTCTTATTTTTGATTCTTGTCCACTGCTTCACATAGCCCTTGGGGTCTTATTTGGGGGTGTGTGGGGAGGGGTGGTTAATTCTTAGCAGTTTTGGGGCATACTGGGACTATTTTTCATGGTGCTTTGGAGGCTATGTGATGGTGGGGATCAAACCCTGGGCCCTGTGCAGGCCAGGCTGTGCTCTAGTCCTTTTAGCTCTCTCCCTGGCCCCTGGCCTGTGGTTTTATGATACAGTTTATAGAATGGGGAACCCAAGACATTTCTTGAAAGTGTGTGTGTGTGTGTTTGTGTGTGTGTGTGTGTGTGTGTGTGTGTGTGTGAGAACTCTGCTCGGATGCCATGGTAGGAATTTTAGATAGAGTGGTGAGCTAGTTAGCTGTCTAAGTGCCACCAAAGAGAAATTTTCTTGCCAAAAGAACATTTAACTGGACACAGATCCTCCTTTGAGGGTTTCTTACTTCTTCTTCTTCTTTTTTTTTTTTTTTTTTTTTGGTTTTCAGGTCACACCCAGTGATGCACAGGGGTTACTCCTGGCTCTGCACTCAGGAATTACTCCTGACGGTGCTGGGGGACCATATGGGATGCTGGGAATTGAACCCAGGTCAGCCGTGTGCAAGGCAAATGCCCTACCTGTTGTGCTATCACTCCAGCCCCACAGGGTTTATTTTTTCATGGTAATAATTATTATTTTCCTGAATCCTAATTTCCTCTTTTTCCTTTCCTTTGTTGTATTGTTATTGCCTTGTCTGGGGGTCTCAAGCACACATGGTTGTGGCATTGGCACACATGGCTCCCATGCTCACCAGTGTCACATTCTTAATTGGTGCTTTGGATATTGCAGACTGTGGTACTGGGGAATGCACTTAACATGTGGGGTGGTGCCAAAGATCAAACTTAGTCTCATGCTGACAAAGCCGGTGCTCTACCACTGAGCCACACATCCGTTAGCCAAATTCTCAATTATTCTTTTATCCTTTCCCAAGTCTCTGCCTCTTCTCCCCTGCAGCCCGCTGTTTTTAACTGACTTTTGATCCATACCCAGTAGTGCTGAGGGGTTACTACTGGAGCATGGCTAAGGGTTGCCCATGCCAGGGGATCATGAGATACCAGGGATCAGAACCCCAACTCCTGAAGGCAAAGTCTAGGCCCCAGTCCTGTGAGCAATCTTCCTGGCAGAGAATGAAAATTTCTGAAGAGCATCGATCTTTGTGCCAGAGAATCCCCAGTGCAAAGGGGCTTGGTGAAGTGGAGGAATTTAAGGAATGCCAGAAAGATAGCAGTCAGTGTGGGAGGCAGAGTTCAGTCTTGGAGGCCCTGTCAGGAATTTCAGAATTCATCCTAGGTTTGTAATGTGGTTTGCCTCTAGTAAGTACTGATGTATTCATCCTAGGAAGAATAGGAAGCAGATTTAAGCAGGGGTTAGACACGATTCCGTTGGCATTAAAATGATCTTGCTATTATTGTACATCGACCGGAGGGGGATGTTAAAGTGGCCGCAGGATAATGGTTTAGATTGTTACAGTAACTTAAGCAGGGCTTTGATTTTTGTTCTGGAATCAAAGGGGTATATTTTAGAGTTTTTATGATAGCATTCAGTTCTCGATAAAACTGTGTGCTTTTCAAAGGTAAGGCTTGCAGTGACCCCGGAGAACCAATAAGAGGCAGAAGGAAAGGGAGGTTGTTCTAATAACCAGAGTGAGAGGTGAGAGGTGAATTAACTGAAACTGGCTGAAAAATTGGGGGTTGTTACTTCACAGAGAAGAATCTTGGGAGTCAGACAGCTTGGTTAAGAAGCAGACTGTGCCAGGGCTCTGAGGTTGCATGTCTGTGTTCCTTTATGCTGAATACTGTTGGGTGCTGAGAGGGTGATTTCTTCCTCAGTCACAGCAGCTAGGCTGTGCTCCCTCAGTCTGTGCTGGTACAAAAATTTCATCAGTTTGGGTGCTTCTCTGAGCAGGACTAAGGCTCAGGATTGACTCAGCACTGAGGGGTCCTGAGGAACGGAGTATCTGACGTTTTCCCCTTTGATAGCAGGAGGAGAGCTTCACCTGTGAAAAGCAGGGGTGCGAGTAAGTGTATCGCACCCCTTCTGTGTACAGGTGGTGTAATATCCTCTCAGTAGACAACTCATGCTGTCCACGGGTGGTAATATCCTCTCAGTAGACAAAAGGCAGAGGAAGAGATTCACTTCAGAAAAAAGTCAGAGGGAAAGGAAGAATCAAAGATGACTCCAGATTTTGATGGTCAAGAAAAAGATGCAAATTCTATTTACCGAGATGTATTTCCCAATCTAAAACCAAATTGAGTCCTTACTCACCTCATGATTTTTACTTGAATGTCAGACTTGGTACCAAGGACCCATACTGATTTCACTTGCTGGTCATTAACTCTAATGGAACATGGACGAGGCCGCTGAAGGTCCTGTGCTGGGTTTTAAATTGTCCTCCCAGTCCAGCATTAACTTGCTGCCCAAGAGTCACCTGGGAAACCTGTTAAATAATTCAGAGTCCCTGTGAATTGCTATTTTTAGGACTGGAATTTCACTATCAATTTTGTTAACAAGCTCCCCAAGGCAATTCTGTTGCACAGCTAGGTTTTAGTTTGCTTGGTAAGAAAAGTGTGTACTTAGATTTTAGGCACACGTGAATTTGAGTCCTAACTTGTCTCGTAGTAACTTTGTGAACTTGTGCAAAAATACTTGACCGCTCAAAGCTCAGTCCCTAATCTGTGAGAAGTTAAGTTGTCATAATAGCCCCACCACTGACAATGGGTACTTCACTGAGCAAACGTGCAATATATAGATTATAGGTCATGTGTCTAACATAAAGACCACCTGTGACTCTGTAACTGGCCTTGTAATGTCGTTTTCCTCTAGTAAGTACTGACGTATGATTTAAAAATACAGACTTCCATACTTCGACAACAAAACAAAAATGAGCAGAATGTAATAAAATGCTTCTCTTATTACTTAGTATTTCTTGTAATCGAAGGCTGATTTTCTTTTAACTAACCAAATACATTCTAGGTTTGAGCATTTGAGTGTTTATTTTCCTAACTACATTTTAGCTGTGTCTATCATGAATAATCCATATACTACTTAAAAATTGACTAATATACAAATCCCTTAAACCCAACTTCTGTGAAATGTTACTTAGAAGAAGCTTTTTCACAGTGATCTCACATAAAACCTTAGACTAGACCTGGTTACTGCTTTTAAAACATACAAAATAAATTGCCTATTCAGATAAAATAATATACTTGAGAGATAGTAGATAAGATGCTTGCCTTGCACCAGCTGATCTGGTTTCAACTCCTAGCACCCTATGTGGTTTCCTGAGCCTCACCAGACATGATCCCTGATTGCACAGCCTGAAGTAAGCCCTGAGCACCACCAGTGTGGCCCAAAATTTTAAAAAAGAATGGTAGGGGGCTGTAGAGATAGTACAGTGGATAAAGTATTTACCTTGCATGCAGCCCACCCACATTCGATCCTTGGCATTGCATATGCTCCTCTGACTACTCCATCAGGAATAGTCCCTGAGCACAGCCAGGTATGTCACCAAACCAAAATAATAATAATAATAATAATATAATAGCAATAATAATACCTACAATAATAGTGCTTTAAAAATCAATTTTCATATTGTTAAACTATTTCATAGAGCTACCTTATTCAATAATTAGACTGTTACTTGGATGGTTGACTTGTGTGGTAAACAGCTACTCAGTGAGAATGAATGCTTAGTTTTCCTGTTTTGGTGCCTAAAGAGGCATTATTGGAAGGGACTCCAGGCATTATTGAGTTCTTTGTGTAGGAGTTTTACTTCATTTGACCCATTGGTGAGAGGCAGTGTGCTCTGGTGGTTGATGGACTCTGAGGCATGCTGCCTGGATTCCTATTCAGTTGCTGCACTCAGCTTCCTCCCCTTTGGCAAATTGTTAACTTTCCTGTGCCCTGCTTTTTCTGATGAAGGTTATTATATACCAACCATTGAAGGTTGTTGTTCCGAATATTAAATTAGCCAACATGGGGCCTGAGCAATAGCAACTGCAGGTTGCCTTCCACGTGGCCAACCTGGGTTCAATTCCTTGCATCCTGTATGGTCCCCTGAGCACCACCAGCAGTAATTCCTGCGTGCAGAGCCAGGAGTAACCCCTGAGCATCACCGGATGTGACCCAAAAATCCAAGGAAAAAAAAATAGCCATCATAAGTAAACCATTTAGGAAGTACCTGACATGAATTATTACTGAATTTCTAGCTATTCTTCATTTTCACAAATTCACTCTTTTTTGTAATCTTACTAAAATCTTACTAGGTAGATAGTTCTTAACCTTTATTTTATAGTTAAGAAGCAGAGGTTTTATGAGGTTGGCTCTTTGTCTGTAATCTCCCATCCATTTAAGAGGGAAGTCTTAAATTGCTTGTTCATGTGTTCTACTCTGCCTTAGATGTTAGTTAAAAAACAAACAAACAAAACCCAAGAATAGCATTTACTTAGGGGATTTATACTGTATTGAGTAATGTTGATTTTCATTTATGAGGAAAAACCTGCTTTTTGGATTTTTCCCTGCTATGTGGTAATAGAATTAGTAGTTACACTATTTTTAAACTTTGAGCAAAGGGCTAATTTTTGAAAATTTAATTATTGATTTAAAAAATATTTCAATGTAGGCTGGAGACATAGTACAGCAGTTAGCACACTTACCTTACATGTGGCTATCTCAGGTTCAATCCCTGGCACCCAATATGGACCCCAGCTTTGCCTGGAGTGATCTTTGAGCACTGAGCCAGGGCTAAGTCCTGAGCACCGCTGGATGTGACCCCCCCCCAAATAAAATATTACTGGATATTACTTAGGTATTTAAAAGTATACCTTGGATATATCAAAATAGTAATTTAACTGAAATTATTTAAATACAACTTAGCTAGGTTTATGTACTAATATAAACTTAGGGTGGGGAGGTATTGTATTGAGGGCCTGTGCCCAGCAGTGTTTGGGATCACTCCTGATGGTGCTCAGGAGACCAGGCATTTCCAGGGATTGAGCCAGGACCAGCAATGTGCAAGATGGGGCCGTTAATCTCTGTTCTCTTTGCCTGGTCCAAGATACTGATATTTTTCTACTATAATTTTTTTAGGCATGATTGCAACATTATCTTGAGGGTTTTTAAACATCTTTTTTGAAATCTGTAATTTTTTATGTAGTTATGTATATGTCTTTATAGTATAATTATTTAAGTCTTAATCTAGATGCCATCTCTGTGATTAGGTAGATTATCTATGTTCTCAAGGTTCATACAGTTTATGGAAAATGCAAATGTTTATGTTCACCAACAGATAACTACTAGTATGTACTAAAGGTATTAATTGACTTGAAACATGTGTCTACCTCTATGGTGCTTTACTTTTAGCCATTTCTTCCCCCTTTCCCCACCTTCCTTTCCCTCTGCTGATACTGTGATGACTGGTGGTTGCATGCACCAGTGGTGCTTACACACCCAGCCGTAGTGCTTGCTTTAGTTGCTCAGGTGTCCTCAGATATCAAGCTGTGGTGCTTGTACATGGCTTTTTATAAGAGGCAGCTCACGAGGGCTTGCACGGCTCACAATATACTGAGCTCTGGTGCAGCTAGAAATGACTTTTGCAGCACTGAGGGCCTTATGCAGCAGAGCTGTGAGGCACAGATAGCAGAGCTGTCGAGATTGCACTCAGTGATCTGGAAGACACGGAGGATCAGACCCATGGCCATCTCCAAGCCACACAGCCGTGTGCCGGGGTGCCCAGGGTCTACGCCCTGTCACGCGTGGCTTGTAGTGCTTGGGTGTAGCAGTGCAGTGGTGCTGGGTGCCACCTGGCATTAAAAGTCTCAGCAGGCATTTTGTAACCTTAGCCTTCATCCTAGCCCTTTGGTGGTTTTCATTATTTTAATTAATTTTTGGTTTTGGGCCTACACTTAGTGGTGCTCAGGGGCTCTCTTGGCTATGTGCTTTGAGGTTACTCCCAGTGGTGCTTGGGGGGCAGTCCATGTGGTGCAGGGTATCAAACCTGACCTTCTGCATGAAAGAAAGGTGCTTGAACCTTTTGTGCTGTTGCCCAGCCTCCTGTGGTACTTTCTAAAAGAATAAACCATTGTATTGAACAGGGGACTTCAGTGTCATATGAAAGGAAATACAGAGTAATTAAAAAAAATTAAATGGCTCTGCCCAGATGAGATCCGGAGCGGGCGCACACGGAAAGGCTCCTCTGCTCCTTAAAGACTATGATTCTGGAGGTCTACTAACTACCTTTGGCACCCAGTGGCTTCTTATAGAAATGCGTCTAGACTGTGAACTGAGCTACAACCCCATGCCGCCCCAGGTGGGGAAAGGTTTTTCTCTCCCAACCTTTTCTTTCGGCGGGGGTGGTGGCAGCGGTGGCGGCGGTGCCCACGTGGCGACCGCCATCTTCTAGAATCCACTGCCCAGAGGTATGAGCTTGCAGTGACGTGGCGCGCAGGAGATCTTGGGATGGGGGTGTTACTGGCACGCTCTCTGCCCACACGAGATCCGGAGCAGCTGCACACGAAACTGTGAACTGAGCTAAAATATCAGAAATCCAAAACCGTGTGGCTGCTGTCAACGGCCGCGTGAGCTCAGATATTCTTCATTCTCAGCAATGGAAAACAAATTATCGAATGATGCCTTTTCAGCAGGTTTGATTGTTGGGGGAAAATTCTAAATAATAGTTTTCTGTTGAAATATCGAATGTATTCAAAGTATAGAGAGAATAAAGTGAAGATCATTAGCCATACAGGTGGCGGTGGGTGGGAGGGGGGATATACTGGGGTTCTTGGTGGTGGAACATGTGCACTGGTGAAGGGATGGGGATCTAATCATTGAGTGACTGAGACTTGAACCTGAAAGCTTTGTGACTTTTTTCATGGTGATTCAATAAAAAAATAAAAATTAAAAAAAATTTAAACGTGTAAGAGGGAGGGGAGGGAATGCATTAAACTAGGTCCTAAGCCAATCTTCTGTAAGGAAATTTTCCATGTTGATCTTCCTCTTCCATTAACACACAAACACACATACCGCCCTCACCTAGCATAATAAAATAAAAACCATGTATTAAAATTTTTAAGTAGACAAAAAACCGCAAGCTGCTTCCCCCTCATTTTTCTGTATGGCTGTAGGCAGGAAGCGTTATGTGCCACTTGCTTTGAGGTTTGCAATTAGAAGCAGTAGCAATTTTGTTTTGAATAGCTCTAAAGAAGCTCTTGGCTGAGTGTCTCCATCTCAGGCCCCTTTGACCTACCTTTTAGATTTCTTTTGGTAAAGTGCAGCTTGCTGCCAGTAATTCATTCTCTTGTTTTGTTCATGGAAGTTGGTGAACTTGATTATGAGTTATAAAGAGGTCAGCTACCCTAATTGTACACTTAGTATATTCTTCTTTCATTTCCTTTCATTTGTTACATATTGGTAGCAAAACTATTATATATCCTATGAATTTCATTATTTCATTCAGTTCCAATAAGTTATCCAGATCTTTCTTACACAGCCATCTATTTTTCCTTCTTAATTTCCCTCTCCCTGACTTGGCTCATATTCATTTTCTTTTCTTCTCTCTCTCTCTCTCTCTCTCTCTCTCTCTCTCTCTCTTTCTCTCTCTTTTTCTCAGTTAATTACTTTCCCCATCACATCTCCTTCAGGAAAAAGGACCGTCCTTAATCCTCAGCAGGGCAGTGTTGGTACAGTTACTGAAATGAGGCCTGGGTTTCAAACCTGGTTACTTGTTTCCTATGATTTTGGGTCTGGAGGGTAGATCCAAGCTCTGTTCATATCTGATTCCTGTGATTGCTGTATTGCCTTTCTTTGCAAGACAGCTGTCAGAATTGCATATCTCCTCCAGCCCCCATTGAGTTTAGTGAGCCATTCTACAGCAGTGCGCTCATTCTTTTCACACCAGTCTGGATGACTGGTTTCAACACTGCAGCCAGCACCTGTCTGTGGGCCAGTGGTAGAAGGCTGTTCAAAAGGAATTAATACTGGCTTTTAGAGACTGCTTTTTATTTCTTTTGGTAGAGATTTTAGGTTTGGGGCTTAGATTTGGCAAAAATGGTGGTTGACTGGTATCGCATGTAAAGGTTGTTATTTTTAGGGGTTTGTGCCAAGAATTATCTTTTCCCCTGCATATTCTGCATGACCATTTCTCTGGAAATATAATGGAATCTTTTTGAGTTTTCTTCCCCTCTCTTTCTGTCCCTCTGTGATGCAGAGGTTGCTGTTCTCACCCATCCTGTGGTGGGCTTTGCTCCTTTCTTGTGCTCGTTTCACTGTGCTGATGTGCATTCTGCTAGGGCTCGCTGATGGTTGTGTTCTTGTTGCAGTGCTCACACATGTTTTGTTGCAGCACTGGCCAGGAGACACTCCCTTTGACCTTTGCGTGTGGTGCTGACACACACTCCTGGCTGTGTGCGGCAGGACCTGGCTCACAGCTCCAGGCTGCAGAGCAGCAGCCAGTCTCGGAACGTCTCCCAACTCCTCTCATTCTTCCTGTGTTCAAAGACCTCTTTAGCTCAAGGCATTGGTAGTTATTTTTCTTTAATCACTAGGCCAAAGTCATTTCCCCTTTCATTTTCAATGTTATTTATGAGTTAATAGAGCATTGGTTTACAGCATGGTGAATAATTTAGGGGTAAAAGATCACACCTCTTCAAATGTTTGTTACCACACCTGACACTGAGGGACCAGCCGCCCTCCACTAGGGTTCATTGACCCCCTCCACCATTTGTTCCCGCCTCCCTGTCTTCTGGTAGCCACAGCTCCACAAGTTGGCATGTCATAAGCTTTTCAGTCTTACTACTATAAATTCTTTTGTAAGATGCAGTGTATCATAACTGTTGTTGATGCCAGGAGGACTTGTAGCCTCTCAGACTTCCACTTGCTTGCAGTAGTGCAACAGTACAATTTGAAGAATATGCCACCTTTCACAGCTTTCACGATGTGTTACAAATGTTATTTTGTTTTATTTTTTTGACGCTCAGGGGTTACTCCTGGTTCTGCACTCAGGAATCACTCCTGGTGGTGCTAGGGGGACAATATGGGATGCGGGGAATCTAACCCGGGTTGGCCGTGTGCAAGTCAAGCGACCTACCCACTGTGCTATTATTCCAGCCCCGTGTTACAAATTTTAAATAAACCCCGAATCTGAAATCTGAATGGTATCTTGGGATTTGATGTCTTTTTTTTTTTTTAAAAAATTTAACTGTCACCGGTTAGATTTCTATTATAGCATAGAAATTAGAAAACAGCATAATATCAGTATTATTAGGTTAAGTATATTGTAACATTTAGATGGTAATCATATTTTATAATAGTCTGTTTATGTTTAATTCTAGCACAGTGGGTAGGGGGTTTGCCTTGCACACAGCCAACCTGGATTGGCCCTCTTGGAGAGCCCGGCAAGCTACCGAGAGTATCTTGCCCGCACCGAGGAGCCTGGCAAGCTACCCGTGATGTATTTGATATGCCAAAAACAGTAACAACAAGTCTCACAATGGAGACGTTACTGGTGCCCACTTGAGCAAATCGATGAACAGCGGGATGACAGTGAGAGTGACAGTGACAGTGAATGTCATTATCTATTGTATATATTTTGAGGACTTTTATTATTGGTTATTCATTGAGCCAGACTCAAGTTATAGATAAAATTCTAATTGGAGCTTTTTAAAAAATTTATTTAAATTTTAAAATTTTTTAGCGAATCACTGTGATTCGTTTGTAAGTTACAGACTTACAAACTTTCATGCTTACGTTTCAGTTATACGATGACCGAGTACCCTCCACCAGTGCCCATTCTCCATCACCAATGGTCCCAGTATCCCTCCCACCACCTCATCCCTCCCTGCCCCCCGCCTCTGTGGCAGGCACATTCCCTTTTACAGTCCCTTCTTTTGGGTGTTATGGCTTTCTATACAGGTATTAAGAGGTCATCATGTTTGGGCTCTAGTCTACTTTCAGCACGCATCTCCCATCCCGAGCAAGCCCTCCAAGCATGCTTTACTGGGTGGTCCCTTCTCTGTCTCAGCTGCCTTTTCCCCCAGCATGTGACGCCGGCTTCCAAGCCGTGGAGCAATCTTCCTGGTCCTTATCTCTACTATCCTCAGGTGTTAGTCTCTCATTCAGTTACTTTATATTCCACAAATGAGTGCTGTCCTTCTATGTCTGTCCCTTTCTTTCTGACTCATTTCACTTAGCATGATGCTCTAATTAGAGCTTTTTTGACTAAGTAAAATTACTTTAGGAGAAGTGAGGTGGAAAGGATTCATAACTTTGCTAGACACCCACCTGCATATTTTTATTTATAGCCTCCTACCTTGCTCATTAATTTTCTTACAGTATAAAAGCTGCTTGGAAATTTTAATTGAAAGATGATACACTTAAAATGGAGCAGATTTAAGTATAATGGAATAAATTATAAAAAGTGAAGTTTATTTGGTACCTTTTCAACAATATTGAATTCTACACTTGAAAAAGTTTTTTGCTTGTTTGCTTCTTATTTTGGGGGCCACACCTGTCTGTATTCAGAGCTTAGTCCTGGCTGCACTCAGGGATCACTCTTGGTGGGGCTTGACGGGCCACTTATGGTGCTGGGGATTGAACCCTTGTCAGTTGCATTTAAGGCAAGCTCCTTTCCTGCTGTACTACTGCTATACTACTGTACTATGGCTCCTAGTTGAAAACGTTTGAGTTTTTGTAGCTAAGTTTACTTTACCAGTCCAGTAACTGTCCAATATAAGCTTAGTACAGCTTGCCCTAATTAATGTCAGCTTTGGTGTTTCTGTTTAATGGATGCTGATTTTGTGCCTGATGTATAAAATATAACCATGTTGTACTAACCTTGGGCTGGAGTGATAGCACAGTGGTAGGGCATTCGCCTTTCATGCGGCCGACCCGTGTTCAATTCCTCCGCCCCTCTTGGAGAGCCTGGCAAGCTACCGAGAGTATCGCGCCCACACGGCAGAGCCTGGTAAGATACCCGTGGCATATTGGATATACCAAAAACAGTAACAATAAGTCTCTCACTGAGAGACGTTGCTGGTGCCCGCTCAAACAAATCGATGAGAAATGGGATGATAGTGACAGTGACAGTACTAACCTTGCTGAAGTGAAACAGCCTGAAAAGTGTGTTTCCATCAACCGTATGACACTTTATTTTTATAAACTTGGTAATTAAAGATGTAATAAACCTTACTAAGATAGCTCTTTTAACACCAAAAGATGACTATGTCCTGTCTGCTCTTGCCTCTACCAGTGTTCTATTTGTGAGTGATTGATTATCTTTTATTTTTTTAATAAATTTATTTATTGAATCACTATGAGAACAGTTGAAAAGCTTTCAGGTTTAAGTCTCAGTCATACAATGATAAAACACCCATTCCTTCACCAGTGCTTATTTGCCCCCACAAAGCCCCAGTATATCCCCTATCCCACACCCTGCCCCTACCTGTGTGGCAGATGATTTCCACATTACTCTCTCTCTACTTTGATTACATTCCATAATTTGACACCAGACCCACCGTTATTATTTGGGATTTCCCCCCAACGCTCAGACCTGCCGAAAAGTCAACATTAGACAGTTTGTTTTCTATTGCAGATTATGGATAGCATATGATGTCATGGCCGTGTGATTTTGGAATTCTAAAATTTTAATAATTAAATCTAGAGGGATTTCTGCCAAAAGCCTCTGGGTTCTGAGATTCGTTTGTGTGTCTCTGGGATCATGGCCATTAAGCAACTTAACCAGTAGCCGGAGGGGTCATTTGTGGATGTCGACTCAGGGTCTCGTTGATGCGGGAGAGGAAAGGGCCAACTCCACCCTATCCCATCAGGCCCATACCTGATTGTCCAATGGCCTCTGGAAGATGGCAGCCACCGAGCCACCAGGGAAAATAGGCGGAGGGATGATACCTTTTCCCACCTGGGGTGGCTGGGCACCCGTAACTTAATACAAGGACCAGACGCATTTCTGCCAAAAGCCACTGAGTTCCGAGATTTATTTGTGTGTCTCTGGGATCATGGCTGTTAAGCAGCTTAGTGATCGACTATCGTAGTTGAGAAAAAGCTTATCCTCTAAATCAGGGTGTTTTCCACATGTGAACCTTTTCTGCCACAGAAGTTTTTACAGAGTATATAGATATATAACATAGGTATATGCAAGTAAAAAATTTCCTGATAATAAATCATAAATATTTTATTATTTTTATGGTTTTTGAGCCACACCCAGCAGTGCTCTGAAGTTAGTCCTGGCTTTACGCATAGGGATCATTCCTGGAGGTGCTCTGGGAAACATGGGACGCCTGGGATGAAGTCCCGGTTGGCTGCGAACAATGCAGTTGTATAATGTGCTACCCACTATACTATTGTTCTGGCCCCATAAATCAAGAATATTTCAAAGCATCTCATTGTTTTTGGTCCACAGGGGCAGTGCTCAGGGCTTACTCCTGGTGGAGGTCAGGGGATCATTTGTGGTGCCAGAGATTGAACCCAGGTTGGCCATGTGTAAAGCAAATAAACATCTTGCCTGCTTTACTGTCTCTCTGGTCCTAAAACATAGTCTAACGATTTCTTAGTGACTCAGTTATCCTGTATGGGGTGTGAGTCACAGTCTAAAGAAGTAAGGCTACAATTCATTGTCAGCAAACTATGACCTTTTCACCCAATTCTTACTATTCTTGTAAGTAAAATGTTATTAGAATGCAACCATGCCATTCATTAGTTCATGTAATGCTTCTGACTGCTTTGGTGATACTTAGTAGTGCTGAGTGTCCACTGATCGGATGGTTCACAAGGCCATATGGTGTTTAATTTAATTAACTTCCTTTTTTAATCTTTGTTTGGGGCTACACTTGGTGATGCTTAAGGTTTACTCCTGGCTTTGTGCTTAGGGATCACATCTGGCAGTGCTTGGAGACCTTATGGAATGCCAGGGATTGAACATGGGTCAGCTCTGCGATCTACCTGCTGTACTATCGCTCCAGTCCCCTATATAGTATTTGATTTATATTAAAATATCGATATATTTCATGCTAGGTTTTTTTTTTTTTTTAAGGAAGCAGCTTGACTCCATACCTCACAGTGCTCTGGAGCTACTCCCGGCTCTGTGCTTAGGGGTCACTCCAGATCTCCAGATGGTGCTCATGTTAGTGCAAAAGTAGATTTATTCCTGAGTTAGTGGATTCTTGAGTATTATATTAAGGATTTGCTTACAAGACTCAGATACTCAAGAAGTTAAATTATTGTAGTTTAAGCAGGTGAGTCTGGTTCCTTCCCCAATGTCCAGGCTCCTCCTTCTACCAATATTTAGTGCCACTTGTCCTATCCCCAGGCCATCTGCTTGGCCCCAGGGTATGGTGGCCTGGTCTTGTCCTTACATCATTCTCTGTCCAGCTTACGCTTCCCTGGTCTGTGGTCTGAGGCTGGAACCCTGTAACCTGTGTCCCTGGTTGAGGCTTGCTACTCTAATCTACAGCTGGGCCTCTCTAGGGCTGCACTCCAGCAGCTACTTGTGCCCCTGACTAACCTGGTCTCCTGTTAACCTGGTAGCTGTGTGTCCATGGTGATACTCTCTCCTTAGGCCGTCTGCCTGGGTATAGGTGAAGGGGTAAGAAGAGTTGTCCAGCTGAGAGCTTCATTATCTCCTACAAATCCCACTCCTAACCACCCCATTACTTATTTTAACTAGAAACCTTTTTGGTGGGGGAGATTTTAAACAATGAATAACTTTTTTAAACTAGTTTATCTGCTCTTTCCTCTCCTTCACTCCCCTATTCTCCTCCCCCCTCCCCACCACACACAGCTCTTCCCACTGGAGTACTCAGAGGTCCTCCAACTGGGGTCAGCAGCATATTAGGACAGGCCTTACCCCCTGTGCTCTCTCTAGCCCCTTAATATTTGTTTGCCCTTTAGTGTGCTGACTCTTTCAGCTCCAGCAGTGCTGGGATCCAGTTCTTCCCAGAGAGGGGGATGCATTGGGGCTCCATCCCTTTGCACTTTCTCCCTGGGCCCTTTCTCTTAGTCTTTTGTTGTCAGATCAAGTTCTGGTAGAGGCTTGTGAAGCTGGTATATTTGTGTTTAATTTCCCACTTAACTTTATTCCAAGAAAGAAGTCTTGTTCAAAAGCTCATTTCGAGTCTTAGTTTTACACACTTTCTCATCCTAGGAAGGTTCTACCCTTTGCGGGGGTTGCTGTGAGGAGTCAATGAGAAATATCAACAAAATGCTTAGCTGGGTGTCTGGCACCAGGAAGGAATTCCAGCAGTGGGAGATAAATCAGGCAATGTCTGCGTGTTTATTTGGGTGATTTAGGGTGACATGTTTTTAAAGACCGATCCCCTCCTTCACCCCCTGCACTCCCTCCACCCCATTTCCCCAAACTGGCTAGAGAACTATTTATGCAGGTTCTTTCTGCCCCCTCTGCCTCCACTGCCCCCCTGTCCCCGTCCATGTCTCATCCCTGTCAGTTAAAACCCGACACTTTAATTTACATGAAACGCACTCAAGAGGTCACAGCTGAATTATATTTACTATGAAAACAATTGAAAACTGTCCAGAAAGGGCTGAGAAATAGTTGTGCCAGACAGCAGAGAATGATGGTGTTGATATTGTGAAGTCAGGACCGTCCAGTCTTGGCTCATAGTGCACAGAGGGGGTCCTGTTGGTGGGTTGGACCTGGCAGGGCCTCCTCCTCCTCCTCCTCCTCCTCCAGAGAGGGTGAAGATGGACTGGCTGGGGTGGATGCTTCTGATTACATCGGCAGCACCCCTCTGACCTTGCCTCCTAGAATAGTAGGCCTGAGTTTGGGGGTTGGGGGTTGGACAGGACACATTTCAGGAGTCCTGCAGCAAGGTTGGCACGAGTTGAGTGGGGCCACGGCAGGGTGCAGAGCTCAGCCCTGGGGTCAGTGGGCCTATGCCAGCCAGGCCTCTAGTGCAGGACTGGTGCATGCAGCATCCTCATAGAGTGCTGATAAAACTTCCCACTCCTTTCCTGCCTCCTGCCTCCTTGTCGTTGTCCCTCTTCTTCCTTTTCCCTCCCTCTCTCTACCTGATCTTACCTTCCTCTGTTCCATCGCCTGTTTTTTTTTTTACTTTTTGGGTCACACCCGGCGATGCGCGGGGGTCACTCCTGGGTCTGCACTCAGGAATTACCCCTGGCGGTGCTCAGGGGACTATATGGGATGCTGGGAATCGAACCCGGGTTGGCCGCGTGCAAGGCAAACGCCCTACCCAGTGTGCTGTCACTCCAGACCCCCATTGCCTTTTCATATATGTAAGCTTTGACACTAAACTGAAGTCAGTGGTTAACTTCTCATGGGGCTAGAATATAAACAGAAGAGAAGCATCTCTGTTCTGCCCTCTAATCTTATGTGGTATTGATTATTAGCAACCTTCTAGGTACTTGTGAAATCAACCCCCACTAAGACATTTTACGGCAGTTTTGTCTGAAGCCATGGTACCAAAGTTTCACTTTTTATAAAATTGGAATTATTTTGTGGGAGATTTTAGATTCTATAGATGTCATGAGAAAAAATAGAAAATAAATGAAATTATAAGGTGATAACCATAGTCAGCAGACTCTTAAAAGCTCCCATTAGCAACTTACACATTTTTAAGGTTTTAGGCCCTTTCACTTGAAAACATTGTTATCCAGAATAAATTTAATTTAATTTTGATTCAACTAAATTCTTGCTTATGGTTTATAAATGAGTTGAAGAAGGTCAAAATTTTGTATGGAATACTCCTTCCTACCTTTTGAAAGTTAATACTTTTATATAAAAAAAGTTGATTCTTAATTACATTAAACTTAAAGATAAAGTGTTTCCTAGATTATTTTATTTCCTAGATTATTTTACAATATGCTGATTTTGGGGGGTTTGATGTGGCATAACCTGTAGTGCTCAAGCCTATTTCTGACTGTGTTCAGGAGTGATGCTCCAGGATGTTCGGGGACCGTATGTGAGACTAGGGCTGACTGGGGTCTACCACACTCAGGGCAAGCACTTTCCCTTCTGTACTATCATTCTAGCCCCTAATAAGCTGATTTTGAAATATATATATTAATCCATAGTTCCTAGTTTTAATAAGTCACACATGGATGTTAAATTGTTTTCTTAGAACTGCAGTTTGAATTAGTGTAGAGTTAGGAACATAATTGTTGGATTTATCTTATTTTGTGTGCTCATTGGAATCAGAAAGTGATGTTTGGGAGGTAAATTTGTTTCTGGGAATAGATAATATAGAAGTTGAGATATTATTTAAGATTTTTATTTTTTAATAAAATGAAAGGTGGTGCTGATAACTGAAACCCGGATTTCAAATATTCAAGGCAAGTGTCATGCCTCTGAGCCATATTCCCTAAGCTAAAGAATTCTTTTGGTGAACCAGAGAGAAGACTTACCTTGCATGCAGCCTGCCGCTGGTTTGATTTCTGGCACCACATATGGCTCTCTGACTGTCGCCAGGAGTCACTCTTGAGACAGAACCAGGAATAGCCCCTGGGCACTACCAGGTGTGGGCCCACAAAGGCAAAACATAAACAACAACAAAAAAAGAAGAATTGATAAAATCATAATTTAGGCAATATGGTTATAGCAGTGTTAAAGTTTATGGTACTGGAAAGATAGTATAGTGGGTGCATACAGCCGATGTAAACTCAATTCCTGACATCCCATATGGATTCCTGAGTTGTGCCAGTAGTGATCCCTTACTGCAGAGCCAGTTGTAAGTCCCGAGTACTGCTGAATATGGCCTGAAAATAAGATTAAAAAAAAAAGAGAGAAGTTTATGGTTTCAATGTTTCCCATTTTTTCCCCCAGAACTTTATTTCTTTAGGATAAAGCAAAAGGAGAAGAGATGTATGTCCTAGTGAAACATACAGTTAATATCAGTATTCATTTATTTGTATATAAAAAAACCAATAATAGATTTCTATAATCTAGCAAAGGAGAAAGAGGAATGGGGGAGAAGATCAAAGGTATTTGGGAAGAGCAAATTTTGTTTTCCTTTCCTTGTCTGAGCTGCTGATTAACTGGGAACCAGCAGAGAGTAGTCAGACTCTGGTGCACTTGGGTTGCTAGAAGGGTCATCAGAGGAAACTGCCCATTTATGATGACTTCTCCAGAAGACCATGGTGTTCCACTGTGGTCTGCACAGAAGAGGTGTCTGGATTGTGTTGGTCTCTGTCCTTGTTAGTATTTCCTTACCATATCTGCATTAGAATTTATAACTTGCTTTATTATTTTGTTTCTCTGGTGCTTCTTTTATTTTTTTTCTTTTTTTTGATATCTATATTCTTAGGAACTTTCTAAAATTAGTGCTCTATCTTCTTAGGGCTTTGCCTACTATTGTAAATCATTATTTTTAACATTGTGAATGTGCAGTTTTTCAGATCAAAGCAGCCTTAATTGATTTGTGACTATATAGGAGATCTGGACTATACTATATAAAGATAATGAATTTCTCTAGTCAATTATGTAGAAGAACTTCATGAAATGACAGAAAATGATTATTGCAGTTTACACTCTTGTTGCTTTAAAAATTCAGCTCAGTGGTTCTCGAACTTTTTTGAAATACTGTGCCCTTAAAAGAAAAGTCACCCTGTTCCCTCCACCCCCCTCATCTACCTTCCTTAGGGAAACAAACAAGTTGAAGGGGCATTGTACCCAGACTGCTACCATGCCCCACCACAGCACTTTCACACTCCCTGCTCCCTGGCCTTCTGTGGGGGCAGTATTGCCCACTTTGGGAAGCAGTGGTTTAGGTTGTGATTCTGCACTATTTTGCAAGTTGTATTTTCAACAGTTAGATTTATTGTTACAGTGAACTTTTAAAAAAATTAATTTTATTTTTATAAAGTTGTTCACAATAGTTCATTACAGATGATATTCAAATAACAATCCCACCACCGTGCACCTTCCCACCACCATAAGAGGAAAGTCTGTAGGGTTGCTGTATTTCATCCTGGATCCATTTAAGCTCTTGTATAAGAGATGACAAGTATATATGTTAAACCCAACTCCTACTCTTGCCTTGTACGAGGGCCAACCTAGATTCAGCCCCCAGCATCCTATATGGTACATCAGTAGGCTAGAGTATAAGAGTATAAGTATAAACGTACTGCCGCATTTTTGGCTACGTGCTCCTGGACATTCTATGTCACTCCCCTCCGGGAGCTTTATTTCATAGTCTCTCAATCTTGGCTGTTGATGAGATTATATGATGCCAGAGGCAGTTTGTGGATGTGGCTGCCAAGCTACTAGAAAACTGGGGAGCTGGGGGGAGGAGGTCCAGTCTTGTTCCAAGCCGCCAGCTTGGAGATCTCAGTTATGGGTCTTGCGTACCTGGGTTTTTCTGCGGGTTCTCCCGTAGGTGAGGCTCATTCGAGCCTGTGGAGAGCGGCCTTGAGCATGGCTATGCAGTTGAGTTCTGGAGGTTTTTGGCTGATGGCGGGGGTAAAGGGGGTGAGGGGTAGGGGGTATGGGAGGGGGTTCTGCTGGGGTGGGGAGGGAAACTCAACCTGCCCCCCTCCAAGTTTCCCTGATGAAGACAGCTTGGCATGGGGTCAGGACATTCTATGCAATGAGCTTTATGTTTGATGAGAAATGGGAGTAATATAATAAATTATGTTTTCTTATAGTCAAAGGCCATTGGCTTGTTAGATGTGGATGTGTATGGCCCATCAATACCAAAGATGATGAATTTGAGGGGAAGTCCAGAATTATCACAGAGTAAGTACAGAAGCCATAAACAGTATGATAATGATTATGCTTTTATTTATTTAGCACCTCTTGGGTCTCAGGCATAGTGATATGTTCCTTGTGTATTTTATACACAATGTAATATAGTACTTTGGAATTCAGATACAAGGTCAGACTGTCTGGGTTTGAATCCCACCACTGCCATTAATTGTGTGCTTTCCAGTGAGTTATTTAACTTTGTTTCTCATCTTTCCCACCCCACATTTATAAAGTACCATAAAGAGTTTTACTCACCAGACTAAAATATTGTGTATAATCCCACACATATGTTTATTAAACATATAGAGTTTAATAAATGTATCATTGTGAAGGGTATGTGGTAAGTGATCAAAAGTTAGCTCAGGAGCTGGAGTGATAGTACAATGTGTACTCTTGCCTTGTACGAGGGCCAACCTAGGTTCGACCCCCAGCATCTCATATGGTTCCCCAAGCACTACCAGAAGTAATTCGTGAGTGCAAAGCCAGGGTATTCCTTGAGCAGCATTGGATGTGGCCCCAAAAGCAAAACGTTGGCTCATTGTATATATATATATATATACATATATATATATACATTTATATATATATATATATGGAGGAAGAGAGAAAGAGGAGAAAGAGAGAGAATGTTTGGCAATATGGAATATATGAATAGCAAGTTATTAAAAGAAGTAAAAATTATGTTTTCAAATCGGTGTTTTTTTTTTTTTTTGGTTCTTTGGGGGTCATATCTAGCAGTGCTCAGGGCCTATTCTTGACTACATATTCAGGGGTCACTCCTCGAGGGCGGGCTCTGGTGACCATGTTTGGTGCCAGAGATTGAACCTGAATTGGCCATATGCAAGGCAAGTGTCCTACAATCTGTAATTTCCTCCTCTTCCCCCTCCTCCTTCTCCTCCTCCTTCTCCTTTTTTAAAAATGAGAGTGGGTGAGAGAGATAGTACAATGAGTAAGGCGCTAGGCTTGCCTGTAGTCAACCCAGACTCAGTCCCAAGCACCTATTGTCAAAGTTGCATCCAGGCTAAGCACTGAACCATCTGGCCAAGGTATCACTGTATCTCTGAACACTGCATAGTGGGCAAAAAAGTTTAAGTAAATTTAAAATATTTTTCATTATAAGACATATTGTTTCTTTTAATGAATCCAAGGGCAAGGGATATTGCTTAAGTAGTAGAGCACTTGCCTAACATGTTGCAGACCCCAAGTTCAGACATTGCTGGGGTGACCTCCTCAAATCAGACTTTTGTCATATTCATCATAAGGTATTTTTAGAATCCCCCAAACCTTAGTTTCTCTCAGTACTGTAAGTAGGACAAAATACTTTCTTTGAATAAATCTTAAATATTTACTAATCTTATGGAGCTATTAATAAATACATAAAGATTTAAGAAGAAGGAAATACTACAGTCAACAAATAGAAAGTAATAACAACTGGTAAACTTATTAAAATTTTTTTTTTTGGGAGCCACACCCATCTGTGCTCAGGGTTTCCTTCTAGTTCTATGCTCAGAAATCACCCCTGACAGTGCTCGGAGTTACCTTATGGGTTTCTGGGGATTGAACTGGGTTCAGCTTTGTGCAAGACAAGTGCCTTATCCTGTCCTTCTGTCAGACCCTGAAAAATCTTTTGAAATAAAATTATTTAATAAAATGTTCTAATTATAGTAATGCAAAATCAAATAATTTCTCCTCATTTCATTTAAGCTTTTAATTTCCCAGTGAGTTAGGATAAAATGTACTTACTAAAGAGTATTTGTTGTTACATGTGCAGATAATAAAAGTATTTTTGTTGTTATCATTAAAAATTAATTGTTTTTGTTATTTAAGATGTTTTTGCAGTTTAGTTGTTGGAATCATTGCAACATTAAGTTATGTATAGTTGTTTTTAAGACTACAGATTTTCCTCACACATTTTGAAGGAAATTTGAAGATCTAATGATGATAAAATTGACCTCAGAAGCCTTATGAGTATTCACTTAGATTTTTGCTTCATGAAATAAAAATGTAATAAAGCTAAGTTGTTCTAGTTTCCTTCTTTGTCCTTTTAGTGGAATGCATACTTAGTTTGCAGATATGTGATTTGAGCCAAGCTGTCAAACTTTCATAAAGGAGGAGTAAAGAATTTGAGTAGTTTAAATGATAGCCTCATTATGTCTGTCTCTTGATTAAAGTAATGTGAAAACTAGTGCATGTGGAATGAGTGATGGCAAAATGGAGCGTTGGTGTCAGTTTTGTCTTAAGTAGTCTGTTCAGTCTGTGCCAACATAAATACTTGAACTGAACTTTAATTTCTTCTTGTTTTACTGAAGCTGAAATCATAAATTTGATGCTTGCAAATTGGCTGCCATTAAATAGGCTTTCTGGTAAAGATGAGATACTGGAAACCTTGGAAAACCTGAATTGAATACTTATTTTTGTGTTGTCAAGCTGATCTTAAGCACCTCAAGAAATAAAATAAATGATTAAAGCAGTCACTTAAAAGAATGTGGATTCTTAGAAGCCCACTTATAAATAATTTTTGGAATCTTAGATAAACCTGTCACCATTTTATTAATTGGAATCGTTCTGGCGTTTCTACATTTTGCCATGTTAATTTATCACATTGTTCTCTCTTTACAGAAACACAGTGCAAAATAAAACAACCTAATTAGCAATATGGAAAAATTGTGAAGGATGTGTTTTTGGTAGTTCAGATTTTGGGGATAGAGACCAGTGACCTGAGTCTCAGCTTTGTAAACATAACTTAGCTAGACAGACAGCCTTGTGGCCATGGGACTTCTTCATGATTGCCCCTTTTCTTCATTTTCCAATTGATATTTGGTTTTGTAGTTTTTTCAATTAGTTACTTTTAAAGTCCATGTTAGGGTTGATATGTTATACACGTCTTTATTTCTTTTGGGGGAGTTTGTGGAAAACTATTTTTTACAGTTATTCAATAGTGTAGCCCTGATTGCCATATTATTTTCTAAAATGAATTCAGTAGTTGAGAAGAAATTTGTAGTCCTTTTGGTTTTATTTAGGCCAATAGCATTTCTGTTTTTTAAAAGGACAATAGTGATATATTATGCAAAATTATGATAATGGAATCTAACCAGCTTATTGAAACAGTATTATATAAGCCTCTATAATGTCTGCTATGATCTCAACGGCTGCTCCTCCCAGACAGGAGTATACAATGAGGCCCATAGTCATGCCACAGACTCCGTGCCAGGCTGTTTTCACTCGGGGTGCCCCAGAGGGGGGTGGGTGAGAACCTTCCCCGCCCCAAGGGACCCAGCCCCGGCAGCCAACCTCCACTACCCAACCACTGCCATGCTCCAGGCTGCTTTCCGGACTGCGCGACACATTATAAAACCACTTCTACCCATTTTCCATAATTGCCACACCATATTTGATGGAGTTCAGAGAGTAGGCAACAAATCATAGAGGGTAGGCCTAGGTTTGATCCCTTTATGGTGGCCCAAGTCCTACCAGGAGTGATCCCTTACCACACAGCCAGAGATAAGCCTCCAGCCAGGCCCCCAAACAGAACAAATCAAGAGTCAATTCTAGTTATTCCTTAAGTTACCTTGTGTTTCCTTCAAGTAAAGAATGTTAGGGGTTTTCCTAAAGTTGTTGAAGTATCTGATTAAATTCTGACCCAGAGATCCCCACCTCTCTGTGTTTTGCTTTCAAAGGTTTCAATTATCCAGTGTTCTGAAAATACTATGTACAAACAAAGAGTTTTGAGTAAGAAACCATATTAACAACACATTATAGTTTATTGTTATTAATTATTCTATTTTATCGTTAATCTCTTACTTATATAATTAATAAGTTGAACTTTTTCTACCATGTATAGAAAAAATATAGTTTATATGGGACTTAGTATTAGCCATGGATTCAGGTGTACATGGGGGTGCTGGAAGATGTCCCAGGTAGACAAGCACGGACTACTACGTATCAGAGAACTCTCCTTAAGTTACGTAGACTGGATTATTCATAAGAAGCAATGCAAAATATATTATTTAGCATCTGTTTTGTGGGAAGGCTTGGGTGGTGGTAGGAAAACTTGAACTAATGGTGGTGGGAAGGTACAATCGTGGTGGGATTGGTGTTGGAATATTGAATGTAATAAATTATTGTGAACAACTTTATAAAAAAATTTTAAAACAAAACAATCAAAAAAGCAATAGCTAAAGATTAATAATAATGTATTAAATGTAGATTTTTAAATTCTAACTTGATTAAAATATAAAATCTTATCTGTTACAAAGAAGAAAAGATGTATACACTGGGCTTGGGGTTGACTCAGTGACAGTGCACCTGCCTTGCTAGTGTGAGGTTGTGAATCTAGTTCTCAGTGTTTCCCACATGCACTGAGTACTGTACTTTTCTATATGTGTATGCATGTCACAGACATCAGCTCTAGAGTGTAAATCCAGAAGCATTAAAAGGGGCTTTATTTCGTTGCTTTATTTAATTTTTTTTTGTAGCAGAGCTTGTTTCTTCCTCTTCTGGTTAGCCTTAATAAATGAGATCATATATAATTTTTAAGTATCTCTTAGTCAAATGTTATTATTAATCACCTTTGGGTCTTTGCATGAAATTTCCAGTTCGTGAGAAGTCTCCCCACATCTTCCACCTTCAAATCTCATTTTGCAGCCCACTTCCACCAAGTTACTTTCCTTTTTAATTGCTTTACTTTCTGTTAACTAAAAAAGCTTCATATAAGAAACCCCCCAAAAGGTAGTGAGTGAATTATTAAGGTAACTGGAGCACAGCAGATAAGGCGTTTACCTTGCACACGGCTGACCTGGGTTTGATTCCTCCGTCCCTCTCGGAGAGCCCAACAAGCTACCGAGAGTATCCCGCCCTCACAGCAGAGCCTGGCAAGCTACCCATGGTGTATTCAGTATGCCAAAAACAGTAACAAGTCTCACAATGGAGACGTTACTGGTGCCCACTTGAGCAAATCGAACAATGGGATTACAGTCCTACCTGAGAATATGAGTTGGTAATAATGAGGTATAATTTCAAAAGTAAATATTTCAGGGATCAGGGAGTTATATAGGGGTTAGGGTGAATGTAGGCTTAGGTTGGTTCAATTTTAGTAACATGCATCGCTCCCCCGCCTACTGCTGAGTATGGCCCTGGTGTTTCTGACCACTACAGGGCATCAGCAGTGTTGCGTCCTTGGGCTTTCGTGTTGCATGTCTGGTTGACCAGGAATTTTCAGAAGTCAGTGTTGGGCACCCCTGACCACTGCTTGGGTGCCTTCAAATTATTAAGTATTTCATAGGGCAGTGAAATAAAATTGCAAAATAATCCTCCCACTACCTAACAAAAGTAAAGTCTTTGTATTTGTCTCATTTGGGAGAAGAAACCAAAAAATGTGGTAATAATTTTGAGAAATATTGAAAATGATCAAAACTTTAGGAGATCACTGTATCACTGTCATCCCATTGTTCATTGATTTGCTCAAGCAGGCGCCAGTCACGTCTTCATTTGTCCCTGTCGTGTGCTAGTGTAGCCCAATGGCATCTGCTTGCTCCAGGAACATGAAGAGCATGTTGTTGTTACTGTTTTTGGCATATCAAATATGTCACGGGTAGCTTGCCAGGCTCTGCTGTGCAGGGGAATGAATAAATGAATGAATGAATAAATAAATAAATAAATAAATAAAAAATAAAGAGGTCACTCCAGGAAAAATTGCATCGCTCTCTTCCCAGGACCTTTGTTTTATAGTCTCTGGATCTGTGACTGCCAAGCTACTGGAAAATGGGGAATCTAAGTGGAGGAGGCCCAGTCCTGATCCGAGCAGGCTTGGAGATCTCAACCCATACCTGGGTTCTTCTGTTGGTTCCTTCATGGGTGAGGCTTGTCCGAGTGTGTGGAAAGTGGCTGGAGCATGGCTGTGGCTGGTTCTGGAGGTTTATAGCAGCTGGGGTTCTGCTTGGGGTGGAGAGGGAAACTCAACCCGCCCCCCTTGGAGGGGGCCCTGGTGAAGACAGCCTGGCTTAGGGGCAGAAGATTCTGCTTCATTAAAAAATAAAAATTAAAAAAGAAATATATATATATATATATATATATATATATATATATATATATATATATATATATATATATATATGAGCCACATCTCTGTGTCTCAGAACCTCGAGGCCCCCCATGTTACTTCTCTCACACCTGTGGGTGAGAGTCTGTCTCTGCACAGCTGGTACAGGGCATTGCACACCCGACAGTGGAGAATCCCCAGTTAGCCTGGGGAATGGCTGCAGGCGACGCACTCTGGCACAGCTCATGCCCACCCCACTCCTTCCTCTTTGGTGCTGAGTGGAGCCTGACTGAGAGCATTGGAGTCTCGTTTCCAATCTGACTCCTTCCCGGATCGATTATCATAAATGCAGAGGGAGGGCAAAGAAGCACTCAGGAGGCATCTGTGGCTGCTCAGAGTTCATTTTATTTTATTTTATGATTTATTTTTAATTGAATTCTCATGATATAGTTACAAAGCTTCCTTGAATGGGTTTCAGTCATATAGTTCCAGCACTCATCCCTCCAGCCCCAGCGCTTCTGCCTCTATGAAGGATACCCCCCCCTCTCTTTCTCTCTTTCTCTCCTTTTGGGCATTATGGTTTGCAATACAGATACTGAGAGGCCATCATGTTTGGTCCTTCACCCACTTTCAGCACACATCTCTGGTCCAGAGTGATCCCTCCAACCAACATTGACATAGTGGTCCCTTCTCTTGGTCCCTTCTCTAACCCAACTGGCCTCTCGTGCTTGGATTGTGACAACATTGTTGGAGCAGCACAAGGCAAGATGCACACACACACACACACACACACACACACACACACCCCTGAGGAAGGGACCCGGGCAGCAGTTGTACTCTGCCCAGAGTTCCAGGGCAACTTTCCAGGCTCAGGGTGGGTCACAGACTAGGTTGTAGCCAAGAAGCAACTGATCTTCCATATTTGCAAGTGTCCAATTGGGGAGAACAGTGCAAGTGACCCCATGGTGAGGGGCAGGAAGGGAGACTGGTCCAGCGCATGTCCACAGAAGCCACAGTCCAGATGTGCAGACCAGGTTGGCTCTGCAGGCCATGATGATGTTTGGGCCGTGGTGAGTTTGCAGGGGTGAGATGAGGAGGGGTAAGCAGCCCCCTCCCAGTCCCTAGAGAGATGTCCAGGCCTGAACTGGGACAGGTGTCTGGTGAAGCCTGGGGCCTGGAGGGCGTCCAGCCTTTGGGTCCTGCTGGGCGCACCCTGACCTGGTGTGGCACAGGAGCTGACCCCATGTCCTGACATGGAAGGAGGCGCGGTCCTCTCCTGGTCACTGGTCACTGAAGAAGTTCCTGTTGTCCATTAGCTGGCCCAGGCTCTGGGAGTGTGAGTTTCTCTAAAGCGTATAGTCAGGGCTGTCTGGAAATCAGGAAGTGGCCCAGTTATAGGATGTGGCCTTGTCGGGGGTCTCCATGGCGAGCCGTAGGCTGTGAATTCCAGGGAGAAGGGAGAAGCTTGCCTGCTTCCTTCCTTCCTTCCTTCCTTCCTTCCTTCCTTCCTTCCTTCCTTCCTTCCTTCCTTCCTTCCTTCCTTCCTTCCTTCCTTCCTTCCTTCCTTCCTTCCTTCCTTCCTTCCTTCCCTTCTTTCCATAATCAAAAAACTGACACCCAAATTGGAGATCCCTGAGGTACAAAATTGAATTTAATGATATTATCTTAGTAGAACCCTTAGAATTACTGAACTGACACAGCCTTCTGGGTTATAATACACCACGAAGAAGTAGTGTAGATCCTTAGTCTTGCTTTCTTCTAAGTGAGCACCTTCTTTTATAGTTTTCTTATTTTTTTCTTATTTTAATGCTTTATAGAGTTCACAATAACTTATTACCTTTAATATTCCCACGGGCTGGAGCGATAGCACAGCAGTTGGGCGTTCGCCTTTCACGCAGCCGACACGAGTTCGATTCCTCCGCCCCTCTCGGAGAGCCCAGCAAGCTACCGAGAGTATCGAGTCCGAGTGGCAGAGCCTGGCAAGCTACCCGTGCGTACTGGATATGCCAAAAACAGTAACAGTAAGTCTCTCAATGAGAGATGTTACTGGTGCCCGCTCGAACAAATCGATGAGCAATGGTATGACAGTGACAGTGACAGTATTCCCACATCAATCCCACCACCATCCATGACACCTTCCTACCACCTATATTTCAAATTTTTCCATCACCACCCAAGCCTGCCTCCAAGACAGATCCTAAATAATTTACTTTGTATTGCTTGTTCCGAATAATCCACTAAAAATGATCCCAAAAGTTGTCTTAGAGCAAAGTGTGTGAAGATTGTTCACCCTGCAAGCGCCCACCTTCTGTGCATGGGGCCTGCCTCTGTGGACTGACAGAAAGCTTGGAACAGACACCACAGAGAACTTACTCTCTGAGTGAGACTGAAACCGGTGGTGATCTTGGAGCAGCCTGGATACTTAGTGTCCTTAAAGTCAGGGCCGGTGGAGCCGGAGCAATAGTATAGCAGGTAGGGCATTTGCTTTGCACACAGGCAACTCAGGTTCATTCCCCAGCATCCCATATAGACCCCCCAAGCACTGCCAGGAGTAATTCCTGAGTGCAGAACCAGGAGTAACCACTGAGCATCGCTGAGTGTGATCCGAAAAGAAAAAAAAAAAAAAGAAAAGAAAAGAAAAAAAAGTTAGCTGGGACTTTGAATGAGCATTTCCTTGTGATGCTTTTCCTCCACTGAGGGATGCAGAGATCTCTGGCAGGAGGCCTGTTTGTCCTTTCCGGAGCCCAAGCCTACAGATATCTGCAATGCACTGGCTGTGTGCTTCTGTCTCTTCTTTCCTAACCGCACACCCTCACCTCCTCCTGGGATCCCCACTGGCCCCAGTCGGTCCCTGGAAAGGAAAGGTGGGTGTCTCCCCCACCTCTACTCAGAGCCTCTTGGGAAGGAGTGCCCGGAGCACCCTCCTTTTTTGTATTCCAGAGGATCCTCCTCTCAGGACTCTTGCTCTTCACTGAAGACCTACTTTCCCTTCTTTATGGACCTTTATTGGTTTGTTTGTTTTGATTTTGGTTCCCTTTACTGTCCTTTCACTTGTCTGTGTGTGTGGTGTGGCCTTCATTTCTTTGATGTCTCCCATTTCCCTTTGGTTGTGGTTTTCTTGTATGCTTCTCTCTCTCTCTCTCTCTCTCTCTCTCTCTCTCTCTCTTTCTCTCTCTCTCTCTCTCTCTCTCTCTCTGTATTCTGGTTCCCACTAACTTTCTCCTGTGTGTTGTATCTCAAGAGGACGCGGGACTTGGGATGACACAGAGCGCTCAGGAAGGGACAAAGACTACACGTCCATCATGCAGTGTCTTTATTGCAAACCATCAGTGGTTATATACTTTCCATGATTAGAAAAACAATTTCCTACTACTAATAAAGGCATTTATCCTATTACCATAAATCACGTAGCATGTTTCCTCCATTATCATCAATCACATACAATCACTTACTGGTTAACTTGTTAACTACCATAATGTACCAAGGTGCCAACCTAGAGTTACAAGACGGGGGCCCTTCCCAGGTCTGGGAAGCACAAGGCGTAGCTTGTCGCCAATGACTGTGCTTCTGCAGTCAACTTCCAGACCAGAGTCCAGCCCCGTCTCCATCTCGAGGCACTCAGGCCGTCTTCCAACACCCGTGGTCAGGATCCGTCCTTGCCATGGGGGGCTATGCCTGCTCTACCATATTGAGTCATTGGCAGGTTTGTGGCTGGTGTCTGGGCCTCACTCATGGCCAAGGCTTGGTGCTTGGGGGAGCTCCTAGGAGTACCCGGGGGGACTCTGCAGTAGCAGCAGCCTCCCAGAAGCACGATGAATGAGACGGGCACTGCTCTCCTGCCCAGCCACAGGCCTCTGGACAGACAACACCAGCGCCGTGTCCGGGGCCTTCCCGAGAACAGGACAGACCCTTCACCCTCAGCGCTGGGCACCACAGCAACAGATGCTCCTGGACACCCCCACCCAGTATCAGGAATGAGGAGTCTCCCCTGAGGGATGCTGATGGATGGCCCTTAGGTCCCCTGGTCCCCCAGACCTCCCTCCTCCCAGGACATTCTCCATCCCCACTCTGCTCTTGAAGCCCTCCTCTCACTCATTACCCCCCACTGCATTTCTTCCTCCGCCCAGCTCTCTCAGGCCCATCAGGGGCTCCCCCCTGACTTCCCTCCCATTGCCCCTGTCTGTGGAGCTGTTCCCTCCGTGTCCCTCTGAGTCTGCCCTGACATGATCTGACTTCAAGGAGGAGGCTGTGCTGGGTGTGCTGCCCTTTCCCTTCCTGGACCCTGTGTCCTGCCCCTGGCGCTTCCATTCTGTCCTCTTCCCCCTCTGGCGCTGTAGGAGGCCTGGCTAGAGCACAGGAGCCTCATCCCCAATCTGCCACCTTCTTCCCGGATCAATCATCAGAAATGCAGGCGGGGGAGGCGGGGTAGGGGGCAGGGGCGGGGGGTATACTGAGGATTTTGGTGGTGGAATATGGGCACTGGTGAAGGGATGGTGTTTGAATATTGTATAACTGAGACATAAACCTGAAAAGTTTGTAACTTTCCACATGGTGATATAATAAAAATTACAAAAAAAAAAAAAGAAATGCAGGCGGGGGAGGAAGAGCAGAGAACACTAGGAGGCGTCTGAGGGCTGCTCGGTGTTCATTTATTCATGATTGGTGTGACAACATTGTTGGAGCAACATGGAGGCAAGATACACAAACACACCCGGGGGTGGACTTTGGCAGGAAGAGCACTCTGCACAGAGTCCTAGGATGACCTTGCAGCCAGGAGTGGTGTGAGGGGCAGGGCTGAGTCCTCTAAATCCTCTGGGATCCCCAGCAGCTGATCGTCCATGTTTCCAAATGTCTAACATAGGTAGACTAGAGAGTGACCCTGAGGCCAAGTGCAGGAAGGGACAATGGACACAGAACCCACAGTCCAGACACGCAGATGGTCCAGGTCTACTCTAGAGGCGATGGCGATGGTGATGTTTAGGCAGTGGTAAATTTGCAGGGGTGAGACGAGGCGGGGTGAGCCATAGATATCCAGGCCTTCGCTGGTGAGAGGCATCCAGTGCTGCCTGAAGGAGGGAGGGGTCAGTGGGAGC
This sequence comes from Sorex araneus, assembly GCF_027595985.1. Classification (NCBI taxonomy): domain Eukaryota; kingdom Metazoa; phylum Chordata; class Mammalia; order Eulipotyphla; family Soricidae; genus Sorex; species Sorex araneus. The sequence continues at coordinate 65,953,927 of NC_073304.1, read as the reverse complement.
CTGCGCTGAGCAGGTCCTGCTGGGCCCTCCATGACCTGGTGGTGGCCAAAGAGCTGACCCCATGTCCTGGCATGGAAGAAGGCACGGTCCACTCCTGGTCACTGAAGGAGCCACTGCCATTTGGAAGCTGTTCCAGGCCCCTGGGGGCACAGGTTTGTTTAATAGACACGGTCAGGGCCCTCTGGGAAGCCGGACGTGACCCAGCCTTAGGACGTGCGCTTGTCGGGGGTCTCCATGGCAAGCAGCAGGTCTGTGAAATCCTTGCTGACCCGCGGCTCCAGGGAGAAGCCCTGGTCATAGATGCGGGCCGGGCTGCAGGGGAACTGAGGGATGGGGTGCCGCCTTGTTGGGGGCTTCTGGGGCCGAAAGCGGAGTCCGCTGGACAGTCGGAGGACTCAGGTGTGAACTGGCTTGCGGGGCTCCCCCACTGCCCTGGCCCTGCTCATTCGGGAATAGGGGGACGCAGGGGTCTCCCGGGTTGCTCAAAGCCTCCTGCCTGCCTGCCTGCCCAGGTCCTTGGGCTCCATCTTGGCCGGCACACAGATTGGGACTCTGGCAGGTGCGAGGTTGGGCCCTGGGCTGGCAGGGGAAACTCGGGGTCCAGGACACAAGTCAGCTCTTTAGGAGATAAATAGAGCAAAAATTGTTGGTTTCTTTTTTTTTGGGGGGGGGTCACACCTGGCAGTGCACAGGGGTTACTCCTGGCTTTGCACTCAGGAATTACTCCTGGACCCCTGCTAGGGGACCATATGGGATGCTGGGAATCAAACCTGGGTTGGACGCGTGCAAGGCAAACACCCTACCCGCTGTGCTATTGCTTCAGCTCCCAAAATTTGTTGGGTTTCTTAATGTGGACTAGACTAGAAAAGAAAAATGTGAAGTACCAATAGTTTTAATAAATATAGCCACATTAGAAATGTAGAATGCTGAACATTTCCTGACCCTTCTCTTCCTTTTGGTCATTGCAATGATCAGGGATTGTACTCAAAACTTGATTCTTGTGCTCTTCGTGGAGCACACACACTTTTGTTGCAATGCTTGTGCATGTGCTTGCTGGGGTCACACTCCTGATTTTGGTGCTTACACATCTTTATTTTTTTAATTTTTAATTTTTTTGGTCATACTTATATTTTTTTTTTGTGAATCACCATGAGATATAGTTATAAACTTTCATGTTTGAGTTACAATCGCACAATGATCAAGCACCCACCCAACCCTCCACCAGTGCATATTCCCCACCACCAATATCCCCAGTATACCCCTCGTTTCCCACCCTCCCACTGCCTCCATGGCAGAAAATATTCCTCATACTCTCTACTTTTGGGCTTTATGGTTTGCAGTGCAGATGCTGAGAGGTTATTATGCTTGCTCCTTTATCTACTTTCAGCATATATCTCCCATCCCTACCAATTCCTCCAATCATCATTTTCTTAGTGATCCCTTCTCTATTTCAGCTGCCCCATCCCCATCTCCCTCCCCCTCCCCTGGCTCATGAGGCAGGCTTCCAGTTATGGAGCAATCTTCCTGGCCCTTGTATCTACTGTTCTTGAGTGTCAGTCTCATGTTATGTTATTTTATACTCCACAAATGAGTGCAGTTCTTCTATATCTATCCCTCTCTTTCTGACTCATTTCATTTAGTTCACTTAGCATGATACTCTCCATGTCTATCCACTTATAAGCAAATTTTATGACTTTATTGCTCCTTATATCTGCATAGTATTCCATTGTGTAGATGTACAAAGTTTTTTTAACCATTCGTCTGTTCTTGGGCACTTGGGTTGTTTCCAGGTTTCGACTGTTGTGAACAGTGTTGCGATGAACATATAGATGCAGATGTCATTTCTACTGTGCTTTTTTGTACCCTTGGGGTATATTCCCAGAAGTGGTATTTCGGGGTCATCACTGTATCACTGTCATCTGTCATCCCATTGTTCATCGATTTATACGATGCAGGAGACCATATGTGGTGCTGGGGATAAAACCCTGGTTAGCTGTGTGTAGTCAAGTGCTATACTCTTACACTCTCTCTTCCAGTCCAGGATAGTGTTATTTGATTGGGAGAGGTTTAGTTTAGAGCCATCTTTAATTTTTACTTTAGAATCTTCATAACCTACTTCTTATTGTGAATTATAGCCTAAAATTATATTTTTGTTGCATGCAAATGGCAGAACTTAACTATATCAGTAAACAAGAATGTTCTTAATGTCAGAACTGTCTGGGCAGGAATAGTAACTGAAAATTGAGATGGCAGTAACAAAGAGAGCTGCATTCATGTGGCTCTGAATGTATTTGCAGGCACTGTACTAATTGGAAGACTATTTGGGGTTTCCCCCCTATAAATGTTTATTATAGATTCTGTGATTGAAAAGAACACATGTACAAATACATACTTACATATATATGTATATACACAAATATAAATACATTCATATTTAAGTCAGGCATCTTTAAAGATATTGTTACATGCATTTTAACTAGGATTCACACTTAAAATAGTTTTTGTAAAGCAGAAATAAACATACGAAACTATACCAAGCAAAAATGCTTCTGCACTATGAAAGAAATGAGACCTAAAATAAAAAGACATCCTATTGATTGAGAGAAAATTTTTGCTCACAGTACAGCAGACAGAGGGCTCTTATCCATGATCTATAAAACACTCTCAAAGCTCAAAACAACACAAAATCAAAGAGCCCCCCTCAAAAACTGGGGAGGGCAGGTGACTGGACCTTTTCTCTAAGAGCACATAAAGGTGGACAATAGACACAGGAAAAATGTTTATCATCACTGATTATCAGGGAAATGTGAATTAAAATAATAGTGAGATACCACCTCACACAATCAAAAATGATTTTTATATGACAAAAATTTAAACAGTAAGTGCTGGCAGGAAATAAGTAGTGGTGGAAAATGAACCCTCATTCACTGTTGGAGGCATTGTTCCTTGGTTAACTTTCTCTGAAGAACAGTTTGGAGACTCCTCAACACATTACAAATAGAATTTTCATATGACCCTGTAATTCCACTCCTGGGAATCTACCCAAAGAACACAGAAGCATTAATCAGAAAAGACATATGTAGGGAGCTGGAGCAATAGCACAGTGGGTAGGGCGTTTGCCTTGTATGCGCCGACCTGGGTTTGATTCTCAGCATCCCATATGGTCCCCTGAACACCGCCAGGAATAATTCCTGAGTGTGTGAGCCAGGAGTAACCCCTGTGCATCTCGGTGTGACCCCCCTCAAAAAGAAAAAGCAAAAAAAAAAAAAGAAAAGACATATATATGCCTAGGTTCATTGCAGCGCTCTTTACAGTAGTGAAGATCTGGAAACAACCCACATTCCCAACAATAGATGAATAGGTAAAGAAATTGTATATATACTTGTTGTTCCGTTGTTCATCGATTTGCTCAAGCAGGCACCAGTAATGTCTCCATTGTGAGACTTGTTGTTACTGTTTTTGGCATATGGTGTATGCCACAGATAGCTTGCCAGGCTCTCTGAGAGGGATGGTGGAATTGAACCTACGCCGGCCACATGCAAGGCAAATGCCTTACCCGCTGTGCTATCAATCTGGAGCATGACTCACACAAATCAATATTTTCTTTTAGTAAAAATCTTTCAACGAACTCTTACAAAATTATTCATGTATAGTACAAAATTCAAAAGTGCAGTAGAGGACATAGTCCAAGGCAAGTCTGCCCTGCCCCAGGCTCCCTCTCCTGAGACAATCATGAGCACAGATTCTCTAATTTTTTTGTCCTCATTAACAGATATATATTTGATGGAATATTATTTAGCTATGAGAAAATAAAATGCATTTACATTGTTATAGTTTTCTGTCAAAAAGAATTAAATACCTAGGAATCAACAAAGGCAGTTAAAAATTGTTTTTTTTAAAAAAATGTTTTTTTTTATGTTTTGCATCATACCTGGACTGGAACGATAGCACAGTGGGTAGGGTGTTTGCCTTGCACGCGACTGACCCGGGTTCAATTCCTTCGTCCCTCTCGGAGAGCCCGGCAAGCTACCAAGAGTATCCCGCCCTCATGGCAGAGCCTGGCAAGCTACTTGTGGCATATTCAATATGCCAAAAACAGTAACAAGTCTCACAATGGAGATGTTACTGGTGCCCACTTGACCAAATCAATGAACAACTGGATGACAGTGCCACAGTTTTACAGTGCATCATACCTGGCAATGCTGGGGCTAACTCATGGCTCTGAGTTCAGCAATTACTGCTGGTGGGCTCAGGGGACCATAATGGCGTTGGGGATTGAACCCAGTCAGCTGCATGTATGGTAAACACCCGACTTACTATACTTTTGCTTTGGTCCCTAACACACTCCTTTACTGAAAATTATGCCATTATTGAAAGGAATAGAAGAAACAAAGAAAGGAACGACAGTCCATGCTTATGTATTAGAGATATGAGCATTACTAAAATTTGTATGGAACCACAAAATACTCATAATAACCAGAGCAATTATGAGAAAAAGGAAGATGGGAAGCATCATGTTCTCTGATTTTATACTACCCTAGAAACTTATAAAAATAAAAATAGCGGGACTGGAGTGATAGTGCAGTGGGGAGGGTGTTTGCACGCGGCCGACCCAGGTTCGATTCCCAGCATCCCATATGGTCCCCTGAGCACTGCCAGGAGTAATTCCTGAGCGCAGAGCCAGGAGTAACCCCTGTGCATCTCCGGGTGTGACCCAAAAAGCAAAAAAATAAGAAAATAAATAAATAAAGCAAAAAAAAAATAAAAATAGTGTGGTATTGGAGTAAAAGCTGACACATAGGTAAATGGGATTTAATTGAGAGCCTGAAATAAAAACTAAGGCATTTGGTCATCTAATTTACAACAAGGAGCACCGGCTGTAGAAAGGAAAGTATTTTCAAAAAATGGTGCTGGGTGAATTGAATAGCTTCATGCAAAAGAATGAAATTGGATTAATATCTCACTTCTGCAGAAATATTAACTCTAATAGGAGTAAAGGCTTGGATGTTAGACACGAAGCCATAAAATGCATAGAAGTAAAACTCAATGATTCAACTCCATTGGCAAAGAAAATAAAAGCAAAACTAAACATAGAATTACACCAAACAAAAAGCTTCTGCACAGTGAAAGAAATTGTCATTGAAACAAAGAAACATCTTATTGAATGGGAGAAAATACTTGCATTGCATATACCCAAGATATCCAAAATGCAGCAGCAATGAAACCCAAATAGCCCTATCCAAAAATGGGGAGAAGAGCTTAACAGACACTTTTCCAAGAAGATATACAGATGGCTACTTGGCACATGAAAGGTGCTCATTATCACATATTATCAGGGAAATGCAAATGCAAATGATCAGATACCATTTCCAACCTGTGAGAATGACTGCATCAAAAGGGCAAGAAATAAATAGTGCTGGTGGGTGTGCAGAGAAATAGGAACATACATTTATTCTAGGTGGGTATATAAGTTGTTTCATTCATTTTGGAAGAAACTAAGTTTTCTCAAAATGCTAGTATTGGTGGAGGAATTTTAGCACTTGGGTGGTAGTTGGGTGTCATCACATATACCTGGCAGAAGAGGATAATCACAACCCTAAAATATGTAGTCATTGTCCTATTCCATTCTTTCTTTTCTAAATTCTTTTAGTGAAACAAGTAGGACACTCCCCTTTCCTTCTATTTGTTCTTGTGATGTCTGGGGTGGGGGATGTCACACACTTATTAGGTGGTGGTGGTGCTCATTGGGATTCACAGCAGAAGTACCAGTATGGTCATATGGTCAGGGGTTGTACCTGGATTGAATCCATGGTCTCACACATTCAAGGCAGATGCTGTATCACTTAATCATATCCCATGACCCCTAAATAGGGTGTGTAAAACTTTTACTGGGTAATTGGTTGAAGTATTGTGTCTTACCTGTCATGTGAAATTGTCCCAAAATAACACTCATGGATGCACCTTCCCTTTTTTTTTTGAGTTTGTTAGAAAAAGAGAGTAAGAAAGTGGGTTATGAGAATGTGAAATAAAATTTCCTACTTTCTGAAGCTTCTTATATTTTTAACTGTATACTCATTAATATGGGAATAAAGACTTGCTTTCATAAAACTTATTTACCTATTTAAATATTCTTTAAAATTAATGAAGTGAGGTTGCATATTCTTGACTGAAGTCTCTGTTTTCATTTAAAAACTGAGTTAATGCTGATGTGGGGAAAAAGGGATGCCCTTCACTGTTGGTGGGAATGCTGACTAGTCCAGCCTTTCTGGAAAACAATATGGACAGTCCTTCAAAAACTAGAAATTGAGCTTCCATATGACCCTGCAATACCACTTCTGGGAATATATCCCGAGGATGCAAAAAAGCACAGTCGAAATGACATCTATACCTATATGTTTATTGCAGCACTGTTCACTATAGCCAAAATCTGCAAACAACTCAAGTGCCCTAGAACAGATGGCTGATTAAAGAAACTTTGGTACAACTGCACAATGGAATACTATGCAGCTGTTAGGAGAGTTGAAGTCATGATATTTGCTTATAAATGGATAGACATGGAGAGTATCATGCTAAGTGAAATGAGTCAGAAAGAGAGGGACAGATATAGAAGGACTGCATTCATTTGTGGAGTATAAAACAACATAACATGAGGCTGACACCTAAGGATAGTAGATACACAGCACAGGAAGATTGCTCCATAGCTGGAAGTTTGCCTCATGAGCAATGGGAAGAAGGCAGCTGGAATAGAGAAGAGATCACTAAGAAAATGATGGCTGGAGGAACCTGTCGGTTTGGGAGATGTGTGCCAAAAGTAGATAATGGACCAAACATCATGACCTCTCAGTGTCTGTGTTGCAAGCTATAATGCCCAAAAGTAGAGAGAGATTATGGGTAATACTGTTTGCCATGGAGGCAAGGGGAGGGTGGAAAAGGGGGGTATACTGGGGATATTGGTTGTGGGGAATGTGCACTGTTGGAATTATGGGTGTTTGATCATTGTGAGATTGAAACTCAAACATGAAAGCTTGTAACTATCTCACAGTGATTTGATAAAATTAAAAAAAAAAGAAAAGAAAAAAAAACTGAGTTAATGCTTTTAGTTATATTATTTCAAGTTGTGATCTTTGTAAAGATGTATATTCCTGAGCTTTGTTGTTCAGCTGTATTTCAATCTCTAATTTTGAAGAAATGGAATAAAGTAGAAGGTAAAGATCTTTTTCAGAATTATTATTAATACCAACTTGTTTGGAATATCTGCTTCTTAACTGATTTACTATGAAAAATGGAATCACTGTAGAAGAAGATATGAATTTAGATTAGTTATCACTTGTATCACTAGTCATCCCATTGTTCATTGATTTGTTCGAGCGGGCTCCAGTAACGTCTCCATTCATCCCTGTTGTGTGCTAGTGTAGCCCAGTGGCGTCTGCTTGCTCCAGGAACATGAAAAGCCTCAAACTGTTCAGTCAGGGCTTTGACGAAGAAGTCTGATCATCTCGTAGGTGGGCGGCCACTTGGTCTTTTGACGTCCCGTGGAATCCAGTCTGTAACAGCTCTAGTCCAGCGATTGTCTCTAAATCACATTATGTGTCCAGCCCATCTGATTTTTGACGCCTTGGCACACCAGACAGTGTCCCTGATTCTTGATTGTCGACCGAGGTCGGAACTCCAGGTTCCTTCTCTCACTTGTGTGAAATGTGATACTCCAAAGCATAGCTCATTCGATTCCTCTTTGGGATACTCGAATAGCGTTCTCATCCATTTTTCGTAGGGCCCAGGTCTCTGGAGGCATATGTTAATGCAAGATGAGAGTTATACCTGGAACATTTAATGATGGCAACTTTCACAGAATGATTAAAGCGATTTACTTTTCCTTAGCTATTCATTTTGATTTGGTCACAGTGTCTAGACTGGCTGGATAATTTGTAATGTAAAAGCAGTCAGTTCCTAAATCTTTTTGAAATATACTGGTGATTTACAACCCATTAATTAAATTCACACCTTTTAGAAATGATAGTACTTTGTTGTAATATAATAAGAAAGATGCAGTTATTCATCCTATGAAGCATTATGGTGTTGAAATGGTTTAGTAATTTATAGTAATCTTTGTGCTTTGATGAATGAACTATCCTGAAGATATGAGGAGATAAAAAATAATGATCCATGCTATGATAAGGCAATGATGATTTCTCAAACTATTATGCACAGAGCATTCTGACGTTCTTTACAAACTTTCAATATACCACCCATGTTCCATGAATGATCATGAAAATAAATGACCTATTTATTTTCGTTTATTTTGGGGATAGGTTCACCCCTGTGTGCTCATGGGATTTTCCTGTTTCTGTGCCCAGGAGTGGCCCTGACTGTACTCAGGGGATGTTTATGCGGTTCTGGGGATTTTTATTGAGGTTGGCAGGATGCATGTCTTACACCTTTGTGTGTACTCTTGTTTTATTGGTCATTTTGATGTAAGCCATACTTTTTTGGGGGAGGAGTTTGGGAATCACTCTAAGAGGGTCTTTATGGGTCTCTGAAGTAAGGCCAATAAATGAGCTTGTATAGCTGAGCCGGAGGTGGTTCGTGGGTCTGTTTCCCACATACCTAACTTTTGGCCGTTTAATTTCTTTTTTCTTTTTTTAAGTTTTATTTTTATTTATTTATTTATTTTTTATTGAATCACTATGTGGAAAGTTACAAAGCTTTCAGGCTTAAGTCTCAGTTACATAATGCTTGAACACCCATCCCTTCACCAGTGCACATATTCCATCACCAAGAACCACAAGTAAACCTCCCCCCCACCTCCCAGCCCCCCACCCCGCCTATGTAACTGATAAATTTCACTTTATTTTCTCTTTATTTTTATTACATTCGAACAAAAAACTCACAATTATTATTTGGAGTTTCCCCCCCACCCCCAGAGTCGGACCTGCTGGAAAGGAAGCATTTGATAATTTGTTTTCCATTGCTGAGAATGAAGAGATATGAGGTTGTGTGTCCACAATAGCGGCCCCGAGGTTCTAGATTTCTTTATTTTAGTATTTTAGTAACTAGGTCCAGAGGGATTACTACCAGAAGTTACATCACTGACTTCACTCATCATGATACTCTCCAGATCCATCCATGTAGTAGCAAATTGCCTGAACTTAGCTTTTCTTAAAGCTGAGTAGTATTCCATTGTTTGAATGTATGTATGAATTACTACTGTAATTCCTTTATTCAGTCCTTTGTTCTCAGACATTTGGGTTGTTTCCAGATTTTGGCTGTTGTGCATAGTGCTACAATGAGCACAGGAGTGCAAATGTCTTTTCTGAATAGAAATTTTGAGTCCTTGGGGTAGATGCCTTGAAGTGGAATTAATAGGTTTGACACAAAAGCTCAATACTTAGTTTTCTGAGAAATGTTCATTGTTTTTCAAAAACACTGGACCAATTGATATTCCCATCAGAGTGAATGTCCCTTGCCCCTTACACCCATGCTAACACTGATTGGTTTTATTCTTTGTGATGTGTGCCAGTCTCATTGGTGTGAATCTCATTGTTGTTTTGGTTTGTATTCCCCTGATGATGTGAGCATTTTTTCATATACCTGTTGGCTGTCAGTATGTTTTTTTTTTTGAGGAAGTTTCTATTCATCTCTTCTCATCAGTTTTTGACAAGGTTGTTTGTTTTTATCTTGTAAAATTCTGCTAGCACTTTTTTGTCTTGCATATCAATTCTTTGTCAGGTGAGTGCTGGACAAACATTTTCTCCCAGTCTATAAAGTGTCTTTTTATTCTGGCCATGGTTTCTTTTGTAGTGCAGAAACATTAATATGATGTAGTACTATGTGTTTATCTTTGCTTCCATTCCCTTGGTCAGTGGCATTAAATCATTGAAGATACCTCTAGATTCAGTATCATGAAGATATCACTATATTTTTCTTAATATATGGATTCAGATGTGACATAGAAACTTTTTTTTGCTTTTTGGGTCACACCCAGCAATGCACAGGGGTTACTCCTGGCTCATGCACTCAGGAATTACTCCTGGCAGTGCTCGGAGGACCATATGGGATGCTGGGAATCAAACCCAGGTTGGCCGCGTGCAAGGCAAACACCCTATCCGCTGTGCTATTGATCCAGCCCCCTCACATAGAAACTTTTAATCCACTTTGATTTGACTTTTATGCCTGGCATCAGAAAGAGCTCTAAATTCTGGCTAACTGGTTTTCCCAACATTATTTGTTGAAGAAGTTTTCCTTGCTCCACTTCATACTTTTCCTTCCATTGTTGAAGATTATCTGTCCTTAAATGGGTTTTTCTTAATTTCTTCTTCTTGCTTTTTGTCTGCAAATAAGAATGCAACAGATTTTTGCTTATCAATTTTGATACCAGCCACTGTGTTGTACTTGTTGCTTCCAGTAGCTTTTTAATGGAACTTTAGAACATTTTGTATATCATCTCTAATGGTAGTTTCCCTTTTTTCCTCAGTCTGGCTTCTTTCTATTTCTTCTAAGTTTCCCTCCCCTTGCCCCCTCCCCCATTCCGTATTCCTTTTGTTTTCTCTTATCTAATTGTTCTGACCAAGATCCCTAATAATGAATTTAATTGAAGTTGTTCGAGTGGATAATCCTTTTTCTGGATTTGAAAAGTAACTTTTTAACTAAGGAGTATGGTTTTAGCTGGGGTTATATATATAATCTTCATTTTGTTGTGATGTTATCAGTTGTTCAGAACTTTTATCATAAATATCTGCTGAATCAAATGCTTTTTCAGTGTCTGTTGTTAATAACATATACTTTTTTGTCTCCAACTAAATGTTCAATCAGTGGTACTTTGTTAGTTTTTTTTTTATTAAGTTTATATGAATGGCTTTCTTGTACACCTTAAGAAAAATAAACTCCTAAGGCAAATCAACTAACTTGTATTTGTAATCATGAGTTGTTAAAAGTCTTTCAGGATTAATTTATTGTTACGGCTTCAGTCTATGCCAGCGTTCAATTCTGATACTATTATTAATTAAACTAAAGACATTAATTTTGTTCACTTGTTTCTAGTAGGAAATAATGAAGAATGTGCCTTTACTTTTCTTTTGACCGCATGTACAGAACATGTTTAGAATTTCATTGTATTTTTTTCCCTGTTAAATTGTGCAAAAACACATTTAACATGATGGTGAAATCTGTTCATATTGCTGAGCTTTCAGTTATAATTTATGATTCACTAAACAATGAGCAATATTTAAAGTACACATTTTCTCTGAATTGGAATTTGACATGCTATTTAAGTAGATTAAAAATTGTTCCTTTTCAGCATTAAAAAATTCTGCTTTCTGGGAACTGGGAATGAAGCTCAGTTTTAGCGCATTTGCCTTACGTGTGTATGACCCTGTGTTCAATCCCCAGCACTGCAAAAGAAAAAAACAAATTGGTTTTCAGTTTTATGAAAAGATGTTTGACTTTTCCCAGTGCCTTTCTCTATTGTGATTGTAATAGCAGAAAATAGATCAGGTGACTTGGAGCCCCAAACATTACTCATATTAGTTGTAGATGCTGAGTAGTCCAAGACTGAGATGCCAGCAGACTGGAAAGCAGGTGAGGACCTGATGCTGCCTGCTGTACTGACAGTGACTTTTCACTTCTCTCAGATGGCTGGAAGGCTGAGAAAGCTCTTAAGTTTTTTATTTTTGTTTGTTTTGGGTCCAGACCTAGAGGTGCTCAGTGCTTACTCCTGGTTTTACACTCGGAGAATCACTCTTTGTGGGATTCAGGGAATATAGGATGCCAGCAAGTACCTCACCCCCTGTACGATTGCTCTACTACTTTTTTGAAAGCATCACTTTTTGTAACCTAATTGTCTCCAGTATGCCTCCTCTTCAAAGCCATTGCACTGTGGGTAGGATTTCAATATATGACTTTGGGTGGTGGGGGGGAACATCATTCACCTTACAGTACCTAACTTCAATTTCCAGATCTGGTTTGCACTTTAATCCATGTTTTCAAAAGTGAAACTAATTAGATTACTCATTTCAGTGGAAACATAAGTAAATGATGATATTCATATTTTTTCTTTTATTTTGGCATAATATTGTCTATATTACATTAAACTCAAGATGAGGCTGCCTGGGGCTGGAGTGACAGTACAGCGGGTAGGGCGTTTGCCTTGCCTGCGGTCAACCCAGGTTCGATTCCCAGTGTCCCATATGGTCCTCTGAGCACTGTCAGGGGTGATTCCTGAGTGCAAAGCCAGGAGTAACCCCTGAGCATCGCCAGGTGTGACCCAAAAAGAAAAAAAAAAGATGAGGCTGCCTTTGCTAATGCAGGTATTAGCCACTGCACTAATACTAAAAGAAGTTATTAATAGTGGAAAGGAAAATGCAAAATTCTTGTTAATTCCGTTGTCTACCTAGAATACTTCAAAAGGGGCTGGCGTGATACCACAGCAGATAGGTATACCAAAGCATACCACATGCTTTGCATGTGGCTTACCTGAGTTCGATCCCTGGAATCCCATATGGTCCCCCAAGCCTACCAGGAGTGATCCTTGAGTGCAAAGCCAAGAATTCGCCATGAGTACTGCTGGGTATGGCCCCCAAACAACAACACTAATAACAAACATAAAAAAAATTATTAAAAAATGACTTGAAAAATTGAGTTCTGGACATTATAGGTTGGGGTGGGTCTATAGTCACTATATAACAAAGCAGATTTCCCCCTTCTGTTTCTGGCAGCATGGCAGAATAATTTCAGAAAAATCTAAGTGTACTTGAAAATATAACATGGGATAGTGATAAAAATTGCTTTTTTTGATGTGACTTAGAAAGAAGGGGATTTCTTTAATCATGAACAGTTAGTAAGGGTCTGTCTCACAGTGATTCAATAAAAAATTAAAAAGAAAAAAGCAACATGAATATGAAATGCTGTAACTTTATGCTAAGAAAAAAATATTAATTACAAAAATTGCATATTATTCTGTTTATATAGACTGACATGAAAATCTATAGAGATTTGTAAATATTTTTGCCAGATTCTGAAGAATGAGACAGACGTTGACTAAAAATGGACACAATGATATTCTTGGATCAATGAAAAACTTTGTAAGATTAACTGTGATAGCATCATCACTATCTAAATAATAGTACAACAAAATTTTGTGGTATGTAAATCATGCTATCATAAAGTTATGACAAAATTGAAAAAAAAGAAGGGGATTTCTTAAAATTCATGAGTGCTGAGAAATGTGAACTGATGCAGACATGCATTAGAATTAATGTTTACTCAGGTATTACCTGGTGATGCAGAAAGGCTTTGGGGTTTTAGATACATGTGGAAGGAATAGAGATAAAGTTTGGCACCTAAGGAGAGAAAATTTCTCAGTGGAGAATCATCTTAGAAAATCTGAAACACCCAAAGCATAGCATTTTTAACAAGAGATATCTGAAATAACTCTTCCCTACATTAGTAACTTTTTGGGATATGTGTTGGACTTGTCCTTGGCTCAGAATGAATGTAGTAGGTAGAGAGAAGTTGCGATTTACAGTATCTACTGATGAGCCTGGCAAACTGCTTGTGGCGTATTTGATATGCCAAAAACAGTAACTATAATGGGCCTCATTCCCCTGAACGCAATAGGGACGAATGGAGATGTTACTGGTGCCCGCTCGAGCAAATCAATGAGCAACGGGATGGCAGTGGTGCAGTGATACTAATGAATGTATTGCCAGGTGTTTGTATTTAAAAATGAAAATTAAAGATAAATTGTTCTCAGTGTATAAGAACTTAGAACAATGCAGTAAACCCAAAGAAACTAGAAGGAAATGATTAAGAGTAAAATGAATGAATATAAAAACAGTGATACAGTAAAGTATTAATTCAACCAAAAATTGAATTTGGAAGGGACCAATAAATTGGGAAAATGCTTGGCAAGGCAGGTGTGTGTGTGTGTGTGTGTGTGTGTGTGTGTGTATGTGTGTGTGTGTAAGAGAGAGAGAGAGAGAAAGAGAGAGATAGAGAGAGAATACAGCTGTTTCAAATAAGGATGTAGGTAATTCTTTGAAAATAAAGTATAAAATTTTGTTGAAAGAGACAATCCCTAAAAAAGTATATTACCATAAAATATTCAGGAAAAAAATGAGAATCTGTATTATTGCATACTTATTAAAGAAATGGAATAAGTAATTAGAGAGATCTTAGCACAAAAATAGCAGGGCACACTCAAAGAACAAATAATTCAATTTTATCCTACTTATTAATGGAATAGAAAATTAGATATAAGTCCAATCTGTAACACAGCTTTTGCTTAGCATTACACAGACAAAAATTACGTACAAAAACAGAGTTTGAACAAATCCTATAATACATAAGTAGGAATTGGATAATAGAAGCATATTGTCTTTTGCAGAACATCATACATAAAAATGAAAATTTCTATGGAAAGATTATTAAAATGAATAGGATCATTTAGAAAAGTATCTAGATAAAAGATTCACACACTAGAAAATTAAATTTCTTTACACTAATAGTGAAGTTATTAGAGACACAAATGTATAGGTACCTGAGAAAAAATTCTAACAATTTACAGAAATATGCAAATGTTATTTGGAAACAATTCTAAGACTTTATCAAAAGATTTAAAACATGTCAGTGGAGAAACAAAAGAGGTTTTATGGGTAGAAAGATTGACATTTTTAATGGTTTTTCAGATTTCATCAAATTCCTTCAGTGGGTCCTCAGGGATGTGGTTCAGAGGTAGACACCCACTTTGTGTGTGTGAAGCAGTGAGTTTGATCCAGTCCCCATCTCATGTTATCTCCTCAGTGCTGTTGAGTGTTTCTAGTGATTGATGTCTGTAAAGTGTATGTGAACACTACAACTAATATGCAATTCCTGGTTTACATTAACCAAGTGTGGACCCCTTATAAGCAATCACAACCAACTGTGTGACCTCCAGTGCTGCAGTGGGTAAACCTTCAATGCTGCAACACAGCATCAACAACAAAACATTTGGTTTGTGGAAATTTACCAAACTGAATTTACAATTTGTGAAGTTAGCAAAAGGACAGAATAGGTAAGACATGTGAGACCTAGGTAAGACTCAGATCCATGACCTACTGTGTCAGATAAAGCTACAGTACGTATTCTGTTTGATATTGGCTTTAGATTGGGTAATAAGCCATCATTGAATTAAGATGATCAGAGCCCAGGAATTCACTTACACGTATGTGGAAACCTGATTATGATAGAGATGGCAGTGTGGATTATTGATGAAAGGCCAATTTGTTATTCACATAGAAATAAGAAGAAAGTGAATCCTCACACTATACACAGAAATTAACTCCAGATGGTTTTAGGACTTAACTGTGAAATGCAAAACTTAAAAAGGTCTTAGAGAGGATGTAAGTATATCTTTATAATAATTTATTAGGGAATGCTTTCGATACTAGTACATAAAAGTGTACTATAAAGGAAAAATTTAATTAGATTATGTAAAAATCAAGCACTTTTGTTATTCAAAAAGCACCACTAAGAGTGGTTGAGCAGATGACTGTTTAAGATGATGAGCTTGAATATAGAAGTTATTTGATTTGTGTATTCACTCTTGAAAAGCTCTTTCTTTACACAACTGGAAGATTATTTAGAACATACCAATGGTATACTCTTAGAAAATGAAGGAAACACAGGTCTCATCTTCCAAATACCTCCTTATAATCAATTCAGAAGATAAAAAAATTACTAAGCTATTATTAACATTTTCAAGATTAATATAAGTTGTGATATAATTATACTGGGACGATGAGTTTGTGAAAAGCGTGCCTGTATTTGTGAAAAGGAGTTAAAGCCTGGGTTTTATGAGATAATTAAAAATTGCTATAATTTGAATGATGCTGATTCATTGGTTAATTGTATATACACTGTGTTAGTGTTGAAATGTTAAATAAGGAAAGCCAGGTGAAATTCATGCGAGGTCTCTGTACTAACTTTGCACCTCTTTATAAGCCTAAAATTAATTTAAAAGAAGAATTTTAAAAAATCAGTGAAATTGACAGTAATTGAGTCTGGAGAACTATGAAATAGAAAAGAGCTGGGGTTTTGACTTTTGGTAACCATTTTATAGTGATACTTTTAAAATATGCATATACATGTAATTGAAGAAAGTAGAAAGTAGAAAATAAAGTAGAGCTCAACTGATACTCTGAAAATTTAAGCTGAATGCTTTTGAGCGAATTGACAAAGTTACATGTGTTTAAATGTTGCTATCAAATTAGATTTGGGGATACAGAACATGATCATTCAATCAGAAGTTAAAGAGAGAAACCATTAAATTCTCTTTTGTATGTATCTATATATGCACATTTTAGCTTAAAACAGATTTATTCATTACTCTTTTAATGAGGGTCCATGGCCTTTAAGTAAGGATTAATGAATAGAGTTCAGCAGTGTGTTTCTTATATAAACCATGTCCATATGCTTTATCTATAATAAAATTTGGCTCTTAAAAGAGGAGGAAGAGCCTAAAGAGCATGTGAAGAAATTTGAATACATAATTCTGCCAGATTTTTAATGATTTTGTCCTAAACTTTGTGCTCAGTGCTAGTCCAAATTGGATCGGTCTGAGTGCTTCTGCTGTAGCTGTGGTGAACAAGCAGGATCTGGTCACAAGAATGAGACAGGGCTGTACTGATTATTTCACTTTTTAGAGCAATGTGTTGGTGAAATGTGTTTTCCTTTCCTTTTTTGTACTTGACCATAGTAGAGAATATATTTCCTTTTAAGATTAATATAGTTTCTTGTTTTATATTATGAGTTTAAAGTTATTTACATACTTTTTATGTATTAAATTTTTTGTTGTGGTAAATAACATTACACTGTAACCACTTTAAGTGCATTGTTTAGTGAGATTAACATTTATAATTTTCAACAATGATGTCTAAATCTTTCCATAACTCTTTTCAGTTAAAAAAGTGGTGTATGTGAAGCAGTACTACAGAAGGTCAGGTGCTTGCCTTGAATGTGGCCAAACTGAGTTTGATCCACTACATCGCATATGGTCCCCTGAACCCTGCCAGGATTAAATACTGAGTACAGAGCCAAGAGTAACCTCTGAGCATTGCCAATTGTGGCCCAAAAAACCAACCAAACAAAATAAGTAAACAAAAAAGCTAAAACTGGGCCCAGAGAATAGAGAGCAAGCTTCGCATACAGGAGTCTTGGATTCTAGCCTCAGTACCTTATGGTTGGTCTCGCAAGTATTGCTTGGAGCAAATCTTGAACACTGCGCCAGTAGTAACCCTCAAAACACTGATTGAGTATAGCTCCAAGACAAAAAAGAAACACAACACCCATAAACCATAAAACAGCATGTGGAGGAAAAACGATTTCCATTATGCATTAATTTTCCATCCCTCCCTTTCCTTACCTCAAAACCACTAATCTACTTTGTGTCTTTATGAATTTAGCTACACAGGTATCTCAGATAATGGAAAGTATACAATATTTGTCTTTTTATGACTATTTCATTTTAGCTACTATGCATAGACATAGGTATACAAATACTTAGAAACCCTATACTCTATATTATACTTTGATTTTGGGGGCAGTATGGTTTAGGAAATGGAATTACTAGTTTATGTATTGATTATATTTTTGATTTTTAAAAATAAAAACCATGTTATATTTCAAAATGGCTTTGCCATACTGTACATTCCCAACATTATACAGAGTTGTAATTTTCCCATGTTGTCACCAGTACTTGTTACTTATTTTAACGCTTTAGACATTAAAAATAAATAAACAAATATAGATAGATAAAATCGCCCTTGTGGATATAAGGTAATATTTTGCTGTAATTTTGACTGAAAATTTCCTGTTAATCAGTTCACTGAACACATTTTCTTAGGTGCTTATCGGCCACTAATAGCTATTCATTAAAGGAATGTTTTTTCAGGTCCTTTGCTCGGTTTTTTTTCTTTCTTTTTTTTTCTTTTTGGGTCACATCTGGCGATGCTCAGGGGTTACTCCTGGCTCTGCACTCAGGAATTACTCCTGGCAGTGCTCAGGGGACCATATGTAATGCTGGGAATCGAACTCAAGCCAGCCGCATGCAAGGCAAACGCCCTACTCGCTGTGTAGGTCACTCCAGGTTCCTCCTTTGCTCTTTTTGGTGTCAGGTTTTCTTTTTTGTTGTTGTTGTTAAGGTTTTTTTTTTTTTTCCAGTAAGTCTCACTCTGGATGTTAATTTCATTTATGGTAAATGATTTACAAATATTTTCTCTGTTCTCTGTCTGGGTTTCCTTTTTATTGTTGACAGTTTTTTTTTTTTTTGCCACACATTTTTTTATGAAGTTCAGTTTATTTGTTTGGATGTGTGTGAGTTCCCTGTGCCTTTATTTTTTGTTCTCTGTTCCTGTTCTCTGTGTCTGTCTTGTCATATTCAAGACGACATTGGCAATTACAATGTCATGAAGACTTTGTCCTATTTTCTGAGGTTATGTTATCTGTAATATTTAGGTGTTTGAAACATTTGGAGTTAATTTTTTAATATTTGTATATGGTGTTAGGTAAGGGTCCAACTTCATTCTTTTGCCTATTGGATATCAGTTTTCCCAGTATTGTTCGTTGAAGGACTGACCTTTCCCTTTGAATAATCTTAGCTTCTCTATCAGGTATATTTCTGATATACCTGCAGACATATTTCTGAGCTTTCTATTCTAGTACACTGATTTATTTGTTACCTTTATGCCAGTACTACACTGCTCTGATTAATGTAGCTTTATTTTTAAGGTAAATATCTATTTCTATATCTATATAAGCTACACTGAATCATACCAGTGCTTCCCGGGCCACGTTGGTGCTAGGGTCTACAGGGTTACAGTTGTCAGAACTGGAATTTGGGCATATGATGCCAGGGATCAAACTCCAGGCCTCACTCATACTAAGCACATCTATTGTTTCTTTGAGCCCTGGTGTGGTTATAAGTTTTGAATTTAGGAAGTGTGAGTCCTCTAGTTTCATTCTTTGTTGTTGTTATGTGTGGGTTTTTTGTTTGTGGCACACTTAGCAGTGTTTAGGTTCTGCTCTCAGCCCTGTGGTCCTCAGGGGACAATGCAGCTCTGGGGATTGAACCCAGCTTCCTGCTTGTGAAGCTCCAGTCCCTAGCTTCTTAAAGCTTCTTTTGCTTTTCAGGATTTTTTGAGATTCCATATGAATTTTAATTATCTTTATTTTAATGTCCCCCCCCAAAGTCATTGAAATATTTATAGGAGTTGTATTAAATTTATAGATTGTTTTAGGTAGTATTGAACTCTTAACAATGAAATCTAGTCAGTTAACACAGGATGTATTTTTATTTATGTTTTCTGCAGCCTTCTGTCATCATTCTTTCGTGGTTTACACATACAAATATTTCACCTCTTTCATTAAGATTTTTTATTAAAATATAATAGATCTGAAACTCAACTATCAACAGCTTTGTAAATCATGGTTCTTTAAATAAAAATTATTTATAAAATTAAAAAAAACAATTTTTTAAACTTTTTTATAATTTTTTAAAAAAATCATACCTGGCTGTACTCAGGGCAATACCTAGGGGACCATATATGATATTGGATTGAACCTACGTTAGGTCAGAAGTGTACAAAACAAGCATCTTTAAAAATATATATATATATATACATGTTTATTTATTTTTACTTTTTGGGTCACACCCAGCGATGCTCAGGTGCTACTACTGGCTCTACTCTCAGGAATTACTCCTGGCGGTGTTTGGAGACTATATGGGATGCCAGGGATTGAACCTGGTTGGCCCTGGGCAAGGCAAACGCCCTACCTGCTGTACTGTCGCTCCATCCCCTATGCAAGGACCTTAATGCCTCTACTATCTCTCCAGTGCCTCTTTTCCATGTTGTTATAAATAAAATATTTTCATAATTTACTTTTCAAATTGTTCATTTTGGGTTTTGGAGCTACAGTTGAGTTTTGCAACTTTTACATTATTTATTATTTAATAAATAATATTTTTATTGAATTCTTTTTTTAGCTCTAGCAGTTTTTAAAAAAATAATCTTTAGTGTTTTCTGTTTATAAGGTCTTATCATTTATCATTTGTGAACTAAGAAAACTATTCCTTCCTTTCCAGTTTGGATTTCCTTCCTTCCTGTGTTCCTGCCTTCCTACCTTGCTGCCTTCCTCTATCAGTATTATATTGAGAAGTGGCAACATTCTTATCTTGTTCCCAATCTTAGAGAAAAGCTTTTTCAGTCTTTTATTATTGCTTACTGTAATTTTCCATATATGACTTTTATTATGTTGAGATACAAAATAAAGATCTTTTAAAAGTTTTGTACTTTTCAAATTATTCAAGTAAAGCAAAAATGAAAGAAAGGAAGGAAGGAAGGAAGGAAAGGAAGGAAGGAAGGAAGGAAGGAAGGAAGGAAGGAAGGAAGGAAAAAAAGAAAAAGGAAGAAAGAAAAAGAATACTCTTGTATAGGAAAAACTGATTAGATGACTTCATGAAGGTATACACATGTACACTTACTTGGTAATTGTATATATGATTTACATATTTGTACATAAATAAAACGGAATTATTGAAAATTTAGAACCATTTTAAAATTGTAGATGAATTGCTTCTAAATAAAACTGTATTCCAAGTATTTTTTTTTAAATCTATCATTTGTATACTTATTTATTTTTGCATGCTTGGAATAGACTTTGGGGTCTCACATATGAGAAGTATGCCCTCTGCCACTGAGCTACAGCCCTTAACTCCAACTGCACTAGATGGTGTATTTATTGGGTATTTCTTGATGTTTGATAATTATGTTTAAGCTGCGATGGCTTACTTGGGAATTACAGAACAATAACATGAATAGTCTATTTGTATTTTTAATTTGACACTAATAAGAAAATAAATCAGTATGCTTATGTATAATCACAGTCTCCTAAAATACATACATTTTTCTCATTTCAGGGAACCTCATGAGGCCTCTTTTAAATTATGGTATTGCCTGGTGAGCATGTCTTTTTTTACTTTATGTGATACTTCAGAATAATATTGATTAAATTGTATCAATCAGTTGTATTTTTGGTTTGCTACTGCAGTATGTCTATGGGCTTCTTGGTTGAAGAAAATGCACCAGTTGTTTGGAGAGGCCTTATGGTAATGTCAGCTGTTGAGAAATTGCTGAGGCAGGTAAGAAATTGCATTTCACATTATTTTATTATTGGCATATTCTGGGTAATGCATTTGCTGATTGGAAAGTTGTTAAAATTTGTAGTCAGGGTTGAGTTGTTTTGCAAAAAAATCTAGTTGATAGATTGGATATATAATGAGTTATGTGGTGCCAAGACCAAATTTCACTGTTAACATGATTTAATCTCTTCCATTGCTTATGACCATTAAAATCCTAATCATTGTATCACTGTATCACTGTCTTCCTGTTGCTCATCAATTTGCTTGAGCGGGCACCAGTAACGTCTCCATTGTGAGACTTGTTACTGTTTTTGGCATATCGAATGTGCCATGGTAGCTTGCCAGGCTCTGTTGTTTGGGTGAGATACTTTTGGTAGCTTGCTGGGCTCCTGGCTGCGACATCTGTCACCCCATTGATAAAATCCTAATAACTATTAAAAATCCAAATGTTTTATGTTATTCTGTCTCTATTGGGATTGAAGAGGAGGAAATGTATTTTATAACCTGCTTTTTAAAAATTGATTATTAATCTCATTGAGACCAATTCTCAATTATAGGTGCAATGTAGAAATTCCTCACATGTAGAAAAACTATATAAACCATTGTGCTTGTGATTTAAAATCATCTCAGACCAAAATGAAATTTGTTTTACTCGAAGTGCATATGGCTATGTACTGGCATATATAATATCTGTCCAATTAACTTTAGTTTTTCCTTAAGAACGGAAGAGAACAGTTAATTTGATGATCTAAAAATATTAGATGGTCTGTACATTGTGGATTGAACTCTTATCTATGAATTTATAATTAAGTAAATATTATGCATAATTTAGATTTTTATCCACTTAATTTTGGCTCACTCTTTATTTTGATGGGGTCCTGTCAAAATTGTCTATAGGTTGACATTTCCTATTGTAGATATTTACGTATTCTCAGTTGCACAAGTAAGTAGCTGCAATAATGTCTTGAAGTGTGAAATTCTTTTTCCTCTGTATCAGCAATCTGATGAGACAGTGCCTGTAGAGGCAATTCTTTTCTGTCTATAATTTGTCCTGATTAAGTTCTGATATACTGATCAGAATCTTATTTTCCTACTGCATTTAAATTTCTTTGTGTTTGCTTATTTTTTTACTTAGTCCCACAGTTAGTAATTTCAATTGTCCAAGTCATATATCTTCTCTATCAATTCATTTGAGACCTTGACATTTATCGTGTGGTTTAAACCAACCACATTTTTAAAAAAATATTTTTAAAGGAAAATTTAAAGTCTTTATTCTGCTTATAGTTAAAGTTTGAATCAATAGAAATCTGAAAATACAAAGCGAAACATTCTTATTTTGTTGTGAGAATATTTTTTTAAATTTTATTATTATTATTTTAAAATAATTTAGGGGTACTGCTATTTGTTCAGCCATTGATTAAGCTGATTGAATTGGGCATGAACTCCACATTACTTTTTAAAAAAAAATTATTGTATCATCATGAAAAAGAGTTACAAAGCTTTCATGTTTGAGATTCAGCCATATAATGATGGAACACCCACCCCTCCACCAGTGGACATTTTCCACTACCAGGGTCCCCAGCACTCCCCAGTCCTCACCCTTTCTCTATGGCAGACAATTTCCCCAACACTCTCTTTCTAATTTGGGGCATTATGTTTTGCTCGAATTTTCCTACCACCATTCAAGCCTGCCTGCTTAGGGCAGATGGTAGATAATTTATTTTCCATTGCTCATTTTGAATATCATGAGAGCTCACATGGCCACAACTGTAAATGTAAATTTCTAGATTGTAAATGGTTGGGTTCCAGAGATATCTCTGTATGGCACTAATCCATTTTGGGGTTCAGTTGGGAGTCTCTGGGCCAGGCAAATTGTGGGCATTACAGCCAGTCCACTGGGCAGCTGGGGACCTGGGGAGGGACAGCCCAGGTCCTCTGCTGCCAAGCAGCCTGGAGATTTAGTCCTGGAACCTGCATACCTGGGCCTTCCTTGTAGAAGCTCTTGGTCACCAGGATTCCATCTGGAGTAGGTGTGGAGACTGCACCTGCTCCATCTGGGGTATCCTGGTGAAATTGGCTCTGTATGGGGCTTTGGGAGATCTCTTGCTCTGTGGTGCCCTCCAGTTTGCTGCTGCAGTGTCTCTGGGCCAGGGCTGTTGATGCGCTAAGATGGCACCTGAAGGTAAATTGTGGGCTTGACAGCCAGTCAGCTGGGCGGGCGGGGACCCAGGGAGGGACAGCCTGGGTACTCCGCCTCCATGTGGCCTGGAGATTTAGTCCTGGAACTTGAATACCTGGGCCTTGCTTGTGGAAACTCTTGGTCACTGGGATTCCATTTGGAGTAGGCAGTGAGAATATTTTAAATATAAAATTTCTCCTACTTATGCTAATATATAGTTCTCAATATGGAATTACTTAGAATTTTTGTATGGATAAACACAGATGGTATAAATGCTTTTGTTTTTCTCATGATCAGAGAGTTAGAGACTCGTGTTAGCAATAAGAGCACAAAGATCCAGAACAGGCCTTGGTGTCCCGTACGCGTCCTTTTAAATTCTTAAGAGCACTTTAAGTCTCATTCTAACTGTGACAGAAGTATCTCTGCAAACAAAGGAGCCCCCGTAAAGTGGGAGAGAGCACTTGAGTGTGCATGTGCCTGCCCAGAGTGAGACCAGACTTAACAAGGCAAATTAATTTTATTGTAACTGAAGCTCAAACTTAAATTTACCTACTTTTATAAATGAAAGCAAGTCTTTGAGATCACAAGTAAAAGGTAAAAAACTGAAGAAACCAGAGTTGTTTATTATCATTAGTTTGGAGGATTAACTGGAACCATAACCCAGCAGGGAGGGCGCTTGCCTTGCACACATCTAATCCAGGTTCGAGTTCTGGCATCCCGTATGGTCCCCTGAGCCACACCAGGAGTGATTCCTGAATTCAGAGCCAGGATTAAATTCTGAGCATTGCTGTGACTACCAAACAAACAACAAAAATTAAAGAAATGGACTGAAGAGGATATAGGAGCCGTGGTGGAATGATCTGGGTGCTTTTTTGGTGGTGGAGTATAGTAAATTCATGCATCAAAACCATAAACATGGGGCCGAAGTGAAGTACAGCAGGTAAGGAGTTTGCCTTGCACACGGCTGACCTGGCTTCGATCCCTGGCACTCCATAGGGTCCCCTAAGCACTGCCAGTAAGCCCCGAACATCACTGGGTTTGTTCCCAAAACAACAATAGCAAAACACATGAACATTAACTCTGTTGTAACCAAATTGCTGAACTACAATTTGTTCTGTTTTGGGACACAGCTGGGCTGGAGCAATAGCACAGCAGGTGGGGCGTTTGCCTTGCATGAAGCTGACTCGGGTTTGATTTCTCTTTCCTTCTCGGAGAGCCCGGCAAGCTACCTAGAGTATCTCGCCCTCACGGCAGAGCCTGGCAAGCTACCCTGGAGTATTTGATATGCCAAAAACAGTAACAACAAGTCTCACAATGGAGACGTTACTGGTGCCTGCTCGAAAAAATCGATGAACAATGGGACGACAGTGCTACAGTACAGTGCTAATTTGGAGGATATTGCAAAAGAGAGGAGGGCTAGATTCCAATTCCAAATTTCAGTGTCCTGCCATCACCCAGTTTCTTTTATCTTGTGTGACTACTGTCAGAGAATATAGAATAATTATATTCATTGCTAGTATTTTACATTTTTGATTTCTAAATTTAGCATTGCTCTCAACATGTCAGTCATCTGACTCTATTCATTGTTCTTCTCAAGATTGTTCAAATCCTAACCTAAAAAATAATTGGAAATTTGGTAGTCTGACAGATGACCTAGTGAGTATTTGGAGGTTTGGCTCTCGATAAATAGTACAAAAACCACAGTTTATTAAGTGATGAAGAGACATTTTTCTTTTTTTGCAAATATTCTGTAGAATACCAGGATAAAAGATGGGGTAGACACATGGATCCATAACAATTTTACTGGGATAGTTAATGGATACTTAGAATATATTCCCTCCCCTGCCCTCCCCTCCCCTCCCATGTCCTGCCCTCCCCTCCCCTCCCTTCCCCTCCCCTCCCATGCCCTCCTCTCCCCTTCCCTCTCCCCTTCCCCACCTATGCCTCCCCTCCCCTGCCTCTCTCTTTTCTCCCTCTCCCCTCTTCTCCCTTCCCCTCCTTTTCCCCTCCTCCCTTCTCTCTCATTTCCTTCTCTGGATCTCTCCTCTTCTCTTTTTGAAATAGTGTTTTTGTACCCTTGGGGTAAATGCCAAAAGTGTAATTGCTAGGTCATTATGGATGCTTGATTCTTAGTTTTTTGTTGTTGTGTTTGGTTTTGGGGTCATATCCAGTAGTGCTCAGGAGTTATTCCTGGATTTATTCTCAGGAATTTCTCCTGGCAGTGCCTGTGGGACCACTGGGATGTTGGGAATTGAATTTGGGTCGACTGGATGGAAGGCATATGCCCTACCCACTGTGCTATTACTCCAACCCCTTGATTCTTAGGTTTTTGAGAAGTATCATGCTCAGGAATTATTCCTGGCTTTATTCCTTTGCATATATGCCAATCTCAGTGGTATGAGGTAGTATCTCATTGCTGTTTTGATTTTTATTTATCCAAGGTGGCTGTTGATTTGAGTATGTAAAATATTCTGTATCCCTGGAGCAAGTTCCACCTGATAATGGCAGATGATTCCTTTAACATATTGAATTCAGTTTGTTAATATTTTCTTCAGGATGCTTGCATGTATATTCATTAGATAGGTGTGTGTGTGTGTGTGTGTGTGTGTGTGTGTGTGTGTGTGTGTGTGTGACAGAGAGAGTGAGAGACAGAGACAGGAGAGTGTGCAATATTAGTTTGGAAATTTATACTTCTTTTGGATTTTACTGAAAAATTTGAGAACTGATTATTTTGAGAGTGTAAATTCACTACTTAATCCATCTGGCACTTTTTTTTTCTTTAAAAAACTTTTTATTATTCTTTTGAGACATAATTAGCAGTGTTCAGGGCTTACCCTAGCTGTGTGCTCAGGGATTGCTTCTTGCAGTGCTGGGGAATTATATGCAGTATTGGGGATCAAACCAGGATCAGCAGTGTGCAAGGCAAGGCTTTCACCCCTGAACTACCTCTTCTGCCCTGGATTTGAATAGTTTGAATATGTCATCCAGTTTCTTATGGCTTTGGATTTTCTGCTGAGAATGATGAAAACCTGGTAATCCGAAAACCTGCTTTTTTGAGTAATTAAAAACAAACTATTCACTTTTATTACTCTGTGTTTGTGCTGAATTCTTACTAGTTTCTTACCTGTTTGTTTTGATGTAACTCTCTTTTGCCTTTAAATAGTTCTGTTAGTTTCATGTTCATTCCTTCCCCAGATTTGGAAAGTGCTCAATGTCATAACTTTGAATAAGCACCTTCTCTCTTTCTCTTCCGCCTCTGGGTTCTCCATTATTCTTATTTCCCCTTTTTTAATGGGGTCAGACAATTCTTGAAGAGTTTCTTTCTTTAATGAGTCAGAAAGAGACGGACAGACATAGAAGGACTGCGCTCATTTGTGGAGTATAAAATAACATGAGACTGATACCCAAGGCCAGTAGATACAAGGGCCAGGAAGATTGCTCCATAGTTGGAAGCCTGCCTCATGAGTAGGGGGAAGAAGGCAGCTGGAATAGAGAAGGGATCACTAAGAAAATGATGGTTGGAGGAATCAGGCAGTATGGGAGATGTGTGCTGAAAGTAGATAAAAGACCAAACATAATAACCTCTCAGTATCTGTATTACAAACTATCACCATATCACTGTCTCTGTCATCCCATTGTTCATCGAGTTGCTCGAGCAGGCGCCAGTAACGTCTCCATTCGTCCTAGCCCTGAGATTTTAGCCGCCTCTCTTTACTCGTCCTTCCCAATGGTGCCGCATTGGAGGCTCTTTTAGGTCAGGGGAATGAGACCCATTACTGTTACTGTTTTTAGCATATAGAATATGCCACGGGACGCTTGCCAGGCTCTGCCATGCAGGCAGGATATTCTCGGTAGCTTGCCGGGTTCTCCAAGATGGAAACCTAGATAGTAAGAAGTCATGGCCATGTGCTTCTGGGAGCTTTATTTTATAGTCTCTGGATCTTGGTTGATGGGATTACACGGTTGCCGGGGGCAGTTTGTGGGTGTGACTGCCTAGCTACTGGAAAATGGGGGATCTGGGTTGAGGAGGCCCAGTCCC
Organism: Sorex araneus; assembly: GCF_027595985.1. NCBI lineage: Eukaryota > Metazoa > Chordata > Mammalia > Eulipotyphla > Soricidae > Sorex > Sorex araneus. Next base: position 65,926,540 of record NC_073304.1, on the reverse strand, counting down.
AATCCGAGAGACTTGGAGATCCAGCCCGGGTCCCACACACCTGCATTCCTCTGACAGTTCCTTCATGCGTGAGGCTCGACCGAGTGTGTGGGAAGTGGCCTTGAGCATGGTTGTGGCTGGGTTCTGGAGGTCTTCGGCTGCCGGGGCTCTGCTAGGGGCAGGGAGGAAACTCAACCCGCCCCCCTCCAAGGGGCCCCAGTGAAGACAGCCAGGCACGGGGGCAGGAGAACTTTGAAGAGAGAGTTCAAGCCCGGCGCCTCTCGTGGGGGGCCCAAGTCTTTCTGATTGAGGCCCAGCCTGTGAATGGTGTGAGGCCGGTCGTGGCCCCCAGTGTGCCGGGCCGGGTTCTTTCCAGAATTGGTTGCTTGGGAATGCAGCCCAAAGCAGGTGGTAAACTCCAAACCATAATGCCCCCAAATAGAGAGAGAGTTGGGGAATATTGTCTGACATGGAGGCAGTGGGAGGGTGGGAAAGGGGGTGTATACTGGGGATATTGATGTTGGGGAATGTGCACTGGTGCAGGGATGATTGTTTGATCATTGTGTGATTGTAACCCAAACATGAAAGCTTGTAACTGTATCTCATGGTGATTCAATAAACTAAAATTAAAAAAAGAGTTTCTTTCTTTATGTCTATTTCTCTCTTCTTTAATATAAATTGAACATTTCATATTCATGCTCATGGCTTTGATCCTCCATTTGGTCTGTCCTATTTTTATAACTTTCTCCTCTGCTTTTGATCTCATTATTGAGCCTCTTTGCATCATGCATCTCTCTATTCATTAAAAGTTCCCCAGTTCCTCAGTTTCCTGCTCCTCCCCCAAGCCTGCTCCTTTAGCAAGCACAAAATAATTTACTTTGTATTGCTTGTTACTGCATTTATCTACTAATGGTGTTACTAAAGTCATTGTCTGGGGATTTACTGAGTTGTTAAGGGCTAGTTGAGTCTTCTGTGCCTCAGTCATTGAGCTCAGTGAGTTTCTACGCAAATTTACCATCTAATTTTCTGTACTTCTACTGGGCTGTCAGCTCTGAAGTTTGGAGGTGGCATATGCAGCCTCATGCTTCAAGAGCTTTGGAGCTGAGATGAACAGTTGCCAGTGTCTTTCCCAGATTAGCGATTAAGCTGGTCTGTTTCTTTGGCAGTCAAGGTGGGAGCTGGATATGGGTGAGTGATGTGCTGGGCCTTTGGCAGGATGGGAACTCAAGTCTGCCTCCATCCACTAAGACTCCAGAGATCTGGGCCCAGGCTACTTTTCTCCAAGATCAGTTGTCTCTGTCTCTCTGAGCCCCAGTTTACTCAACTGCAAAATGGAAAGAGGATGAAGGTGAAAATGTGAGAGGCTATTGAGATATTTTTTAATTGAACTCTGTTAGAGACTTTTTTTACTCTTCCCACCCCGCTCCCACCCTCGCCACGGTGCGCGCACACACAGACACACACACACATACACACACACATACTCACCAGCTTGTGGGTCTTTTTTTTTTTTTCTCTGCCTTGTTCAGGGAGCAGTTGAGAGTTGCACATTTCCTTGAAATTTGTTTCTAAATTGTGAATATATGTTGCATTCTCGTTAAGTTTAAGAGAGTGTAATCCTTCTTGGGTTTTAGCTATATACTGAATTCTGTTTGGCTCCTTCTCATTTTAGGTATTATTTTTCTTTTAGTGCCACATAAAATAATATTCTATCTTATAATAAATAGGGTTTTAGACTTTCTGATATTAGATATCATCACCATCACCATTATCCTCACTGTGAATCTCCTACTTTCATAACTTGTATTATGTAAATAAATTATAGTAAGAGTAATGGGTTGAAGTCTTCTCTTTGATTACCTTTTTCTGATTTTATGGGGATAAATAACATTAGTAGAGAGGAAAGTAAAAAAGTAGTTTAAGAAGCAGGGAAAGAACTGAGGTTAATAATGAAATTCAAGGTTTTTGGGGGGGGCAATGATATTGCATTATATCTACATATTAGGGTCACACAGCGATCTTAAAGATGCTTGAATTTTAGGTCATATTCCATGCTGATTAATTTTTGATATGTGACCCCAACATAGCATTTTTGGAGCACTCCAGCTACTTTAGTGTATAGACAAGTTTGGCAACTACAGGAGAGACAGGTCAGAGAGAATGAGAAAGGTACAGAGATAATAGATATTAGATGGAAGCTTGTGTGATACTTTAGGAGAACAACAAATAAAAAAGGTTATAAAGGATTAAGAATAAATTTACAGTAAAACCATCGAAATAGAATAATATTCTAGAAGTATATTCTGTTGTATGTACATCTGCATTCTCCTCTTGGCTATGTAATCTCCCACCCCATCCCCACTCCCACATCCCACACTCCTGGTTGGAAGTGATGGAAAATAGAATGTAGCTAAGGAGGCATGGCATCGGCTAGAGAGATAACACAACAGCTAAGGCACTTACCGTGCAAGTGGCCAAACCAGCTTATTCCCCAGCACAGTACATGGTCTCTTGTGCTTTGGTAGGAGTGATCCTGAGTGCAGAGCCAGGAGTTAAGTTCCGAGCATTGCCGGATGTGCCCCCACCAGTGAACTAATGGACAAACAAAAACAACAAAAAAGAGGAAAGGTTTCAAATGAAATCCCTTTCAGTTTTTTCTATTTTTTATTTTTTTTACTTGGGCTGGAGAGATAGTATGGAAGGTGGGCACTTTCCTTGCTTACAGCTGACCCAGGTTGGATCGGTATCCCATATGATTCCCTGAGCACTCCTAGAGTAATTCCTGAGTGCAGAGCAAGGAGCAACCCCAGAGCATTGCCAGGTGTGGTCCAGAAACCGATAAAAAGAAAAGAAAAGATATTTTTGGCTTTCCTAGAAGTGGTGTGTGTGTGTGTGTGTGTGTGTGTGAGAGAGAGAGAGAGAGGGAGAGAGAGTGAGAGAGACAGAGACAGAGAGATGGAGAGAGACAGAGAGACAGAGAGAGAAAGAGAGACTTGCTGCTACACCTTTTATGAAATAAAAGATACAGAGTAGAGGCTCTGAAGATTATACTAAAATGTGAGGTTTGTTGAAAAGGGAAAATTATTGTTGTACCCAAGTTTCAGATCCTCAATTGCGGAGAGACCTAGTTCCACACATGATAATGCAAAAGCAAAGGAACTTTATTACTAGCCTGAGCCAGCGATAGTTTGAACTATGGTCCAAGTCTCATCCAATGCAGTGGAGTCTTGACAAGGACCCCGACTCCAAATCACAGGCAGTTTATATAAAGTTCAGAGTTATGAAGCAATTTATACTGATCTATTTTTATCATTGACCCTATTACAATGGTGGTCAGCAATTAGGCAGTGGTTAGCAACAGTTTCTAAGGAGGGTACAGTGATCCTTCATGACCTACCAGACCCAACTGCCCAATTCCTTATCTTGGCAAGTTATTCAACCGGGAGTTTACCAGAAACTACAAGTCCTGCTTTGGGGAAACAGAAACTGAGGCCTAGCTGAGACTTAATGTTAGCTGCAGCTTGTCACGGCTGCTGAGGAGCCTGCTTTTGGGCCTCACATTATGAAACAAGCAGAATGGGAATGACATTACAAGTTATACTGATAAGCTGTTTTGGACAGTAGTAAATAAAATGGAAAGAAGAACAAGTGTGGTGAATAAGATTAAACAGAACCATATCCTGCCTGCCATTAAAAATGGAAGTTTACAGACATTTTATTCCCTTCATTTTCTCTGCAATGAAGAGCAATAGATTCTGAGTTTAGTTAATAGAATGATGGTTTACAAATTTTAGTGTTCATAAAATGATTTGGGGAGCAACCTATTTCAGATTTTAGCCCCTTTGTTTACTTTCCCAATTGAATGAAGCCTTTTATTTTCAGTAGGTTCTAAGGGAGGGCCAAAGAGTTTGTGTTTTTTTTTGGGGGGGGGGTGTGGTGCGGGGAGCACACTCAGCAATGCTTAGGGATTACTTCTGGCTCTTCATTCAGGTCGCTTCTGGTGGTGCTCTGGGACCATATGGGATGCTGGGGATTGAGCCCATAACCATCCAAGTCATTAGTGAAGGTATACTGAAGTCAAATCTTTCACATTCAGGAAGGTAATTAGTCAAAAGAAATATTCTCAGAGTCTGGGTACAATGTGAGAATTCAAATCATTGGAAAGCACATCTGATGAAGAGGTAGTTTAGTAGCTTTTGGAGGAACACGTGTGAATAGTGACAGATAAATTAATTTTGTTTAGGAATGAGGGACATTAGAAGTCTTGGAGTTTTCAAAAAATGGAACTTGGAAATGAAGTATTATTGAGAAAAATAAGGTTTCTACTAAAGGAAGAAAAAGTGTGTAGACTAAAGGTATCTCATAATGAAGTAGGAATTGGGTTACCATAGAAAGTGCAGGACATCCTAGTTAAATTTGCATATTGTGTACATAGTGAAAATTTATTTTAGTATAGGTATATTCTAAATATTATAAAAAATGAATATTATATATTTCACAATTTAGATTTAACTGTGTGACCTACTTTGTTAAATTTGGCAACCTGAGTTGTTTGAGAATGTGAGTGTAAGATAACATGGAAAAATCTTACTCAGCTGAGACTTGCAGGTGTAAGTGATTTTAAGAAATGTTAGAGTGGGAGACAGGACAGAGAATTTTATGTGGATGGGTAGCCCTGCCAGGGAAATGTTTTCGTAAGATGGTCAAGAAAGATGGTTTGTCAACATTATTTTCTCTCTATTTTCAAACCATCTGCAGATTTTTCTGAGGGATAATTAATTTTTCAGGCTGTAGAATCAGGAGGCAGGAGTCTTATGGTTTTCACTGCTAATGTGTAGTAATTTATCCGTGTAATTTCATTCTACCTCTTAACTGTCTCATCTGTGAAAAGAAAGAGTAGCAGTTAATAAGTAAATATGGTTTTTATTCATGAATGAGCTTTGTCTGCCAGTCCATAAAAATAGAAGTTAAACTTTATTATCAATTAAGAAAACTAGGCAGATAGACATTAGCATGTAATTTTGAATTTTGTATTTATCAATGTGTCTTCCCTTTTGACTTTCAATAATTCAAGGCCTCACATTTACTACATTTCCTACATTTACTCCATGAATAACTGCAAGTTAAAAACTGTTGTTATATAGTAAGATTCTTGTGTAGTTTTTTCCTCCTAAATTGAGTTCAGCAGAGATATAATTAGTTTCAATGCAAAAATGTTTCAATGAGAAAAAGTCTTGTCTCTGAATCCTTGAGACAAGGATTTGAAAATTGGGATATCAGAAAGAGATCATTTTAGTTTTTAGAAAAGGAGCTGCAGAAAGGAGAACTTCAAAGGCTAGTCTCATGTCAGCACCTGCTGCGGCCACAGTGCACACCCCGGAGACCGGGCATTTTGGCAGCAGTTTCGGCGCTTTCACTTCAGCCTCCAGTATCCTCAAATGTGAAGCAGATGCCAGTTTGCTTCTCTAGGGTTCTGATAATGGCATATAATGAGTTGGCTGTTTCCTAGCAACTAAAGAAGCAGTTTCGCTTTGGCTGATCCTGCAATAGGAACGAGACATTTTCCCTTGATAGTTGGTATTAGTGATTTCTCTGACAATGGAATTTCACTTCTGAATAAGGAATGTTCTCAGCCTTTGGCTTTCTAAAGAATTTTGTTTTTAAGTGTGAGCTAAGCTCTGCTTAATCCTGTATAAAATGGAAAAAAAAAATTGAGACCACTAAGCTTCTCTCATGGGAAGAGCCAAAGGAGGTTGCTACATCATTTCTCAAATAGCATGAGGCTTTAATAAGTGTCGTTCTCCTCTGATGATTAATAGTATCATTAACAACCAAATTCTTTTCTGTATTTAATGTTTAAGGCAATAGATTTATTGAGTCTTCTGCCATTGTGATATAAAAATATGTATGACATTTTATTACCAGTACCATTTTGGTATGGTCAATATAACAAAAAAATTTTCTAATTTGTATCCACTTGATTTCAAAATTTTTATAAAAAATTTGTGTTATTAATTATTATATTTGACTTTAAACTGTTAAACAGTAAATGAAATATTTAACTTTTACTTTAAATAGTGTAAAGGCATCTGTAGTTAGCTGAATCATACCTAGTTCCTTATTATTTGGCAGTGAGGATAGACTCTTAAAATATATAGATACTTGAAAAAATTACTTCAACTGACTTGCTTTTAGTCATATAAATATGAACAATTTCTAATGAAATTATTCATTTTTCTTCCTTTGGCATAATATAACAAATGTAAATTACTTTTTTTAGATTTATAGTACAATACATTAAGTTTTAGAGGTTCATAGACAGGCAAAGAGATAAAATATTAAATAATCTTCTTAAGATAATTAAGTTCACCATATCTTAAATATACCAAAGAAATTTATTGCCTTGCATGGAAAAGGTTCACAGGCTCTGCATTAATTTTAGATGTATTTATTGAATGTCTTTATTGCCAGTTTTGAGCATCTGACCTTACTTGTTTCTCTCTGATTTTTGCATCATCTTACTTTTAGCAGGTCCGTATTTTAAACTACTTTATTAGACCTTTATGAAGGGATATAGGATGAAGAACATTAATTCAGTTGTGTAGGGCAGTACTCTTTTATGTGCTGGGACTTACTTTTCGGTACTGAGACTTAAGACTAGAATTTTTTTGGGTTGGAGCGATAGCACAGCAGGTAGGGAATTTGCCTTACATGTGGCCGACCTGGGTTCAATTTCCAGCATCCCATATGGTCCCCTGAGCACTGCCAGGAGTAATTTCTGAGTGCAGAGCCAGGAGTAACCCCTGTGCATCGCCAGGTGTGACCCCAAAAGCAAAAAATAAATAAATAAATAAATAAATAAATAAATAAATAAATAGAAAACTAGAATTTTTGTTGCTGTTAGATTTCTTTGGGACTGTAATCTGTGGCTAGAGTGAAATGTTAAGCCAATTTTGCTTTCTCCTTTCTTTTTAAAAACAGTTAGTGAGCCATAGAGAGATGAGCATGTGCTTTGCATGCAGGAGGCCAAAGTGTTATCCCTGGTTCCTCATGGTCCCTTGACTCTGCAGGAATGATCCCTGAGCACAGAGCTAGGAGTAGCTCCTGTTGACTGGTAAGGTATATTCCTAAGGCCAAAAACCAAAATCAAACCTACCCTGTAGATGAATGAACAGGAAATAGTGGTCTGATACTAAAGACCAGTTCTTTAGTGAAGACCAGTTCTTTTGAATATTTGTTGGAGGCACCCTTACCTAGTAAATAGTTCAGCTTGATTTTTCTGACAGGAGTTTATTGGGGTTTCATGCGCTTGTTCATTTATTTAATAAATATCTACTGAACTGTTTTCAGATTATTGCTATACTTTTGAAACATCTTTGGACTTTTTGTTATCTTTGGCAGAGGACTCTAATGTTTAGTTTTGGGGCATTGATAAGCCGCTGATGACATAAGGATCATTCCGTCTTTCAAAATTATAAAATAAAGCTAATTACAGACCTAAGTTTGATTTGTAGTTACAAAAATGATATTTAGATGTTAGAAAACTTGAAGATTTTCAAATAACTTTTATAGTGTTTATTTAATTTAAGGCAATCAAAGTCAGAACATAGAAAAGAAGGCAGCATTGTGTATAGTGGTGACCTCTGATGTTTGGGGGATTGTTTCATGGGTATCAAATTCAGATTTATTTAGGTTTCATGTCATTTATTAAACATGCCATTCAGCATTGAAAGAGAACAAGTTTTCAGAAGTTAGAAATGGTCCATGAATATCAATTGCTGGTTATTTCCCCTTAATTAAAATGCTCTTCTTTTTCTGCTGATTATTAAGGATGACTTACATGGGTACTACCAAATCAACGTGATGAACAAATAATGTATGTAACAGATATTTAACATAGAATTTTGTCATGTTCTCCACCTCCCAACCCCACATATCACCATTGTAGATGTCTAAGATGGAAATCAGTTATAGGTTTTCAGATTGTCACCAACTGTCCCCATCCCCATGACCTGTCATTTCTGCCAAACTTCTTAAGACTTAGACTAATGTACTTTTCTATTCTGGTGCCTGTAAAAGTAAGCAGAGAGTCATTTTTCACCTGATAAAGCTTACTGGTGATCTGAAAGTTTAAATGAGCAATTTCATAAAGAAAAACAATATAAATAAAACATGCAAAGTGTGTGTATGAGGTTATTTTTCTCTGTTATCAATCACTGATACTTTTTCGACTCTTGTTCTGTGTGGCTTGGGGCTGGAGCAATTTGTGAAGCTGTGAGAACTGGCTCCCAGAGCTTCCCTTCTCACCCGACACCCAGGTAGGGCCTCCTTCTGGAGCCCCCGTGTGATATGTAGCTGATCTATAGCAGTTATTGACCTTGGATCAGCCTAAATCCTGTTAACTTTGGGAGATGGCAGCATTTTATTATTTTTTGTCATGAGTTTCTTCCTTGGGATTTAGACTTTTCAGTGACAGTTCGCTCCATCTTAGATGCAGGAACTAGCATGTCACTAGTCTATCACTAGCTCTTTCTTCACACTGCTGCTCCCTTGTGGTAAAACAAAGGCTTCTTCACCTATCTTCTCAGAAGTCCTTCTCTAGAACTTTCCAGTAAAGGGGTCTGGGGCTTTAGTACGGCAGGTAGGGTATTTGCCACAGCAGACTAGGGTTCAATCCTCGACATCCCATATGGTCCCCTGAGCTCTGCCAGGAGTGATTCCTGAGTGCAGAGTCAGGACTAACCCCTGAACATCACCAGGTGTGGCCCCCAAACGAAAACAAAGGCTTTTCAGTATAGTGTTAGGTTTCCTATCTCTGATATACCTCCTTCTTCCCTGTTTACTTTAGATGGTTCTTAAAACCTGAGTGCCCGGTGTGTTCTCTCAGGGAGCCTGAGTTCTAGAAATGATTGAATCTGCAGGCTCAGGTTGCCAGTTTTCTTTTCCTTGTCATTGACTCAAGTATTTATTAGTAAGAGGAAATGTGTGACCTCACCATCTTGTCCTCTTTTTTTTTTTCCAAAATGGATACTGTTTATTTCATGTCAACTCCCTCGTTAAACAAATTATGTGCTGCTCCTTTGAATTATGTGTGCAGTTCTGTTCTGATCATTTTTACATTCTTCTCATATCTACATATTTTATTGTCCATTGCAGATAAGTTAGTTTACCTCAGCTTGATGACCTGTGTGGAGGAGACATTTCCCCCAGGGGAAACAGGAGCAAGTAACCTGGGATGGTGGAATAAAAAATTAAAAAAAAAAAATTGAATCACAGGGGCTGGAGCAATAGTACACCGGGTAGGGCGTTTGCTTTGCATGCGGCCGACCCGGGTTCGATTCTCAGCATCCCATATGGTCCTCTGAGCACCGCCAGGGGTGATTCCTGAGTGCAGAGTCAGGAGTAACCCCTGTGCATTGCCAAGTGTGACCCATAAAGCAAAAAAAAAAAAAGAAAAAAATTAAATCACAGTGAATCATCTTGTCCTTTCATAGTAAGTTTTTATTCTCATCAGGGGAGCATTAGGGAATCAGGATTCTTATTCTCAGAATGTAGAATGAAGTGGGGGGTAAAATTAACTATTCAAGCAAAGTATAAATTTCATGTGTGATTCTTCTGGTGTTTAAATAGCGAAGAAAAAAATAGAGAAAAACAGAGCATCTCATGAAAATTTTAGATCTAAATCTGAAAAGAAAGAAGAAAAGGAAGATGCCAGAGAAAAAGGGAATAAAGTTACCGGGAAATTGAAGTCATTATTGTGTTAAATGTCGTTAGACCAAAGGTGCTTGGATATATTCTTTTGCATTTGATAACAGAGAAAAAATGCCCCATATTCATTTCTTTTTTTTTAAATTTTATTGAATCACTGTGAGATAGTTACAAGCTTTCATGTTTGGGTTACAATCACACGATGATCAAACACCCATCCCTCCACCAGTGCACATTCCCCACCACCAATATCCCCGGTATGCCCCCCCTTTCCCACCCTCCCCTGCCTCCATGGCAGACATTATTCCCCATACTCTTTCTCTACTTTTGGGCATTATATCTTGCAACACAGACACTGAGAGGCCATCATGTTTGGTAAATTATCTACTTTCGGCATGCATCTCCCATCCCGACTAATTCTTCCAGCCATCATTTTCTTAGTGATTCCTTGTCTATTCCATCTGCCTTCTCCCCTTGGCTCATGAAGCAGGCTTCCAGCTGTGGGGCAATCCTCCTGGCCCTTGTATCTACTGTCCTTGGGTGTCAGCCTCATGTGATGTTATTCTGTACTCCACAAATGAGTGCAGTCCTTCTACGTCTGTCCCTCTCTTTCTGACTCATTTCACTTAGCATAATACTCTCCATGTCTATCCATTTATAAGCAAATTTCATGACTTCATCTTTCCTAACAGCTGCACAGTATTCCATTGTGTAGATGTACCAAAAAATTGCCCCATTTTCATCTTTGCTTGTTTTAAAGGAAGTAAAGAGAGACCTGGGACGTTGTTTCATGTTAATGTTGGGCCTCTGTAGCTCTGACGTAAGTAGGAATGAAATGTAGAGAATGCTGGCTTATTTGAAAGAAAATTAACCATTTTCAGGTCTCTGAGATCATATAGGGATTAAAGCACTTGCCTTGCATTGTATTCAACCCCAGTTCAATCCCTAGCACTGCCTCTGATTCCCTGAGAAACCCCAGGGATTTCTCCTAAGCATAGAGCCAGGAATAGCTCTTTAATACTGTGGGGTATAGCCCTGAAGTCCCCTAATCCTGCCAAAAAAAAAAAAAAAAGAAAGAAAGAAAGAAAAAATTAACCACCATCTGCAATTGAAGTTGACTATTAAAATTAATGCAGATAGAAGCACTAATAAAATATGTGCCAGATCAGTGAAATACATTGATCAAAGCGATACTGATGTAGAAAGAATTCATTAGGACCAAAAACCAGTGTGGCTAAAATAACTTGCCTTAGAAAAATGAATAGATTAAGAGGAAACTTAATTGCCAAATTCTAATGATATCTCATTTCTACCTTGAACATTTCATAAGTATTTTGGTTTACTCTTTTATGTTGCTGATACAGACTTTAAAGACTGCGGCTGATGATGCTTTGAACTGAGTCAGGATGAGGGTAATTATAAAAGGAAGGAACTTGTTTTTGGCAGTCATAATTCAAAAGTCTGGATAAGGTCAGGTTAGAACACTTCATAGGTCTCAGGAGGGCTTTGTAGAGCTGCACTCCCTGTGGGGTAGGCAAAACAGTCCCCTCTTTCCCCAGGCACAGGGCACAGAATCCTGACTTGGATGATAGAAGCTTGCTGCGCCGTTCATAGGTTTCACAACCGTAGAAAGAACTCCTGAACTAACTATGCATGGCTTTTACTGAGAATTACATAGTATTATGATCCTTTTTTGTATTAGAGTAGATAATATATCTAATTGATTTTCAGCTAGATATATTTCAAATTTTAATATCTCTGGAAGTGGAGTTTTTTTTTTTAATAATAAGTAAATCAATAACATCTTGGCTTTGTCCCAGTTTAATTACTGACTTAAAAAAAAATCTTTGGTAGTGTTGAAAATATTGGTCTATCATATATAATCTGTGGTGTTTTCTGTTTGATAGCAGTGATAATTTTTATTATTTATTTTTTACAGTGATTGTTTTTATTCTGATTATTTTTGTTGTGATTACTTCAATGCTGAATGAATTGTATTCCTACCTTTTCTACAACATCTGCTGAGTGGGTACATGTCCTTTTGGGCATTTAAAAAAAGTTTTAATGTTGATGGTGGAAGGATGGGTTCTAGAGCATTGTATGACTGAAACACAAGCATGAAAATATGTAAATCTTTACCTGTACCTTCACAGTGATTCATTAATTAAAAAAAATAATAAATTAAAAAAAAGAAAGATACTGCTGAATCCTCTGATTTGAAAATTTTTTTTTTTTTAATGTTGAATGGCTTAAATGCTGATGGACATTTTGGCAATCACTGCATATTCTTTCACTTGTCTTCTCCCCTATTATTTACCCAGTGGCTGCCTTGCTCTTCCCAGTGTAGAACTCTTGTGGTGCCCATTATCTCAGGGATGGGCATAGACTCCTGTCACTTCTGAAGCAAGGCTTGGTATCTACTGCTATAGATTACTTGGTTTCCTGTGAGCCTTTATTTATTATGTTACGTATTTTGCCAAGACTATGCTACAGTTTGTAATTTAAAAATAATAATATACTAATTTGTGTTAGTATAGGCTAATGGTATTAAATACTTATTTATGTAGTATGAGTTAACTTTATGCTTATTTTTTTTTAAGAGTTTTGGACCATACTGGCACTCAGGGTTTACTCCTATCTCTCTGCCCAAGGATCACTCATGACCAACCTCACAGGACCATATATGGTGTCAGGGATTGAACCTGGGTCAGCTGCATGCAAGGCAAGCATCTAATTCTCTGTATTGTATCTCTAGTCCTCGACTTTATGTTTATTTAAAAAGTCCATCAAAGAGATCACTCAAAGTCATTCATATTTTGGAGGGTCTTTCTTCTTTGTCTTTATGCCAGTATACACATATGTTCACAGAAGCAAATATGTTAGAGCTTTATAATTAGTTTATTTTACTATTTTAAGTCTAGTGTTAGTTAACTGGTGTTAGGGAAAAAATCAGATTAAATATGTTTTATTGTATGTTATCCCTAAACAATTCTGTACTAAATATTTCTGTACTATTAAAGTCAGCTAAAATAATTTTATGTACTTAGCCTTGTACTATTTAACAATATTATTCTATTTAATCCACACAATTTTACATCATTGATAGTGTTATTATTCTAATGTTACAGTGAGAAAACAAATATAAAACAGTTAATCATTTAGGCAGCCCACAGATTTTTCTGAAGTTCTATGCTGAACATATAATTAAACTAAAAATAAATAATTTTTAAAAGGTTTAGCTTTTAACTTAGGAGAATAAAAACATACTTTTAATGTAATCTTTATAATGCTAATTGAGATTAAAGTATAAAACTTTCCTCTGTACTTTATTGCAGAACAGATTTCATATTATATACTTTGCATTTTGGGTAAATGTTTTTTTAAATATCTTCACTCTCTCATTATTTAGTCCTCCATTTTTATTCCATCTCAATTGCATGTTTTAAATGTAGATTTTTTTTTAGGGGTGGTTACAGTTTTTATATGGGGATGAGTTGCACCATCTTTTTTTAGCAGCGCTTGAAAATGAAAAGTTTGACAAACTATTCATGTTACGATGTCAGCAGCTATAATAGTATAATTTATATATCAATATTGCAACTGTAAAAGAAATTTTAATTTAGCAATTGAATTAAAATTGTTTTATAGTTATTTCCTATTTGGACTTGATCATATTTTATTGTACTACAATGGTATTTCTCATCTAGAACCAGCTGTCGTGCAGTAAGGGAGTATGATCTCTGAGTGATACAGTGATTTTCTATTATATCCAAGTTAAAAATCAGCACTACTTTTATTGGTTCATTGTTGAGATTTTGTCACAGCTCAGGAATTTGTGGGAACAGACGACCCTTAGTAATTCAGTAGACCAGTTGTTTTTCAGGGGCAATTTCAGCTAACATCAGATACTGGGTTCTTTTGGAATCTTTCTTTTTATTGCAAGCAAAGTGACTCAGAGAGAACACATATTTTGAAGTTTAGACCAAATATGAGGTTAGAGGTTATATTTCCCATAAGACCACTTCCATTTCTAGGGCCTGGAGAAATAATGCAGGGGATCGGGTGCTTGATTGCATGTAGCTGACCTGAATCCATCCTTGGCACTACTTATGATCCTCCAATCCTCCAATAAACCCTGAGCACTGTTGGGTGTGATCCTCAAAGCAAATGAAACAACCAGTTAACACCAGTCGAAAAAATGGGGATTCCCCAAACCACCCTTAGATTTGATATTTGCTAAAAGAATTCCCAGAACTCACCGGAAGTTATTAAACTCACATGTGTGCTTTGTCAGAGGGAAAAAAAATTAAAATTAGCTAAGGGAAGAAGTTTATAGGGTAACATCTTGGAAATTATCAGATGCGGAGCTTTCCTGGCACTGATGTGTGACACTGTGCATGGGATATTGCCAACAGGGATGCTCACCTGTGCCATGGTTATGAAACAAAAGTTTTGCATCTTCCTCCCTTCCTGGAACTACAACTGCTCTGATTATCCTTCATACTTTGTTTTTGATAGCATTGTTATCACCTTCCTCTCCTCTTTGCTCACACTTTTTCATTTGATAGTGCTCCTCCTTTTCATTACTAGTCACAGTCTTATATGGTTTCAGTGTTCTGGTAGATGATCCAGTGAACATTTTAGTCTTTCAATTTCTTCACCACTGAACAGGATTGCCTTTATTTTTTTTTAAGTTGAAAATGTTTTTTTAAAATTTTTATTAGTGAATTACCATGAGGTACAGTTACAAACTTATGAACTTTCATGTTTGCATTTCGTTTACATCCCTCCACCAGTGCCCATTCTCCTCCACCCATGTTCCCAGTATCCCTCCCACCACCCCCACCCAACCCCCACCACCCCACCCTGCCTTTGTAGCAGGGCATTCCTTTTTGTTCTCTCTCCTCTTGGATGTTGTAGTTTGCAATAGAGATATTGAGTGGCCATCGTATTTGGAATATAGTCTACTTTCAGAACACAGCTTTCAACCTGAGGGGGTCCTCCCAACATGGAAAGGAAACATACTTGGTGTTTCCTTCTCTATCTCAGCTGCCTTTTCCCCCAGCATCAGGATTGCCTTTAACCCCACTTCTGCTTCAGCTGTCTGTTCTCTTGGTACACCTCTGATCTTGTACCCTAGACATACATATTTATTTTTTACCAGAGAGAGCCTTTGTTCTTTCAGATCTTGTGTTGTGGCTATTACACTGCAGTTGCTGACTTTGCCTACTCTGCCTGTTTTTTCAATATTTGTTTTTTTTTTTAAATTTGTTTGTTTTGAGGCCACATCTGGTGGTGCTTTTTCTGGACTCTGCACTCAAGGATAACTCCTAATGGGCTCAGGGGACCATATGGGGTCCGGGGATAGAACCTGGGATGGCCAAAAGCAAGGCATGTGCCCTCTTTACTGTGCTATCACTACGGCTCCTGCCTTTCATTCTTATAATGTCTTTTTCAACATAGGTGATATTGCTTATTATTTCACTGGCTTACTGATAACCTCAAATGCTTTGTACCCATTCTTTCCACTATACCAGTGTTTATAGTTCATGGATCTAATTTTCAGTGTGAATTTTTCAAACACATAGTAAAGTTCTCTTGATAACTAATACATTCAGATCTGGGGGCTGGAGTGATAGCACAGCATTGGGCATTTGCCTTGCATGCGGCTGACCCGGGTTTGATTCCTCTACCCCTCTTGGAGAGCCTGGCAAGCTACCAAGAGTATCTCGCCTGCACGGCAGAGCCTAGCAAGCTACCCATGTCATATTCAACATGCCCAAAACAGTAACAAACAAGTCTCACAATGGAGACGTTACTGGTACCCACTCGAGCAAATCGATGAGCAATGGGATGACAGTGACAGTGACAGTAACAGTGACTGTATATTTGGAGATAACCTTAGCCTCCATCAGTGAAGGGCTCAGTCTAAAAGATTGCTCCCTTCACCCCACTTCAGATATCAGTTTCAGGTCCACATTGTTACTATTGAGCTATTGGCCATAAACCAGAAGTTCCCATGACCCTTTTCTGGAGTTTCCTTAATTTCCTAGAATGATTCACTAGTTTCAGAAAGTCCTAAATGACTCACTGGAAGTTATTAAACTCACATGTGTGCTTTGTCAGAGGGAAAAGAAGCATTAAAATTAGGTAAGGGAAGAAGGCTATAGGGTAGTGTCTTGGAAATTGTCAGATGTGGAGCTTTTAAAGATATAATTCAGGAACAGCAAGATAGAAGAGATTTCTAGCCTGGTATGTGGGAAGGGGTGTGGTGCCTTCACGCCCTTTCCAGGTGAGCTGCTCTTCCCTTGCTCCACGTGTTCATCAGATGTGCTCACCTGGAAGCTCCCTGCACTCCATCCTTTTTGTTTTTTATGGAGGACTTGTTACATAGACATGACCAAGAAGGCATTAGTTATTGGCAGTTAATGGCAGTCAATTCAGTCTCCATTCCTTGCACCTTCCAGAGGTCCAGGGGTGGGGTTAAAAGTTCCAATTCTTTTGGGGCTGGATTGATAGCACAGCAGGTAGGCATATTTGCCTTGCTCTCGGCCAACCCAGGTTAGATTCCCAGCATCCCATATGATCCCCCGAGCACTGCCGGGGGTAGTTCCTGAATGCATGAGCCAGGAGTTAACCCCTGAGCATAACCGGTTATGACCCAAAAAGCAAAAAAAAAAAAAAAAGTTCCAATTTTCCAATCCTGGGTTTGGTTTCCCTGGCAACCAGTCATCCCTAAGTGACCAAAGGACTTTTCAGAGGTTGGTTCATTAACATAATGAAAGACCAGTCCTCCCCCAAATCCCTGACATTCCAAGGGTTTTAGGAGCTCTGTGCCAGAAGTGGGACAGAAAATGAAATACATATCTATTATAGCTCATAATATCACAAATGTTCACCTTATTTCCAATCTGCTATAAATTGACATTATGCTCTCTCTATTCTTTAGATTGTTGGGTGCTGCTATATATAAGTGACTTCTAATGTTACCTAAACCCTCTGTTGCCCAGTGATCCCAGTTTCCTTCCATTTTTTTTTCTCTGAAGGACTAGAAATCTTTTATTTAGACACTCCTCTTTTGTATTCTCCATAGGAACAATTTTAAAATCTGCTTTGTTATTCAGAAGATCTCTGTGCTCCTACTTCCTCCTTGACTTTTATTGAATGATCCTATTTTCTGCTTCACAAAGAAAATTAAATTTACATGGCACAAGCATTCCCAATTCCCATCCAGCCCTTTTACAAACTTATCTGTATATGAACTCATTTGTGCCCTTTTCCTTTTTGTGTCGGTGGCTCCTTTCTCTTTACTTTTTCACAACAATATTAAAGAATTCATGTGGCAAGGCAGTATTGGACTAGTTATGTAAAAAGTTATTCCCTTTTCCTTCCTGCCTCAAACCAGAGATAGGAAAGTCAATATTTTAGTTCATCTTGTAGCTGGGCTGGAGTGATAGCACAGCGGCCAGGGTGTTTGCCTTGCACGAGGCCAACCCGGCTTCGATTTCTCCGCCCCTCTCAGAGAGCCCGGCAAGCTACCAAGAGTATCTCGCCTCCACGGCAGAGCCTGGCAAGCTACCCATGGCATATTTGATATGCCAAAAGCAGTAACAAGTCTCACAATGGAGACATTACTGGTGCCCGCTTGAGCAAATTGATGAGCAATGGGATGGTAGTGGTACAGTGATTTTGTAGCTAAGAGTGGCCGTGTGAGCCAGTGAGATAGAAGGGCAAGTGACAGAACCTCTACATGAGGTGCTTGGCTTTCTCTGTTGTGAGCACATATGCCTGTCAGAGACAGCATTTTATCATATTGCAGGAAGAGGAGAAATAACTTTGATCTTTGATGACATCACTGGGATTCTGAAACAAACTTAAAAATAAAAAACTGTCTACTTTCAGACTTCACTAAATAAACAATAAAAGTGTTAATGTCTTTAGCATTATTAGGCTTTCTGTTTCCTCAGCTAAAGGCATCCTAACTTTTGATGTTTGCCCCGGCTTTTTTTTTTTTTTAAGGCAGGCAATCTATTTGACTCTACTAGGTTCCTGTCTAATTTTTCTTCTCCCATGCAGCCTAGTTTCTTAAGAAACTTCACTAAATCTGTTTCTCATTCCCTACTCTACCAGTTTTTGGAAAATTTCTGTTTACCTTCATCATGATTAAGCCAGAGAGATCAGTGATATACTTAAAAATCTTTTGTAAACTTTTTGACTCTTTGGGGGTGGTGGGTCACACCTAGTAGTGCTCACAGCTTACTCCTGGCTCTGTTCTCAGGAATCACTCCTGGTGGTGCTTGGGGAACCATGCAGTGCTGGGAATCGAACCAGGGTCGGCTGAGTGCATGCAAGGCAAGCACCTTAACCTGCACTATGTCACTGGTCCCACTTTTCAGTTCTGATTTTAATATATCTCTTTGTAGTGTTTGCTCTCTTAACCTTAATCGTGAAATATAGTGTTCCATTAGTATAATGACACTACATACTCCTGTGGTATCTATTTCTTATCTTTCTCATTCTGCTTTGTGTTTTTTTTCTTGACTCATTTAAAAATGATTAGTACTCAGCACAGATATAATTATCTCAATTTTGCAGACTTAGAGACTTAGTAACTCCTACCCATATAATTAGTGTACTGTGTGGCCAATATTTCAATGGAGTCGAAATCAATTTTCAATTCATCTCCAAGAATTTCTCTGGGTAATGTTTCTGGTCCTGAGACCAGATGCATGTGCTCATCCCAAACATTTCTCTTGAGTTTAATTATATCCATCGTGTATAGTTGCCTACTGGTTCACTCTGTGTGATGATGTACTGTGGCTAACTCAGTCATGAAGTCCCCATTAAATCTTATTACTGTCCCCCCCTCACTCCCACCGAATGAAGTACTTTCCTTTTGCTCATTACAGAATCTCGGTGATTGGCACTATCATCTACTTTTCTTGTCAGGCCAGAATCTTTTTTTGTTTTTTTAATTTTTTATTAGTGAATCACCGTGAGGTACAGTTACAGAGTTAAAAACTTCCGTGTTGTGTTTCAGTCATACAATGATCTGAGTACCCATCCCTCCACCAGTGCCCATTTTCCACCACCAATGGTCCCAGCATCTCTCCCACCACTCCTACCCCATCCCCTCCACCCCACCCCGCCTCTATGACAGGGCATTCCCCTTTTCTCTCTTTCTTCTTTTTGGTGTTGTGGTTTGCAATAGAGGTATTGAGTGGCCATCATGTTCAGTCTATAGTTTAGTCTAAATTTCAGCCCGCATCTCCCATCCTGAGTGGGCCCTCCTAGCACTCTTTACTTGGTGGTTCCTTCTCTATCTGAGCTGTCAGGCCAGAATCTTGATGTCATTCTTAACTCAAAGTTCTCCCAATTCCTGTGTGCTCTGTGTCCTCTTCTTTCATTCTCTTCTCTCCTCCTGCCTTTCACCATTGTGGTCCATCCTTACCTCTCCCTGGGAGGGCTGTTCCAGACTCTATAGCTGTATCCCTGCATAATCGAACATAACCTGACTAATCTAGTGTAACTCCTTTTCTCTTCATGTTGATTTCCTCATTTAAACTCTTTAGTGATGCTTTGTTTTGTAGACAAGTTTAAAATCGAAGGCCAGTTAGAAATCTTATGTGGTTGAAGATGGGCCTAGCATGTGTGAGGTTTTACATTCAGTTCCCTGCACCTGTGAGCTGCAATGCTGGGCTGAGATGCCTGGGATAATTCCTACCCCACCTCCCACCTCCGGATGCCCCAATATTACTGGATTTAAAGAAGTCCAACTCGTGAAATAAGACTCTCCTGATGATTGCAGCTCATTCCTCCACCCCTACTCCCTACTCCAACTGCCTAAACTCTTTCCTGTTTCTGAATTCATTTTGCTTTGTGATGCCTCTAGGACTCCCCTCTGCCATTCCTTCTTGCTGGTATACACTCCTATGCAACTATCTCGTCCTTCACGTCTAATCTTATATGTCACCTTTGCAGAAGTCTATATCCCCTCTCTCTGCCTACCAGTCCTCTCGAACTCTTGAATGCTCACAGTGCCTTGAAAGGATTGTGGATTTCTTGACTCAGGGCCTTTGTACAAGTTGCTTTCTCCGTTTTCTTCTTTCTCTTCCTTGCCTCCACCCTAGTGTTATTCAATGGGGATTATCTTTGTGGTGGTCCTGCATTTTCTCTAAACACAGCTAAGAAACCATTCTGTTCATTTTGTGAAATTTGAAATTTCTCTTGGCATTCTTATGTTTTAGAAATTTAGTCTCTAAACAGTTTGCTTAGTTTGCTTTTATTTGTTTGCTTTTGTTTCTTTCCCTCTTAACCCTGCCTTTTGAAAACAAAACAAATTACCTAAGCCTGTTCTTTAGTTTCATGCTTCTATAAGCAGGCTTACATTGCCTAACTTGAGAATTGATTATGTGCCTGAAGTCAGCTGATGCTGTTTGTTAAAAAAAAAAAAAAGGCATTTGCAGCTTTCAGCTTCAGCCACTGAACCTGACAAGTTCTGACATCTCTTCTCTTGGCTGCCTCTCACTTCTTTTTCTGTTTCCATGGAAATGGACATCAGATCACAGAAACTAGTAAGAAACATAGTAGGATGCTGGTGGCTAATTGCTGCCACAGATTTCTGAATTCTTTATTTGTGGAAAGGTTATTTTAGTGATTCTTGCCCACTCTACAGCATTTGGTAGTTAGCCCAAACCTCTGAGATAGAATCTGGGGTTGAGAACTAGCTGATATTTTGCAAGTGTTACTAACTAGTACCCTAAAATATATTGCCTGGTTTAAACTCTCAGGGAAGATATATTTTAATTTAAGAGCTGTGATCTTGCCAGAGAGTAGCATTAGATTTCCAGTCATAAAACCTGCCTCTTGTCCCAGTTATTTTACCATTTGACCTTGATTAATTTTATATAATTGGAGAATATACCATTGCTTCTGCTTTGTTTTGGAGATTGTTTACAAGTGTACCAGTGTAAAGACTGCCTTTAATAGTTACATTTTAATTGAAAAAGAATGGAAATGAGATATGCCACTAGTTTTATTATATAAATCAAGTCAGGTTTCAAAACATCTCAAATAAAAAAAAACGTTTTTAATTCAGCTCTTTATTTTCTTTTACTTTTTATAAAATAATCCCAATAATTTGTGAGAACTAAATATTATAGTTTAAGGGCCCAGAACGATAGTACGGTATGTAGTGCTCTTGCATGAGGCTGACCCAGGTTCAGTTCCAAGCATCCCATATAGTTCCCCCAGCACCATCAGGAGTAATTCTTGAGTGCAGAGACAGGAGTAACCCCTGAGCAATGCTGGGTGTGACCCCCAAATAAGACAAAACAAAACAAAAAAAGTGATAGGGTAAAATTCTTTTTTTTTAATGTATCTGGTTTCCTCTGGCAAATTAGCCCACCTTTGGCACAGTAAAATTCTTACAATTACAGTTTAAGAGTATATTTCTTTTTATTCATTTCCAATTTAATTAAGAAAGTTAAGTCATTGCTTGTCTATTTTGCATTCTATTCAGAGCCAGAATGAGACAAAATTTGCCATATCCATATACCTCTATAGTAGAATTTTTTTAATGTCAGGTAAGGAGTTCTTATAAATCTAAATTTAGAACTTGGAAAACCAGTTTTGCTAAGTGTGTGAAACTAGCATATATGCATGATAAAGAGATATTTGCTGAGCTGCTTCTTCAGTGTGTAGTATCAGTTGTGTGCCAGATGAACCTGAGTAATTGAAGTGAAGTGTGAGCAGGATAAATCTTTTTGCATGACTGTTAAACGTGAAACAGAGGTATGTACTAAACTCCCACTATAGTTGCATGTGTAAAGCCACAACCCATATGTAATAAATTATAGATAAAATAAAAGGGAAATAATCTCCCTTATACTTTGTAATTGTGAAACATTTTTCTAGAGGAGAAATATTTATCTCCAAAATGTCTGTTGACTTCATTCTTTCATTCCTGTTCTCACTGTGATTGCAGTAGTAGGAATCTTCATCATCTTACACAGTAATGTTATAGTCTCATACCACTGGTCTTATAGACTGCTATAGTCTCATACCTCTTCTACTTTTAATGTATTGTTCCTCTTATACTTTAAACATTATCTTCCTATGCTAAATGTGGAAATACCAGTTGATCTGACAATGCTCTATAAATGTTTATCTAAGGAATGTAAAGATATTAATTTAAAAAGATATGTGCTCCCCTATGTTCACGGTGTCATTATTCAGTATAGCTAAGGCATGGAAACAATTCATTATAGTTAAGTCATGGAAACAAGTTCATGTGTGAATGATTGGATAAAGAATTTATGAAATATATATTCTCAATAGAATAAAACTCAGCTATTTGAAAAGATAATTTTTTTTTTTTTGCTTTTTGGGTCACACCCAGCAGCACACAGGGGTTACTCCTGGCTCTGCACTCAGGAATTACTCCTGGCAGTGCTGGGGGACCATATGGGATGCTGGGAATCGAACCCGGGTCGACCGCATGCAAGGCAAACATCCTACCCACTGTGCTATCGCTCCAGCCCCTTGAAAAGATAAAATCTTGTCTTGAAAAATATAGATAGAACTTAAGGAAATAAGTGCTCCATGAAATAAGTGAAAATAAATGAAAGACAGTCATCAAATATTTTTAATAGGAAACAGAAATAACAAAAGCATATAAGCTAATAAAGCACAACAAAAATAACTGTTAAACTGTAAAAAATTAAGGTGGTTATCAGAGAGTATAGGAAGTGGGATGGGAGGAGAGGTTAAAGAGGGTCACTTTGATCATGAAGATGGTGTTTGAAGTATTATAAACACATAAAGAGGTGTGAAACTGTGCTCCTAAATTTTGCAGAATATTATAAACCAGTGGTAAAATTCTCAAACAGAAAGAAGTAAGTGGGATGGGGGAATCCAGAGGTGGACTAGAAATGACAGAAGGGCATTCAGTGGTGGAGAGCCTTGAGCACTTTGTTTGTGGTGAAATGTAGTAACTGTGCATCAAAATCATGAGCATTGTCATGTAAACATGTTACTTAATATAGTGACATAGTGACAACAACAAAAACCCTTAAAAATTATCTTTATGGGTCAGAATATGGGTATAGAATCCCAAGGAGTTTTTTTTTTTTTTTGAGGGGGTCATACCCAAGCTGTGTTCAGGGTTTATTCCTGGTGTTATTCTTAGGGATCACTCCTGGTTGTACTTTCATGACCATGTTGGGTTCTGGGGGTCAGACCTAGGTTGGCAGTGTTGCTAGACATGTACCCTACCTGCTTTACTTTCTCCCCAGCTCCAGTCTCTAGCTTTTAAGGAGTGTCTCACTTCTCATCTCTGTGTTTAGCTATGATTGGAAGGGTGGTGAGGCAAGCATCTGTATAGTTGACGTTTGTTGGGGTCTGAACACAGACATTTGGTGCTCTCCATTGACTTCAGCCATGAGTGAGCAAAGGTGGACATCTTTCTTCCATCACCACCTCCACTCCCCCAGAATGAACAGAAATGGGGTTCAAGTGCTTTTCTGCACTTGGCTCTTTCTTTGTCGCAGAATATTGGAAGATCAGTAAGACACCATGTAGAACTTCCTGTGGTATACCTTGTACCAAACTATCTTGGCGTTGCTGAAGCATGTTTGCATGGCTCACAGGAAGTCACTCTCCTCTCACTCTGTCAACTAATATCTGTCTTTCTCTCTCCCTTTCTGTGCTTTCTCTTTGTGCACTCTATAGCTGCCTGAAAATACTCAACCTGTGGTGAGTCCCTCTCTCCAGTCCATGTGCCAGGGAAGCAGGCCTGGCTAAACTGGGGTTGGCAAAGCCAAACAATGTCCCAGGAGCATCGGTTGGCTACTCTCTGCCACCTTGTCCCATACCCACCCAGACTAGGGAACTGAACCCACAGGTGGGAATGGGGTAGGGCTGTCCCCAGGAATTGTCCTGTTCCTTCTACACCTCATTGCTGCCTCCTATCAAAATAATAACCCATGATATCCAGAACTCTTAAGTTTTTCAACAGAATAAGTTTTTCCCCAAAATTAATATAACTAAGTACTATCAGAAAGAAGGGACAGAGCTAGAAAGACAAGATTACTATTTTTTTAGATTATTAGTTTTTTAGGTTATAGTTTTTTAGTGCGACCGACCCGGGTTCAATTCCTCTGTCCCTCTTAGAGAGCCCAGCAAGCTACTGAGAGTATCCCGCCTGCACGGCAGAGTCTGGCAAGCTACCTATGGCATATTCAATATGCCAAAAACAGTAACAACAAGTCTCACAATGGAGACGTTACTGGTGTCCGCTTGAGCAAATGGATGAACAATGGGACGACAGTGCTATCGTGCTACAGTGCTATTTCCCATTGTATGCAACTGAAGTCTAACTTCTTAACCTAGTATTCAAGGTCATTCATATTTTTGGCTCTGAGTAACTCTTTTAACCTTATTTCTGTATTCTCCTTTACACATTCCAAATATCCCAGGTGGCCTTTGCTGAACACATTAAAGTCTTCTCAAAGCCCTTCATGTAGTTGGACCCCTTATCTCTGCTTAGAATATACTATGTCCCAACCCCAGAAATCCCTTACTCCTTTCTTTCAAGTGTTTTTATTCTGCAAAGACTTGTTGTTTAATATTTATCCAATAGCTTCATGTAGCTATAAAATAAAATTAATTTAAATTAAATTAGAAGTTAATTGTGTCAGTCATATACCATATAATAAGTACTCAGTAGCCACACATGACTGGTGGCTAATATATTACACAGCACATATTAAAGAGCATTTCATCACTGCTGACGTTTGTATTAGTGAGTACTGCTGAAATGATTGATTTCTTCCTAAGGTACCCATATCTTTATTTAAAAACCCTTTCTTTCCTATAGAGAGGTAAATGAAGGGCCACACCTTGTTCATCTCTACCATCTAGCATGAAGCTGAATTTTAGCTTATATTGACTGAATGAACAAATGAATGAAAAATAATAATTATGGAGAGAGTCAGATGGATAATAACCTTGTTAAGGGTCATTCAAGTCTAGACAGATACTGATTCCATTTTATTGAGGCACTTACTTGGTTATCAGTTTCACCTGTGAATAACTTAGAAAACCTCACACAGATTACTGTTTCTCTGATTTTTTAAAAATCATATAACTACTGGGGTTTTAGGTCTATTTCTCCTATATAAGTTAATAACATAAGGCCAACATTTACTGAATATGTAACATATTATAGACATTACTCAGAAGAATAAGACATTTTCGGTAGATTTCACACTGTTATCTGAGTTTATAGTCCTTGAGTTAAGACTGTAAACATTTAGTGTGACTTAATAAGGTTTTTGAATTGTCACCTACTTTATTTTATTTTATTTCCATAGTATTTTATGAGGTAAAATATTTCATTTTTCTATGATGGAGAAAAATTAAGCCCTAGCATGGGAAAGCTAAGTAGCTTGTATAAGGTCACACATGGCTGTGAAGAGAGTCCATTGCTTCCACTGTAACCCTTGTTAGAATTGTTAATATAATCAGTGCCTCTGGGTAGCTTTGGTTATTCACAAATTTTATAACTTTTTATAGCTAGAATATGTCTGTTTTTTTGTTTGTTTTAAGAAAAATCAGCAGCCTGAGAACATTTCAGAAGTAAATTATAATGCTCCAGTATTAGATTAAAAAATAAAGATCTGATACACATATTGTCTTTAGGACTAACAGATCTAACCAGGTCAGGTTTTAGGAAAACCATAAATTTTATGATAAGTAGAATTTTAGAAGCCTTTGGAGTCACTGTTTATGAATTACAAATATTATATATATATTTTTTAATTAAGGAAAGATGGGGGGGGGGAGTGAGAACTATTCCTTACAGTGTTTGGAGGATATATGGTGGCGATGTTGGAGATCAAACCTGGATTCTTGTGTGGCAAATGTTCTCTCCATCCCATGAATCTTTCTTTCCTCTCTTACAAAGATCATTTTAAGCCTCTGACTTTCTAACTTTCCCAAACACAGTATCAACATTTTAAAAAGTCATGTGGTATAGTGTGTGGGAAAATTTATCTGGAAAAAGTAACAATTAAAGCAGACTTGACTGGGATCATTTATAGAGGAGAATGGACACTGGTGGAGGGATGTAAACCAAATTCAACCTGAAAGTTCATAAGTTTGTAACTGTACCCCACGGTGATTCACTAATAAAAATTAAAAAACATTAATATTGAAAAACCCAGGTATGAGGGACCAGTGACTGAAAACGCCCGGCCTCAAGGGGTTGAAACTGGGCTATCCCTTTCTATCTCCCCTCCCTTCTGGGGTCCTGGCTGTCATACCCACAAACTGCCCCCCGGGTACCATTTAAGCACATTAATGGCCATGATCCAGACTCACAAATGGATTTCGGAACTAAGCAGCTGGCTGCAGAGATGTCTCCAGAACCCAATTATTTAAAATTTTAGAATTGCAGGAGGTGGTGGTTGTGACACACTTTTTTTCTTTTTTTTACCTTTTTGTTGAATCACTGTGGAATAGACCCTTACAGACATCTCATGCTATTCATAACAAGCAATACAAAATAAATTATCTAGCAACTGCCTGTGGGGCAGGCTTTAGTGGTGGTGGTAAACTTTGAAAAAAATGGTGGGAAGGTGTAATGGTGGTGGGATTGGGGTTGAAATACTGATTGTAATCAATTATTGTGAACAACTTTGTGAAAAGAAAATTTAAAAATTAAAAATAAATAAAGCAGACTCAAGGGAAGGAAAGTGAGCTCTCCAAGAATTTGGGAGAAGATATTCAAAATGGAAGGAACAAGTACAAAAATTAATCAAGAAATTTAGAGGCTGGGTAATCTAGCACCTGTAGGCTTTGGTGAGGATTTTGGATTTCATTCTAAATACTATGAAAGCCATTGGAGGTCATAGTAGTGATGGTTGGGTTTGAAAATTGATTCCTTTTTTTTTAAAAAAAATCTAGGTGACACTGTTTTATAAGACTGCATTTTAGGGATACAGTTTCACACATCTTCAAATATGTGCTACCAACTTACACTTGTCTACTCTCTTCCGGTATCCCTCTGTTACAGTCCACGGAAATTTCTGCAGAGTCCAAAGGTCCCTTCTCTTCCCTGCCCCCTTCTGTATGTCTTTCTTGGTCAGGTGTCCCTTTAGCTCTTCTCCCATTTTTTTTTTATGAAGTTGTTTTTTTATTGTTGTGAGTAGTAGTTGGAGACTTTTGAGCTATATAGTGGCATTGTCTGAGTTTGTTTTCAAAGGATCCCTTTGGCAGCTTATGTGGAGAACAGTAGATTGAATGGGGTCAGAAGATTAGGAGACTGGAATTAAGAGCCTGTGTACTTTGTAAGATAGGCTCTAGTATTTTTTTCCCATTTTCTGCTAAAACTCAACAAGTTTTTAAAATTTTTCTAATTATTTTTTTAACAGACTCTGTGGTTTACATTACTGTTAATAATGATTTCTCATGCACATATCCCCAACACTAGTGTACATACCTTCCTTCCCCCAAGAACCCCGTTTAAACCCCTTACTTTCACCTCCTCCCCACCCCAGATGTGTGGATTATTTCTCTCATGATGTTGCCTGGACCTTTGTTGCTGCCTTGCTGTGTATCTTTAAGTACCCCATATAAGAAGAATGGTTCAGTATCTGTTCCATTTCCTCTGACTATCTTCACTTCGCATGATATCCCTCTAGTTTCAGACATGTTTAGAACTCAGTGCCACAAATGCAATATGTTTTATTGATCTTTACCATTGTATTCTACTGCTTGACTTTCATGAATGAGTTTTTGAAATTTTTGTTTTGTACATTATATTTCATATATATTTCATACATATATATAGTCTGGCAACTTGAGGTGCCAGAGAGATAGTTAAGGGGGTTAGGCACTTGCCCTGCATGCAACTGACCTTAGTTTGATACCCCTCACCACAATCCCAGGATCACTGCCAATAGTGTGAACCTGAGCCCAGAACTGGGTGTAGCCTCTAGCATTGAGTATGGCTCAATATGCATCCACCTCTCTCCATATAGATAACAACTTGTGAAAGCATACATTGTATAAAATTTGTTAATCAAATAGAATTCAATGTATCTCTATGGAGAAGTTTTATAGATAGAATAGCCTGTATATTATTGAAAAGAACTTGATATTAAAAATTTTTTTTTTATTAGAACAAGTTTGCTTATGTAAGCATGAATATTCTGAGCTTAGTTTCTTTGTAACACTTGTTTACAAAAATGATCCAAGTATAATAATTGAATTAAAATGTGAAATTCAACATCATTTTTAGATAACATGATAGAGGGTAGGGTTCCTGGGTTTAGGAAAAGACAATGATCTTGGAGAGAATACCTTAGTATGATATTTTTATGTCTAACATAAAGATAGAAGTATTTATCTCACTGGACTATTATAAGATGAAATATTATATATCTAATATGGCACATATTGCTTTGTACAGGGTTGGTAATAGTATCTTTGTATTAACATCAACATTGTGGTTCAAGATGGATAATCAAGATAATTTATTTTATTATTTGTAAAATTTATTGTAGTTAAAGTAATACATTTACAATGATATTGACATTTTTTTCCCTTTTGGTTTTTGGGTCATATGTAGTGGTGTTCTCTCAGGCTTACTCCTGGTTCTGTGCTCAGGAATTACTCCTGGAGGGCTTCTAGGGACCATGTGGGATGCCAGAGATTGAACCTAGGTTGACTGCCTGTAAGGCAAGCACTCTACCCACTGAACTATAGCTCTCTGTCCCTGACATTGTATTCATGGTTATCTCACCTCACTATCACCAAAGTGTCAAAATAATTTAAAAAGCAATTACTAATCCGTGGCCTAAATTCTTATAAAACCTTAATATTTCTTTTCTTTTTCTTCCAAATGTAAGGATCATGTCTTCTATAGAGTTGTCAGAAGCAATGGCAGATATTAGCCCTTAGGAGACAAAATTCATAGGTGCATTATAACTGTCTTTCAGTCTATAAAAGGCTGTCAGATGGAACCAAGATTTATTTTTCATGACTTATGAGAGCAGAACTGTCATCAAAGGGTCAAACGTCAAGGAAGATTATTTTGGCTCATTAAAACAAAGGTATTTCCATAAATTGAATGCATTGTGTGTAGAAGACACCAGTTTCCTAGAATGTAGCAGGCATTTAGAGTTTTTAAATTTCCATTTAAAGTTTTATTCAACCTAAGAGTCATTTCATAAGCTCTATGAAATTAGAGATTTACTTCTTTGGCTCCATGGTATTTTTAGTGCCTGGTACCATGACTCATCCATTTGTTTATTGAATAAATGGATAAATAAACGGATCATTTGTTTTTGGATGTCACCTGTGCATTTCATTCCTCTTTCTTGAGTTTTGATTTGAGTATTTATTTGTGTTAAAGATAAGGGAAACTGGTGGATTGCTGCTTGGTAAAACAACAGAGGATTAGGGGAAGATTTTACCAGGGTGCCTTTGATATTTAGAACAGGATGTTGAGTGGGGAAGAACTTCTTGTACATTCCAGTATTTTCAGTGGTACTTTTGGCCACAAATACTCAGATGTCTCACCACTGCTCATTGAGCAATGAAAAATATCTCTAGATATTGCCAGAGATGTTTTGGGGAACAGGATGTCCTTTATCAAGAATCATGAATTAGTGAATTGAACACACCCATAGAAATAGAAAAATTCAACATTTTTACTAAATAAAGTCAGAAAATTATGTCACTTATGAGACTCACTATAAATTATTTGTTTTAAGATGAACTATGCACTGTTATCATGAAATATAGTTAGTGACAGTATGTAACTTCACTATGAAATTGTTCTTGTCACATTCCTTTTCTACTTCAGTTTAAAATCTGATGTGGATTCTTTAGCTTCAGCTTCTCAGTAAATGAAGACCTACCGTATTTCCCTGACTGGGGTTGGAACTTTTTATCTTGAGTTTCCAGCCCCAAATTGCTTTGATGGGGATTATGCAGCAGTACATGTGTGAAGAGTTCTAAAATAGGAGTTGATGGAAATGATGGCTTGTAAATATCAAAGATAAAGGCAGAATGAGGTGTAAGATGGAAGAAAGAGATAACAGTAGAAAGGTGAGTGCTTGATCATGGATTCTAGAAGCAGGGATGCTATGGGTTTATTCTTGCTATCTTTTTTTTCTTATAATGCAAGAGATTAAATATAGGACCTCAAACAGGTTGAGGTGCTAGATTTTGTGTTGTTTATTTTTATATGGTTTAATTTGTTGTTAATTGTTTTGGTGTCATAGCTCACTGTGCTTAGGGATCACTCACGGTTGCTATGGGGCGGGCAATTGTGGTGCAAGGGATTCACCTCTGATTGGTTGTGGGCAAGGCGAGTGCCCCTATTACTGCACTATCTCTCTGGCCCTTGTTTTTAATCTATTTAAAAGTTGTACTTTGGTTTTAGTTTAGTGCATGGTCCTCTGATGGTTGATACAGTTTCATAAATTATTATAGTAGATACAATTAATGTTGAAAGTTAATTATTTTTAGATGCTGTATTGAATCCACACTCTAACTTATCTCCTGAATCTTCTTGTTGAAGTATTTCAGATTGCAAGCTTTAATAAATCTCTGCTTGCACTATATTTGTACTGAGTATATATTTTCTTGTCACATCATACTTTCTTTAAAACATATTTTATTGAACTGTTCATGGTCCTGATTTAATTATAAGTTAGGCATTGTTGCATCTTAATATATAGCACTTACATACATATTGTTATGTAGTCATTTCTAAAATACAGTAGTCTTACCAGGCATTATTATAAAGAGACATCTGTCAGCATTTTTATTATAAACTCTAATTTATTTTTAAGGATTTTCTGACTTGTCTCTAAATTGTTTGGGGTTGAAACCTGGTACAGGAGTTGTCAGCTGAACTGCAAGTTTTATTATATTACAGAGGGGGAAATTGAAGCTGGTATTTTCAACTACTTTGTGTCACAGTGTTTTACACACTCACATTTTGAAGTAGATTTGGTGCTTTTTACTTGATATTTATTTATTTCCCATAAACCCATTTGAGGAAATGGAAACTGACAGCCACTTAAATGGGCTTATTACTTTTCCTTTGTCATGCCATAAAATTTTTGATAGATTTATTTGAAAAGTATTTACTGAGTAGATGCATTAAGTGTTTTGTTAGAATCACCTTAGAACATAAAAATAACTTTATAAAGCCTGGAGGAATTCAGATTCAGTCTTACTTTGAACAGAGGAAGTTGCAAAAAACAAAGTATAAGGAAATTCTGAATGCAGCCCTATGATTGAGAAAGAGAATTGATGCCTAATGATTAAAGTTAACGGTTTATTTTCCTCTCCCCTGTTCTTCCTTAATTGGCATTACTTTGCATTCCAAATGACTTGTTTGTGTTCCACCTTTTTTTTGTTTTGATGAGATATCATAGTTGCTATCAGTTGCTTCTATAATATAATTCTTTCAGATTTAGAGGGAGTCTATTGCTGGCTCTATGTTTGTGGGTAGCTCTTGGCATTATTCAGGGTACTTTGCAATGCCAGGGATCAAACCTGGGCTTCTTGAATGCTCAGCCCTCCCAGATCTCTCTCCTACCTTCAAAGTTATCTATTTTCAACATGACAGCTTGGTATCCTCTTATGAAATTTTTAAAAAGATAAAGTATTTGGTATTACACTGTATCACTGTCATCCTGTTGTTCTTCCATTTACTCAAGTGGGCACCAGTAATGTCTCTATTACACTCAGCCCTGAGATTTTAGCAACCTCTTCTTACTCATCTTTCCCAATGATTGGAGGCTCTTTCAGGGTAAGGAGAATGAGACCTATCGTTACTGTTTTTGGCATATCAAATAGGCCACGGGTAGCTTGCCATGCTCTCTAGAGCAGGTAATTAACTCAATACTTACCAAATACTTACCAAAGTAAGTATTGGGCAATACTTACCAAAGTATTTGGTAAGTTTATAAAACTTTTTAATAAAATTTTTTATAAAATGTTTTTGATAAAATTTTATGAAAATTTTATAAATGTTTTTAAAAGTTAACTTTGTGATGTAGAACTTTATATAAAATTAAAGCATTAAAAAATTTCAGAATTAGAAGTGGAATGAGCTAATCAACAAAGATATATCTTGGCTCCTCTCTCTCTATATATCTCAAGCAATATATTATTCCTCTCCTCTCCTCTCCTCTCCTCTCCTCTCCTCTCCTCTCCTCTCCTCTCCTCTCCTCTCCTCTCCTCTCCTCTCCTCTCCTCTCCTCTCCTCTCCTCTCCCCTCCCCTCCCCTCCCCTCCCCTCCCCTCCCCTCCCCTCCCCTCCCCTCCCCTCCCCTCCCCTCCCCTCCCCTCTTCTCTCCCCTCCTCTCCTCTCCTCTCCCCTCCCCTCCCCTCCCCTCCCCTCACCCTCCCCTCCCCTCCCCTCCCCTCCCCTCCCCTCCCCTCCCCTCCCCTCCCCTCCCCTCTTCCTCCTCCACCTCCTCCTCCTCCTCCTCCTCCTCCTCCTCCTCCTCCTCCTCCTCCTCCTCCTCCTCCTTCTCCTTCTCCTTCTCCTTCTCCTTCTCCTTCTCCTTCTCCTTCTCCTTCCTTCTTCCTTCTTTATTTTTCTTCCTTTCTTTAAACAACATGGTTTGCAAAGCTGATAATAATACAGTTTTTCTTGGGCGTTCGATGTTCCAGCGTCAATCTCAGCACCAGTGTGACCTTCTCATCACCATTGTCCCCAGTTTCCCACCTGTCACCCAATCTGTCCCATTGACAGGCATAAAATAATCCATTTTATATTGTCTATCACAACAAAGTGGTAAGTGGAATTATCAAAAAATAGTTCAGCAAAAGAAAATTTGTGGGGATTGTTATTTTTCACAATGGTATTATTAAAGTCATTGTCTGAGGATTTACTGAGCTGGTTATTGCTAGTTGAGCTTTCTGTGTTATTGTCTTCACATACTGAGCTTAATGGGCTTTTATGTTACTTTCCCATCTAATTTGTTGTGCTTCTGAGCTATCAGTATTGTGGAATTTGGAGGTGTTGTGTGCCCGTATATGCTCCAGGATCTGTAAAATTGGGTTGCTTCTCAACCTTCTCCCCTCCCAAGGAAGCCGCAGAATTTTCAGCCTGAAGACTGGTGTACCTGAGATTCTGATGACTTGGCTGAGATCAGTTATGGAGCTTTGAAGCTGGTTTATTTGCATGCAGTGGCTGGGGGATGGATATCAGTACTGTGTACTTTCAGTGTTTCCATAGCAGGAGTAAAGTTCTCAAAGCTGTAGAGTTGCCATCTTTGTTCATCTTTGTTTTTTCCTGCTCTTTGATTGCGTATGTTTTTTTTTAAATAGTATTTAATATATTACATTACATTCATCCATATGTTGGCATTGGGTTTGTTTGTAGTTTTAGGCTCTTCTGAATAATGATGCTATAAATTCTCTTGAATATTTTTAATGGTGGAGAGATAAATTCATTTATTTTTTGGTGTACACTTAGAAGTAGGATTGGTAAGTTTCCCACTAAATATACATTTAATTTTTGTTTTGGGCTATACCTGGAGATGCTCAGGATTTATTCATGGCTAATACTGAAGGATCACTCCTGGCTGTGTTCGGGGAACCATGTGTGACACTGGCATCTTACCCAAGTCAGTTGCATGTAAGGCAGACAAATACCTTGATTCCTATACTATATCCCTGCCTTATATTTAGTTTTAATAGTTTCTGCCAACCAGTTTCATACAGTGTTTGTACCAATTTAATCTTCCGCCATTACTATAAGCAATTACTGAAACAGAAGTAAAGTGGTACTATGAAGAGGTTTGATTGTTCCAAATCTTTGTCAACACTTGGAAATATCTCTCTCACTCTTTGTGACTGCTGGGTATGTTGTATTTCATTGTGATTTTATTATATGTTCCTATGAGTAATGCTTATTGGATGTAATTATATGTAATGCTATTTGGATGACCTTTGTTGGTAAAATACCTATTTGGTTTTTTGCTCATTTTAAAATTGCATTTTTTTCTTATTGAGTTGTAAGAATTTTTATATTTATATTTTGCTTATGAACCCTTTGTCAGATATATTGCACATTTCTTCTCTCAATCAATGACTTATAGATCCTCCAAGCCATTTTTTTCTATAAAATGTTCTTTCTTTGTTAGGAATATTTTCTTTTGCATTTATGTGGTCAAAAAAATTTTTTTTCGCTATCCTACTCACAGAAGTATTGCCCTACAGTTTTTTTTTTAAAGAGACCAGGTTTCACATTTAGGTTTAATCATCTCTCTCAAAATAATATTTTTTATCGTGTGAAATCAGGGTCAGGATTTTTCCATATGGATACCCAGTTAGATTCTAACACTTAATTACATCGGCATTCTATTTGTAAATCAGATGAGCATATGTTTGATCACTACCTTTTTCATTGACAATAATTTCCATAAAAATTCTAATTATATATCTTTTCTGTTGGATACATTTGCTACAATAATGATTAAATTATTCTCATAGTTGCACTTAATAGTTAACTATCTTTCCTGAGACACTTATTTCCTTCAAGTTCTGACATTTTAGGTAGTACTTAAGACATCATTTTAATTAATTGGGATTTTTTTTTTTAATCTTTTTGGGTCACAGCTCACACCCGAAGATGCACAGAAGTTACTTCTGGCTCTGTAATCAGGAATTACTCCTGGCAATGCTCGGGGGACCATATGGGATGCTGGGAATTGAACCTGGGTCGGCCACATACAAGGCAAACACCCTACCCAACTGTGCTATCTCGCCAGCTGGGAATGAGTTTTAAAAACTTTCCCACAAAAAAATTAATGTCCTGAAAATGAACTAAGTTTTGCAATCTTTCTCTTTTTATTGGTATGTTTTTAGTAATGAATTTTGAATAGACATTATTTTAAACGGAACTGTTATATCAACAAGGTTAGCTAGATATACCTGCGGTTTTTGAAGCTACTGAGTTGGGAGAATTTCTGGAGATGGCAGCAAAAAATATTTCCCTCCAAATCTCAACTGATTTATAAGTTGATTTACAAATCCCAGATATACCTGGGCAATACCTGCTGCCATGTCTCTGAAGTTCGGTGAGTGTGGAATGGGATTGGGAGGAGTTGGGATTGGGGAGAGGATCATCAGTGCCATGCGTGCCAGGCGCCACTGCACTGGCGGACCTCACCCTACTTGTGAAGACCGAGACTCACAGTTGTAGGTCAGAGGCTCCCAGACTTCTTTGTCTACTTAAGCAAACAGACAAAAAAGTGTTCCCCAAATACACCCGAGGTACGACTGTCCCCCTGGATCTTTCCATTAGCCCCACAGTGGGTGGTTTCCCCCACTGCAGTTGTTGTGTTGTTGTCCACAAATAACATCCATGAATCATCCAGGCACTGGTTGGTTGATCTTGTGTGCCTTTACTGGGATGTTAGTATTGTAGGGTTTGAAGATGTTACCCCAGAAGATCTAGAGTATTTAACTGAGCAGTGAGCTTATATGGCAGCAAAAAGTGAAAGACTCCATTGGTGTTCTTGACACCCCATCAAATTCCCTTTAAGCCCCACCAGAAGTTATCCCTGGGCAAAGAGCCAAGAATAAATCCTGAGCACCGCTGGGTGTGGCCCCTACAAAAAAAAACAAAAAATGGAAACAACGGATAATGCAGAAATTCAAAATATCATGAGTTTTCTGTGATATATATGAAAATAAATTGGACAAATTGATTAGAGATAATAGAAAGAACAAACAGGGAAATCTTAGCCAATTAGAAGATAGTCCAAGCAAAGTAGAAATGACAGAAAATATGATTTTTAGATGAATAAAGTATATTAGCAAAAGAAATTAAGTCGAAATAAGAATAATTCCACTAAATGTCATATATATATATGAAACATATATTTTGTTTCACAAAGCGGCCGCGCGACATCTAATAGCCTTGTTTTCCCTCTTAGAGAACCTGACAAGCTACCAAGAGTCTATTGCCCCACGGGAGAGCCTTGCAAGCTCCCCATGGCGTATTCATATCCCAAATACAGTAAAAGATATATACATAGCTCTCGGAGAGTTCGGCAAGCTACTGAGAATAATCCGCCTGCATGGCAGAGCCTGGCAAGCTACCCGTGGCATATTCGATATGCCCAAAACAGTAACAATAGGTCTCATTCCCCTGACCCTGAAAGAGCCTCCAATCATTGGGAAAGATGAGTAAGGAGAGGCTGCTAAAATCTCAGGGCTGAGTGTAATAGAGACGTTCCTAGTGTCCACTCAAGTAAATCGACAAACAACGGGATGACAGAGATACAGTGACAGTGATAAATTATATTATCAGGTATATTTTCTGATGTTTGTACATTCTGTATTAAAAGCAGTTTGGAGATTTGATGATGCATTTTTGAATAATTAATATTCAAAATACTCTTGTCATCTTTAAAGACTTTTTTCTTTGACTTTCTTCCTTTCATTTTTTGTTTTTCTTCTTTGATAATGTTTGATGGCACTTATTTTCCTGAAAACATGCATAATAATTTTATGTATGAAAAGTATACAAAATCATGAAATAGTTTTTTCACTGTAAATGTCAAAAACGTTTAAAAGATATATTGTTGTACTTTAAGAATAATTATATATTAGACTTACAATAATTTATAACTTTACAAAGAATTATAGACTTATTGTATAATTTTATTAAAGATCTTACCAAATCCTCTTTTTCCCACTTTATCTAAACCATGGTTTACAAAGTTGTTTATGATGATTTGTTACAGGCATTCAATATTCCAACACCAACCCCACCACCACTGTCATCGTCCCTCCACCCGTGTTTTCATTTTCCCAAACACCCCTTATGCCTGTCCCTGTGGCAGGCCTGAAATAATTTATTTTATATTGCTTGTTACCACTAAATGACTAATGGGACGATCAAAGAATACTTCAGTGAAATAAAGTTTGTGAAAAGTTTTATGTCTCACCATCGGATTACTGGAGCGATAGCAGGTAGGGCAGGTAGGGATAGAGAGCGGGTAGGGCGTTTGCCTTGCATGCGGCCAACACTGGTTTGATTCCTCCGTCCCTCTCAGAGAGCCCGGCAAGCTACCATGAGTATCCTGCCCGAACGGCAGAGCCTGGCAAGCTACCCATGGCATATCTGATATGCCAAAAACAGTAACAACAAATTTCACAATGTTATGTTACTGGTGCCTGCTCGAGAAAATTGATGAACAAATTGAACAACAGTGCTACAGTGCAGTGCTACCAAGTTCTTGCTTGAGGGTCTACACAGCTGTTGGTGCTAATTAAGCCTTAGGTGTTATTATTATTATTATTATTATTAGCTGAACTTAGTTGGCTTCTTCATTACTTTCAGTTCCAATCTGGTGTGCTCTTTCTGGGATGGTGATATTGTAGAGTTTGAAGATGTTGCCTCAGAAGATCTAGAATATTTTCCTGGGCAGTGACCTTACATGGCAGCGGTGGTGGAATGTGGGTGTGGCTGCTGGGGCTTCCAGAAATATGGTGACTAGGAAGAGGTCTCCCACCCCGACTCCAAGAAGCCCAGACTTCTAAGTCAAAATAATCTGGTGTACCTAAAATTTTTGGTAGTTTAGCATCTCTGTGGTATTCAGTTGTAAGCTGTAACTCAATTTAGCATCTCAGTGGAATTCAGTTGTACGGCGGTGGAGTCCTGCTGTAGGCATGGTGCCTACCAGGGCTTTGGCAGGGCTGGAATTTGGCCCTCCCCACTTCTAAGATCTCCTGGAAGCCTTTGCCTAGACTGGTATATCCAGGAAAATAAAATCCTCTTTTAAAAGGCTTTGGATATAATAACTTCAACTTTTATAAATAAACTCAGACTTCTTTAATAATTTAGATCTGTATCTCTTTCTCCAATTATTGAGATATTTTGCATTTATAATTTTTGATATTATATTTGTGCCTGTTTTATTTTTCCACTTTGTGGTTTGTTTCTTAGCTGGCAGAGCTGTTCTTTTACTCATGAGTACTATTAGAGTCCAATTAGCAGGGCCAGTGTTGAGGTTGGTAATGTAACCCAAAGCTATCATTTGCATTAATAAAGAATAAAAGTTCCCTCCTGGAACCCAGTTAGAATTAAGTAAACTATATTTACATACAAATATAGTTATAAGGCTAATGGAGATCAATAATATTTGTTCAACTGTGTTTTTTTGGTATAACAAATATATGAATGATTCATTACACAGGAATGATTTTATCATTTTTTCTTAGTTAATCAGATTCTCTGTTCATGTGTATTATCAAACTGGAACAACATTATAAAATTTTTATATGCATAAATGATTTACAAATTATCTGTTATTTTCCTGTATAAAAATTTAGGTACTATTTTATTAGAAATGTTATCATTTAGAAATTATGCATTAACTATATCTGTTGTTTTTGATAATGTTGAGGTATTTCTTATTTCTCTCCTCTTTTGAGCTTTCCATATTCTCTGTCTTTGTGGGGATAGGTAAGGCAAACCCAACATTGTGATTTATATTATTAGGACTTAGGGTCTGAACCCAGAGTACAGTACATTTACTTTGCATACGGCTAATCTGGGTTCAATCATTGGCATCACATATGGTCCCCCGAGCACAAACAAGAAAGGAATAATTCCTGAGTGCTTAGACAGGATTAACCTGAGCATTGATGAGTGTGGGCCCCAAACAGAAACAAAAACAAAAACATTATTAGTACTCAGTAGAAATTTGAAAATGGGAAATTAGCTTCTATAAAATAAGTTAGAGGGCTGGAGCGATGGTATAGGGACTGTGACACTGGTCTTGCATGCAGCCAACCCTGGTTCGGTTCCCAGCACCACACTTAGGCCTGTGAGCCCGCTGAGTATGACCACTCCCAAAATAAGTAAATAAATTGGAGTTTTTATCTTTGCCAAGATTAACTGGTTACTATAAATTAGCTTGCTTTTTCCTCCCATGTGTTTTCCTCTTTTCCTGTACCCAAATTTCTTGCATATTTCTTATATTTATGATGATCTACTTGCTTATATAAAAGATTGATAATCTAGGCTGAAATAATGCTTAATACTATGCTTCAAATTATATTTGGGGGTGCCCCTCCAAGACATGCCCTGGAGGTCCCAGGGTGATACTTGGTGAACTGGGCTAAGTAGTTCAATGTAGAAGCTGACGATCAGAGCTGCTAGAGCCCTATGGTGCCAGGTCTCACCACCAGGGCCACTATGTAGTATTTGTAGGGACCTCCTTGACTATACTTGATGGTGTTTAGGACATCAGGGATATACCAGGTAGTGATCAGGAGGTCATGTGGTGCTGGAGTTCAAACCCAGTCTAATGAATGCAAGCCCTATCTGCCTGGCCCCTAATATATTCATTCATTTATTTATTTATTGTTTTGTTTTTTGTTTATTTTTATTGAATCACCATGAGATACAAAGCTTTCATGTTAGAGTTTCAGTCATACAATGATCGAATACCAATCCCTCCACCAGTGCATATTTTCCACCAGCAATGTCCCCAGTATCCCCCCTTCCACTTCCCAACCCTTCCCTTGTGTCTATGGCAGACAATTTCCCCCATACTCTCTCTCTACTTTTGGACATTATGGTTTGCAATATAGATACTGAGAGGCTATCACATTTTGTCCTTTATCTACTTTTGGCACACATCTCCCATTCTGAACGATTACTCGAAATATGTCACTGTCAGTGTCACTGTCATCCTGTTGGTTCATCAATTTACTTGAGTGGGTGCCAGTAACGTCTCCATTCATCCCAGCCCTGAGATTTTAGCAGCCTCTCCTTACTTGTCTTTCCCAATGATTGGAGGCTCTTTCAGGGTCAGGGGAATGAGACCTGTTATTGTTACTGTTTTTGGCATATCGAATATGCCACTGGGAGCTTGCCAGGCTCTGCCGTTGGGGCGGGATACTCTCGGTAGCTTGCTGGGCTCTCTAAGAGGCATGTATATGTATATATATATATATATATTTCCTCTATGATTTTATGGAAAATGGGTA
Source organism: Sorex araneus (assembly GCF_027595985.1). Lineage (NCBI taxonomy): Eukaryota > Metazoa > Chordata > Mammalia > Eulipotyphla > Soricidae > Sorex > Sorex araneus. Next base: position 65,886,806 of record NC_073304.1, on the reverse strand, counting down.
GGGAGTATCTTATGATGTGTCCAGGAATATGTTCACTCATACCTGACGCTCAGCCCGAGCATGTGGAAAGCGGCCTGGAGCATGGCAGTGGTTGGATAGTGGAGGTCGTCTGCCAGGGCTGGGTCACTTGGGGCAGGAGGGCTCTCACCCGCCCCCTTTGGGCACCCCGAGCGGAAACAGCCTGGTGTGGAGTCCAGTGGCATGGTTATGGGGGCCTCATTTTATGCTCCCTTCTGGTAGAAGCAGTCGTGAGGTCTGGAGGGTGGCTGATGAGATTATCTGGCGTTGGCAGGCAGTGGCTTATGTGTGCGACCCCTGGGTGGCTGGAGACTGGGAGAAGCAGCAGATGATCTCTTTTTCCGGATCCTGTTGAGCCCAGAGTCCAAGATCACAAAGTTCCGCATTGCCTGGATACCCAGTGCATACCCAGGTTTAATCCCCAGCACTACATATGGTTCCCCAACACACCGGGAGTGATCCATGTGTGCAGAGCCAGGAAGGAACCCTGAGCATTACCAGGCCATCTGTGGCCCTTCGCCTGCGTTCAGTGGTCTTGTACCGCTTCCCTACCTGGGACGTCTGATGCCATGGGCGGATGAAGGAGGAAACCAGGGCCAGGCTGGTTGGTGATCTGCTGCCGTTTATTCCATTCTCCCCACGTGCTGGATTACTGCTCTACAGATGAACACCCAGATTGAAGTTTTGCATCGGGGAAAGTATAGGGAGAGAGCAGAGAGCACAAACCTTTCAGAGCATCTCCAGGAACACCAGTCTCCTCAAATCTCCATGTGTCCAAAAGTATTGAGTGGTCACAAGGTCAACCTAAAGTCAACCTGCAGCATAAATATGTATATATACACAAAATAATGTGTGAGTGATTATCCTCTTTCTGACTGAACTAATATAACATAAACTATGAAATATTCTTGCCAGAAATTTAAACCTGGATCTCATAATAACCACAAATTTATAGAAAATACAGGAGACAGTGGTGTGTTCTGTTTCACTTACTAAGGTTCTGATCAGGACACTTAGGGAGTGGGAAATTCTATAGAATAAATAACCCACTCTTTTCAACAAATGAATACCGTGGGCAAAAAATAGGAGGCATGTTTATAGATGAAAAAGGACTTGAGAAACATTACTTGCAATTTTAAATGTAATAATTGCAACTTACTTTACTCTTATTTGAACCAGTAAACTTAACAAAAATTGTCAGAGAGGGGCTGGAGTATCGAGAGTATAGTGGGTAGGACTGCTTGCAGCAAACCAGAGGTCAATCCCTGGCACCCCATATCGCTCCCTAAGCACCACCAGAAGTAATTTCTGAATGCAGAACCAGAAGTAACCCCTGAGCATCGCTGGGTGTGGCCCCAAATCCTCTCCCCCTTAAAAAAAAAATTGCTGGAGTGATAGTAATAGGGTGTGGGGCTTCCCTTGACCTGGTTCAATCCCTGACTGGCATTGTATATGGCCTCTGAGCATCACCAGGAGTGAAACCCTGAGCACAGAGCCAGGATTAAACCCTGAACACAGCTTGGTAGGTGCCTCAAGTGCCACAAATATGACACAGGGAACTATGAATCCTGGATATGTAGTTGATAATTGTAATGGATTGACAGTGAAAATGTGGTGTAGTTATGATTATGTTGATAATAGACATATCCATAAAAAGAATCTACCTTTTAGAGATATGTACTAAAATGACAGATTGACGATAAGATGATATGATATCTGAGATGAGAATGAGAATGAGTATAGATATGAGTTAAGCAAGATTGGCCATGAATTGATAATTATTGAAACTGGGTTATAAATATATAAGAATCCACTTTTCTCTCCTTTCCCCTAATTTCCTAAAATTAAATTTCACAGAGTCACCGTGTTAAGATTATAACTTAATATCTATTTTAGTAAGGTCTACCTAATTTGGCTTTGATTCCCTTCATCTCCACCATACCACTGTTGTTTTAAGTCCAGTTAGTTCTCCTCCCCCCCCCCACTTTTTCTCAGTTGTACTAAGTTAATATCTACTTTGTGCACTTGAACATGTTTTTCTACTCGGGACACTCTTTTCCCATGTCTTTTGTCCTTCTTGAAATTTAAATCTCATCGTATATGTCACCCTAGAATAGCTTGCTCTGAGAAGGATCTCATCTTGCTTTTTTATTATAACATATGTCATGATTTGACTTTTTTTTAAATGTTTGTTCATTGAGAACTTCCCTCCATTAGATGGTAAACTGAGTGGGGAGGACAGAAGTGGTAAGGACTTCACTCTCTTTTCCTTTAAAATTCCCAGCACTTTATACAAATACCTTACAAATGTGGTTGACAGTCCTAAGTGAAGCATTTGTATAAGTGAAGCTGTTGAATTCTAAGAACATTATTAATATTTTACAGCTTAAATGTCATCAATATATAGTATTTTTGCCAAGCAAAAGTATATAAAAATGTAGTTGCAGTTTGTAGGAGAATTAGCTTCTTGGCAAAGTCTTTGAAAGACTTTAAACATTCACAAAGTGTCAATTTTTTTCTTTGCATTTATTTAAAAATATTTATATTTGGGTAATTAATGCCATGTCTTGTCTAAAAGCTGTTTTTTATATCTAGATAAGTAAAGGTTAAATTTTATGTTGTGTTTATGTGTAATACAAAATTTTGGTAAACAGTTCATGGCTTATGTGAATAATAATGAAACATTTATAGTTTTATTTTCCATCAGGAATGAATCAAGAAATGCTTTGTAGATAAATATGTAGAGATGAGACTAGAAAATTATGAGACCTCTTTGAAGAAAAACCACATTCATTCAACAATGTTTGGTTATAAACAACCAAAATACATATGTATATATTTGAATTTTGTCATTTAAAATAACAGGGAACTTATTTGTTAACATTTATCAAGTTAAATGATGCATTTAAAACATATGTATGTTTTATTTTTTTTTTTGTTTCGGACCACACCCAGTGGCATCAGGGCTTACACATGGCTCTGTGCTCAGGGATCATTCCTGGTGAGCCTTGGGGACCATATTCAGTGCAGGGGATTGAACCTGTGTTGGTCATGTGCAAGGCAATTGCCTTGCTCACGGTCCCATCTCTTTGGTCCCTAAAACAAAGTCTTTAATTTACAAAACATTTTTTTCGTTATAATGTTTGTTAGTAGAGATACATTGTCACTGTCATCGGGTTCATTGATTTGCTCAAGTGGGCACCAGTAACATCTCCATTGTGAGACTTGTTACTGTTTTTGGCATATCGAACACGCCCCGAGTAGCTTGCCAGGCTCTGCTGTGCGGACAGGATACTCTTGGTACCTTGCCGGGCTCTCCGAGAATGTATATAAGAGAATACAAGCAAGTGTGTTAAAACCATAGGGAATTCATGGACCTTTAGACAGGGATGGTAATGTTGAATCATTTAGGTCCAAGGAATTTTCTTAACTGAATTCTGACTGGTTTTTAAGATGTGCCTAGATCTATGGATAATTTTTTAAAAACCTAGAATAGTTGGTTCTTGTAAAAGGCCACTGTGCTTCCTGGATAGTTTGCTTTTCCTTCAGTTTGGCAGCCATTGTTAGGCACGTTTGCATCTTGGGTAGGAATCAGGCCTGTTTCTCAAGCCAGTATAGTACTTGGGGCCTGTAAGCCAGCAATACCTTTTGGTACTGCTTTATTTATCTTTTTGGGTCACACTTGGTGATGCTCAGGGGTTACTCCTGGCTTTGCACTCAGGAATTACTCCTGGCGGTGCTCAGGGGGTCATATGGGATGCTAGGAATCGAACCCAGGTTGGCCTCGTGCAAGGCAAACGCTCTACCTGCTGTGCTATTGCTCCAGCCCCTGGTACTGCTTTTTATTTTCTTCATATTCTCAGTGACTATGTGAGATAACACATTTCAGTTGTCATAAAAAAAAAGCAAAGGACAAATATAGGAATATTTATTAAATTTTCATGTCAGAATTTTGCTGCTACAATTATTAGGCCATTCTAATGCATCCAGATCCAGCGTTTAGGAGAAAGGTTGATCCTATGTTTGTGGATTACTGTGACCTATTTGGCTAATTGAGTATGGAGTAGGTCTGTTAGGACAAGAGTATAAATCAGGCTTTCATTTTTGTAATGAAACACATGACTTTTTTAATAGATGGTTGCTGCTGAGTATAACTTATATTTGATAATCTATTGCAAGCCCCAAATGATTGCTGATCGAAGGAGCCTAGGTGAATGTTAAATTGTTCCTCTTGAGTTTTCTTTGTAGATTTTTATGTAGTCCATCTTCTCAAAGCAATGAAAGTGTTCTGATTTTTCATCACTGTCACTGTCACTGTCACTTTCATCCCGTTGCTCATTGATTTGCTCGAGTGGGCACCAGTAACGTCTCAATTGTGAGACTCCTTGTTACTGTTTTTGGCATATCGAATATGCCACGGGTAGCTTGCCAGGCTCTGTTATGTGGGCGAGATTCTCTCGGTAGCATTTTTCATCAAGTCCAGTAAAAAATGTCTACACATTTTCCTTTCTTAGAAGATAATAGAAGAGAAGATAGATGTAAATGTTGCTGAAAAGCACTGTATTAATAAGTAAAAAATGCAGATTATGATGCCGGGTTAGTAGCTTTGATGGTTATAGATGTGGAAGATTTCTTTTGATAGTCACTATTTTTTTTAACAAAATAAGACACTTATTGAATTTTTATGTCTGGAAGTTTGCTTGACCTGGAGATGGGTAAGTAAGTAAGATACCCTTAGTTTGTTTTTTTAGAGAGAGAGAGAGAGAGAGAGAGAGAGAGAGAGAGAGAGAGAGATTCTCTGTTTAATAGGAAAACAGAAGTATGACTTTTGTTAGTTACAATTCTTTTATTTTAAAAATTTTGCTTGGGGCTGGAGCAATAGCACAGCAGTCAGGGCGTTTGCCTTGCATGTAGCCAACCCAGGTTCGATTCCCAGCATCCCATATGGTCCCCTGAGCACCATCAGGAGTAATTCCTGAGTGCAAAGCCAGGAGTAACCCCTGTGCTTCGCCGGGTATGACCGAAAAAGAAAAAAAAATTGTTTTAACCTCAGTTGAAGACATTTTCCTCACCTACTCCCATTAATATATATGTTTTTCTTTATGTATGTTATAAATCTATTGCATTTCTTTGTATTTGGGAGGGATGGACTACACCTGGCTGTGCTCAGGAATTATTCCTTCTTCTGTGTTCAGAAATTACTTCTGGTGGGGTTCAGGTTTATCGTGGATTGAACCCCAGTCAGCCACATGCAAAGTGAATGTCTTACTCACTGTACTATCCCTGTGGCCCCAGCCATTAATAATGTTTCATGTGACATTGATTAGGAAGATGAATGAGGAAATATCAGTTGATTGGATCATTAACTAACATATGTTGTGAGTAATCTGCACTTGATTCTTGACTCTGATTTACTGTTAGTACTTGCCACTGAGCACCACCAGATATGGCCCAAACAATCCTCCCTTGCCAAAAATATTAAGCTGTCCTCCAAATAGCATGCTTAATATTATCCTCTTATTTAAAAAATCATAGCTACCAATTTGAACTATGCATAAAATATTGCTTGTATTGCATCCATTTATTTTATTTCATTGCATGGTTTATACTTGCTATTCTGTCCTATATTATGTCTTTGCCAATGAAGGCTGCAGTCAAAGAAAATTTGGAGTACAGGTCTTATTTATATACAGACATTTGACACCCATGCACATTTGTGTGTGTGTGCATTGAGATTAGGGATACTCTTGGCTGTGCTGGAGAGAGAATCCCAGTTCTGTGTTTGGGATTTGTCTTGGTATTGCTGTAGAACCATTCAGTGCCAGGGATCAAACCAGGTTGGCCACATCAAAGGCAAGTGCCTTAACTTCTGTACCATCTCTCTGGACCTTGACATAAATTTTGCTTGAGAAGGATATTATATCTAATTAATACTTGTTTTCCAGTCTTTTAAATAGCAAAATGAATTCTACTAAGATAACTACAAGCAGTAGATTTTAAAAAAAATTGTCCTCCTATCCACATTTAGTGAGGGCAGAAACTTTAGGTATCTTACTCATTGCTATATACCCAGTGTCTAAAACAGTGTTTGACTTTTGGAAATGTTGGTGCAATTTCTGCATTAGGCTTAAACTCTATGGGTTCATCTTTTGTAGTCATTTAAACTCTGACTTTTAGCATGCATATCAATGTATTACTTGCAATGTTAATGAGAATATCAGATACCTATTCAAGCAGGAGCCACCATAAATTCATTGTCATATTTATCTGAACTGTTCCTTAATTCTCAAGACTGTTGTGAGGAAGCCTCATTAGAATAATCAGTGTACTTTAAGGAATAGTTGCTCACTTAGTGGCCTTTTAATAAGATGCATAGAATTCCATCTGTTTCTGTTTTCTTGCTATTTAGTCATCATCTCAGGTTTCTTACATTTCTGGCGGGGGAGGGGAGTTATAAAGTAATTATTTAGTTGGAGGTTAGCAAATGCCAAAGGAATTTGGTTGTGTCCTGGGAGTGTTGGGAGAGGCGGGGAGTGAGTGAGGCAGCAGTCTCCAAAGAAGACCGAGTGTGCTTTCACCTTCCACTTCACCTACATCACTGTTTTGTTGATGGAGAGCCAAATAATACTTCCACCCTGGAGGGTGTCTCCCATGGTGGCAACCAGAGCCATTGCCCCCAGGTGCTTCAGAAACTGGGTTTGCTGCTGGGTGTGCTGCCCTGGGCTGCCTTCAGGGGGCCTTAGAGGTTCCCATACAGTCCTGAGTGCCATCAAATCTCTCCCCAGAAACTTCCTGCAGGGCAGGGTTATAGTCCCCAGGCCTGGGACCGATTTCCCACACCAGGAGAGAATCAGTACCATTATCTTTTATACCAGAACAGATCCTAAAATTGTTGTCTTCTTTGTAATAACTTAGTGAAAATCTACCACCTGCTTTGTAAGAGTAAAATCTGACATGAGTGATTACCTTTCTTACTGGGAAGCAGGAATCACGCCTTGTCTGAAACCTCATTCCCTGTGGCCTTATCTTTGTGAGGGCTGAGCCCAAAGCCAGTAAGGTCTCTGAGAACTTGTTTCTAGTGGCCTGTATTTTTTTAAACAAGATGCACCTTTATTTCATCCCAGGGGCTTGCAAAATCACCGGACTAAATAGCAGAGTAATAACATTTTCCAGAGAGAGGCTTTGATGAACTAAACTTCTTCTGTGTGACTTAATCTTTATAAGAAAGATAGAAAATTATTGCCCAGTGAACAAGTTCTATTTGGAGGGGAGAGAGCAAAACTGGCCTTGTGAACAGTGGCTAAATGGCAGGTAAATATCTAGGAGCCTCTTTGTGGGCAGACTTGGAAGGAGGGCCAGGACTTAAATTGCTGCCTGTAGTGTACATGCTGGGTCTGGGAACAGCAGTTGGTTTTTAATATAATAACATTCCCAGGTGCAACACAAAACTTAAAAACATAAAACATTTGCTAACCCAAACTGGCTGAAAAGAAAGAAATAGGTGCTGTAAATAGATATAAATAATAGATGTTGCATATGCCTCATCCCACCAGTCTGGTCAAACCAAGGCCAATTATACAGACTGCATAGTAAAATTCCATCTCTCTGACTTAGAGAGGAAGAGCAAAAAAGACTGGTAAGTACCTTATAGATCCTGTTATTTTCTGGTTCCCGTGGAGGCTATCTTGTCCACTGTATTGACCTTTGCCTCACTTTGGTCCCCAAATATGATGTAATGAATCTGAGCAAGCTCCTGAGTATGTGGGTTCTTGAGTATTGAATGTAAAATTGTCATGCAAAGCTCCAGATGTTCATGATTTTATTTTATGAGTAGTTTCATTATAACATTGCAACATACTCACTTACTAATCCTTATTTTTAATTACCTGCACTTTTTAGAATTGTATTTTGGCCAAATATTTTCATGTTCAGTTTTCCCCAGCACTGCATGGTTCCCAGAGCACCTCCAGGAGTGATCCCTGAGTATAAAGTAGGGTGTAGTCTCTGAAAAGTGCTAAGTATGGCTGCCGCCCAAAAAACTCTCTGTAATTTGCAAATAGACATTTAAGTATGCTTATGTTGGGGCTGGGGCAATAGAACAAGGGCATTTGCCTTGTATATGTCTGACTCAGGTTTAGTCTCCAGCACTCCATATGGTCTCTGGAGCCCTGCCAGAAGTAAGCCCTAAGCACTGCCCAGTATGCACCCCACCCCCTCCAAATCTACTATGTCATCTAAGCACATGAAAAGATATTTTTAAATTACTGTTAAGATCTTTTTACATTGCTATGATCTGAGAAAAGGACAAATAATTTTTTTAGCATTTGGTTGAAAGAATGAACATAGATACTCCTCACTGAAAGAAATAGTAATTTTGGTTATTTTTAAATAATTTTTAAATTTTATTTTCCTAAGGTTGTTCACATTAATTGATTACATTTAATATTTCAACACCAATCCCACCACCATTACACCTTCCTACCACCATTATTTTGAATTATCCCAGCACCATTCAAGCTTGCCTGCCACAGGCAGATGCTAGATAATTTATTTTCTGTTGCTTATTATGAATATTTCTGATAGCCTAGTTCTCCCTCTTGGAGAACCTGGCAAGCTACCGAGAGTTTACTGCCCGTAAGGGGGAGATGCTGGCAAGCTCCCCATGGCCTATTCATATGCCAATTACAAAAACAAAGATGGGTCTCATTCCCCTGACCCTGAAGAGCCTCTAATGTGGCACCATTGGGAAGGATGAGTAAAGAGAGGCTGCTAAAATCTCAGGGCTAGGATGAATGGAGATATTACTGGGCCCGCTTGAGCAAATTGATGATCAATGGGATGACAGTGTTACAGTGACAGTGATATTATGAATATCATGAGATGTCCTGTAATTCTAAAATTGTAAATGATTGGGGTCCAGAGACATCTCTATAGGGAGCTAATCCATTTTGAGATTCACTTGTGAGTCTCTGGATCGAGGCTGTTAATGCACTTAAATGGCACCCGGAGGCAGTTTGTGGGTGTGACAGCCAGGAAGGATCCTGAAGGGGCAGGGAGACCAGAAGGGATGGCCTGTCCCTGCCACCGCCAGGCAGCCTGGAGTCTTCAGTCCCTGGTCCCACGTACCTGGGTTTTTCTTCTGGAAGTTTGTGACCACCAGTGGTTCATTTGGAGTGGTGGAGAGAGGACACCTGCTCCATCTGAGATGCCCTGGTGAAATCTGCTTGGCTTGGCATAGGGTCCAGAGAAATCTCTGGTGAGCTGTTTTCTGGGATTCACTGCTGAGTCTGAAATTTTAATTTTGGTTTTAATGATATAAGCTACTCCTTTGGGGTGTTTCTTTTTCTTTCTTTCTTTTTTTTTTTTTCCCCCAAGGTTTGTTTGCTTGTTTTTTGGTTTTCTTTTGGTGGGTTATACCAAGTGATGCTCAGGGAACAATTCTGGGGATTCAGCTGGGAGTGGCCATATATAAGGCAAGCACATTAAGTTCGTTAACTCTGATACTATCTCCCTATACTATCTCCATAGCTTACTAAAATAACTTTTTTTGGTGTACTACTGCTGAATAATTAGTGATTTAAAAAACATATAATTTTGAACTGAAGATATAGAGCAGCAGGTAGGGGTGCTTGCCTTGTGTGTAGCTGACCTGGGTTTGATCCCTAATACCATGTATGATACCCCAGTGCCTATTAGGAGTTATCCTTGATATGAACCATGACTAAGCCCCTTATCACAACCAGGTTTGCCCTAAAAACTAAAAGCAGAAAAGATCTATGCCCTTCCTTCCTTCCTTCCTTCCTTCCTTCCTTCCTTCCTTCCTTCCTTCCTTCCTTCCTTCCTTCCTTCCTTCCTTCCTTCCTTCCTTCCTTCCTTCCTTCTTTCCATCCATCCTTCCTTCTTTCCTTTATTCCTTCCTTCCCTCCTTCCCTCCCCCCTTCCCTCTTCCCTTCTTCTCTCCTTTCCTCCCTCCCTCCCTCTCTGAATTGCCATGAGGTAGACCCTTACAAAGCTGTTCATGATTGGGTTTCAGTCATACAGTGTTTCAACACCCATCCATCTACCACTGTACATTTCCCACCATCAAGGTCCAGAGTTTCTTTCCCACTAGCCCTCCAAGCCCTCTCCCCTGCCTGCTTCTATGGCAGGAACCTTCTCTCTCTCTCTCTCTCTCTCTCTCTCTCTCTCTCTCTCTCTCTCTCTCTCTCTCTCTCTCTCTCTCTCTCTCTCTTTCTCTCTTTATCTCTCTCTCCTTTTGTGCGTTATGGTTTGCAATATAGGTGCTAAGAGATCATCGTGTTTTTTTTTTGTAAAAAAATTTTGTAAAAAAAAATTTTTGTAAAAAAAATTGTAAAAAAATTTTTTTACAGATTTTTCAGTATTTTTATTGGGAAGGTATAGCTAGAGTAGCTTTTTTTTTTTTAATTCGGTGACAGCTTTGGGGCATGGATGTGACTGAGGGAGGTGGGGGAAGGAAGCCCATCCCAACCCCAAGAAAGCCAGGAGAGTTCAGCCACAAAATCCTCATACCTGAATTTTCAGCAGATTAACATCTTGATGGGTCAGTCCCAAGATGGTGGAATCTGGCAGGGGGCATGGTGGCGATTTTGGATTGTGGGAGCAAAAGCTGCTGAGGGCTCTGTTTGGGCAGGCACCAACCAAATCTCCCCCCACCCCCACCCCCCGCCCAGCCACCACCAATATACCTTGGTCTGTTCAGCCTAGTCTGATAAACAGGCTTTTATTTCTTTCAAGATTTATTTGTGGTTCCTCAACAAGTCTCACAATGGAGACGTTACTGGTGTCCGCTCAAGCAAATCGATGAGCAATGGGATAACAGTGATACAATGATAAGGATATCCTAGACATTCTTCAAAGAAATAGACAAAACACTAATGAAATTCATCATCATCATCATCATCATCATCATCATCATCCCATTGATCATCAAATTTCTCAAGTGGTCTCAGTAATGTCTTCATTTGTCCTAGCCCTGAGATTTTAGAAGCCTCTCTTTACTCATCCTTTCCAGTGGTGCCTTGGAGACTCTTTCAGGGACAGGGGAATGAGATCCATCATTGTTACTGGTTTTGACATATAAATACGCCATGAGGAGTTTGCGAGGCCCCTTCCAATGGGGGCTGGAAACTCTTGATAGCTTGCCAGGTTCTCCTAGAGGGAGAACTAGGCTATAAGATGTTGGGAGCTATAAACTATAAGCTTCCAGAAGCTTGGTTTTATAGTCTCTGGATGTTGGCCGTTGATGGGGTCACATGGCGCCAGGGGCAGTCCCTGGGTGTGACTGCTTAGCTACTGGAAAATGGGGAATCTGGGCAGAAGAGGCCCAGTTCCAATCCGAGAAGGCTTGGATGTCTCAGCCCTGGGTGCTACACACCTGGGTTCCTCTGCTGTTTCCTTCATGCGTGAGGCTTGTCCGAATGTGTGGAGAGGGGCCTTGAGCATGGCTGGGGCAAGGCTCTGGAGGTGTTCGGTCACGGGATCTCTGCTCGGGGCGGGGAGGGAAACTGAAGCCCATCCCCTCCGAGGAGCCCTGGGGGAAGACAGCCAGGCATGGGGACAAGAGACTCTCTACCCTGAAATTCATATGGAACAATAAATCCCCATGAATAACTAAAGCAGTTCTTGGGGAAAAGAAGAATTTTTTTTCACCTTCCCTAACTTCAAGCTGTAGCACAAAGCGGTAGTAATTTAAACAGCATGGTATTTGGGCTAGAAACAGACCCGCACACCAATGGAACAGAGTTGAATGTTCTGTCACTGACTCTCAAATATATGATCACTTAATCTTTGATAAAGGAGAAAGAATTGTGAAATGGAGCAAGGAAAACCTCTTCAACAAGTGGTGCTCGGAAAACTGGACAGCTGCTTGCAAAATATGAACTCTGACCTCTGTCTAACACCAGGCACAAAAGTCAGATCAAAGAGGATTAAAGACCTCAATACCAGACTTGAAAATGTAGGCAGAATCTTCCATGACATTGAACTAAAAGCATATTTAAGAATGAAACACCACTGACCAAGCAAGTGGAAACAAACATAAACAAATGGGACTACATTAAACTGAGAAGTTTCTGCACCTCAAAAGAAACAGTGACTAAAATACAAAGAGAGCCCACAGAATGGAAAGAATATTTACCCAGTACCCATCTGATAAGGGGTTAACATTCAGGATATATAAGACATTAGTAGAGTGATACAAGGAAAAAACCTCCAATCTCACTAAAAAATGGGGAGAAGAAATGAATAAAGCTTCTTCAAAAAAGAAATACAAGGGGCTGGAGTGATAGCACAGTGGGTCGGGCATTTGCCTTGCACATGGCTGACCTGGGTTCGATTCCCAGCATCCCATATGGTCCTCCAAGCACCGCCAGGAGTAATTCCTAAGTGTAAAACCAGGAGTAAACCCTGAGCATCGCGGGGTGTGACCCAAGAATTTTTAAAAAAAAAGAAATACAAATGGCCAAAGGGCACAATAAAAAATGCTCCACATCACTAATCATCAGGGAGATGCAAATCAAAACAACAATGAGATATTATCTCACACCACAGAGACTGGCACACATTTAAAGAACAAGAACAACCAGTGCTAGTGAGGATGTGGGGATAAATTGCAAACCATATTGCTCAAAAGTACAGAGAGAATAAGAAGAAAATTTTCTGCCATAGAGGCAAGGGGTGCTCAAAAATAGAGAGAGCGTAAGAAGGAAATGGTCTGCCATAGAGGCAGGGGATGTGATTGGGTGGTGGTGGGGACATTGGTGGTGGAAAATGTACACTGGTAGAGGGATAGGTATTTTGATCATTGTATGACTGAAACTCAATCAGGAAAGCTTTGTAACTGTATCTCAAGGTGATTCAGTTAAAAAATAATAAAAGAAAATGAAAGATCTATTTATGGGTCTCTGAAGCAAGGCTAGTAGACGAGCCTATACAGTGGCACTAGAGTTGGTTTGTGGGGGGACTGCTGATGCTTCTGGCAGTATAGGGAATTGGGGGGAGGTCATTCATCCCAACTCTAACAAAGCCTGGAGATTTCAGTCACAAAACCCGCCTATCTGAATTTCAGCAGATTACTATGGGTGAGGTCTGTCTCAAAATGAAGGAATCCAGCGGGAGGCATGGCAGTGATTTGGATTGTGGGAGCAAGTGTCTACTGGGGGCTCTGCCTGCGTGGGCACCAGGCAAACTTGCTGACCTCTGATCTACCCTGGTCTGTTGAACCTTGTGTGTGTCCAAGATTAACTGCAGCTTTTGATCTTTTTCGAGATTTACGTATGAGTCTCTGGAGCAAGGCCGATAAATGAGCTTGTGTGGTGGAGCAGAGGTGGTTTGTAGGCATGGCTCTACAAACTTTTGGTGGTTTAATTTCTCAGAAAACTTGAGTTGTTGGAGCCCAGCCAGAAGCATAATGGTGATTTTGGGGTGTCAGGAAGATCCAGGGCATTATCAAACTGCGGATGCCCTCACCCCTCACGTCCAGGTTGACTCAGGTTGTGCCTTCTGGTCCCTAATGGCAACAGCAGCTGCAGCCCTGGCAGGGACCAGAACCAAGCCATGACTAATAATGTTCATGTTTTGTGTTCTGGGTGGGCTGTAGCCACCAGTCTGGCATAACCAGCCCAGGGGCATGTGCCCCATCCTTGATCCTCAGACTCTTAGCGCTGCGGGAGACCCTCCTCCATAACATGTGCATGCTGGCCCAGGGAAGAAATGGTGTTGGGAATGCCCAGCCATCAGCGAGTTGCCTGAGCCGGCATCCTGTGGTGGGAACCGGGGCACTCCCTCAACTTCGGGACCCACACTCTGTAGTACTTCCAAGTTGGACCCAAAGAGCTTTGTCAGTCACCCAGAATTTCTGCTGCCACAGTGGCCGACTGTCCATAGCTCCAAGAGCTGCGGTAGCTCCGTCGACTTCTGAGCCCTCACGGTCATTGCCACTGTCTTCACGGTCCCACTCCCGCCAGTGCTGCACTATGGACACCAGTTTGGTTCCACTTAAAGCCATTTTGAGAGAAAATGTTTAAAGCACACTTACAGTCATTCATGCAGAAATTTTATGACCCCATCAGCCCCGCTGTTCAGAGCGCTGAGAGTTGCTGCCACTCTGCCACTGTCATCTCTCCTCTGTCTCATTTTTTCTCGTTAGGAGGAAAACTGACTTCTATAAAAGAAAGACTATTTTTAATCCCTATTTTGCAGAGAACGTTTTGACCAAATTATTTGATTTCTAAGTTTCATTTTCTTGAATGTATAGAATTCAAGATTTTTCTTGGTAAACTCTTATATGAGGAATAGAGACACTAGGAGAGATAATTCAGGAGTCTGTGATATATCTAAAATTCTGTTTATATTGCCTGCTCGAGTAAATCGATGAACAACGGGACGACAGTGCTACAGTGCTAATGTTCATTGTATCACTATATCACTGTCATCCATTGTTCATTGGTTTGCTCGAGTGGGCACCAGTAACATCTCCATTCGTCCTAGCCCTGAGATTTTAGCAGCTTCTCTTTACTCGTCCTTCCCAACAGTGCCACATTGGAGGCTCTTTCAGGGTCAGGGGAACGAGACCCATCATTGTTGCTGTTTTTGGCATATTGAATAAGCAATGGAGCGCTTGTCAGGCTCTGCCGTGCAGGCAGGATACTCTCGGTAGCTTGCCGGGTTCTTTGAGTGGGAGAACTAGACAATAAGAGGTTGCACAGCAGCGGGTGCACTTCCTGGAGCTTTGTTTTATAGTCTCTGGATCTTGGCCATTGATTGGAATACACGGCACCAGGGGCAATTTGTGGGTGGCTGCCAAGCTACTGGAAAAGGGGGGTGGTCTGGGTGGAGGAGGCCCAGTCCTGAACCCAGCACACTTGGAGATCCCACACACCTGGGTGCCTCTGCCTGTTCTTCATGTGTGAGGCTTGTCGGAGCATGTGGAGCGTGACCTTGAGCATGGCTATGGCTGGATTCCAGAGGTCTTCGGTTGTCGGGGCTCTGCTTGGGGAGGGAAACTCAACCCGCCCCCCTCCGAGGGGCCCTGATGAAGACAACCAGGTGCAGGGGCAGGAGACTCTGCTAATGTTAGATGAGGAAATTGAAAAATTAGGCAGACTGTTTATATTCAGACAGTGAACTAATATTTTAACCTTGATATCTCGCTTTATTGGTAACCTGTTACTAATCAATATTTTATGTTAGTAATCAACATTTTCAAACAATCTTTATATGTCTTTCCATAAATCTTTGCTGATTTCTTTTCAGGGTTAAGGCTCATGCCTTGCATGTACCTGGCCCCTTTTACATTCCTGGAACCACCTGGTCCCCAACATCACTACATACAATCCTTGTTGCCCTTTAGCACCACTCAGGTAGCCCTGCTCGTCCCTGATACCACAGGGTCTGAGCCGCCTCCCCCTCAGGCCTTAGCAGTGACCCATTCATTGGGTTTTACTGGTCTCCCGACTCCTTGAACAGTACTGAGAAGGCTGTACTCCTCCCGCCCTCCAAAGGGTACAGATAAAGTATAACATTTCACAAAATCTTATAATCCTTTTTTTTTCAAAGTTCAAATATGTTCATGTCACTTGTTAAAGTCTTATAATTTTCTAAGTGCTTATTTATATAAGGGAAAATTATTATAAATAGCAACTCTCCTTGGAACTAGACACATCAGAAAGCAAAGACTTCTGAAGCTATGTGGTATGAGTAATAACAAAATTTTTTTAAGAAGTGAAAAAAATCTAATGTAAACCCATCTCATAAAAAAACAAAAGAAAAAAATCTGGATACAATTGGCTATTTTCTTTCATTCTTGTATATTGGTACTCAGTTGTTTGTTTTTTTTTTTTAATGTAAGAGTTGCACTGTAGCTCTGTCATCCCGTTGTTCATCCATTTGCTCGAGCGGGCACCGGTAATGTCTCCATTGTGAGACTTGTTACTGTTTTTGGCATATCGAATACACCATGGGTAGCTTGCCAGGCTCTGTCATGCGGGTGGGATACTCTTGGTAGCTTACCAGGCTCTCCGAGAAGGATGGAGGAATCGAACCTGGGTAGGCCACATACAAGGGAGTATTGCTATTTATTCAGCCTTTGATTAAGCTGATTGAATTGGGCATGAACTCCACATTACTTTTTTAAATTTGGAATATTAATTTTATTTTATTTTTATTTTTTATTGAATCATCATGAGATACAGTTACAAAGATTTCCTGTTTGAGTTTCAGTCATACAATGATTGAACACCCAACCCCTCCACCAGTGCACATCTTCCACCACCAATGTCCCCAGTACTCCCCCCTCCCGACCCTCCCCTGCCTCTATGGCGGACAGTCTCCCCCATACTCTCTTTTGTATTGGTTGTTATGAATAGCAGAAGATGTTGTGTGGCTGCAAGAACGGCTGCTTGCTCCTGGAATTCTAAAATTTTAATAATTAGGGTCTGGAGAAATCTCTGCAGCAAGCTGTTTGGTTTGGAGATTCTTTTGTGTGTCTCTGGATCATGGTTGTTAAGGAGCTTAAGTAGCAGTTTGTGGGAGCAGTTTGTGGGCATGACCTCCAAGGTCCCCTGGGGATGGGGAGGTGGGAGACGGGAGGATGAGAGGGACTGGCCCTTCCCCTATCCCTTGAGGTCTGGAGTTTGCTGTGACTGAACCCACATACCCGCACTTTTCACTGGGTGCTGTAAGTTGGCAGCCACCAGGGTGTTTAGGGAACAGGTGGAAGGATAACGCCTGCCCCCATCTGAGGCACCTCTGTGAAATCAGCCTGGCTTAAAGTCCAGAGGCATCTCTCTACAGCAAGCTGCTCGGTTTGAAGATTCTTTCGTGTTTCTGGATCATGGCCCTTGTTACCATTTTTTCCAGAGAAATAAACTATTGGCATATGCCCTGCAGGGTGTACCTGCTCACCCGTATCGCATCATGGCATGCAGCTGGCCCTAACTGCTGGTTTTGATCTCTTTCAAGATTTATGGATCTCTTAAATACGGCCAATAAATGAGCTAGTGTAGCTGAGCCAGAGGTGGTTTGTGTGTGTGGCTCCCACATACCTAACTTTTGGCTGTTTAATTTCTTGGTAAACTTGGCCCCAAGTTGTTGGGATCTGACCGAAGGCACAACAGCAATTTTGATATCAGGCATATCAGGAAGCCTGAATGCACCATCAGGCTGCTGATGCACTTGCCCTGAGGGTACAGGTTGACCTGTTGTTGGCAGCATCATCCACTGTAGCACTGTTGTTCCAATGTTGCTTGAGCGGGCACCGGTAACGTTTCCATTATGAGACTTGTTGTTAGGCGGCATTATACTACCCCCTTCAATTGTTTTTTGAGCTTATGGCAAACATTTGAAGTCTGGTCTCCTGTTATGAGTATATCCCTGCCAGAAGTGTTCTGGAAAGAAGTTTTGCATTAGTTGAAAAGTTGGATTAGACCTTTCAATTTCTAACTGCTTGCGATTGAATGTCTTCTCTGCTTAGTGCTTTAGAATTGTCCCTATTTAGTAAATGATGACATTCTGTACAGCTATTCATTAATTCCTACTCAAACTCAGTATTTTAGGATGGCTTTTAGAGGAAATTGTAGTTTAATACAAATTGAGAAAATTGTATATATACATTTCTGCTTTGATTATGAGGTCATGCTTAGTAGTGCTGAGGCTACTCCTGGTTCAGTGCTCAGGAGCTCTTCTGGTAGTGCTTGGGGAACCGTGTGGTACCAGGGTTTGAACCTATGCCTCCTGCATGCAAAGTGTGTGCTCCAGGCCTTGAACTATCTATCTCTCTGTACAAATTTAAATTTGTACAAATTTAAATCTGAGTCCTGTGCAAAATTCAGCTAAATCTTCTGAAGGAAATAAAATCACTCGATAATTTTGTTAAATGTATACACTACCTATACTTACTTGCTCTTAAACAAAGCATGCCTTCTTTTATTTTCTTTTTCCAAAGAAAGTATCTTTTTGCTTTTTTTCTTTTTGTAAAAAGAAGTTTTTAATGCCCTGCACAAATGTTTTTAATGTATGCAGATTATAGTCACATTTTAGTTTTTTAATTGTTGGATGGAATTTAATTCTTAATATTTTAAAATTTTTCTTAAAGTTAACCATTTATCATCGTCATTATCATCGTCATCATCATCATCATCATCATCATCATCATCATCATCATGGCTTTAGGGCCACGTCCTGAGTCCAGGTGCTCAGGACTTACATCTTGTTTTGCGGTCAGGGATCACTCTTGGTGGGGCTCAAGTTGCTAGATAAGGTATTGGCACTCGACCTAAAATCAAAACAAGTGCTTTAGGGGCTGGAGTGATAGTACAGTGGGTAGGGCGTTTGTCTTGCACGCGGTCGACCGGGTTCGATTCCCAGCATCCCATATGGTTCTCTGAGCACCGCCAGGGGTAATTCCTGAGCAGAGCCAGGAGTAACCCCTGTGCATTGCCGGGTGTGACCCAAAAAGGAAAAAAAAAAGACAAGTGCTTTACCTTCTGTCCTGTTTGTCCAGCTCTGATAGGAACTTTAGTGATCACTAATCTAAAATAGTTCATTTTCCAGGTGAAATAAAAAGGTGGTCAAAAGAGATTAATTAACTGACCGATGGTAATATAACTAGTAACAAAAAATGACTAGATTTTAGATATATTAACTTTCCACATTAAGACAAACTACTTAATGAGTAGACATCTGGTTTTTTGTTGATAGTCAGCTAGATTCATAGCCTTGATTTTTTGCTAAACTCTCCCTTTCCAGTGCGGTTTTAAAAAATCATCGTAATTAATGTGTGAATCAGAATTTAAAATCCAGAAGCTGCATTGTAATAACTAGTACTTAAAATATAACTGCACATGGAGCTGCAATTTCTCACAGTTGATTTCCTATTTGATATAATTTATATCCCCAAATTTTTAGAATAAAACATACTGAGCCAATTTAAAAACTATTAGTTTCAAAAGCTGAGGTATTTTAAAATCTTTGTAAAGTGTTCTCTTTCTTTACAGGTTATTTGATTTTATTTGGACCAACCTTCCCTCCCTCCCTCCCTCCCTCCCTCCCTCCCTCCCTCCCTCCCTCCCTCCCTCCCTCCCTCCCTCCCTCCCTCCCTCCCTCCCTTCCTTCCTTCCTTCCTTCCTTCCTTCCTTCCTTCCTTCCTTCCTTCCTTCCTTCCTTCCTTCCTTCCTTCCTGCCTCCCCTCTCATCCTTCCCCTTTCCTCCCTGCCCTCCTTTCCTTCCACTCACTCCTTCCCCTCCCTTTCTCTTTTCCCTCTTCCCCTCCCCCTCCCATCCCTTCCCCTCCCTTCCCTCTCCCTCCTCCTTCCCCTCTCCCTCCTCCTTCCTTTTCCCTTCCCTTCCCTTCCCTTCCCTTCCCTTCCCTTCCCTTCCCTTCCCTTCCCTTCCCTTCCCTTCCCTTCCCTTCCCTTCCCTTCCCTTCCCTTCCCTTCCCTTCCCTTCCCTTCCCTTCCCTTCCCTTCCCTTCCCTTCCCCTTACTCCTGACTCTGTTTAGGGATCATACAAATGCTCTACCCACTGTACTACCCACTGTTCTTCTACATAACTTTCTTATGTAGATTGTTGGTAGGATAATATGTTTATTTGTTTTTTAGTTTTGGGGCTACACCCTAAGATGCTCCAGGATCACTCCTGACTCTGCACCTCGGAGTCATTCCTGGTGTGCTTGTGGGTGTCAGGGATCAAACCCTTGTTGACTATGTGCAAGAAAAGCACCCTACTTGCTGTAGTGCCCTACTCACTCTACTATTTCTCTGGCCCAGGGTAATGTGTCTTAATTTTAAATAAAACCAAAGTTTAATGGTATTTTATTGAGAGCTAAAATATTCTTCAATAGCACAAAGTGAGGATGTTAACAGTCAACATTTCTATGGTTACTGAGATGTTTATTTTAGAATATAAGAATCTTATATAAAGGGAGAGCGCTCAAATGGAAGAGCACATTGCTTCACATGTGCAGGACTCTGAATTCCTTCCCTGGCACCTTATATGCTCACCCTGCCCACTGCCAAGTGTAGGTCTAGTTGTATTCGGGCACTGCCAGGCCACTAGGCCGACCACGCACAGGACTGAGCTGTCAAGCCCATATGGCCAGACTGTATGTTGCTGCAAGTGGCCTAACTGAAAAGTCTCTTGGGCCAGAGAGACAGCTCAGTGGACTGTGTATGCATACTTCCAACCCATATGTGGATTCCATCTCTCCCTGAGTACCACTGGCAACTACCCCCAAACTCAGAAGTAGCTTGGAAGGATCCTTGAGCACTTTTAGGTGTGTGACCCAAAAGCAAAAGCAAAAATAAGCAACAACACCCCCCCACACACACCTCCAGCGCTTTTAAAGGAGTATTTAAAGAAAGAACACTTGACATGCCATAAAAGTACTAAGAAATAAGTACAAGAAAGCTTATAGGTTCTTAGTTCAGGGGTACAATAAATACTTCCCACATATGAGGCCCTGGATTCAACCTTGGCACTACACAAAAATAAAAAATAAAACACACACACACAACTAAGTGAAATATTCAATAGAAAACCAATAGGAAATGAGTGATTATTATAGGTTTTTTTTTTTTTTTTGCTTTTTGGGTCACACCTGGCTCTGCACAGGGGTTACTCCTGGCTCTGCACTCAGGAATTATCCCTGGCGGTGCTCAGGGGACCATATGGGATGCTGGGAATCGAACCCCGGGTCGGTCGCGTGCAAGGCAAACGCCCTACCCGCTGTGCTATCGCTCCAGCCCCGATTATTATAGTTTTTACTGGTAACTAAATATAAAATTTTCTGTGCACCTCCAGACTTTATGTATGTGTGTGTGTGTACATTTATAAAATGAAAGAGAAATTTAGTAAAGTTCCTATGTTCTTGGGAGAATGAGGTTGTGCTAGCAGATATCTTTAGGGCATGGAGACCCCCCATTACCAAATCTGCATTTCTTGGGTCAAACCTGGGTTCATTATCCCATTTCTATCTCTCATCAGCATTCTGTCTTTGGACAGGCCTTCAAGACTTTAACTTCTGTAATCCTTAATATTTGTGTGTTATATAATCTCTTTCACAGAGTTATCTACTCAGTATGGAAAAAGGTATTTAACATCTATAAGAGATGCTGTAAAGCTATGCATTTATTTCTTCTTTATCCACTTTACTTCTTCATTATTCATTAGCTTAATTCTATGTGATAGACCCTGTGACTCAAAAGTAGAATCTTAAATGACTAAGAAATACACTCTTCTTGGACAGTGCTTCAAATCATCCCTAGCATGGGGCTGGAGCGATAGCACAGTGGGTAGGGCATTTGCCTTGCACGCGGCCGACCCGGGTTCGATTCCCAGCATCCCATATGGTCCCTTGAGCACCGCCAGGAGTAATTCCTGAGTGCAAACCCAGAAGTAACCCCTGTGCATCGCCAGGTGTGACCCAAAAAAGCAAAAAAAAAAAAAATCATCCCTAGCATGCAGTGGTTGGGTAGATTGAGCTCCTTGAGCAATGATGTCTCTGAAGTACTATTACATCCTAAAGAACTATCAAAACATTGACATGAGTGTGAATAGCTTAAGTAGAACTCTAGGCAGCTTCTATTGCAGATATATTTCTGCCTGTTTAGGACCATGAATCCTTCCACATACATTTTTACCCTAAGGATTTCTGGCTAATTTTGGACACTTCGTTCTGCCACTTACCTGCTATGTGTAGGTATAAGCAGTTGTCTTAAAGTAGAACTCTAGATAACAGAGATGGTCCCACAATTAACCCCTACTTTTGTAGTAGTCATTATTTTTGTGACATTTTAATATTTCAGCTGCATTATGAATTTTTACATGATCACCTGTTATCTGGCCTGATAATTAGATAATTTCCTTACATGCTATGTCAAAATTAGGTACAAAGTTAATTTTGTGTGTGTGTGTGTGTGTGTGTGTGTGTGAGAGAGAGAGAGAGAGAGAGAGAGAACTGATGCAGTCTCTAAATTGTCACGGCCAATTTGCTCTATAACTATTCTAGAACTTCCGAGGAAATGGAGGATAAGAATTAAGAGAAAGAAAATAAAGTTTCTCTTCTTTCTCAAAACATTGCTGTTATCCCTTGAGTTGATAGTGCCTTAGACCAGTGCTCCTTAAACTGTTTCCACCTGCAACCACTTTTTGTCCAGGAAATGCAGCATGGATGAATGCTACCAGAAACTCCTTTGATTCATTATGCAGTTAATTTTTAATTTTTGGTTATTGGGTATTTAGAAACCTTTCATCGTTGCCAATTATTTTTTCATTTTCCTCACCCCCATATTGTTATTATGCCCAATATGAGGTCTCAGCTGACCCACAGTTTAAGAAGCTAGGCCTCAGAGGGATTTACTCAAATTGCACTCCCTGCCATACACATTTTCCATTAAAAAGGAAGACATTTGAAAATATGTTAGAGAATTTTATCATTTGAAAGAGTGAAAATATTATGGAAGACTATATCTTTGTAACAGTTGATGTGTTCTCATTTTAAAACTGGATCAATTTTTAATCCAAAATAATCTCAAGAATAAGTTTATTATGTCTATTGCAAAATTTATTTTTACCTTGCAGTAGGCCAACAACTCAAGGAAAACTTTATTCAGATTTTTATTGTGGTATTTATATTTAAATAATGTAACCTTTACAGCAGCTTTCTTTTAGTAACCAAAATAAAATGCATAGTTTCATGAATATGCAACTGGGCAAAGAAAAAGTTATGGCTTGGATTTAAAGAAAAATATATTACATTTTAATATTGTACATAAAGTACTTCACATGGCAGAATTTTAATTTTAGTAGTATTGTAAAATTGCAAGGAGCGAGTTAATTTATAGAACCACTGAGTGGCTGTTGATTTAACCTACTAATTAGGAGAATTGTAGATATGGACAGGTAGTTCAGAAATGCATAAAGGAAAGTTTCTTTTATCAAGGAACTTAATTGAACTTGAGAGATGATTATGTGTAAATAGTTACTGTATAAATAGGATTCTTAGAATTTGAATATCCATTTTAACTCTGGAAGTTAATTGAAACAAAAATCATAGGGGTTTGATTATTTTCCTGAAAAACCTGTCCATGGGTCTGAGACCAGGTTAACTATTATTTCCTATGCCAGTTGAGGCATGATTTGGTGCCTGGGTAAAACACAGCAATGTTGTCAATTGATGTTCTTTGAAATAAGAGATTTATTTGTTCAGTGTGCCAGTATTGGGAGTTTTAGTTCAGGGAATATAAAATAAAATAAAATAAAATAATCCTTTATTTTGTATATGATTTCATAGAGAACCCAGGATAACTGTTTTTATGCCAAGGAACCCCATATTAAAAGTGAACAATGGGGCCCGGAGTGATAGCACAGTGGGTAGGGCGTTTGCCTTGCACGCAGCTGACCCTGGTTCGATCCCTGGCATCCCATATGGTCCCCCAAACACTGCCAGGAGTAATTCCTGAGTGCAAAGCCAGGAGTAACCCCTGAGCATTGCTGGGTGTGACCCAAAAAGCAAATAAATAAATAAATAAATAAAAGTGAACAATAATTTATGTTCATTAGTTAGCCATTCTCTTAAAATGTGTAATTACCACAGAGACTGGGATACATCCAGAAGAACAAAAGCAACTGGTGTTGGCATGGATGTGGGGAGAAAGGAATCTCCTTCATTGTTGGGGGGAATGCTGACTTGTCCAGCCTTTCTGGAAAATAATATGGATATTTCTCAAAAAACTAGAAATTAAGCTTCCAATTAACTCAGCTATACCACTTCTGGGAATATATCCCGAGGCTACAAAAAAGCACAGTAGAAGTAGCATCTGCACCTGTGTGTTCATTGCAGCACTGTTCGCAATAGCCAGAATCAAGAAACAACCCGAGTGCCCAAGAACAGATGACTGGTTAAAGAAACTTTGGTATATCTACACAATGGAATACTATGCAGCTGTTAGGAAAGATGAAGTCATGAAATTTGCCGATGGGTGGATGGTCATGGAGAGTATCATGCTAATGGAAATGAGTCAGAGAGGGACAGACATAGAATGACTGCACTCATTTGTGGAGTATAAAATATCGTAATATGAGACTAACACCTAAAGAGACAGTAGAGACAAGGGACAGGAAGATTACTCCATGGTTGGAAGCCTGCCTGCTGAGCTGGGGGAGAAGGCAGCTGGGAAAGAGAAGGGATCACTAAGTCAATGAAGAAAAGATCTCTCAAGATGGGAAATGTATGCTGAAAATAGGTAAAGAACCAAACATAATGGCCTCTCATTATCTGTAATCTATATTGCAGACCATAATACCCATATATAGAAAGAGTAAGAGGGCAGTTGTCTGCCATAGAGGCAGGGGGAAGGGTGGGATACGGTGTAGGGGGGGATACTGGGGATGTTGGTGGTGGAAAATATACACTGGTGGAGGGATGGGTGTTTGATCATTGTATGACTGAAATGAAAACATGAAAGTTCTCTAACTGTAGCTCACGGGGATTCAATAAAAGGAAAATGTGTAATCATATCAGTACCGGGTACTTGTGTATGGGAAATTAAATAGAAGCTCTAAAAGGTAAGCCCATATGTGATGCCAGATTTTGGTAACTTTTCTGAAAAAGTGTCAATATTTTTCAGAAGACAGAATCAGGGAGGGAATGAATTGACTGGGTGTGGGGTGTAAGAGGACTCTTTTTAGAAAGACCAAACTCACTCGTTTCTCAAATGCACCAGATGACCCCAGGGAGGGCCTTTCCCTTGCTAACTCTGCAGCAAGTTGCTCGGTCCGAGATTCGTTTGTGTGTCCAGAGATCACAGCCATGTGGGAGCTCAAGTAGACGGTGGCCGTGTGTGGGCATCAAGGAGATGCGTTTTAGGTGGACCCCTTTTAAGTGGTGATAGGGACAAACTGGATGGGCTGTGGAGAAATGGACTTGTGTGAAGGATTTCAATCGGAAGAGAGGAATAGGGCTTAATCCTGTGGTCTGGCCCTGATACATGATGGGATGGACATGTTGGCTTACTGTCTGCCCGCACCCCACCTGCCTATCTTGTATGGCCGAGAATGAAGTAATAAATATACAAATGACCCTTGGTAGATAAAAGACTTTCTTTCCCTGCTTTATTTATTTGGATTTTGGACCACAGCCAGTGTTACTCAGGGCTTTCTCCTGGGTTTGCACTGAAGGATCTCTCCTGGTGGTGCTCTGGGACCATCTGTGGTGCCAGGGATCAAATTCAGGTCAGCCACATGCAAGTTACGCGCCCTTTACGTGGTAGGTCACCTTCGTCACCTTCTTGGTTCAGTTATGGGGGGGGGGGGGGAGAGAGAGAGAGAGAGAGAGAGAGAGAGAGAGAGAGAGAGAGAGAGAGAGAGAGAGAGAGAGAGAGAGAAAATAGATGTACCTGAGACACTTTGAAAAGGTGGAATTAAGGGTGTAGGGAATAATTTGCTTTGGGTAACTAAAAAAGTATTTGGGGCTCATTCACTGACTAGGGACTCGAGCAATGTTTGTCAACTGTTTTTTCCTACCACAGTTCCCTTACGCTTGTTTCCTTCCTGTGGTTACCTTGGAGCTTTGCTCCCCACCCACCCTCCTTTATGTGATTTTCACCTGTGGCCCAGTTGGAACATTCTGCTTTGAAAGGAGGAGCTGTCTGAGGAAAGCCTCAAGTAACCCAGAGAACTGTATAAACTGAGGTTGAATTGAGCTATTTAATTATGAGCGGAATTTCTAGATTTTTTTTAGAAAATTCCTGAAACAAATAGTCAGAATGTCAATGGTGTTATAGTCATATATTTTTCTATTATTGAGTTTTTTATTTTATCAGTGTTTAAGAAAGTTTTTTTTTTAATTTGCAGTACAGGGATAAAACCCAGGGTCTTATATTTGCTCTACTGCTGTTTCATGTTTTATTTTTATGAAGAAAAGTTATTTTTTTTATTGAGGTAACAGGGTTTGTGACAGTTTGAATATTATTGTTTTATACTTGCAGTGCTAGCTCACCACCCCATTTATGTTTTTTAAAATTATGTTGAGATTTTTCAGGCCAGTGTAATGGTACAGCAGGTAGGGCACTTGTCTTGCATGTGGCTTCAATCCCCAGCGTCCCAAGAGTAATTCCTGAGTGCAGAGCCAGGAGTAACCCCTGAGCATTGCCAGGTGTTGCATAAAACCAAAAACAACAGACCAAAAAAACCCACCAAAAATTATATTGCAATTTTTTATCAGAAAAAATTTTAAAGAATAAAAAGCTAAGATTTCCTTAGATGAACTAACATACTCTTCCCGGTAAAAATCCATGACTCATCCTAAATAGGTGCCTGCTGTGGAATTGACTGCCTTGTGTATAAAGGGTCATTTGAAAACTTAATATTTTCCTTCACAAAACATCTGTTTAAGCAGGAACTCTCCTCAAATCTCATAGTCTCAGCCTTGGGCTCAATTCCAGGCACCTTGTAATAGCCCACATGAAGCTTATTAAATTTTCATGTTTATTTTTGTTTATACCATTCTTCAATAGTAGGTGTTAAACGGTGACATGGTCAGTGTTATCTTGTCTTTCAGGTCGACTGGGGGCAGCTGGATTATTTAGTTGTTGACATGCCACCAGGAACTGGAGATGTGCAGTTATCAGTCTCACAGAACGTTCCCATTGCAGGTGAGTCTTGGCTTAAAGTGATTTGTGCTGTCTTTGATGTTTTGCTGTTGCCATAAGAAATAGTAAATTACATGTCAGGCAAACATTTTTGTGTCTTAAAAACATCACTTATAAAATTTCCCCTAGAGGTAAGATTGAATTTGTAGATTGAATTTTTTAAAGAGTATTACAGAATACTTTATATGTTTTATAATAACATAAAGACACCTTGAAAAGATTGTGTATTTCTATGTTCCAGAAAAACAGTAACACTTAAATATTATTTAGGTAGAATATGGTGTTTGTTTTACAGGTGTTCAGCCCTTATAGTATAATGTCTCATACTGAGTGACAGATGCTCTTTATGTTGGGGTGGCACCTGGAAGTGCCCTGGGTTTATTCCTGGCTCTGTCATGATTACTCCTGGCAGTACATGGGGGACCATATGTGGTGCCAGGGATTGAACCAGGATTCATCACATGAAAAGCAGGGCCTAATCCAAATACTATCCTTCTGGGCCCTTGGTAAATATTTATGGAACAAATACTAAATATTAATAATTATTAGTAAAATATGGCTTTTGAGTATGTGAAACTATGAAAAATTATAATATGCTAATTATGTGATATTAAAGACAAGAAAGCTAAGGGCAGTAGATAAGGCACCTGGGTTCGATTTCCAGCATCCCATATGGTTCCCTGACTATTCCCCCCCCCCACCCTCCTCCAGGACTGATCCCTGAGCTCAGAGCCAGGAGTAAGTCCTGAGTCCTGCCAGCTATGGCCCCCAAACAAACAAAAAAGACAAGAGAACTATATATATATATATATATATATATATATATTTTCTTTTTGGGTCACACCTGGCATTGCACAGGGGCACTCCTGGCTCTGCACTCAGGAATTACTCCTGGCAGTGCTGCGGGACCATATGGGATACTGGGAATTGAACCTGGGTTGGCCGCGTGCAAGGTAAACGCCCTACCCGCTGTGCTATCTCTCCAGCCCCAAGAGAACTATTACTATATTAGCATATATCAAGTTTCCAGTACTTCTGTAGACTATTGGAATATACTTCTCTTTTATGTTATGGAATTTAATTTTTATGTTAGTTCTGTCCCTAAGGATTTTATTGGATTCCACTGGGGAAATAATTATAAATCTTTCACATGTAAAGACTTTTGAAAATTGTAAGACTTTTTCTTTGGGGGAATTTTCAAGCACTGCTCAGGAGGCTGAGGGGTCACCTCGGACCTCGGGCACTGCTCAGCCTGACGGTGGGCTGGAGAGTGCCATGCTGGGACTGGTGCTGAGTGGGCCCAGCTGTGTTGGGGCTGTCAGCTCACACATGGCAGTGCTTGTAGGTTATTCCTAGCTAAATGCTCACTCCCTGTGGTGCTCAGCAGCTGGGAATCAGCCAGGAGCTCCTGCTTGCAAAAATGTGCCTCGGCTCTTTGAGCCATGAATTCCAAGTAATAGAACATTATTTACTTCATCATCATCATCATCATCATCATCATCATCATCATCATCATCATCATCATTCCATTGCTCGTCGATTTTCTTGAGTGTTCTCAGTAACGTCTCCATTTGTCTTAGCCCTGAGATTTTAGAAACCTCTTTTTACTTGTCCTTCCCAACTGTCAGGGGAATGAGACCCATCATTGTTACTGGTTTTGGCATATGAATACACCACAGGGTGCTTGCCAGGCTCTCCCATAGTCCTTAAGTGTCTCTGAGTGTCCTTAAGCTATTCAACAAAATACTAGATGGTTTCCTATCACTCTTTCCTGAATTATCTTTCTATGTTTGTACAAGAAAAACTAATGAGTTTTTATTATTATGTTTTTTACATCACTGGACATTAATTCCTGTGGCTTTACTTTTGCTTCTTTCTTATTTCCTGTGTTCTACAATGATCATGAATCACTTTTATGATCAGCTACTTAATAAATAATAAATACCCAGGAGATATTGCCAATTTTGTTTATCAAAAGATTTAGATTTTAGGTTTGTAATAAGATAAATACATTATTTCGAAATATCACTGTGGTTTCACAATATGAATATCGGTACTTTCATGTTTAAGTATATTTATAATCCTGATGGAATCTATGACTTTTTTCTTTATTGAGATGAACTATAAAGTGTGAGATGGGAGTAAAGTGAGGTGACACAGGAAAATAATTTATCCTTTTGTAATCAGTGTGTTATATAGTCACTCTTTCTCATTTTTGCAGTTTGGGACTTTCATATTTCTAAATGTTAAGAGCACTGATGAAATGTTTGTTAAATAAAATATGCTCCCAGCACTTTGAAATGCCTATTGCAGGCTTTTTAAATGTTTACATTATTCATATGGGTAATACTTGGATACAATTGGACTAAATTATCATTTATTCCCTGAGCTGTCACTTAGTACCTTGAAAAAGTTTAATTTACTTCACACAGATAACCCAATGTCCCTAAGCAATTTACTTTTGTTTAGTCAGATAAGACCCTGCTGTTTGGATGGGATATATGATTATATCACTGTATTTTAATTTGTGTTTATACCCTAAAATCTGCAATGTGTAGAGTAGAGTTAAGATTTGTTTTTCCATTGAGGATTTCTTCCTTATATCCTAAAATTTGACCAGTGTGTTTCTTTATTCCATTATTCTGGTAGTCTGACTTGTAATAGGTAATTGATATTATATGAGAAAATGTATATCTTTATTTGTATTATAACACCATAATTTACAAAATTGTTCATAAAAGTTGCTTCAGACATATAGTGTTCCAAAACCAGTCCCACCACCAGTGTGACCTTCCCTCCACCAGTGTCCCCAGTTTTCCTCCTACCCCTCAATCCTGCCCCCTTAGTAGGCACATAACAAGTTTACTTCTTACTGCTCATTCCATCAAAATGGCAAATGGAATTCTCAGGAAAAAAATTTAAAAATCAGTAAAAGTCAGTTTTTGATGAGTGGTTCTTATGCCTCACAATGTTGTTACTAAAGTAGGCCATTGAGTATTTACTGAGCTTATTTGTGCTGGTTGAACCTTCTGTGGTGTTGTTATCACTCACTTAGCTTGCTTGGTTGGCTTCAGTTTGTTTCCCTCATCAGTTGTACTGTGCTTCTGTTGAGCTTTTATTTTGTTTTGAATTTTATTTTGAAATTTGGAGAAGGTGCTCGAAGCTGTGGAGCTGGGCCCATTTGTAGGTTAGAGAAGGATGGATGTGGTCGCTGCTGGGCTTGCCGGGAGAGGGGAATCTGTTCTGACAATCTGTCCTCAGAGTTTTCAACTCAAAGATCTACCTGGAATGGTTTGGTGGCCTGTTGATGTTCAGGAGTTGGAACAGTTTAGAGCTTGTTGACGTTCCAAAACCATATTTTAATATTGTTCTAAAATATACATAATAGTATATTTTATTATGTATCTGGTATCTCACATGGTGCCCTGAGACCACTAGGAGTAATCCTTAAGTGTCGAGCAGGAGTAACTTATGGCCCCAAAACAAACAAACAAACAAATCCCCAAACTGAAACTGTACCCATTAAGCAGTACCTCTGTTTATTTCTCCACTTAGCACTTGGTAACCACCATTTCCCCTTTTAGGAATAGATGTTTTAATATTAAAATGAAGGAATGAGGAGAATGTACTTTAGTTTGGTTTTCTTTGGAGGGGCCACACCTGGCATGCTTAGGGCTTACTCCTAAATCTGTGCTCACTCCTGGCAGAACTTGGGGAACCTATAGGGTACGTGGGGACAAACACACGTCAGCCATGTTTAAGGCAAATGCCCTACCTAGTGTACTATCTCACCAGCTGCAAGGAGAATATATTTTAAAAACTTGCATTTCATTTGTTTGGGGAGGACACTCAAAAACAGTGCTCAGGGATTACTCCTGTCTCTGTGCTCAGATTCATACCTTGCAGAGCTCAGGGGACCATGAGGATATTTAGGATCAAACTCAAGTCAGATGTGTGCAAGGCAAGCACCCTACCCACTATACTATTACTATTGCTCCAACCCCTGAAAAATTTTATTTAACAAAACAGGATTGATTTTAGGATTTGTTAATAAAAATTTATATTAGCAATAATTTACTCATATAAAGGTCAATGCTAAGCATGACAGAGAATTCAAGGATGAGTGAATTATTCTCTTTTCCTAGATGAGTTTTCCTTTTTAAAGTTCTCAGGCCTTTTTTGAGAATTTGATAAATACTATAGTCTTCTCTAGGAGACTGTATAATAACTTATAGGAAGTTAATTTTATGTATTAAAATTACCAAAAGTCTCACAGCCTTGTGTTCGAAGTCCCAGCTTTAAGAAACAGAGCCAAGGGAAGAATTGTGCTTTTTCTCTATGGAAAGAGAAGAACATGGATAGCTATAATGCAAGATTAAGAAGTGTCTTGTTAGAGATAGGAACCTCCTGACATGGGGAATCAAAGGAAGAAGAGAACACGGACTTAAGGAGACTCACAAAAGACTTTATGTAGATAAACCTTAAGCAGTAAAGGGTTCGAAGAATTCTGGAAATGAAAGTTCTAGAAATTTAATGCGTATTTTCCTTCTCAAGTCTGAGCCATTTCAAAAATAATAAAGGGAGCCAGGTAGTGAAAATCCTTCTGAAAATATGCAAAGTTAGTTATTTCTGAACTTGAGATTTGAAATAATTCCAATTCCAGTGGAGATGGAGTCAAAGAGGCAGATAAAGAAGCAGACTGAGAGTGCTCCCCACAGTACCACCACCAGACACATCAAAAACTGAAGGGGCCAGGCGCTAGCCCGGCAGCAGTGAGCACATACCCTCACATATACCTGACCTGGGTTTGATTCCTTTCACTGCATCACTCCCTGCAACACTCCAGAACACCAACTGAGTGGCCCAGGTGTCCCTGTCACTGAAGGGTCCAGAAAGCTTCACACCCTCTGGGCCCTGCATTGAACCACCAGCCCAGTCATCTGAGAAATACCAGTGGGGCCCCTGTGCAATGCTTGGAGGCCCTTGCCCCCACCACCATCACCCTGAAAAATGAATTAAAAGGCCAAAATGATGGAATAAGAGATTTTAAGGCTTTGTACATGCTTTGTCTGCAGGAGGGCCAGGTTTGATTTCTGGCACTGCATATTCCCCAAGTACCATCAGCAACTTCTCCCCACACCTAATCCCCCAGCACAGAAACAGGAGTAGCTGTGGAGCACTGCTGAGTACATCCCCAAGCAATAAATAAATAAAATGTTCCACACCCCCCCACCCCAAGAAATGGAATCAAATGCAGAATCATATTTGGGATGCACTAGGAAATTCACTGTCGAATCGTCACCATAGTTCCATAGGTGGGGTGGGGGGTTGAGTGGAATTGAGCAAGGATTGAGAAGGAATGAAACTTGGCCCTGGGAAAAAGGAGTAGTGAATTGAACCCCACCTTATTGCACTGCTCTTTCGAAATCTGATCTGGAGGCAAGAACGAAAACAGACAGGATACTCAGGGCCAGCGTTTGCACCAGGTGTATCTCAGCTACTCACTGCAAATGCCCAGGAAGTCAACATTTCTGAACCTTTTCAAAACCAACCAAAGGGCAAATCCTGCCATTCCAGATAAGGGTGGAATATCAGTGGGCTGAGTGGCAGCTGCCTTACCACAGGCTGAACAAAGCTAGTCCCCTCTGAATTTACATCTGATGATTGCATGCAGAGAAATGAATGCCAAGGGTCAAAAAGCAGAAAACAAACCTACCATTGCCCCTAGTGCCTACATTCAAGCGTTGTTTGAACAAGTGAGCATTTGGTTAAAATCCTGGGTTGGTTAATCTTGAGGCTGAACCCAAGATTAACCAGCCCAGGGTTTTAGGCTGACATAGGTCAGCCTGAATCTGGCAGTACTGATACTGCCAGTTACCCACAAAGACAAATGCCCTTGAAGCTACTAAATCTACTTGGGGTTACATGTACTATAGGGTGCTCTTGATCTGAGTTCCTCATTTGCTGCCCAAGCCTGTTGTGACAGTTGTGATGAGGAACCAGCACCAGCAGCACAGCACTGGCCTGCCCATCCATACGGATATAGATGATGTAAGTTTGAGGCTGTAAATTCCCACCAGTGGTCCAGAACAAAACAAATGTAGCCGTATTGTCTAGGGTCCTTACATTGCACCAGACACAATAAAAAATTAGAGAAAACCATCTATATTAATGGACATAGAAAAAAGGCTGAGAAGTATCCCCAAGTGTAAAAGAGTTCTCTCAACAACCTGGGGAAGACTTCAGAGCAACAACGGTAAGGATTTACCAATGGCTCACAGATTTGAGAAAAGCAATAGAAGAGATCAACAAGAGAAGAGAAAGTATGATGAGCAAACTTCAGTTGTCAACCACTAATCGGAAGAACATAGGAGGTGAACGAAGGAAGGGCTCAGCAGCAGAATGATAGAAGCATGAATCAGCAATTTTCAGGATAGGTAGTTGAAAACATCTAAAAATAAACAAGCAGTAAAGAATTAGGAAAACATAAGAGAGTGGTGTGTCAGGAAGACTAGCAATGCAAATGATGTAGAAGAGAAAAATATTTTTAAAATACCTTTTGCAATTCTCTAAAATATCAAGTTCTTAGAAATCAACTTAGCAAAGGAGGCGAAAAACTTATTTACTGAAGCATGTTATGTCATCATTAAAAGAAGCAGAAAAGATATGAGGAAGTAGAAAATTATTTTATGTTCATAAATTAGAGAAGTTAACATTGTTAAAATGACCATTCTACTCAGAACTATATAGATTAAATGCAGTCCCTATCAAAATTCCCATGACATTTCTCAAGGACACAATAAATATTGTTAAAATTTTAATGGAACTCTAAAACTCCCTAAATATCTAAGGCAATTTTGAGGGGGAAAAAAAGCTGTGCTACATTGCATTTCCCAAGTTTATGCTATAAAACTAAAGTAATTGAAAGTATAGTAGTAGAATAATAGCAGACTCTCAAGTCAGTGTGATAGAACCAAGATCCCAGAAGTAAGCCCTGAGATGTATGGATAATTGATTTAAGACAAAGGAGAGCAGAAAGAGGAAGAAAGTCTCTTGAACATATGATACTGGAAAACTGGTTAGTCACATGCAAAAAAATGGCATTACCTCATACCATACACAGAAGTTAATTCAAAATGGATTACAGGTCTTAATGATAGACCTGAATCCTTTGAATAAAGTGAGGAAAACTCAAGCTGCACTATGCATGATGTGCCCTTGAAAGGTGACTTCAGTTATTTGACTCTTCTAACAAAGAAAGTATCACTGTATCACTGTCATCCCATTGATGATCCATTCGTTCTAGCTCTGAGATTTTAGCAGCCTCTCTTTACTCATTCTTCCCAGCGGTGCCACATTAGAGGCTCTTTCAGGGTAAGGGGAATGAGACCCATCATTGTTACTGCATTTGGCATATCGAATATGCCACAGGGAGCTTGCCAGGCTCTGCTGTGCTGGCAGGATACTCTCGGTACCTTGCCAGGTTCTCTGAGAGGGAGAACTAGGCTATAAGAGGTTGCACAGATATGAATGTGGCCTGCCGCTTTTGGGAGCGCTGTTTTATAATCTCTGGATCTTGGCCATTAACGGGATTAAACAGCACCAGGGGCAGTTTGTGGGTGTGGCTGCCTAGCTACTGGAAAAGTGGGGTTCTGGGTGGAGGAGGCCCAGGTTCTATCCCAGCAGGCTTGGAGATATCAGCTCCGGGCCCTGTACACCGGAGTTCCTCTGCCAGTTCCTTCATGCATAAGACTCGTCCGAACGTATGGAGAGGGCCCTTGAGCATGGCTGTGGTTGGGTTCTGGAGGTCTTCGGCTGCTGGAGCTCTGCTCAGGGGAAGGAGGGAAACTCAACCCGCCCTGCTCCTAAGGGCCCCAGTGAAGACAGCCAGGCGCAGGGGAAGAGAGTCTGCAAGAGACTCTAAGAAAGTAAAAGAAAAAAATAAACGGAGGAGAACACATTAAATTAAAAGCTACTTCACTGCAAAAGGAACTGTGGCTAAACTAAAAAGACATTCTAGTGAATGGGAGAAAATAATTGTATACCATACAACTGCAAACGTGTCAGAATGGAGCCAGTGTTACCGGGGTTAAGGTGTCTGCCTTGCATGTGTCCAATTCTGGTTCAGTCCCTTTCACTACCTGTGGTCTACTGAGCAGCTCTATGTGTGACTCAGGATCAGAATGCCAAGAGTAAGCCCGAGTACTACTAGGTATTGTCCCAAAATAAAACAAAACAAAACACAAATTGAAAAAAAAAAGCAATAGATAAAGCGGACAGCCCCAGACAAAAATTGGAAAAAGAGCTCACCAAATCTTTCTCCAAAGATGACCTACAGGCATATGAAAAAGTGTTCATCAATGATTATTTGGAAATGCAAATCAAAATAACAAGTAAGATCTGAACTCACACCAGTGAGACTAGTATATATCTGAAAGACTAAAAACAGCCAGTGCTGGCAGGTATATGGTGAAAAAAGAACTCTCATTTGTAGTGGAGATGTAATCTTGTTGAATCTCTGGAAAACAGTATGGAGACTTTTCAAAAAATAGAAAATAGAACTACCTTAATGTCTATCAGTTTTACTCCTTGAACTCTAATCCAAGAGCACACAATCACTTGTTTCAAAAGATATATGCATTTGGCCAGAGCAATAGTACAGCAAGTAGGGTGCCTGCCATGCACACAGCTGGCATGGGTTCGGTCCTTGGCACCACGTATGATTCCCCTGAGTACCACCAGGAGTGATGCCTGAGAATAGAGCAGGGAGTAAGACCTGAGCACTGCTGGTGTGACACAAAAACAAAACCCCCAAATTAAAGAAAAATAAAATATTATTTTGTTATAAAACAAGAGTCTCTTGCCCGCACGCCTGGCTATCTTCCCTGGGGCCCTTCAGAGGGGATGGGCTCTGGCTTCCCTCCCCACCCCGAGTAGAGCTCCCGGCAGCCAAAGACCACCGGAACCTAGCTACAGCCATGCTCGAAGCCCCTCTCCACACATTCGGACAGGCCTCACGCATGAAGGTACCAGCAGAGGAACCCAGGTGTGTGTAATCCCATCAACAGCCAACATCCAGAAACTTAAAAGCAAGCTCCCTATATCTTGTAGCCTACTTCTCACTCTGGGACAGACTGGCAAGCTTCTGAGAGTTTCCTGCCCACATGGGACAGCCTTGCAAGCTTTCCATGGTGTATTCATATGCTAAAGCCAGTAACAAGCTGGATCTCATTCCCCTGACCCTGAAAGAGCCTCCAGTGGGACATGGTTGAGAGGGCCAAGCTGAGAGAGACTTCCAAGATCTCAGGGAAAGGACGAATGGAGAGGTTACTGAGCCTGCTCGAGAAATCAACAGTTAATGGGGATTTCATGATTCGTGAAAATATTAAAAACAAAAGATGTTCATTATTATTTATAATACCCAGCATCTGGAAATAATCCATGCCCAGCAACAGATAAAAAAATGGATAAAGTGGATAAACACACACACACACACACACACCCCTATTAAAAAGATGAAATCTTGCGTTTGACTCCAACATGGATAGACAATAAAGAAAGTAAGTCCAAAGAAGATAATATTAGCCACCTATTCCTTATCCCCTTTATATGAGTTATATGAAGAAACCAAGCTAGGGGATAGGCAGCTAATGAATATATAAACTGAGCAATGCTGGGTGTGGCCCCCAAATGAAAAATTAACAATTTTCACTATTGAAAATTGTGGCTGGGTGATACAGTAGTACGACTCGACAATTAATGGTGAGAATATACAAGTGAGAAGCAGGTCTTCCCATTTCTGT
Organism: Sorex araneus; assembly: GCF_027595985.1. NCBI lineage: Eukaryota > Metazoa > Chordata > Mammalia > Eulipotyphla > Soricidae > Sorex > Sorex araneus. The sequence goes on along the minus strand of NC_073304.1, from coordinate 65,850,318 downwards.
GTTTCTGCCAGCCCGATTCCGTTCCACATGAACTCTCCCTCCTCTGTGAACTTACAGAGTTTTAAAATTCTTACATAAACAGTTTTGATTTCCATTTGACATCGACCGTAAATTTTAAAAATACTTAAATGTACTTTTGCTTTTTTGCAGGAGGCATGTTTTCCTGGTGGTCTAGTTCTGCAGTCTGAAAGTGAAAAGAGGTTTACATGTCTCTTTACTCAAGACTACCTCTTATAATCTAGCCCACTGATGTGCCTAAAGCAGCACACATGTGCTTGGTCTTAACGTACTTGCTTGTATTCTCTGATATACGTTCTCTGTCGCTCTTGGAGAGCCCGGCAAGCTACCAAGAGTATCCCACCCACACAAAAGAGCCTGGCAAGCTCCCAGTAGCATATTCAATATGCCAAATACAGTAACAATAACAGGTCTCATTCCCCTGACCCTGAAAGAACCTCCAGTCATTGGGAAAGACGAATATAGAGAGGCTGCTAACATCTCAGGGCTGAGACGAATGGTGACGTTACTGGTGCTCGCCCAAGCAATTTGATGAATAACGGGATAACAGTGATACGTGATACAGTGATTTATATATGAAATATATAAACATTCATTTATATATGAATTATAAAGAAACCAATCTAGGGGATAGGCAGCTAATACTGAGCATATAAATGACAAAGCTATTTGACCAGCTCCCAGAGCCTATGAACAGAGTGCTCCCATTTGCTCTCATCATGAGTTGCTCTGCTAACTTACTCCTGTGACCTTCCTACTTGGTACTTTGTTTATTTCATGTGTAAACTGAAGAAAGCACTTATTAAAACCATATATTTTATTTCACCTTTCCTTTGAAAGGAGAATATCTTTGTTTTAGGGTTTTATTTGTGCTACATTTTTCTTTTACTGTGTATAAAATCCTGTGGGCAGTTGATACCTTTGAGTATTAATTTTGTTTTTGTGTTTAGGATAATTGGATAAGGATACTATTTGGTTGTATTCAGGCTCTGTATTAAAATATAAATGAGAATACTAGTGTTGCGATATTATAAGATGATAACATTTTATTTTATTTACTTGCCCTTAAGGATGTTTAACAAGGTCTACTTTTCTGCCCTTTATCCCTATCTGTGGAATGCCTTCCTATGCAGCAGACCTGTCAGAATCAAATTAGACCATCAAGTAGAAAAATGCAAGTATCTGAATACTTTTAAAAAGTATTTGTCTTCAGGCAGTGGTGGTGGTAAAATGGTATAGATTAGATAGAGCCTTTATATCAACTTCACTTTTCTCCAAGCCTTATTGAAAATGAAATGAAATGTTTTAGACTTGGAAAGGGACACCCTTTGGAAAATTCTCAGAAACAGACCTATACAATCAGTAAAATCCCTTTCCATATTTTAGAGACTCTTTGCATGTGTTCCAGTTCATGACATGGAATGGAAGACAAGTTTATTACAAGAATGTTTTTTAATCATCCTCTTGTGTGTGTTTAAAGTGTGTTTAGTGACTACAATAACAATGTTTTCAGTATTAGTGACTAATGATTTAAATTTGAGCTTACATGTGCTAGTAGATCATTATGTAGTACAAAATACCCAGTAGTTGTTGTAATTAGTAGAGGGAAAGGAGTCAAGAAAAAGGATGGGAAATAACCAATTATAGTCTTTAGATATGTTCTTTTTGAAGTTGCCAAGGAGAATAGGGAAAAAGGGTTTTAGTGCTGGTTTGTTTTTTTTTTTTTTTTTTGGCTAGTGATACAATTTGTTGGGTATTGCCTCTTTGTTTTCTAAACTTTTAAATTAGTTGTTGCCATATACAGAATTTGGAGGTTTCAAAACTAACTTATTTTGTTTAAGTGTGAGATGAACTTAACTGCTTTTTCATAATGCAAGAGGATTATTATTTATTTAAGGAACATTTTCAGTTCTTTGACCATTTAAAAATAAATGAACTGGGTCCGAAACAATTGTACAGCGGATAGGGCAGTAGCCTTGCACGAGGCCAACCAGCATCCCATATAGTTGGTAATTTCTGAGTGCAGAGCCAGAGGTAACTCCTGAGTATAATCTAGTATGATGCAAAAAGCCAAAAATAAATAAATAAATAAATAAATAAATAAACTGTAGTAATATTTTATTTGAGGGGTATTGGGCCACATCCACAGAATTAAAGGGCTACTTCTGAATTGGTGGTCAGGGATCATTCCTGGTAGTGTTTAGGGGACCATATGTGGTCCCAGGGATCAAATCTGGATTGACCACATGCATGACAGGTGTCCTTCCCAATGTACTATGTCTCTGACCCTTAAACTTTCTAAGGAAAGTTTCTAAAGTCCAAGAAAGACTTTAGAACAACGGTGCTATTGATGTTCAATGAACTGAAGAAATCAATGGAAGAGACCATAAATAAGCTTGAAATTATGAAAAAATGGAAATGCTCAACCCAACAGAAATAAAGTACAGTAGACTAATGTAGCTATCTAAAAATTATAGTAGCAAAATATAATAGCACACTGGAAGAAATGAAAATTTGAATCAGTTATGGTGTGCCAATGGTTTTCAACCTTTCTACACCTGCCAACTGATACCATAGACCAGTAGTTGAAAATAGACTGCTCTAAACCATTCCTACAAAGAATACTGAATGTTGTCCTGTAAAAAGCAAGAAGACCCCATTGTGAAGCAGAAAGATACTATAGAAGTCATGCAACTGGGGATAGTCAGAGTATATGAGTTCTCACTAGACTGAGCTGTAGACTTACACATTTAATTTTTTATAAGACTTATTATTTTAAATTTTAATTATTATAGTTAGTCATGTTTACATTAGTGTTGATATTCATGGTTTTGATGTACACAGTTATTATACCTCACCACCACTAATATGTCTCTGACCCTCCACCAATATCTTTATTAGACATCATCACTTTAAAGTGTAAAAGGGAAATAAACTTGGAACTTCATATATAAATGTCATAGTAACCTCCAAGCAAAAACACTTAGAAGAAACAAGAAAAAACAAATGGAAGTAGATTATTACACAGAAAGCCAATATAAAAACACAAATCGATAAAATAAGGAAAAACCAAAAGAACTGTCAAATTACAAAACTCCTAAAATCCTCAAAGAATAAGTTGGCTACAAGTTCCTTCAAGTCAATGACTGACTTGTCATTCGAAAGGGCTTAAGACATACAATGAACTCTAGCAAAAAATACTGGCTCAGAGTGAAAGGTTTGAAAACAATCATACAGGCAAATGGTAGACTAAAATAATAGTATGGCCATACTACTTGGCCATATCAAACCGAATAGCATTCAAAATAAAAAAAAGGTAGTAAAAAATAAGTATGGATATAGCATAATGACCGGGGATCAATAGCAAGAGTATTTACTTTAGGGACATCTTTTTTTTTTTAATCCTAGATTAATAGTTCTAGATTATTCATTTTAGATTAATAGTTCTGGATTATTAATCCTAGGTTAAAAGTTCAAGAGGGCTTACTTAAGGGCATCTTTTTTTGTCCTTTATCTTTTTTTTTTAATCCTAGATTAATAGCCAGGTATAAAAACAACTCAAATGTCTAATGATGAAAGACTGGATAAAGGAGTTTATAGATAGATAGATAGATAGATAGATAGATAGATAGATAGATAGATAGATACACACAGTAGTATGTTCCTAGCTCTGATTTGAGGGGAAAGTAAAATAAATTTAAAATATTCACTTTGTTTATATTGGTTCTTCAATAAAACTTTTTGAAATTACTCTGTTAATAGACAAAAGATTGGTGTAAAAATATTGGTGTAAAAATGTTGTATGCCTAAAACCCAACTATCAGTAGCTTTGTAAGTCATGGTTCTTTAATTAAATAATTTTTTAAAAACATACAAGGCAGAAAGATGGGACAGTTTAGAGGGGAACCATTATGGTCTCTTTTTCATTTCCCACGCCCTCCTCTTCCCCTCCCCAGCCCGGGCAGGGCAAGAATGTCAGCCAGATAATCCTAAATGTAGGTCCTATTCTGATTTTTCTCTCTCCTAAAGAAGAAACTATTATGTATGACAGTGTAGTCAGCTAGATAATATATTAAATATCCATATGGTATCCAAAGTAACTGCATTATCACACAGGTGTTACATTGTGAAAATGAGGTTATACCATTTCTTCTTCTCTGGGATCTTTCCGGTCTGAACTCTATAGATAGAAGGAAAGCCAAAGATTTCTCTACGTCTCATTCATTTAGATAAGTAGGAATTTTAAACTAAGCCTCTTTAATGTTTCAGTCATTATCTAGACTGAAAGGTGTTTATTGTTGGAGTGACAAAACATTTTGATTCATCTTGAGATTTTCATCATTTTAATACAGAGATTTAAAGATTTTAATTCACTATTGATCTAAATTCATGTGCACATTAGTATTTCCTTTCCACTAGCAGTTGACAATGCCTAATCAATTTTGTTTTAATGGTTGCACTCTTTGATTGCTATTTTGGACCATAGTTTTTGCAATATGGAAATCTGTGAGGTTTGGAGTATCAGAAACTGATTTTGTTGCTATGTTAAATAAATGTAAACCCCAGCAGCCGTGTAATCCCATCAACGGCCAACATCCAGAGACTATAAAACCAAGCTTCAGGAAGAGAGCAACGCAGTCTCTTGCCCCCAAACCTGGCTGTCTTCACTAGGGCCCCTCAGAGGGGAAGGGTTGCGTTTCCCTCCCCTCCACCCCAGCAGAGCCTCAACAGTTGAGGACCTCTGGAACTGAGCCACAGCATGCTCAGGGACACTCTCCACTCTTTTGGATGAGCCTCACGCATGGGGGAACCGGCGGAGGAACCCAGGTGTGTGGGACCCAGGGCTACGATCTCCTAGGCTGCTCGGATCAGGACTGGGCTTCTTCCACCCAGATCCCCCATTTTCCAGTAGCCTGGCAGTCACACCCAGAGACTGCCCCTCTCGGCCCCCCCCCCCCCCGCGCGTGTAATCCTATCAATGGCCAACATCCAAAGACTATAAAACCAAGCTTCCGGAAGCGACATTTTATAGCCTAGTTCTCCCTCTCGGAGAATCTGGCAAGCTACCGAGAGTTTGCTGCCCTCAGGAGAGTGCCTGGCAAGCTCCTCGTGGCATATTCACATCCAAAATACAGTAACAGATATATACATACCTCTCGGAGAGCCTGGCAAGCTACCGAGAGTATCCCGCCTGCACGGCATCCCGTGGCATATTCAATATGCCGATATGCCAGAAACAGTAACGATAGGTCACATTCCTCTGACCCTGAAAGAGCCTCCAATCATTGGGAAAGACGAATAAGGAGAGGCTGCTAAAATCTCAGGGCTGAGTGTAATAGAGACGTTACTGGTGCACACTTGAGTAAATCGACCAACAACGGGATGACAGTGATACAGTAATACAGTTAAGTAAATGAATGACTGTGGACCGTCACTTAAATTGGTTTTCTTCACTGTCTGATGTTTACTCTTTCAAAACAAAGGGAACATAGTTATTTCACCTTGGTAAACTCAATAAAATAATTTTTTATATAATGTTTTTTCTTCTTAATTACTTTCAAATTTGAAAATATAGTTCTTTAAAGGGCTGGAGCGATAGCACAGCGGCAAGGTGTTTGCCTTGCACGCGGCCAACCCGGTCTCGATTCCTCCACCCCTCTCAGAGAGCCCAACAAGCTACTGAGAGTATCTCACCAGCACAGCAGAGCCTGGCAAGCTACCCATGGCATATTCGATATGCCCAAAACAGTAACAAGTCTCAAAATGGAGACATTACTGGTGCCCGGTCGAGCAAATTGATGAGTTCTTTAAAAGCATCAAAAACTGATTTTTTTTTAAAAACCATGAAAACTCTAGAGTAGAACTTTAAAGGGAAAAGTCAGTTTTCTACTCTTTCCATGCAAATGTTGAATAGGCTTATAATATGGCAATAGTTACATGATGCAGAAAATAATTCTTATTCATCACACTATACAAATTTTTTCCAAGATAAGTTAATTTTTTTATCCAGATTGTTTTATCTTTTAATACTCCTAGTACTCAGTCTGAAACTTCAGATCCTTGTTATTTTAGAATTAATTTTTTATTATAAAATCAAAAGTAACTTCTTTTATATTAATTTTTTATTGAATCATCATAAGATAGAGCAATATGAAGTGGTTCATTTTTTGGTTTTAGTCATACAATGTTCCAACACCTGTCCCTCCACCAGTGTAATTTCCCAGCACCAGTGTCCCCAGTTTCCCTTCCAATCCCCAAACCATTTCCACCCAGCCTTCCTCTATGACAAGCACCTCTCTTCTCTCTCTCTCTCTCTCTCTCTCTCTCTCTCTCTCTCTCTCTCTCTCTCTCTCTCTCTCTCTCTTTCATTTTAGGCATTATGGTATGCAATACAGATGCTGAAATTTTTTCATGTATATTCCTTTACCTACTTTCAATATCCAGTTCTTGTCCAAAGTCATGATTTTCAACTAATGTCATAATGAACCATCCTCTATGTTAACTACCGTCCATCCCCCACACCCTTGTGGTAATTTCCAACCATTGACCAGTCCTCCTGGCTCGATTTCCCTGGCCTTGGATGTTAGTTTTGTACATTTTTTTTAATATCCCACAAATGAATGCAGTCATTCTCTATCTGTCCCTCTCCTGACTCATTTTATTCAGCATAATATCAAAAGTAACATTATTAACAAATGAGCAATTTTGTTTTCCGTCTAAATTTAAGAAGATGCAGTTTTTAAGGGCCTTTCTATTGGGCTAGCATATATCCAGAAATTAATGTATTAGTTTACAGTTCAGAGAATCAGCCTTAGAATTAACAACCTTTATTCTGGTTTTGGCTTTAGGGTCACATTCAATGATTTCCATAGCTATTTTTTTTTAATTTGTATTAGTGAATCACCGTGAGGTACAGTTACAAACTTATGAACTTTGGTGTTTGCATTTCAGTCACACAGTGATCGTTTACCCATCCCTCCACCAGTGTCCATTCTCCTCCACCAATGTTCCCAGTGTCCCTCCCACCACACCCACCCCGTTCCCCAGCATCCCACCAGAGTTATTCTTGACTCTTTGGGAGTTGTTGCTGACATGAGATTGGAACCATGCAGTACCAGGGCCTGGTGATGGCTTCCCACAAGCAAAGTATGCATTCCAGCCCATTAAGCTATCTCACAGGACCCCCCCCCCCTGCCAAATTTTGAACTTAGGCTAAGCTTCCCAAGATTATTCTGGCACTGGTGGGAGAAGTGGGGGGCCAGGAAGACAGTGTCCTCCAGAGAGAGAGAGAGTGGAACTGGTTTCTTGCTTGGTCTCCTGGGGAAGTGCTTGGTATGTCAGCCAGCTATCTTAAGCAGCCAGCTAGTTGCAGTTGAGATCCACTTGATCTGCATGGTGCCACGCTTGGTCTTCACCTATGCTTTCCCAAAGTCATAGCTTCAGGCTGCAGCAAGGGGTTGCTCTCTCCTGGATTAGGAAATTCAGTCCTGGTCTCTGCCCAGGTTTCCAGATTCATCATTTGCTCTTAGAGGAAAGAGTTTCAAGAGAAGAATAGTGAAGTAGAAGTTTTATTTAGGGAATGTGAGGAGGGAGATAGAAGGAAGGAGAGACTATCTTATTCACAAGAGAATGTGGACTTCTCCAAAAGGGAGAAGAGAGAGAGGACCCATAAAGTAAAAGTAAGGACTTACACATCCCAAGTTGAGATGGCAGGTTGCATCTGCCAGCCCCTGGCATAGAAACCTCTAGTACTTCTCAGAAAGTGCTAGAGAATCTGCATTCTACAGGCAGAGAAATAGCTCAAAGAGCTGGATTGCATGATTTGCATGTAGGTTCTTGGCTCTGTTCCCTAGTATTGCATACTCTCCTGAGCACTGAGTTGGGAATAGCCCCTAGTGCTGCAAGTATTATAACGAAACAAGAAAGAATAGAGCAGAATAAAACTAAACAACTTGCACTCTTTATATTTCTCCCTTGACCAGTTCCTTGTACTGGTCACAGTATTGGAAGAGATAAAATCTGGGCATTTTGAGAAAAGCCTTTTGAAGAGACAGCTTCAATAATAATCAGATATATATTAAACGCTTTTAATCCGTTAAATCTTTAATATAGAAAAAGTCCAAGTTCCACATCTATTTTTAAAAGTATACCTTTGCTCATAGAACTTAGAAATTTTATCAGAAACTGGAGCTCTGCAGAATGTCTTCACATATTAAGCAAAGCTAATGTTAGAGTTTCTGTTTCTCAACAGGTGTGTGCAAATAAAGTTAGGGTCATCAGGGAGTAGCATTTCTTCTCTCAGGAGGAAGAATATGTATAAAAAGGAATGTGTCTCATTGTTAAACAACCTTTGTTGGTGGTTGATTTTGAGCATGGATAGACTAACCTTTGTGTGTGTGTGTGTGTAAATGGTCTAAGACATATATATATATATACACATATATACATATATGTATACATGTTTGTGTGTACATAGGCCATAACATATATATACATATATATAAAATCATCTAATGGCATTTGATATGGAAAATACTAAATCTAAGCATTCATCATGAACAGATGCTCACAAAGAAGAAAAAGAGCTCTGAGTTGTAGGTGCAGAGGTATATAACAAGCTGACTCCCTGAGGTGTTTTCTGATCAGCATAAAGATGAATTCAAAACTGAATAAAAATAAGAATTTTATCTTGACTTTACTGGAAACATTTGTAATGGAGTGAGAGAGAAAAATGAGAGATAAAAAGAGCCAGTGTCAGCTCTGTTTGGTTCAAGGTTTTTCAAATCTGTCCCCAGTCTGTACCACCCTGGTGAAGTCTTTGCTAATATCAGTGAGATGAAGTGACTTGAAGTTTGTGAGCTCACTGACGGTAATTTATTGAAGAATCAATCTTTGTCCCTAAACTGCAAGTGTACACCCAGATTCCATTGACAAACTTAAATTCTTACGAAGAACTTTGGGAAGTGCACGTGGCTTTTTATTTCTCACCAGAGTCTTTGAAATGCTATCGTTTCCACCAATCATTATACCTTATAATTCTTTTTGGCAGCAATTGACATAATTTCCTGTAACAAATATATTTCTAAAATGAGCAACATCATGATAGATCATTAAATTAGTGAGACATATTCCCTTTGTGACTATAGTTACTTCTCTACTCTGTAGGATTAGAACATAGAGTCCAAAACAGTGACTTATGAAACATTTATATTTCCTGTTTAAATACATTCTGTGGACATTCTTGAAATAGATCTACCTATTTTTCTCCCACTGGGGCCAACCCCAGTGGAGTCTTGGGGTCATGCCTTGTGATGCTTGACTCAGTGGAGCAGGCATACTTGAAGACTGTGCCCAAACCAGGCATACTTGAAGACTACCAGGACCTCGTCCTATAGTGCTTGGCAGCTACTAAGATCACACCCGATGGTACTGAGTCTATAACCAACAGTATTTGGGTGGCCACGTAGAGTTGAGAATCAAACTTGGGACCTTGCACAGGCTTGTCTGCTGCTTTACCATTTGAACTATCTACCTGGTTCCTGAATTGAGCTTTATATAATCATGTTTTGCATAACCTAATACTGACATTGTTGAGCATTTCTTAATCTCAGAGCAAATGTTCATCATTTAAGAAGTTAGGAGACTGCAGAAGAGAAAGATGGAGAGCTTAAATAAACACACAAACAAACAGAAAACAGCACCAAAGATGCAGCTGAACTGTGACTTAGGTGTTGAGCATGTGCCCTGCATGTACTTGGCACTGGCTTCAGACCCTCCCCCCCACCATTTATCCTGTCCTCCTCCCCCACAACCCTCAAGCACCACTGAGTGTAGCCCCTGTGACAATATTTGCATTCTATATTTATATTTTATATTCAAGAATAGCAATTATTTGTTTCTGTCTTTTGGCTTTACATTGATGGGCTCAAGAGCTGTAAGCTTATAGAATTATTCACCCAGGTATAATTATGAACAGTTTTGCTATAGACAGTTTTTAGGTTTCAGCAGCAAAGTTTTTAGTCAAGCATGGGAATTAGATACAATCTGTGCTCTGGAGATTTAGAACTAGCATAGTTGAGTAATTCCACAGGGCTGTAATTACGATCAGCCTAACATCTGGAATAATCTGTTTTCGATGTTTAACTTCTCTGAACTCTGACTCAAATCCAGACACGTGGTTAAAAATAGATTTTCCTCTTAATAGTCAAGCCACTGAACAATTAAGACAATACTCTAAATCAGTGTTCCTTAACCTTTTTTTCTGACTGTGGGTCCTTTTCGACCTTGTTTCCTTCCTATGCACCCTCTGTCCTACTGATTGGCAGTCTGGTCTCATTCTGTGTTCTTCCAGTTATGTGATTTTATTTCACCTGCAGCCCCCTTGGAATATCCTAGGGTCCCATAGGGCACTATATGGCTCCTGGTTGAGAAACACTGTGCTAAATCATCAATTTTAGGATGTTTACATATTTGCCAGAATCTGCCAGTTAAACTTTTGTAAGAAATTCAGGTGATTAAAACGTTTTGTTTTGTTTTTTAAAATGAGATTGCAACTGGGGTGGGGTGTGGGGAGAGGGCTTCAATGGCCAGAGCACATGCTGTACATGCAGAAGCCCTGGGTTGGATCCCTAGCATGGCATGGTGCCCTAAGCACCACTCAGGGACAATACCTAAGCACTGTGCTTCGAGTAGCCCCTACCACCCTTGGGTGTAATCCTCAAACAAAAACAAACAAAATAAAACAACATTTAAAAATATTACTTATCACAATGAAAGCTAAAGTTGTTTTTTAGGGCAACTGCAATAGAAAACAACCTCGATCCTAGTTTAAGAATTAAGGGGAGAGTGGGGCTGGAGCAATAGCACAGTGGGTAGGGTGGTTGCCTTGCATGTGGCCAACCCGGGTTCGATTCCCAGCATCCCATATGGTCCCCTGATCACCATCAGGAGTGATTCCTGAGTGCAAAGCCAAGAGTAACCCCTGAACATCGCCAGGTGTGACCCAAAAAAAGCAAAAAGGAAAAAAAAAGAATTAAAGGGAGAATGTGAGGAAGTAACTAGAAGGGTTTGTTATTTACTGTTACACTTCTTAGAGGTGTAAAAAAGTAAATATTTAGTTAAATGGGTTTTCTGAGGCAATGAGGTTGAACAGAGATGGTTTTAATAACTAGAATTAAGAAGAAATACTAATGGACTAGAAAGATGCTACAAGGGTTACAACACTTGCTTTGCAGGTAGCTGGCTCCAGCCCAAACCCCAACACCACACAGTCCCCCTGAGCTTCACTATAGTACAGCACTGGAGGCCCCAAGGACTACTGGACCTGAATTACCTCTGGGTAATCCCTGGCACCATAGAGTTCAATAAATAACATCCTTGGAACCTAGCATTAAGTCACATACCTGGTTGGCAAAGCAGTTGCTAGTTCTTCTTAGTATTATTTGGGACCTTGCCCTTTCTCCAAAAGGCAATCTTAGTGGACTGGAGCACATGCTTTGCATGCAGAAAGGCAGGATTCAATCCTGGCACCACCTGGTTCCCTCATCCCCACACCCATTACTGCCTGAAGCAACTCCCAAGCACAGATCTGGACCCTGAAATACGGAGCTGAACCCCAAATACAAAGATGGGAGTAGCTCCTGAGCACCACTGGGTGTGTCTCAACAACCAAAACAGAAGCCAAAAAATAAAGAAGGACTGTCATCAGAGACCTAGCTGAAACCTTGAATACCATCTAAACTGTTCATTCCTTTTGTGGCCAAGGAAACTGAGACCCAGAGTCATTTTTATTACTTGCCTGCAGTTTGTCACAAAGCTAGATCAGGACAGAACTAGAATTTAATCCCTCCCAAAGGCCTAGACATGAAAACAGTGACATAGATTGATACAGAATATCAGTTGGTGATATTAAATTGTGGACATATATTGAATATGTAGAATATATAGAGTCTCTTGCATCCACACGTGGCTGTCTTTACCGGGGCCCCTAGGAGGGGGTGGGTTGAGTTTTCCTCCCTGCCCTGAGCAGAGCCCCAGTAGCTGAAGACCTCCAAAACCCAGCCATAGCCATGCTCAAAGCTCCTCTCCACACGTTCGGACGAGCCTCACACATGAAGGAACTGGCAGAGGAACCCAGGTGTGCAGAACCAAGGGCTGAGATCTCCAAGCCTGCTGGGATCCGGACTGGGTCTCGTCTGCCCAGATCCTCCATTTTCCAGTAGCTAGGTGGTCACACCTAGAAACCGCCCCTGGCACCATGTAATCCCATCAACGGCTAACATCCAGAGACTATAAAACCAAGCTCCCAGAAGCTTATAACCTAGTTCTCCCTCTCGGAGAACCTGGCAAGCTACCGAGAATTTCTTGCTGGCATGGGAGAGCCTGGCAAGCTCCCCATGGCATATTCATATGCCAGAACCAGTAACAATGATGGGTCTCATTCCCCTGACCCTGAAAGAACCACCAATGCAGCACCATTGGGAAGGACGAGTAAAGAGAGGCTGCTAAAATCTCAGGGCTAGGACGAATGGAGACGTTACTGAGACCGATCGAGAAAATCAACGATCAACAGGATGATGATGTTGGTAATGATGTAGAATAAAATTGAGGATAAACTTTGAGATGTGTGATTACCATCAATCTTAAAAAAGAAGAAAGATATTTTGATTTCTCAAATGGAGTAGAGAAATATGAATGAAGTTATCCATGGATCAATTTGAAAAGAATGAGTTCTGATGGCAGATATGAAAATGACCTTCCAACAGATTCTATTAACAACAACAGTAAAGATAATAATTACATTATTAACAGTTATCACCTACTGACTGTTTACCCTGTGTCTCGGTATCATGTCAGGCATCTCAGGTACATTAGTTCATATAATTATTTCACTCTTCGAATTAAATATACCATTATTTGGTATTGTTTTGTGTTTTGGGGAGGGATGATGGTAGAAGATCTTCCTGAAATTCCAAAGCTAGTGATTTTCAAACTTAAGTAATAAACTAACCCATCTTCTAAAGGAAAAATAATTTCCTACACTATATTGACTTAACTGTAAGATCACTTAGCAAGGTACAAGCACAAATTCCTTAAGCTGTAGCTCTTTACTGAAAAGAAGTTACACTTTAAATATAAGCAAAACTTACAAAGTCAATAAAAACAAAATTAATAGCACCAATTTATTGTAAAGGATGAAGGACTTTTGCTCATTGGAAAGTACTTTTGGTGGGTTGTGATGTAGCTATGTCACTCAGACCACTGATGTTTTCGATTAGAACAATACCATTCCTTACTTTTTCCCAGAGCACTGCTTCTAGAACCATCTATTTTCTTTGGTCTATTGTGGAGTACCTAGGAAACAGTCATCTTTATCCACTTTCAGCCCCATCTTATATTATGCCACTACCGTTTTGTATCTGAATTTCTGTGAGCCACAGTTTGACCGCCACCAAGCTATTTTCCATACCAATAACTTCTCTGTAATATATGCATTAGGACTCAGTTTAGGAATGACCTCTCTGGAAATTCTCCTCTATTGCCTCTCCTTATGTCCTATTTCCTTGTCCCTTTCTTTTTTTGCAGGGTAGGTCATACCCAAGGGTTACTCCTGGCTTTACACTCAGGAATTTTTCTGAATTACTCCTGGCAGTGCTCAAGGGATTATATCGGGTGTCAGGGATTGAACCCCGGTCAGCAGAGAGCAGGGCAAGCTCCCTACCCTTTGTGCTATCACTTTGGCCCTTCCTTTCCCCTTTCATGATTAGCTTCCACCTCCGACTGAATTAACTGTGTCTCTTTGTCCTTTATTGCTTTTTTATAATTGCATAATAGCATTTAAACAAACTGCATACCTCTGCTTACAGTCTTAGCTTTGTTGTCTTTAATTTTTGGTCTCTCCACGTATACTTTTAGCATCTTGAAAGTAGGGCCTGACTAGTGCATATTCTCATTAGTCCAATTGAAAGGGAAGAATGATCTTGGCTCACTGGTTCTTTCCTTGTCATTTTCAAATCAAAGAGTCAATAGTCAGTGAAAACAAAGTAGGTACTGCCTGATTGTCCCCATTCATATGTAAAATTTATGTAATAGACTTTTTAGCAACATAATTTTGGAAGTAATTGTTCCATAAAGAATTAAAGCTCATATTATTTTTGCTATCCTTTTGTTTTCATTTCCTCAGGAGCTGTGATTGTCTCTACACCTCAAGACATTGCATTGATGGATGCACGCAAAGGTGCTGAGATGTTTCGGAAAGTCCACGTTCCTGTAAGCATTTACAACTTTACTGTTGCAGAAATAGGAGCTGATTCTAACTGAAGAAGCAAATCACTGTGAAATAGAATTCAAGATACACTTAAATAAGTTTCCATTGAGTAAATGAGTAAAAAAAAATTTCTTGGTGTCAGAGAGATACTACAAGGGTTAAGGCATTTGTCTTGCATGTAACCAATTTTGTTCCATCCCTGGAATGACATTTGGTCTCCTGAAGCACTATTAGGAGTGATTCCTGAGCACAGACCTAGGAGTAAGTCCTGAGCACTGCCAGGTATGGCCCAAAAAACAACAATAAAAAATGATTTCTTCTATAAAATTTCCATCGGTAAACTTTCCTAAGTTTGGATCTAGGTAGGGCATTTGTTTGCCTTGCAGGTAGCAACCCACACGATCTCCATATGATCCCATATGATCCCCCAATCTCTTCCAGGAGTAATTTCTGAGTGTAATAACCACTGAGCATCACTCGGTATGCTCCCCACCCCCCAATAAAAAGAAAAAAAATAAAGGACCCCAAAAAATAAATTTTCCTACAGTTAAATTCATTTAAAGTCCACCGTTTTCTAAAAAGTAAGGTTTTTTTATACTATGCAGCAAAATAAAGCAAATTACTTATATAATAAAATATAATAAAAGTAAGACAAATGTCAATTAAAAACAGATGAATGGGGCTGGAGAGATAGTCCAAGGGTTGTGGAGCATGTGGTACTGCGTGTGAACTGACCCTGTGCCACATGGATCTGTGAACATCACAGGGTTCAGCCTTCCAGGTCCCCCAGCACCACTGGTTTGATGCTGGTGATCCCCTACATTGAACCATTGGTCTTTTTGACTTAGACAGGGCTCCAGGACCCCCTAAACACTGCTTGGGAATCTCCTAAGATGTTCTTGGGAATTCCTCCAAGAAAATAAATCAGATGGAGCCAGAAGGAAAGGCTATAAACAAATTGCATGCGAGTAAAAGACTTAAGTACAGCAGAAGTGTGTCAGAAGACACATAATATTTCTCTGAGTTCTTCTGGGAAAAAACTGTGTTTGACGAGCACAGTCTCATCACTTTTAAAAAAAAAATTTTAATTTGTGGCAGATGCGACTGCAGGTGATGCTTATTGGGGAGGTGCCTAGAAGTGCTCAGGGCCCACCAGGGCTATTCCAGGTGGTCTGGGGATCCTCCCAGGGCTGGGGAATGAGCTCAGGGCCTCACACAAGCTACGTGTGTGCCCTGACACTTAAGCCCTCTCTATGATCCTCACCGCAATTTTTGTTTGTTTGATTATTCTTTGGTTGTTGTTTATTTGATGGGTCATGTTCAGGGGGCTAGTCCTGGCTCTGTGCTTAGGGGTAACTCCCTTGAAATATATGGTGCCAAGTATCAAACCCAGGCCTCTTGCATGCAGAGATGCACTAAGCCCATAGATCTATCTCCCAGCCCTCTTCCCTTTTTCAAAAAAAAGGAAAAACAACCCATGCTCTTACTCTTCTTGCTCCTACTGTGCCTCAGCAAACTCGTGGCACAGTCCAGTTTAGAACACACTTTTCAATTCAGTCCAAGCCATGTGATGCAACCATCTGTCTGGCTAACTGACACTGTCACTAGAGGTAACTACAGGGGCCAGGGCATCCAGGGTCCATAGTTGCCAAAGACTGCAAATGGATTTTTCAATCCTTAATTTATTTTTGCTTACCTGTTATACTTGACACTTACTGGCCTAGAAGTAAAGAACAGATCAATTCACACTGTTCTGACAGATCTTCCTCTAGAGAGTGAATGGGGTGAGACAAAATCCTCATAGAACATAGCAGTGAGGAAGAGGAAGAGCCACCCCACTAAGCTCAGGCTAAACTATTGGTGAGCAGGTGCCATGAAGGACAGATGTTGGTATTAGTAAGGAAGTGCTATGAGAGATATTCTAATTAGATCATGGACTATGTAAGGCTCATAATGCCAATGTAGGGATTATTTGTCTTCCCAAAAACAAAAATTTTTAAAGGTAGAATGCCTTAACCTCTCTGAAACCTGCATAACTGACTAAATGACCAGTAATCTTTGCAAGTGAATGAGGGGGAATTTTCCAGTAGTGGACTAGAGCGATAGCACAGTAGGTAGGGCGTTTGCCTTGCATGCGGCCAACCCGGGATCAATTCCTCTGTCCCTCTCGAAGAACCCGGCAAGTATCCTGCCCTCACAGCAGAGCCTGGCAAGCTACCCATGCCGTATTCAATATACCAAAAACAGTAACAATAAGTCTCACAATGGAGACGTTACTGGTGCCCGCTCGAGCAAATCAATGAACAACGGGATGGCAGTGATAGTGATAGTGCTACAGAGCACGGTTAAATCGGTGGCCAGCCCTGCACTCCCCACTTTGTAAAGAGAATTCTGGGTGAATGGGATGTGGATTAGGTAACCTTTTAGATCCCACTGGCCCTTGAGAGACATAGAGTCTGAGTAGTAGTAAAACAGTTGAAATCAGAGAGTATTCCATAAATACAAAAGAGAAAGGTAGTGCTTTATTTACACTGTTTTATTCCACCCCCCCTGCCTCCCCTGATTTTAGTCTTCTGCTTTCCCCCTTTTGAAGTGCATTAGTTACCATGGAAGCAGTGATGTCTTTGGGATTCATTGGTGTGGACAGAGTTTCATAATGTCTACAAGAACATTTTGAGGTTAATTTAAATGACTTCTAAAAACTGACGGCTTAGAAAGATCAGGGAAAAGGAGATATGGAATGAAAGTCTCTGTCCTCTCCCTGAAATAATATAAACTATGCCAAATCTTTGTTTATTTCTATTTGTAGGTGGATATTTTTTAATAAGATTTTTCAGCCTCATACATTTTTAATGGCCTGTACTTTATATAATGTCATTCTCACCCATTTTGGGAACCCTGGTTTTATGGGGGAGGCCCAGATACTTCAGTTTAGAACCCTTCTCCTACCATTTGGATTTTGGAAGTCACGGGGCTTTCACCATCCAGCTCTTCCTTTTTAGGTTATCTCCTTCCTAACTCTGCTTTCTCTCTTATTCCTTCCAAACTTAAATAGTTAATTGTAATGTGATAAGTAGTTATTAGTTTATTTTACAAATATATATTTGTTTACTGATGAGTCCCTGCTATAATCGAAGTACTGTGATATTGGTGATCTGGAGGTGGGGGATGGAGTAGGATGAATTGTCTTTATTCAATTATTTTTTCCTGTTAAGGAACCCTTGTTTTCTGATAAGAGCCTTTTGGATATTTATAACTTCATTTGAGGGTTATAAAGTACAAGCATATGGCCCCAGTCCATGAAATATCAGTGTCTGTCCCATCATGGACCAGAATTTTGCCCACAGGCTGGATTCCCCCTCCCTCGCCTCCCTCCGCCGCCCCCGCCAGCTCTGTACCAAGTGGCATTATAATGAAGGGCTCCTAATTTCTGAGGCATCAGAGAACATTCTCTTATATACTGTCACATACTGTCAAGAAAACCTTTCAGGGCTGGAGAGAGAATTCAGTAGTTATGGGCACATGCCTTATGCGCATGCATGCACGCACGCACACACACACACACACACACACACACACACACACAGAGTTTTAATCCACAGTAGGGTTAAAGCAGGGTACTGCATCACAGGCACTTCTGGGTGTTGTTCTGGTGGCCCTTGAGTATATTGTAGTGGCTCTGGTGACTGCCAGCCTTATGGATCCTGGTCATTCTGCATTGCTGGATGAGAGGTAAGTGTCAGCAGGAGGATCCCTGGACCCTGGGCACTGTCTAGAAGGCCCAGTCGATCAGTCAGACAATAATGGAAAAGCCAGGCCTTTTACAAACCTGTAATTGTGCATATGCTGGTCCTTTGCCTTATAAGATATTGTCAGCTTGGAAAACTATTTATCAAAACCTCTGCTCAGACCTAACTGTCTCTAGGAAGCTTTTCTCAGTCCTCAGAAAAAGTGGAGTTCTTTCTCTTACCTATTTGAACATGTATTAAGTTTGACTCACCCCACAACAAAGAATATGAATTTTTTCCTAGCCAAAAAGAATATGAATTACCAAATGGAGAAGGGAACACCAAATGAATTGTGAGTGGAGATCCCATGTGGTAAGGGAAATGCGCGCTGAAAGTGGGCTAGTGTCCGAACATGATGGCCACTCAATACTCCATTGCAGACCACAACACCCAAAAGGAGAGAGAGAGACAAATTGGAATGCCCTGCCACAGAGGTGGGGTGGTGGGGATGGGATTGGGGGGTGGGAGGGATACTGGGTTCATTGGTGGTGGAGAATGGACACTGGTGGAGGGATGGGCTCCCGAACACTGCATGAAGGAAAAACAAGCATGAAATGTTTGAATCTGTAACTGTACCCTCACTGTGACTCACTAATTTAAAAAAAAATAATAATATGAATTTCTGGACAGCAATAAAATCTATTTTGAATATCTATAAATGCTCAGTGACTGGACATAGAAAGCATCGGTTATAAGACACTCACTGTGCTGACATTTGACCTGGGATATAAGGCCATTCACAGCCTGCCATCACAGCTCACAGCCACTCTGCCTTGCGTTTGTCCATTCTCTGCCTCGACTAACCTGGTATTTTCCCCACTTATTTGAGATTTCTCTTCATGACCTGAAACATGCTATTCCCCCACCTGACTCCCCTTTACCCTCACTCTCAACATTGCAATTCCTTTTAATCCTTGTGACATCGATTAAGTGGCTGGTTCTTTGTGCGACTTTTCCTGGCCCTGTTAACTAGTGAGCATTTTCTGGTGTGTGAGTTTGCTTCTGACTTTGAAACTTAAAAAAAATTTTTTTTTAATTTTATAAAGTTGTTCACAGTATTTGATTACATTTAATATTCGAACATCATTCCCAACACCATTACACCTTCCTGCCAACATATTTCCACCCAAACCCCAAATGCTGCTCCCAAAGCAGAACTGAAATAATTTATTTTGTATTACTTGTTATGAATAATTCGCTAAAAAATGAGCCAAAAAGGTTTCTTAGAGCAAAGCGTGTGAAGACTGTTGTATTTTACCCAGAAGCCATTAGCGGGCACCAGTAACGTCTCCATTGTGAGACTTATTGTTACTGTTTTTGGCATATTGAATACGTGACCCAAGAAAAAAAAATAAGCCCTTCTTTTAGAGGTTAGTAACACGTTGTTAAAGGTTGAGACTTGTGTGCTTAGATCAATATCTGTATAAATATATTTCCCCCTAAGATTAATTGTGTTCTACTTTAATCCCAATCAAATATAGTATGCTACTCTTGGTTTATTGGTGGTATAAAGTATGAGATGTCCAGGAATGGATTCACTCCTGAATGAGGCTCGTCTGAGGGCGGCCGTGACCGTGGGCAGTTGAGTTCTGGAGGTTTTCTGCTGCCAGGGCTGAGTCCGTTGGGGCAGGGCGGGGAACTCACCTACCCCTTCTGGGTTGCCCGGAGTGAAACAGCCTGGCTCGGGCTCTGGAGGCATGGCTATGGTGTATCCCCTTTGAAACTTTGGAAACAGTTGTCAGTACTTCCTCAATTATAGTGTCATCTTCCCCTGTAGCTGGAACTATAGCTGCTCATGAAATAAACATTAAATAAATGAGTGAAATGGAATTTTCACAAGAATTTAATGGTACAGAGTTTAGTCTGAAAAAATAAAGAAATCACAGGGTGTATTCAGAATTGTTCATTTGTCTATAAGTGAAATGATTTATTTGGGAGTGTACTAGATTTGGTAAAATTTTATGTAGTAGGCTAAGGAATTTGGACTTTTTTCTTGAGATTTTGGTAAGAATCTATAAAGAATGTGGAATGAGAAATAGAAATAATTAGTATTGGGTTTTAAAAGGCTTTAATATAGTAACAGTAATAGAAAACTGAAGCTAGGTAACTGTAGAAGCAGTAAGGAAGCATTTTCAATAGTCCAAATTATTCACACTGCAGGTGTGACTCACTATGGCTCATAAAATCAATAATGTGAGACATAGAAACCAAAATTATAAATGATACCAGGGTAATTTGCTCTTGGGAAGAGAACATATTATTTTGTAAATATTTGGTCTCAGTTATAAACACATAGATATTTAATGGAGGTGTGTGATTGAATGTAGGTGTATATTGAATCAAGGATCTGCTCTAGAATAGTGGCAATGAAAATGTACAGGGAAATAAATGTAATTGTCATTTTGAGGGAAGAATTGACAGACTTTACAATTGATTACTAAAGGTAAGGCAGTTAGGGGAGGGGAAAAAAAGGAGAAAATCAAGGGATTTTAAGAGTTATACTCCCATTAATAAATCTATTGTGAGCTCATTTTTTTTTTTTTGCTCAGGGTGACAGTGAGCTAGAAATAGGAGGTTAGATTCTAAGTCATAGATTCCTGTCCTTATTCCCTATGAGGGTTGTGATTTAAAACTGTTTGGCAAACTGACTGGTAGAGGAAATGATTTGGTGCTGGCCTTTTTAGTGCTATTCACATCACATGATGTATGTGAGCACCCTTTATCTTCATAGAGCCAGATTTATTATTTATCTTTGTAGTCTTTTCTGCACATTTATTTTTTGGCAGTTGGGGAGCTGCCTTCTTTAAATATATAACCTCTTTTATAGTCACAAAATTAAATTACTTTAAATTTTTTATGAGAATTTTTTAAGCAGTAGGATACTACTTAAGACAGTTTTTAATGTACTAGTCAAAGGGCAAACTTGGAAGTGTGAATGCTAGAATTAAAATCACAGCTCTTTCAGTTTTTGGCTATATGCCATACCTCATTTTTTTCATTCATTTCATTATAGTAGCATTTCTTTCATAGAACTGAGGTGGGCAAAATGTAATAATGCCTATGGTGGACTTAGCATAGATTAAGTACTGAGTGTCATAAAATGCTGTGTATTTGATATTGCTTATTCTAATTACTTTTAGAATGTTATTATGGAAGATATGCTCATAATTTGTGTTTATGTTTAGGTGTTTGTGTTTATGTTTATGGTTTAGGTTTTTTGCTTAGCCTCTTTATTTGAGAAATTTACAGGACTTAAAAAATATTTAGACTTATTGGTATCTTTGCATCTTTTTATTCCTTGAGTATTGAGTTGAACCAAAATTTTTCCTTTCATAAAAATTTATTATGTAACTGAAAGTATAGTCTAAAGACTCCATTATTTAAGTTTGAATTATTTAATGTGGGTTAATTGCTGTCACAAAGTGACTTCAAAATATGTTACAGTGCAAACATAAGTGGAAGTCTCTTTCTTTTCTTTCATTCTTTGTTTGGTTTTGTTTGGTTTGGTTTGGTTTGGTTTGGTTTGGTTTGGAATCCATAATCAGCATCGCTTGGAGGCTTCTTCCACCTATATGCTTTGGTTGTTCCACCTGACATTTCCCAGGCAACCATGTGGTGCCAGGTACTGGTCCGAGGCTTTCCATATACAGAGAGTGTCTCAGCCAATTGAGTTAGCTCTCTGACCTCAGAAGTTTATTTCTTGCTCATGTAACAGTTCCAGCAGATGAAAAGATTAGCAGGTGAACTCCATGAAGTCATTTAATTTAGGCAGCTGGAATCTTTATCACTTTCAGATGTGAATTTTGAGATTACCCTTACTACCATCCTCACTTCAGCAACTCAGAAGGGAAAGACAACCAGAAATATTAGGGATCTTTGTGAGTTAAGCCTTGTTGTGGTGCTTCATACTTCTCACGTTCCACTAGAACTCAGTTATATCATCCATAAGCCACATTTCTCAAGGACCCCAAGAAGTGTAGCTTGGCAGCATGTCAAGGATGAGCAGGTCATAGATTCTGGTAAACAACTCAATGTCTTTACTACAGTTGACTTGGCAGAACATAGAGAGTAAAACCTAACACTGGTCATTGTACTTATTTTATCTACACAAATGAATTAAAAATTTATGTAATAACTTATGTAAAAGCATGTAATGTCTTACTTCAACATTGTAAATAGCTATTTATTTTATAAAAGAGGTAAAATTAATTTTTCCTGTGGTATACTTTTCCTGAAGATTGAAAAGAAAAATTGAAGCAAAAGTTTTTCTGTGGTCAGGCAATTTTTAGTATTTATTTGTAAGGATTAATGATTATGTTGTCTCCCAAGAAAGTTTAGATCACAATTCTCTGCTGGGCCCCCAGGATAAGAAACCACAGGTGAAAAATCAGTTAAATAGGGGCCCGCAGCATGAGACTAGGGGCCCAACTGGTAGGACAATGGGTCACAAGAAGGAAATAAGCTTGGAAGGAGGTCACAATTGGAAAAAGGTTGAGATTATTTTAGATCTCAACTGGCTTAGATTATTTTAGAACGTAAAATAGATTATTTTATTAATTTTTTTATTTTTCATTGTTTTACTTTTTTGTCACCAAAGATCCTACAAGTTGTTCCTAAGTAACTCAGAAAATTTTAACTTTTAGTTCATTTTACAGAATAATCCAATGTGTTAATTGATTTTCCATTTGTCCAAGAGTTCCACATTTTACCACTGACTATTCTTTTTTTTTCCTTTTTGGGTCACACTGGGCGATGCACAAGGGTTACTCCTGTTTCTGCACTCAGGAATTACTCCTGGCGGTGCTGGGGGACCACATGGGATGCTGGGAATTGAACTCGGGTTGGCCGCATACAAGGCAAACGCCCTTGCCCGCTGTGCTATTGCTCCAGCCCCTGAATATTTTTGCAATTTAGGTGTTCATATCTGTTTTAGAACTTTTTAGTGTTTTGTTGGCTTATTGCATGAGTTATCTTTATGAAACCATCACAAGAACCTTTATTTTAATATCTTAACATTATGTTAACATTATTTTTAACTATAGTACAAAGATTAAATAATTCACACTAAATCACTCATCTGCTCAGTGGGCATCTGGGCTCTTATTCTAAGCAGTCAGCTTTCTGATGCCTTGTGCTTAGCTGCTATTGTGTGGATTATTCAGAGTTGAGATTTAGCAATGTGGTATCATGGAATATCACAGGCTGAGAATACAGGCAGAGAACAAGAGGAGTCTCCATCAAGTTTGCTTGCCTTTAGGATTCTGATTATCTAGGTGAACAAGTGGAGGTAGAAAACTGATAGATTTAAAACTAGGGAGAGGGCTGGAGCGACAGGACAGTGGGAAGGGTGTTTGCCTTGCAAGTGTCTGACCTTAGGTCATTCCCCAGCATCTCATATGGTCCCCCAAGCATCACCGAGAGCAGTTCCTGAGTGCAGAGCCAGGTAGTAACCCCTGAGCATCAAAGGGAGTGACCCCAAAACAAACAAATACATAAATAATAAATATATAAATAGATCACTTATAAGTGGCTGCTTTTGCGGCCACAGGACCTCTCATAATATTCATAATAAGTAATAGAAAATAAATTACCTACAATCTGCCTCTGGCAAGCAGACTTGAACAATGGTGGGAAAATTTGAAATAATGGTGATGGGAAGGTGTAATAGTGGTGGGATTGGTGTTTAAATATTGAATATAACCAATGTGAACAACCTTATGAAAATAAAATTTTAAAATAAAAAAAATTAAATTAAACTGGGGAGAGATTAAGGGGTTGTTAGTTCTGTTAAGAACCCAGAAAAGTTCACCTGAGTGTATTAAGGAGAATGGAAATTTCATGGTCACAAGCCATGAGGAACAGCGAGCCAACATAGTGTTTTAAGTTGGGCATCCCTTTATAACTGTGCTTTTTGGTACAGACACAAAAACTAACAAAGCTCAGACACCTCAATTTTAATTTCATTTTAATTAAAATTTTATTTAATATTTATTTTATCAACTAGTCATGATTTATTGTGTCAGATCACTTAGACCCATAACCAGATCCTCTAGTCCATTCATTTAACATCTTGTGTGTTGATTTTCACATACAAAACAATTATCTTGTTATTTGAAAAATTTTGACTATTATCTATTGACTGTATCACGATCACGAAATCCCGTTAATCATCGATTTTTCGAGTGGGCTTGGTAACCTCTCCATTTGTCCTTTCCCTGAGATCTTAGAAGTCTCTCTTGACTCAGTCCTCCCAATGATGTCCTACTGGAGGCTCTTTCAGGGTCAGGGGAATGAGATCCAGCTTGTTACTGGATTTAGCATATGAATATACCATGGGAAGCTTTGCAAGGCTGTCCCATGTGGGCAGGAAACTCTCAAAAGATTGTCAGTTTCTCCCAGAGGGAGAAGTTTAAGTAGGCTACAAGATACAAGCTGCCGAGCGCCTCTGGGAGCTCGCTTTTAAGTCCCTGGATGTTGGCCGTTGATGGGATTACACACACCTGGGTTCCTCTGCCGGTACCTTCATGCGTGAGGCCTGTCCGAACGTGTGGAGAGGGGCCTCGAGCATGGCTGTGGCTAGGTTCTGGTGGTCTTTGGCCGCCGGGAGCTCTGTCGGGGTGGGGAGGGAAGCTGGAGCCATCCCTTCCATGGGTTCCCAGGGAAGACAGCCAGGCATGCAAGCAAGAGACTCTCTTGCCCTCGGCCGATTAACTGTATAATCTTAAGCAAATAATTTAAATTCAATGTTTGGTGATTCTGCTGTGCATCCATGCTAAGTACTTTGTACTTTGCTCAGCACATAATAATGAAAAAGGTAGCTTTGAATGTTATTGTTATGGTAGATTATAGGGACAATTATAAATACTTCATCTAGAATTCAAGCCATAGAAAAATTTAATAAATTGTACCATATAAACTCATTGCTAATCAGCTAATAGGAACATCTATACAGGACTCTCTTTTTATTGTTCTTTCTGTGACAGGCTACTTCTGAAAGAGGGAAGAAAAGAATACCCATTAATGATTAAAATTCATTGTATCTATAAACATGCTTCAAGGAATATACCAAAAATGGGTTTGGGACCAGTGGAGACTTAAAAAGCACTTATACATCTATTCCAGTTATTGTTATATTATTCTTTATTTAATAGTGAGTTTTTTCCTCCTTTTTCCTTAGATCACAGCTTTTAATCTTTGTGACAGGTTCCAACAAGCAAGAATTTAACCTGATTGTAACGTTGAGAAATTGGATTATAAAGTAGCCTGAAAATATTGCTTGTTACTTACCTGAGTTTGGATTTAAAATGCCAAGAAGAAATTAAAATTGAGGCCTTTTGAGCCTGCTTAACTCAATGCACTTAGAGACAAAAATTCAATATTTCAGAGCAATGTTGGTATTTCCAGAGAGTCAATTTTTTTTAGTTAATAAAAGAAGGACCCTTCTAGCCAATGATAAATTGGAATAACATAAAAATAACATACAAAATATGTTATTTATAACCATATACATATTGTGGTTACTGATATTAGGTAGGCATGTAACATTTATTTTCTCTGAGTAAAATTAACTCAGATAAAAGAACAAAAGATCTTGTACTTTGATGAAACATTTAAAATTATTCAGCATGATTATAACCATACTACAATTATCTTATATAGATTAAGCTATAGTAGGCAAAGTGTCTCTTTTCTAATTTTGTGCTGTCATGGAATATGCAAAATAATTCACATGATATAAGACTTGGGGCACAGGGATCAGGGGTAGTTATGTGGACCTGAGTTCTTTATAGTGTAAGAGATCATTTGTGGGGAGAGGATGGTGCTAGAAAGATTTACAATGGGTAGGGTACTTGCCTTGCATGTGGCCAACCTGAGGTAAATCTCCACCATCCCATATAATCCCCTGATTACCACCAGGAGTGATCCCTGAGCCCAGAGCCAGGAACAAGTCTTGAACTCAGTTGGGTGTGGCTACCCAAAAAACAACAAAGTAATATTTTTTTACGTGTACTAGTATAGTGGTTTTTTCTTCTTCTTCTTTTTTAATTACACAAGGCTCTCTGGATTTGTTTCTAATAAACACATTTTGAAATGTCTTTTCCTCAGAGAAAACATGTAGTTGGCTATTGAAAATTCATCATCACTATCAGAGAAATTCAAATCAAAATGGCTAAGAAATATCACCTCACGCCAATTGGAAGCCCAGAAATAACCAGTGAATGTGTGTATACAGTTTATAAGGAAACTTTGTTTGTTTCACTGTTGGTGGGACTGTCATTTGGCTCAAGTTCTATGACAAACAGTGTGGAGACTTCTCATAAAATTTAAAGTGAACTTCATATGATTAAGTAATTCCACTCTTTGGCATCTATCCCAAGTACACAGAAACATTAATTTATAAAAACACATGCACATCTATGTTCATTACATCTCTGTTTATGATAACCAAGATCTGGAAACAACCCAAGTGGCTAAGACAGATGAGTGATTAAAAAAATGTGACAGTGCTGGAGCAATAGTACAGGGGGTAGGGCTTTTGCCTTGCACTCTTTAAATCAATCCCCAGCATCCCATATGGTCCTTCAAGAACTGTCAGGAGCAGTTCCTGAATGCAGAGTCAGGTGTAACCCCTGAGTATCACCGGGTGTGACCCAAATCACCAAAAAAATTTAAAAGGTGGCATATATACACAATAGAATACCATTCAACTACAAGAAAAGATGAAATTTGGATTCCACTGCAATTTGGATTGAGGGTGCATGTTAAGCAAAGTGAGTGATAGAAGCGCATATACTGAATGATGTCAGTCATGTGGAGTATGAGAAACCGTTAAATAGTATTGTTAACAAAAAAATAAAAATTTAAAATGAGAGAGAGGGAGAGAGAGAGTGAGAGAGAGAGAAAGAGAGAGAGAGAGAGAGAGAGAGAGAGAGAGAGAGAGAGAGAGAGAGAGCATGAGCACTAGGAAATAAACAATGGTCAATGAAAACAAACCCTGAGATACTGCCAGTAGAACTAAGACCACCAGCCATGGGGAACTGATAAAGGGCCCTAGAGATGGAGGTGAAGGTATGTGAAGGTATGTTGATACTCTGTTCCATATGGCGAATATATCTTAACAGCAGTTTGCTTTCTGGGAGGAATACTGAGGACAGTGGTGGTGGGAAATGTGCACTGGTGGAGGGATGGGTGTTTGATCATTGTATGACTGAAACTCAATCATGAAATCTTTGTAACTATCTCATGGTGATTCAATAATAAAAGGAAAGAAAAGAAAACAGCAATTTGCTTTCTCCACATGAAATTAATATGAAATCTGAGAAGCAACCAACAGAAGAATTTTATTTAATAACACAGTGAGGGCAAGAAGAACAGTTCTGTGCCAGGGCACATGCCTTGAATGTATCAGCCCCTGCATTAGATTTCCTATATCACAGAACAAAAACAGGGATGGAGAAATAGTACAGTGGGTAAGGCATGCATGTAGCTAACTCCACTTCAGTGCCCAGAACCACATGTGATCTTCTGAGCACTTGCAAGAATGATCCCTGAGCACAAATCCAAGAATAAGTCTTAAACATAGCCAGTTATGGCCCAATACACCTTCCCTGCTAAAGAAAAACAGACAGAAACTTAATTACTAAACTGAATAACCAAAAAAGCCCACATAATAAATGGGAAAAATGGAATTGAACATCTTTAGGAAAGAATATCAAATGACTAGTAAACTTGTAAATATATGCTGGGCTTCTTTAATGGTTGTGGCAAAGCAAAGTGAAACCACATTACAGGGGTGGGGAGAAGAGAGCTGGCATCTTCCTTCTACTTTTACCACCTCTGACTCTGCTTTAGAGAGTAATGTCTTGAGACTTGACTTTCATCTGGCAAGTTTTATGGCATATAATTTTTGGTGAATTTTAACCAGGAACCACAGAGAAAAAAACATCTTAGGAAATATAGGACCCAGTATAATTGATTGACATTTGAATAGTCTAGCACAATGAGAAGCCACCACATACTTAAATGGTTCTTGCTAAAATTTTAAATGACAGTATCAATTATTGGTCAAGCTACAGAACCACTAACACTCTCATGTATTACTTATAGTAGAATTATGTTGGAAAACTTTGGTATTTGTTTTTACTATTTATTTTACTGAAATATGCATAGCCTAATACTCAATAAGAAGTTTTTTAAATATAATATAGGAGTACTGCTATTTATTAAGCCATTGATTAAGCTCATTGAATTGGGCATGAACTCCATATTACTTTTTTTTAATTCTATTCTGAATGTTAGTTTTATTTTATTATTATTCCCCCCTTTTTTTTTAATTCACCATGAGATACAGCTACAAAGCTTTCATGTTTGAGCTTTGGTCATACAATCATTGAACACCCATCCCCTCTCCAGTGAACATTTTCCACCACCAAAATCCCCAGTTTTCTCCACCTCCTTGCAATCCTTCCCCTGTCTGTGGCAGACAATTTCCCCCATACTCTTTCTCTATTTTGGCTACATTTGTTATTTTGACAGCAGTCTCACCACCACTCAAACCTGCCAAAAAGGCAATGCCAGACGATTTGTTTTGTATTGCTCGTTAGAATATAATGTCCAGTAAATTTTGTGTCATTCTCTTCCGGGAGCTTTAGTTTATAGTCTCTGGGTCTTGGCCATTGATGAGATTACATGATGTGCGGGGGATGGGGGAGGCAGGGTAGTTTGTGTGTGTGACTGCCAAGCTACTAGAAAACTGGGGACATGGGAGGAGGAGGCCCAGTCCCAATCCAAGCAGGCTTGGACATCTTAGTCACCGGTTCCCGCATATCTGGGTTTTCCTGCTGGTCTGCTCTCTGGTGAGGTTCATCCTGTCTTGGGGGAAGCTCGTCCGAGCATGTGGAGAGTGACCTTGAGCATGGCAGTGGTTAGGTTCTGGAGGTTTTCAGAAACTCAACCCACCACCCTCCAAGGTGCCCTGGTGAAGACAGCCTGGCACGGGGACAGGACATTCTTTGGCTCTCTATTCTGGGAGCTTTAGTTTATAGTCTCTGAGTCTTGGCCGTTGATGAGATTACATGGCTCTGGGGGAAGTTTGTGGGTGTTACTGCCAGGCTACTCGAGAACTGGGAATGTGGGGCAGGGAGGGGAGGCCCAATCCTGATCCAAGCGAGCCTGGGCTCTCAGTCATGGGTTTCCTCCTATCTCTGCGCTACAGGCCCTAACTGCATCTTTTGATTTCTTTATAGTTTTTTTTTGGGGGGGTTGATATATGGATTTTTGATTTATGGTTTGATTGATAGGTCTCTGAAATAAGGCCAATAAATGAGTTTACATAGCTGAGCCGGAGGTGGTTTGTGGGTGTGGCTCCAACATACCTAACTTTTGGCTGTTTAATTTCTTGGTAAACTTGGCCCCAAGTTATTGGGGTCTGGCCAAAGGCACAGCAGCAATTTGGGGGTATCTGGAAGTCTGAAGGCACCATCATTCTGCTGATGCACTCGCTCCACGGGTACAGGTTTACCTGCTGTTGGCACCATACTCCCTCAGTAAGAAGTTTTTAATGTCCAAACCTGGCAACAACACAAATGATTCATTAAAAGAATATTCAATTATTACGTAGTCATCGTGGAATCTTAGTAATCAAAACAAATAAAATTTGGACATATCAAAAGTTTAGCTAGACACACAAAAAATATTGTATGATTCCATGCATTTAACTTTAAAAACAGGTACAATTCATGGTGTTGGAAATCAGGTTGAGGGCACAGGAGATAGCCCAATGGTTATAGCCCAGACCTGGTCCTGATTCCCAGCACCACATGACAGAGCTCTGCCCCCTGAGCAGAGCTTATGCAGTCCTAGAGACCCCCAGCACTGGTCCAGGTCTGTCTGGCACTCAGAGTCTGAGCAGCACCGTACCCTTGGGTCCTTGTGCGGAATTAACAGTCCAGTTGACAAGAATCACTGTGGTGCTCTGGGACTTCCTGAGTTCCTCTTGGGAGCCATCCCCTCCTCTCCCAAAATAAAGGAAATGAGTTTGGTTCATTTATGAGTTTGGGAAGATATTTTTGAAAGTATGCAGTTTCTGGATTTCTGAAAATGTTTCAGTTTTTAGCAGAGTTGTAACAAGGAATACTCGCTTTATGATCTTTTCCTTTAGTCATGCAGTCATGATTTGAGTATGTTTGTGTGTTTGTTTATGATACACTTCAGTAAAAGAGCTTAAAATTGGAAGAATAACTTGTAAACTTCAGAAGTTATTGATAGTTTATATTCTTTTTCTCAGAGTAAGCCTTTGATATCCAGAGTGTATTTTATATTTCCAGCCCTTCTCAATTGAGACTTAGCACATTTAAAGTAGCCCCACTAGACTACTGACTTCCTCCTTCATTGCACTAAAACCCTAGTACTCCATAACTTCCCTGGTGTTAAATTTATACTTCAAGTCTGTCCTTAGGGTGTCAGGATTCGGGTTTTGATCCTTATAAGAATCTCATCTTAAGTTTTTTTAAAAAAAAACTTAAAAAAATTTTTTTAATTAAAAAATTTTAATTAAAAAATTATGCTCTATTTTCTATTTAATCAGATGGTTGAGATTTTATTGTTTTTTTTTGTTGTTGTTGGTTTGGGGGCCATACCTAGCAATGCTTGGGGTCTACTCCTGGCTGTGTGCTCAGGGATCACTCGCAGTGCTCAGGGCACTATCAGATGGTGGGGATTGAACTGGAGTGGACCTCATACAAGGTCCACTGAATTATCACTCCAACCCTCTGAACACAAGATTATTCTTATAAACAGGCTCACAAAATGCCAGTCCCATTGTTGCTCTATTGGCCGTTCTTCATGAGACTACCATTTTGTTGATGCATGACATATGTAATTGCATTTTCAGTATATAACTCACTGAATTTTAAAAAAGTGAATGTGTGTTGTTTGTATTTATGAACCAGATCATTACCAATAATTCAGAATCTCTGCTTTGTTCACTTCCTGATCATTATCCCCAACAGAATCTAAATTATAACACCATAGATTAGTTTTTCCTACTTGTAAGCTTAATAGAATTGGAATACATAAGTATATAATTTTGTTTACCTGACTTATTTGGTTAAATTTTTTTAAAAGATTTACTGATTTGTTGAGTATAGTTATTTATTGATTATAGTTATATATCTGATATTATCATCATATCAGTGTATCACTGTATCACTGTTATCCTGTTGGTCATCAGTTTGCTCTAGCGGGCACCAGTAACGTCTCCATTCGTCCTAGCCCTGAGATTTTACCAGCCTCTCTTTACTCATTCTTCCCAGCGGTATCTCATTGGAGGTTCTTTCAGGGTAAAGGAATTGTTACTGTATTTGGCATATCGAATATGCCACAAAGAGCTTGCCAGGCTACTAAAATTGGAACGATACAGAGAAGAATATCACATATAGCATTCTATTATCTGACTATTCTAATTTATTGTTTACTTTTCTGTTGACAAACATTTGAGTGGTTTTCTTCTTTTGAATAATTGGTACTGTTATGGTTATTTTGTATATGTGCTTAGATAAATGTTATATTCACAGTTTTGTTAATATATGAGAATTAAATTATTTTACCATGTAATATATATATATAATATGTGTATATACTGGTTTGCATTGCTGCTACTAGCTAACAAAACACTCAATTGAAACTGAGTTTTAGTTGTTCTGTCTCTTCATGAACATTTGGTATTTTTTGTTTTGTTGTTTTAGTCTTACGGATAATTGTCTATTCTAATCAAGTTTGAAGCATTAATATTTGGCATCTCACTGTGTTTGTTTCTAATTTGCATTTCTTGAATCATAGATAAAGCTGATCACTCTTCATGTTTGTTGGTTTTTGTGGAGTGCCTTTTTAAGTTTCTTGCCCATTTCTTTTGTTGCCTATTTTCATTTTTATTGATTTGAAGCCTTCTTCATATGTTTAGGATAAAGTTCCTTTGCCATATATGTATAGTATAGATTCTATTTCCTGTTACATAACTTCCCATTTCACTATATTGAATATTTTAGATTATTTTCATGTAGGCCAATTTTACATTTTAATTTCATTTTCATTGTTTTAGTTTTTCCTTTCTTTTTATTTCTTTTTTGTCTTAGTATTTCTTGTGTTCTAGAGAAATCTTGGTTTGCCTTTAAGAGTGTTAGCATATTTTTCTGGGTATTTTTTAAGTGTTATTGTAACATTTACATTCAGCTCTACAATTCCAACTATAAATAATTTCTTTGTATAGTGAAGATATGGGTTTCAGATTCCCTATTTTTCATTCCCTATTTCCATTCCCTATTTTCCATTGTTTTGGGGCCTCACTGTCTGTGCCCAGAGCTTGCTCCTGGCTATGTGCTCGCTCAGGTATCACTCCTGTCAGGACTCAGGGGACCATGTGTGGTGCAGAGCATTGAACCCAGGTCAGCCGCATGTACGGCAAGTGCCCTACCCACTAAACTATCTCTCTGGCCCCCTATATTCCATTTGGATAACCAACTAACATGCAGTACTGTGGCATCTCCATTTTATATAGTCATTTCAGAGTCTGTTCTGTCCTGTTCTGCAACACTGAAAATTGTCTTCTTGGTGGGGGAGGGAGCTCCCTTCTTTTGGCGGTCAGTGTAGAGTTCCAGGGGCCTCGCCTCATGATGCTCAGCCCAGCACTGTCATTTCATTGTTTGGGCCAACAATGTAGGGCTGTTCATGCCCAGTGTTGCCTCCCTCCTTTTGTTTCCCTTTGTTTTCAAGCAGCGTGGTATAATATGAGGAAATCATAGAGTTAAGTGGACTCATTTATTCAAGATGTTCTATGAAGCAGTATTAAGGCATTTATCCTTAAACCAGAAAATGTTACCATATTATCAGTAACAAAGCCAAGCATTGTCCAAATCTGGCTTTCAAACATGTGGAGGATTTGGGGGTTGCTGGGGGCGGGGGCGGGGGCAGTTAGGAACACATCCAGTGGTGGTCAGGGCTTACTGCTGGCTCTATGCTCAGGGGCCACTCCTGCTGGTGCTCAGGGCAATTTATATGGTGCCAGGGATCAAACCCATGACAACTGTGTTCAAGGAAATCTATTTACCTGCTGTATTATCTCTCTTCCCCCCCCCCATATGGAGAATTTTTTTAACCTTCATTTTTTTTAAGTTATATTTACCAGTAAACAATGTTTGAGCATGTATAATATGTAAATATATAGAAATGGTATACATATGTTGCTGCATTAATATTACATTAAAAGACACATTCAAAATGGGAATTAAAAGTAGATCAGAATTAGAAATCTTAATAGGCTCCTCCTATACCCATGGTTTAACTAAGATAAGTTAGGTTTTATATATAGTAATTCATCCTGAAATTCAGTAATTTTAAACAACACCAGATACTTTTCTCTCTTGCTTCATGTCCATTATGGTTTTACTTAAATGACACGGCACTTTTCTGCATTCTCTTGTTCTGGCATGCAAACTTATAAAGAAGTCGCTGTCTAGAAAACTCACTGCTTACAAGGACAAAGAACAAGATAATGGGAAATTTTCACTTAAAGCTTCTGCCTGGATACAACACTTCTGACTAGTCCATTTGTGCTCAAATTTCACTGTCTAATACAAATCACATACATTCACCTAGTTGCTAGGGAAGAAAAATCCTGACTTTGTGTCCAGAAAAGTTGTAAATGTTTTAGGTAGATTTAACAGGTATCACTTCTTTTGCTACTAACAGATTTAATTAAATTAATTGATTTATTTACTTTGGGTTTGAGACCATGGCACCCAGTGCTCCTCAGGGCTTACTGCTGGCTCTGTGCTCAACAATCACTCCTGGCAGTACTTGGGGGACCATATGGGATGTTGGGGATTGAGCCAGGTTCAGCCACAGGCAGGGCAAGCACCCTGCCTAATATACTATTGCTCTAGCCCCTACTTAGAGATTTTAGGGAACTCAGCCCTGGGCTTGTATTTGCTTAAGAAGGGAACACACTTGGGCAAGTTCTTTTAGTTCTTTTCACTTAATAGTATTTTTTTAAGATCCTAAAACTCAGAGAGGTGTGTTTTCTGTAACTGTAGATACAGTGGTCCCTATGATTTAAAAGCTTTATTTAATGAGTTCTAATTACACTCATATAACAGACCCCTAGCATGGCCTTAAGCCTACTTTTCCAGCCTCCTCTTCCCCCCTCCACACATATCCTTCACCCATATTGGCCTTTCAGTTCCTTGGGACAAGTGCTTCCTTCTTCTGTCTTGAACACTTTCCCCCATGTTTTCACCTCCTTAATCTTTAACTTTCAGCTCAGATACTTCCTCAAGGAAATCTTTGCTTCCCAGAGTAGATACGAGTTCTTGCTGATGTACAGTCATAATGCTCTTTACTTTGCTTCCAGAGGCACTGTTCTATTTTGTAAGTATTTTACAATATCATCTGTCCAATGTCTTTATCCAATTGCAGTGCTGAATAGTGTCCCAAGGGGTGGGGGGGGAGATTCATCTTGTTTTGTTTACTGCTATATGCTATTCCATGAGTTTAGTTACTGGCATATAGGAGCTCATTAAATACTGAGTTTGGTGATAGTCTTCTGTCTATAAGATTTATATAGCCTGCATAAAAATGTCTGGTACATTTATATAATCCACAGAGAACAAGTAATAACTAGTGGTGATATGTTAATTATACAAACTGAAAATGCATTCTTGTTCCATGCCTCTGTGTCTTGAGACATCTAAGAAATTTCAAAATAGGAGTACTTTCTCATTCTCTCTGCCTTGATATAAACCTTCACTAGATTATTGCATTACCTAAGTATTTTTCTTTTTCCTATTTCTTGGGTTATTTTTATGTTTGCATAGAAAGCCCTACAGACAGGAAATATTTCACATTTAACATAAATGGCAGTAAAACTGCCCAAGCAATGAAGGTGTTATATAGACATGGAGAATAAACAAATAAGTTATTTGACACTAAGCTGTGTTTTCTTCTAGCATTCTGAAGATGGTACTGAATTCCAAAACACAGCATGATTTATTTTTTTGTGGTACACTTCAGCAAAAGGGCATATATTTGATGCTTGAAAATTCTTGGCTACAAATTTATGTCTCTCACTATTTGTCTTCATTTATGTATGGGAAACTTTAGTCTTTTCTAAGATTTCCCTTTTCAGAAAGAACAACAAATGTGATCCTCCTATTGTTTCTGTTTTATCATAAGCGTTCAGTGCTGTTCTTCGTTTAAGGCAAGTCTCCTAATGGAGATATCTCTGATAATGCTGACTTTGTTGGCAGAATTCATCAGCATATACAGACATCTCTAAGTCTCTAAGTTTCTAAGTTTCTCTAAGTATCTAAGTCTCTAAGTCTCTAAGTTTCTAAGTATCTCTAAGTCTCTAAGTTTCATGTTGCTCATTTTTATTCTAGAAAAGTTTCATCATGAAGAAACTGGGATTAAAAAGAATATAAATAAGGATATATCTATATAGTCTCTATTCAGCTAATATTGATGAAGTAACTGTTTTATGCCAAATGCTAGGGAAACTGAGAAAGACAGACACTTTCTAGAAGGTTTAAATTTTTTCTATCAACAGTAGCAATTTGATTAAAGTTGGGTTTCAGTCCTTTACACTAGGTAAGCTCATTTCCTCAAAATAGAATGGAATAGATAAAATGTCCATCTTGTAAGGCTCTTGTGAAGAATAAATAAAGCCTTTTCCTAGTTTCTGGTATATAGTAAACACTCAATATATGCTATCAGTTAGCTTTTTTTTTTTTTTTGGCTTTTTTGATCACACTCAGCGATGCTCAGGGGTTATTCCTGGCTGTGCACTCATGAATTACTCCTGGTGTTGATTGGCCGACCCAGGTTTGATTCCTCCGCCCCTCTCCGAGAGCCCAGCAAGCTACTGAGAGTATCTTGTCCACACGGGAGAGCCAGGCAAACTACCCGTGGCGTATTCAATATGCCAAAAGCAATGGAGTCTCACAATGGAGACGTTACTGGTGCCCACTCAAGCAAATCGATGAGCAACAGGATGACAGTGACAGTGACGGTTGGTGGACCATATGGGATGCCGGGATCATACCCGGGTTGGTCGTGTGCAAGGCAAATGCCCTCCCTGCTGTACTATCACTCTGCTCTCTCTCCAGTAGCTTATTACTTATTTTCCCGTGTTTCTTCCCACTTCTCTTTTCCAAATTGCTGTCATAGCTAATTGTCTAAAAAGACAGATCTGGTTGTGTAACACTACCTCTTTAATACCATCTCTTCATCTTTTCTGTGCTTGGGCAAGGAAGATAACTCAGATGCTGTGTGAGGTCTTGTGTTTCATCGCTGGCAGACATGGTGCCCATAGCCCCTGAGCACTGCCAGCTGTTACCCTAATTTTTAAAATATGGTTTTTGTGGTTTTCTGCTTATTCAAGGAGAAGGTTTTATGTATGTGGATGGTACTTAGCACCTTACTATTTAATCTTGACCTTTTTTTTTTTTAACAAACTATCTTCTTTCTGACTCTTCATTACCTTCTTGCCAAATAGGCCATCAGGAACGTTTTACTGCCTTGCCTTTGTCTTTTCTTCTGCCTAGAATTCTTCTGTGACCTCAGCTCCTTTCTTACCCTCAACCTAAAGAAACAGTTTTCACCAAGCAACCCAGAGATTTCTCTTTTGTGATAAGACTTTTTTTAAAATCCTTATCATTTATCTCTTTGGTGTGAATCATGTTATTAAAATGAATTACTTTTGTCTTTCTGTCCTGCTAGCTAGCCAGTTCTTTGAGAACAAAGACCATCACCCTCACGTAGCCAACTCTCCTGGAATAATGGCTCAGTAGTAGAGCACTTACCTTATAGTTATAAAGCCCTAAATTCAATACCCAGCATTACATAGGAAAATATATTTGCCATTATATTACTATAACCCACTAGACACTCAGTAAAAAATTATTGAATGAACAGGTTGAAATTTGGTTTAACCTTGTTTTAATATCAGTGTATTTTTTTCTTACAGGTTTTGGGCCTTATCCAAAATATGAGCGTTTTCCAATGCCCAAAATGTCAACACAAAACTCATATTTTTGGTGCTGATGGTGCAAGAAAGCTAGCACAGACCCTTGATCTTGATGTTCTGGGTAAGGACATGTGGGATATTCTGTTACAGAGGAAATGGCAGAAGGGAAAGTACGCAAGGGCATGGTGATGGAGTGTCTCTGAGAGTGATGAACTGCTTTTTTATTTTTTTAAGCAAGATGTTTTTTATTAAAACTTATTTAGAAAGACGTAAGGGGAAGAAAGAGAGAAGTACATGTTTGA
The DNA here is from genome assembly GCF_027595985.1 of Sorex araneus. Lineage (NCBI taxonomy): Eukaryota > Metazoa > Chordata > Mammalia > Eulipotyphla > Soricidae > Sorex > Sorex araneus. The sequence goes on along the minus strand of NC_073304.1, from coordinate 65,812,926 downwards.
GAGAACACAGGCTTCTCTAGAGCAGAAATTAAGAAAGCAAAGAGACACAGAGACAGGCAAGCAAGATACACATTCAAGGGAGAGCACAGACTTGCAGAGCAAGCCAGTGATGAACCGCTTTTGACTTTTTGCTCTAAATTAAGTTGGTATAGAACATAGAATGTTTCTATGTACTAATCTTTCTTTATCTTTTTAGAATTCATTCCTAGGACTTGAAGCCTGTGGGCGATTCTTTGGATTTGGGGTTTTTGTTTTGAGGGTGGGGCATAGCCAGTGATACTGGGAACTACTACTGGCTCTGTACTCTGAAATTACTCCTGGTGGGCTTGGAGGACTATATGGGATGCTGTGGACCAAACCCAGGTTGACTGTGTGCAGAGCAAACACCTCACCCACTGTAGTATCTCTGGGATCCTGAAGCCTATGTTTTAAATAATCATAATCAAGTTATTTGCTAAGTTGGGAACAAATCTCTCAGCATAAACAGATCTTGCAAAAATACTTTTTCAAAAGAACCTGAAAAATTGTACAGCAGTTATGTCACTTGCCTTGCACATGACAGTCCCTATTTGATCCCTGATACCACTGACCCCCTGAGCACCACTAGCAGTGATCCTTGAGTACAGAGCCAGGAGAAAGCCCTGAGTATCACTGGATATGGTCCCCAAACAGACAAAGCATGCAAAAAACCTGTTCAGTGTGTTGGAATAAACTTTGAAAGTGTCCCTTATTGGTGCATGCATAAAAATACCTTCCTGATAACTTTTAGATTTATGTTTTCCTGCTCTAGAAAGACAGCATATATCATAATTTCTATAATCTTTTAATTTTTTTCCATATCTATAATATATGGCAGTTCTTGCCTGGCAAGCTCCCCGTGGTGTATTTGATATACCAAAAACAGTAACAGTAACAGCTGTCATTCCCCTGACCCTGAAAGAGCCTCCAATCATTGGGAAAGACGAATATGGAGAGGCTGCTAAAATCTCAGGGCTGGGACGAATGGAGATGTTACTGGCACCCGCTCAAATAAATCGAAGAACGGGATGACAGTGATGACAGTGATAAGAAATGGCACCTGAAAATTACATTATATTCACCATTTATATTATTAACTTGAAAAATTAGTTTTCCAAGTAAAACTATAATTATGTGTATGTGAGCAAGACAGATTTTTGGTTAAAGGCATGATTTTTTAAAAAATCAACAAACAACTTAATGGACTGTTTAGAAAGCATGTTTTGATATTTTACTTAGGAATGAGTTTTTGTTCTGGGTTAGGACAGGTATCATGCTGAATAGAGAAGACAGAGTGAAGTCTTAGTTTTAGGTAGTTAACTGTAAGATCCCTTACATAAAGGAATTTCAAAACATTCTTTATTATATTATTATTATTATATTATATTATTTATTATATTATATTCAGATTAATTTTCATATTGTGAAAAAACACCAACTGAAAATAGAAACTGTTGCTTGCAGGATTGAAAACCACCACAGTTTAAACTTACCATAGATATAACAAGGAAGTGATTCTTTGAAGGACAGAGAGATTTTCTCTCTACGTAGGAAGCTTGCATTTTACAAAATGATCTTGGACTACTTTTGAATTTCTTGGAATTGAATCTTTCATGGGCTGGAGTGATAGCACAGAGGGTAGGGCGTTTGCCTTGCATGCAGGCCGACCTAGGTTCGATTCCTTCGCCCCTCTCTGAGAGCCCAGCAAGCTACCGAGAGTATCTTGCCCACATGGGAGAGCCAGGCAAGCTACCCGTGGCGTATTCAATATGCCAAAACAGTAACAAAGTCTCACAATGGAGTCGTTACTGGTGCCCACTCGAGCAAATCGATGAGCAACAGGATGACAGTGACAGTGACAAGTTTCTAAAAGTTTGTCTTAAATATATTGTTATACATTTGCACTACAGCAGCCACCACAATACCAGGTGAATACTAATGACATATTTTAATACATTACTATAATTATAGCTACTAATTATATTCTGCAACTGTTTTCATTTAACGAACCTAGAAAGCTCAATTTCCCAAATTTGCATAATAACATAACAGATTGACATTTACTTATATAATAAAGTAAATGTGTAATTATAAGTCCATTATTGAATTATGTTGGCAATATTACAATTACATAATTTATAAATGGCTGGAATAATTGTATCAGTTGGGTTTTATAATTTGAAATATCTCCTAGAGAAAGTTTCACAAGTGAAAGTTACATTTGAACTAAGATCTCACAAATGAGTAATACTCTAAGGATGTATTAGAAGCTTTAATTACTGATCTTAAAAACTACATAGTGCAAGGGGCAGTTATGCCTAATAGCAATATGATGAAATAATGTAGAGCTCCAGCTCAAGACTCATGTCTCCTTTTAGTGCACTCATGGGTTTTCCGCAGGATGACCTAGGAACATGAGTTTTGAGCTCCAGTGGTAAAGAGGTTGGATGTGGGAATAAGGAAGTGAAGTCAGGGGAAGGATTCTCCCAGCTACAGCCTCATGGCTGATTCAACCTCCCAGGAATCCTTATTAGCTTTTTCCAGATTCCCTGGCTGTCTTTTCATTTAATTTCATCCACTAATCTTATCTTCTAAATGATTATTTGGTAAAATGGTTGCTTAGAACTTTATCTGTATTTCCCTGCAGTGGCAGTTTAAGTGTAGTGGTCAAGGTCTCAGATCCTTACACAGAAATACTTCAGGGTATACCTCTGAATTGTGTTCTCACTTCCTTCAGACCTAGCCCTCAAGGGACCAGTACTTCCTGGCAATGCTGTTCCTTACCCACTCTCCATAGCTTTACTCCCTTTCATCTTTTCTGCAGAGAGTTGCTAGCTCATTGCCAATCTCCTGCCACCTGTTCTCTCACAAGGTTTCCCTCTTTCTTGGTCTACTCTTTTGTGCCTGTAGGTAGAATTGTAAGATTTTTGTAACAGAAAATGGATAGGTAGCTTCCCAAAGGACTTTTTAACTTCCATTACTGCAGTTAAATGAACGATTTCAGGATTCTTTGCTATAATGACACTTCATAAATCAAAAGAAAAATCTCTATGGATTTAAAAATATTTTCTATATTTAAAAATAGTTACCCTTGCTCACCCTTTGTATAGCTTCCTGTAGTTTTATGTAGATCTATTAGTAGGCCTCGTATTTGCTGAGAAGGTTATCATCAAGTAACTACTGAAATATTCATAGATCTTGTCATTTGGACACTTGACCATTGAACATAGGCAAGAAAAGATTTAAAGAGTTAATTATGATCTCAAAATTGGCTGACAAGAAGAACATCAAATATCAGTTCTTTGTACTTCATAGTATTAATTGTTAATAGTCTTATATTTCATAATATGTGCCTTAGGCATTATTGGCATTGCCTGGTGTGGTGCTGGCATAGTATCTTAAAACACAAACATGTTTCCATAACTTTGGTACAGATTTGAAGTGATTCTAAAAATACTAAGCATCTTGACAAGTCACTTCTACTTTTTTTTTTTTACTGAAGATTTCATTTTTTAGATTTAAATCTGTCTTTTGAAAAACTTTATTATGGTGTGATAGAAAGGACCTACTCAGTGATGGATGTGAACATGTATCCCTCTAAATCTTATCACATAATCAATGTAGGACCTGGGAGATAGCTTAGTGATGTAGAAGTGCCTGCATTGTGAGCTTAAGGCTACAAGTTCAATATCTTTGATGCTCCCACCTGTGCCAACCACCATCCTGGCAGTGCTGCTGTTTGTGATTCCTCAGCATGAAAAGTTATTTCCAGCTGTACCACATCTGGGTGTCTGTGAGCACCACAACTAAAGGAATGCAGTCCTCAGGGAGCACCACAGCCCAGGACAAGCATCACACTCTGATGTGCAGGCCTCTAGTGAGCACCAAAGCTTGGTGTGTGTATGTGACACCTTCTCACAGCACTAAAAACAAGGGCGGGGAGGTGGTTCACAAACAGATGAAACTCTGTGACCTGAGTGTGTACATTAGTGAATCTTACTGGATGCCGAGATCTTATCAGGCTCTAACCAAGTTACATATGGTTCAATATAGAATAATACATAATCAAGGAAAAAAAGTCTGCACAATAAACACGTATGAAGTAGATGTAATAGGTCTGGTCCACTTCAGGAGTTCTCTTAGCTCACACAGTGCCAACAATGGGAAGATTATGTTGTACTTTTTTTTTTAACTACTTTGTCTCCCCATCTTTTCCTCTTCAATTTCCTCTTAGTATGTGGTGTAAATCAGACATTACAGAGAAAAATAATTTACAAATGCCTTCCAAGCCATTTCTTTCTGGATGACCTCCAGCGCTGAATAAATCAGAGACCTTTATCCCTTGATTAGCTGCCACATAACTTTTATTTTTATATATACACTCATGATACTACCCTCAAATGGAATCGTTTACTCCTAATTTCATTTGAAATTCTTTTTTTTAATTTAATTTTTTATATATTTATTTTTCTTTTTTAAAAAAATTATTAAATCCCAGGGAAATACAGTTACAGTGTTATTCACGATTAAGTTTCAGCCCTACAATGTTCATGCAACAATTCCCTCAATAATTTCTTTTTTTTTTCCTTTTTTTTTTTTAAATTTATTTATTTTTAATTAGTGAATCACTGTGAGGGTACAGTTACAGAGTTATACACTTTTGTGCTTATGCTTCCCTCATACAAAGTTCGGGAACCCATCCCTTCACCAGTGCCCATTCTCCACCACCAGTAAACCCAGCCTCCCTCCCACCCTCCCCAATCCCATCTCCCCCCACCCCACCCTGCCACTGTGGCAGGGCATTCCCTTCTATTCTCTCTCTCTAATTAGCTGTTGTAGTTTGCAATAAAGGTGTTGAGTGGCCACTGTGCTCAGTCTCTAGCCCTCATTCAGCCCGCAGCTCCCTTCCCCCACATGGATTAGAAATTTGAAGATAGTCATAACTCAAGTTGATTTAAATTAATTTTGTTTAGATTTTGTTTCTTTCTAAAATTCAAATAATGAAATTCTAAATGCCTATATAAACTTTTGTAGTACTAATGGGTATCTGTGAATTTCTTAGGAGACATTCCACTACATCTTAATATAAGGGAAGCCTCAGACACAGGCCAGCCAATTGTGTTTTCACAGCCTGAAAGTGAAGAGGTAAGTTTTCTTTTTAAACATGCATTTTTATAGGTGATATATACCCTATAACATATTAGAGTTATTATATTATTACACAGAGTTGAGAAAATACAAATTCTCTTGCAGTACAAATATATCAAAGATTAGCTAACATATTTATGTTATTAAATTAGTTGTACAGTAAGCATACCAATGTTTGTTCTGAATTATCAACTAAACAAGTTCACCGTGAGAATTTGTGATTTTTTTATATTCCTGGTTAAATGATTTAATTTTCCAAGGTTCTTATATGTAAATATTTGAAGTTCAGCTGATTGTTGGGAGAAGGGAACCTAATATAACAAAGTCGTAAGTTGGATTTTGGGAAATAATACCATTATTAAAAGAATGTTTATTGCCTTTGTTTTTATAATTATAATTGGAAAGGTGAGGTTAAAAAAACATGGTTTCATTAGCCAACAAAATTATTACATAGTTGAGAAATTTTCAAGATTTCTGACACTTTATGACCTTCATCATCATCGTCATGATCATCACCCTGTTATTTGTCGATTTTCTCTAGTGGTCTCAGTAATGTCTCCATTCGTCCTAGCCCTGAGATTTTAGCAGCCTCTCTTTACTCGTCCTTCCCAACAGTGCTGCATTGGAGGCTCTTTCAGGGTCAGGGGAATAAGACCCATCATTGTTACTGGTTTTGGCATATGAATACGCCACGGGGAGCTTGCCAGGCTCTTCCATGCGGGCAGAAAACTCTCAGTAGCTTGCCAGGTTCTCCAAGAGGGTGAATAAGATATAAGATATATAAGATGTTGCTTCTGAGAGCTTGGTTTTATAGCCTTTGGATATTGGCCGTTGATGGGATTACACAGCTCCAGGGGCAGTCCCTGGGTGTGACTGCCTAGCTGCTGGAAAATGGGGGATCTGGGCAGAAGAGGCCCAGTCCCAATCCGAGCAGGCTTGGAAATCTCAGCCCTGGGTCCTGCACACCTGGGTTCCTCTGCCAGTTCCTTCATGCATGAGGCTCGTCCAAATGTGTGGAGAGGGGCCTTGAGCATGGCTGTGGCTGGGTACCAGAGGTCTTCGGCTGCTGGAGCTCTTGCTCAGGGCAGGGAGGGAAACTCAACCCACCCCTTCGAGGGGCCCCGGTAAAGACAGCCAGGTGCAGGGGCAAGAGACTCTTATCACTTAAGCATGAAAATCTCTTTTTAACTCTTCCTAATAAGAATAAAATCAATCACAGCATTTATATTTAATGAAGTTAAATATAAACATGAGCCATCATGTGTTACATCAGTTTTGATGTCATTCTTGTGCTCTTTTTTGAGTTCCAGTTTCCTAATGACTTCACCCTCAGCTCCCCCCCCCCAGTCATTATGTAACAGACATAACTTTATAATTGTGTAGATTTGTCCATTCATAACAACTTTTATTATAGTTGTTATGAATGGACAAATTTTATTTTGTTATAGTTTACTTCCTCTGATGTATTCTTTGGTTTGGGTCGTTTTTTGGTGTTTTTCTGTTCTGTTTTGGTTTTGCCACTTCCTGAAAGAGCTGAGGGCTTATTCCTAGCCCTGTGCTCAGGAATCACTGCTGGTAGTGCTCAAGGAACCATATCAGTATCAGTGCTGGGGATAAAACCAGGATTGGCTGCAACACAGCAAGCATCTAAACCTCTGTACTGTCTGTTGAGCCCCATTTTGCTTTCTCTGATTTTGTGTAACTTAGAAAATAAAGAGCTAGTTTTCATTAAGAGTGAAATGTCAGGAAGGAATACTAGCTAAATAAAGTAGATTTATTTTTAGTTCCCTTTTTGGAGTTCAGAAGTCTGTTTCCTTCCTCCCTGGAGAGTCTACAGTTATGATATAGGGAATTGAGTTGCTAGGAATATGATTGTTTGAATAAATAAAATGTAGCATTTATCTTTTTCCCCTTTTTCTGTGCATTTTTGATATTAAACATATACTAAAATTGGGGGGACAAAGAACTAGTATAGGGCTTTAGGGCACTTGCCTTGCAGGAAGTTGATCCTAGTTCAATCCCAAGCACCACATGTGGGCCTCCAAACACCACCAGGGGGTCACTTCTGAACATTGAACAAGGCCAAGCCTTTGAACACAGCTGGATGTGTCCCATCCCTCCATCCCCAAATGAGTAAGCAAACAAAAGTACTAAAAATGGAAGATGGTCCTTAGAAAGCAATTAGGGCAAATGTTGGGTTAATTCTTAGTGTTACTCAGGCAGTAAGGTCAGAGTGTCAACCCCACCACCTGGGGCTCCAAATGAGAGGAAAAAATTAATTTAGAAATTTTTTAAAGATTAAAAAAGTAGCTATTTTATTGTGATTTATTATGAGTAAGAGTAATTGCTTATGGCAAGGGGTATGTCTTCATGGTAGAGCTTGCACACCTGGCACACCTTGCACACCTGGAGCCCTCAGTTCAGCCCTTGGTACCAAGAACAAAAATCGAAAAACTGCTTACTAGTTTATTTCAACTTGCATTTAAATTTTAAAAATTCTTTCTGCCCTCCTAGAGATTCTGAAATACCTCTGAGATTCTCCACAGCAAGAATTTTCAGGAAGTTAAAGGAATATAATATAATAAAGAACATATGGGAGTCATCAAAAGACACTCTGATTTAAAACTCTAAGCAGGTGTTTACAGTTTTTTGAGTTACATATCTTTAAAATATCATTAACAAGGGCTGGAGCAATAGTCCAGCAGTATATATACACATACATTTGCATAAGCATTAGACCTGTTGTTTCCTTTTTTTAATTACTGTAGTTTGAGTCCCTTATTTACAGTAGTGTTGGCTCTAGTGGTTTAGATATTTACTGATCCTTTGTTGCGGGTGACATTTGTGTGCACTTGATGAGCCTAACCCTTTGTGGTTTGCACTACATTTGGTTTGGTGAGGTCTCTTCCTTGTAAAACGATACAATATTGTAAAAAAAAAAAAATTAAAAACCAAAAATCTCCATGATAGAAACACCTTACCAAAAATAATTTTACCAGCTAGACTGTTATTTAGATTTGGAGAAATGATACAGAGCTTCACAGATAAGCAACAGCTCTGGAACTTCATTATCTTGTAACCAGCTTTGCAAGAAGCATAGAAAGGGCATTTTTAAGGCAGGGCACACTTCGCAAATGTTCATGATTCCTACATCACTGTCACTGCCACTATCATCCCATTGTTTGTCAATTTACTCGAGTAGGTGCCAGTAACGTCTCCATTCGTCCCAGCCCTGAGATTTTAGCAGGCTTTCCTTACTTGTCTTTCCCAAAGATTGGAGGTTTCTTTCAGGGTCAGGGGGATGAGACCTGTTATCGTTACTTTTTTTGGCACATCATACACCACAGGGAGCTTGCCAGGCTCTGCCGTGCAGGCAGGATACTCTCAGTAGCTTGCCAGGCTCTCTAAGAGGCATATATATTTATTTCCCTCTATGATGATATGTTGAGAGGCTGCATGTGTGGGGCTCAGCCTGAGCATGTGGAAAGTGGCCTGGAGCGTGGTGGCAGTTGGTAGTGGAGGTTACCTGCCGGGGCTGGGTCCCTTGGGGTGGGGAGGGTTCTCACCCGCCCTCCCCTGGGGCGCCCTGAGTGAAAACAGCCTGGTGTGGAGTCCAGTGGCATGGTTATGGGGGCCTGAAGATGGCTATTTACAAAACAAATATCTTAGAATAATTTTTCAAAAAGTAAATGTCAATTTCCAAATGTAGAATATAAATAACTAAAACAAAACTTGCAAAAATTATGGGGCTGGAGCGATAGCACAGTGGATAGGTCGTTTACCTTGCACATGGCTGACACGGGCTTCTGGATCCCTACATAATGATGGCAAAAAAAAAAAATTCCTTTATGTCAGTAATCTCACTCAGTATCAATGGCCTAAATGCACCAATCAAAAGACATAGAGTGGCACAGTGAATCCAAAAAGGAAACCCAACTTTCTGCTGTGTACAGGAGACACATTTGGACAGTCAGAGTAAGCATAGACTCAAAGTCAAAGGCTGTAAAACAATATTTCCAGCAAATAATTTCCTTCAAACAGGATGTCCTTACTTAAATATATATCAGACAAAATGGACTTGAGGTTAAAAAAAGTTTGAAATACAGGGGTAGTCATTCCTTAATGATCACGAATTAGATACACCATGAAAACCACACACTCCTAAACAATTATGTACTTAATGATGGACTACAAAATATTAAAACACTTACTAGGACTTGAGGAAGATATTGACAGCTGTATAATAGTAGTTGGAGACTATAGCACCATGCTAGCACCTCTGATAAATCAGCTAAACTAAAACTCTATAAGGACACACTCACTTTGAAGGAAGAAGTGGAAAAGATGGGCTTAGCAGACATACATAGGACACTACATCCCCCTAAAGTCTAATGCACATTCTTCTGACAAACAAATGTATAAAAAACCCTTAAAGCACTTTTTTTTATCAAGTCAGTGTAAATAGATCTCAAATAGTTCTTTCCCTCTGCAGTCTAAAAGTTAGTCAGTTGCTCGGGGCTGAGGCCATAGCTCAGTAGTAGAGCACTCACCTTGCAGGAGTGAGTCACTGGGTTCCATTTCTAGCACCGGGGGGGAGAGAAAAATGCAGTTGGTCAGCCTGGGCTCAAAGCTCTGCTTATTTTCCACTAACTGTCATGATATGACTTTCCAACTTTCACGGGGTGGGGGATTGGGGGTTGCCTGGGGTTAAAATTGGAAGCTACCTTTTAAGTTGCTGTGGATCTAATAAAGAATTCTTGGCAAATGTTGTCTTCTACTAAATTTTAGCTATTAATAATTAGGAGTATGTTAGTCTCCCCCCATGACTAACTTTAGAGAATCCCACACTGAATAACCTCTCCTATATGAAACATATAAATATAGAAACATAATGGCAGAATAATGAATACCCAGAGGCAGTGGGAACAAAGCACACGAGAACTGATATCCAGTAGGGAACAAGCCACCTGAAAGTGCTGGGGAATAGGCCAGGAAGGGGGCAACATCTGTGGGGGAGGGAAGATCAGCCCGGAGGAGGAGGCAGTGAAAGGTGATTAAGTGTTCTGTATGAAATTCGATATATCAGCAGGGGCTGGAGCAATAGCACAGCGGGTAGGGCGTTTGCCTTGCACGTGGTCGACCTGGGTTCGATTCCCAGCATCCCATATGGTTCCCTGAGCACCGACAGGAGTAATTCCTGAGTGCAGAGCCAGGAGTAACCCCTGTGCATTGCTGGTTGTGACCCAAAAAGAAAAAAAAAAAAAGAAATGCTATCAGCAGTAGTACTGTAAACCAGTGCAGAACTATAGAAGAAGCCGACTGGTGGACTGGCAAATGGAGATGGACTGACAAATGAATTAATTATAAGAAAATTTTAAATGGACAAATTTTTAAGTTTTAGAAAACTCATTGTCTTACTTTTTTAAAACAAAAGTTACACCCTGGTTTACGAAATTGTTGACGATAGGGTTTCAAACATACAGTATTCCCACTCCACTCCGACTACCAGTGTCTTCATCCTTCCACCAATGAACCCAGGTTCCCTCTCGCACCTCAGCCTATCTCCTCTGTGGGCACAATTCAAAGTTTAATTATTGTGGTTTGGGCCCCATGTTTACAGTTGTGTTGGCCCAAGTGGTTTAGATTTTTACCAATCCTTCATCCTGCACTGCAGGCAAGTCCAGGCCCCTGAACCTTGCCCCCAGTGAATTCCAGATTTCCTCTTCTTGCTTCCTCCCTCCATTCCTCTCCTTTCCTGGCCAAACTAAGGTGAAAATGAGTATCATCTCACACCAGTGAGAATGACATATATCAAAATGTCTAGGAATCTGCATTTCTATGTTCATTGCAGCACTGTTTACAATAGCCAAAATCTGGAAAAAAACAGAGTGCCCAAAAATAGATGACTGGTTAAAAAAACTTTGGTACATCTACACAATGGAATACTGTGCAGCTGTTAGAAAATATGAAGTCATGAAATTTGTATATAAGTGGATCTACATGGAAAGTATCATGTTAAGTGAAATGAGTCAGAAAGAGAAGGATAGACATAGAAAGATTGCACTCATCTGTGGAATATAAAATAACAGAGTGGGAAACTAACACCCAAGAGTTGTAGAGATAAGGATTAGGAGGTCTGCCCCACAGCTTGGAAACTGGCCTCACATGCTAGGGGAAAAGGCAGCTCAGATAGAGAAGGGAACACCAAGTAAAGGATGTCAGGAGGACCCATTCCGGTTGGAAGATGAGAGCTGAAAGTAGACTATAGACTGGACATGATGGCCACTCAATACCTCTATTGCAAACTACAACACCCAAAAGGAGAGAGAACAAAGGGGAATACCCTGCCACAGAGGCAGGGTGGGGTGGTGGGGGATGAGGTGGGGGTGGTGAGAGGGATACTGGGATCATTGGTGGAAGTGAATGGGCACTGGTGGAGGGATGGGTAAACAATCACTGTATGAGTAAAATGCAAACACAAAAGTTCATAAGTTTGTAACTGTACATCACAGTGATGCTCTAATAAATTTTTTTTTAAAAAAATGTCTAGAAACAACCTGTGTTGGGGGAATGCATTGAAAAAGAAACCTTCATTTATTGCTAATTGGAATATTTTCTGGCTCAGCCCATATGAAAAAGCATAGACATTCCTCAAAGAAGCAAGAATAGAGTTTCCATATGACCCAGCAATTACAGTTACTTCTTATAGATTACCTAGGGAAAATAAGTAATGTTTGCATTGCAGTGTTTAAAATCATCGAAATGCAAATGCCATGACCATTATTCTAACTGAACCTGCAGCTGAGGGTCCTTGTGTGGCCCTCTCATTGGGTGGGAGCTGCTCATAATACGCATCTGCTCTGGGGGTTCCAGAGCTGAGGAGGGTAACACGTGTTTCCATCAGGTCTCACCTGGTACCCAAATTCTCCAGGGAAAGAATCCTGTAAGTTATCTTTGGGGTGGGGGCCACTCCCAGCTGTGCTCAGGACTGACTTCCGGCTCTGCACTCAGGAATCATTCCTGGCAGGATTTGTGTGATATCAGGGATTGAAACCTGGGTTGGCTGCTTATCACTCCATGCACCTTCCCACCCCGTGCCCCATGAGTTATTGGTGATGGAATTATACTCAGTTCTCAGGGATGAAGAAAATTCATTCCAAAGATGACCCAGAGATTACCATACTATGGTAATAAATTGTCCTCTTTAAAATGACTAACAGCTTCTACACCAGAGAAGTTTTGGCAATATCTAACTCAGGATCTCAGTTTGTTAGAGGAACAAGGTGTAATTTTTCTGTAACTAGACTAGGTCGCCAGTTTGATGACAGGGGAATTAGAGGTTGAAGAATAGTAATTGCTGGTACTAAATATTTTTTTTTCTGAAAGGTCACTTGCTCAGTAGTTGCCCTCCAAGAGACCTAAAATGCTTTTTCCCTGTCTGCAAGGTACACAGAAAAATCTTCTCATTGCTGAATTTCTCATCTCACTCAGACTTTTACTATTAAATTCAGAGCACAGCTATTGCAAACAGTTCATGAGTCATCTGTTGTCTACTGTGGAGCATTAGAGGACAAACGTGTCTGTTCTCTTCCAGGCCAAAGCATATCTGAACATTGCTGCAGAAGTGGTAAGAAGATTGCCCTCCCTCTAGAGTGAATCTGAGAGTGCCCTGGAAATAGCCTGCTGCTTGACAACATCGCCCAGTAATCAGCAGTGTCATGGTGAAACCTGTAGGAATAATAGTAATCATGGTTATTTTCTTGTGTTTCCTAGTTTCAGATTTGATTTGCTAAGCAATGCTCACAAATAAAATTTTTTATTAGTGATAACTGCTATATTTAGGAATTTTTTTTGAAAGCTAATGTGTACAGGGTCAGCAGAACTTCATTTTATTTTATTGGACTACTTCTTCAGGGAACATGAGTTTATAGTACAAGTCAGTCTTCAGTTCAGAAAAGAACTGAAATCTTTTTACAAGATATGAATTTGTCATTGGAAGGACATACTCAATTTCAGGTTGGGGACATAGTAAATGAGTAGGATGCTTGCCTTGCATGTGCCAACCCAGATTCAAAAGCTGGCAACAAAATTAGTCCCCAGAGCCCTACCAGGAGTGATCCCTGAGTACAGAGCCAGGAGTAAACCCTGAGCATCACCAGGTATCATCCAAAATCATAAATAAATAAAGGAGATACTAAATTTGGGTAAGGACAATGTCTCCAACATGCATTTTGATCTGGATTTGAATCCTACCTCTGATACTATCTTGAGTACATTCTTAATAGTGTTAAGATTGGATTGGGTATGTAATTCAACAATAGACCACTTTGTGCCTCGTGTGTGTAAGGCCCCGGGTTCCATCCCCAGTTATAAAATTTCAGGACTGGTGAAATTAAGTCATTTAGTTAATCCTTAGTTATAAGGAAGTAGTTCATGTCTTTGGCAAATGCTTGGATGTCATTTTCCCTGTAGTTAAGCAGTCCAAAAGGTAGTAAATGAGGTAGGAAATGAGTTATATGTCATTATAAATATATTTTATATGCTTCTATTCATATGAAAACCTGTACATGAATGTTTACAGCAACTTTACTTTCAGTTGGCCAAAAGCAACCCAGATTTTTTCAATAGGGGAAGGTTTAAATGAGCTATGGTCTAACCATATTTTGAAGTACTACTTATTACTCAGCAATAAAAAAGAACAAATTATGGCTACATGCAGCAACCTGTGTGAATTCCAGAGAATTAACATGGAACGAAGAAGCCAATCTCAAAAGGTTATGTACTATCTAGTTCTATTCTTGAAATAACAAAATTATGGAAATAAAAAATTTGTTTCAAAAGTCTCAAGACCCTCTGAAAATTTGTGATTTCAGTGGTCAAGGAGGGCCTTGGAGTGGAAGGATTGTTGTGTGGCTCTAAAACTTGAGGGATCCTTGTAATAATGGAAATCGTTTGTATCATGACTATGTCTGTGGATTAAGATATTATAGTTTTATGAGATATTGCCATTGGGATAAGTTGAGAAAAGGGCATAGCAGAGCCCCTCTATATTTTTTTTTTACAAATGCACGTGAATCTCCAGTTATTTAAAAATAAAAATTAAATTTTAATAGAAAAAAATTGATCTTGTATCACTTGTATCACTTGTCTTCCCCGTTGATCTTCGATTTGCTGAGCGGGCACCAGTAACGTCTCCATTTGTCCCTGTTGTGTGCTAGTATAGCCCAATGATATCTGCTTGCTCCAGGAACAGGAAGAGCCTCAAACCGTTCATTCAGGGTTTTGACAAAGAAGTCTGACCATCTTGTTGGTGGGCAACCACACGGTCTTTTGACATCCTGTGGAATCCAGTCGGTAACAGCTCTAGTCCAGAGGTCATCTCTGAATCGAATTATATGTCCAGCCCGTCTGATTTTGGATATCTTGGCAAATGAGACAGCATCCCTGATTCTTGACCGTCTACGGAGATGGAACTCCAGATTCCTTCTCTCAGTTGAATGAGACGTGATACTCCTAGCATAGCTCTTTTGATTCCTCTTTGGGAGACCCGAATAGCATTTTCATCCTGCTTGCGTAGGGCCCAGGTCTCTGAGGCATCAGAGGTTAGTGCAGGAAGAACGGTGGAATCAAAAAGATGTGCCTGGAGTCGGAGATCCTTCGTCCTCTTAACTACTTCTTCGACTCTCTTTAAGGTGTTCCACGCTGCTCTCTTCCTCCTGCACAGTTCTAGCACCAAGTCATTCCTCCTGTTGAGTTCTCGACCCAGGTACACATAGCTGCTGCGTTCAGAGATGTTCGTTCCATTGAGAGCAAATCCAGACAGTGACCAAACTCATTGAAGTTTCACAAGAGTTCAAGATGCCACTGTCTGACGTTCATCAACTTAAGGAAGACCTTCGATTCTGTTGAGACTGAAGCGGTCATTGAAGCCCTAGCCAAACAGGGCATTCAAACTCAGTACATCAGGATCCTCTGCGAGCTGTATTATGGATCACCACCAGGATCTCACCATTCTACAAGGAAGTGATCATTGATGTAAAGAGAGGGGTTCGGCAGGGCGATACCATTTCACCGAAACTCTTCAGTGCAACCCTCAAGAACGTCATGCAACAACTGGAATGGGAAGGAATGGGAGTGAAGATAGATGGCCGGCAATTACACCACCTCCGCTTCGCTGATGACATCGTTCTCATAACACCAAACATTAGCCAAGCGGCACAAATGCTGGCCAACTTTGACCACGAGTGTGGAAAGGTCGGACTGCAGCTAAACCTCAACAAGAAGATGCTCATGAAAAACAAACTAGTCCCTGCCGCTCCATTTGCTCTCAATGGAACGAACATTTCCTTGATCTTGTATTCAGACTAAAAATTTTCGGACCATGCTATTCATGCTAATTGTAATCATGAATAAAAGTAATTGTGGACACACATTTATCATCATCCAATGACTTAAGTTGTAGATATTTAGTTGTGTTCCTATTGTATTTGGAGGATGAAATCAATATAGATAATCACTGAGAATTTGTAAATATCAAAATGCAGTAAACCACACCTGACTTTACCCAGAAAAGAGTGATTTAGGTAATCTCCAAAGGTACTTAAAGCTTGTGCCATAATTTAATACATATTGCAGAAAAAGTGCTCATAAATACACAAGTTAGAGACAACACCTGCTATCTGCTATGCTTTGCAAGTGCACTGAGGAATGCCAATAAAACAGTGGTGGTTGCAGTGTATAAGCAGGTTCAGAAGTGGAGGAAGGGAAATTGCTGTAAGAGCAAGAATGAAGATTATTCTAAGATTTTGCCTGTGGCAGCTTTTTCTAAGCTTCAAAGAGCTGACTTCAAAGATAGACTTTCAAGCACAGAGAGCCTGCCTGTTGTTAGAGGTCATATTTATTCTACATTCCTAAAATTTCCTCAGAGTTTAGAGTTTTCATTCTACTTTCAGAGACCAAGACAGGCTTCCACACTCCCTGCATTACAAGGAAGGGAGAATGATCAGTGGGGTTTTGCCACTGAGCTGAGCTGTCTCTGGGTCCTTATCTGAGTCCTTATCTCTCATTTACAGACAGAAATATCCCCTTCACCTTTCCAAGAAAACACAAAATGCCTTTGTAGAATCATCTACTTATGCTTAAAATATAAGGAAATCCTCTTTATCAAATGGTACTGGAAAAACTGAAGAGCTAGAGTAAAATTGCACTATTGTCTCACATCATGCGCAAGTCAGCTCAAAATAGATTGAAGATTTATACGCTAGACTCAAAATTTATAAAATACATTGACGAGAACATAAACCAAAAATGTCATCATACTGACTTTAAAGGTATCTTCAGTAGTTCAACTCCTCTGGCAAGGAAAACAAAAGCAAAAGTAATGGGATTACAACAAACTTAAAAGCTTCCACGGTATGAAAGAAACTGAAAAAAAAGAAATCCTACTACTGAGTGGGAGAAAATATTCACATAGATACATCTGACACAGGGATAATAAATATATGTGTGTGTGTATATGGAACTCACAAAACAAAAATTAGCAATCCCATCCTTACAAATGGTAACAAGAGCTGAATTGACACTTCTACAAAGATGACAACACATGGCCAATAGACACATGAAACACTTGATTTGCATGCTTTGACTATCAAGGAAATGCAAATAGTACCATGAGAAGCCACCTCACAACAATGAGAATGGTTTATATTATTTAAAAAGTCCAGTCTCTAAGGGAAACAGTATGAATAGTTCTCAAAATCTTACAAGTAGAGCTATCTAACCCAATAACAAAAAAATATTAAGTATAAAATACATGCGCACATCTGTGCTCATTGCAATATATTTATAATACCCACAATCTGGAAAAACCAAATACCCAACAACAGATGAGTGAGAAGTGGTAGAATGCTACTCAGCTATAAGAAAAGAGGAAGTCTTGCAATTTGCTATGACCTGGATGGCACTAGAGGTTACCATGTTAAGCAAAGTAAGTCAGAAAGGAAAGATAAATATGTATGGTTAAAAAAAAAAACACAACAAGGAAACTGTATTTCCCTAAGTGTGAAATATTGCTCCCTGGGAATGCTAGAACAATTGGTGGGGTGTGGGGGTGAGGGGTGTTGTATTCTGGTGCAACTGGGAAACACTTTTTGTTTGTTTAAAAAAGGTAGACTTTCGGGGGGTCACTGCATGATTAGTGTTTTGAAAAGTAACTGGCAGACCCTGTAAGTTTGGGAACCTCTGAAATCAAAAATAACCAATGCAAACAAAACGGAGGTTATTAAGAGGGTAGAGAGCAGATAGGAAGTACCTTGTGGATAATAGTGAAGTGATATTGGCATTTTGCTGGTATGGTAAGGTAACATTTTTCCATTAAAACTTGTAAATATTTATCCTCTGGACCAAAGAGATAGTATCGCTTGTATCACTTGTCTTCCCATTGATCTTCGATTTGCTTAAGAAAGATGAGCAAAGAGATAGTACAGTACTTAAAGCACACACCTTGCATGCAGCAGCAACCCTGGTTCCATCTCTGGCACTGCATATAGTCTCTCTAGCACCCCCAGGCACGATCCCTGAGCACAGAACCAGGGTTAAGCCCTAAGCATGCTGGTTGGAGCCCCAGCAAAGATCAAAGCAAAAGGAAAAAAAAATGGTTTTACCCTCTAGTAAGCCCATGGAAACTCAACTTAAGGAAAAAAAGAAAATTAAAAACAAAACAGTGAAATTTAAGCTGAGCTATTTGAAATTAATTACATCACAAAATATTCAGTCATTTTCTACAGACTAAAAGAAAAATTGTAATATATATATACATATATATGCAGTTCCAGAAATGAATTCTTAGCTACTTGACAAAATAGATCATCAGTTAGGTACTGAGAAGAAATCAGAGAGAGAGAGAGAGAGAGAGAGACAGACAGACAGACAGACAGACAGACAGACAGGGAGATTTACAGGAAACAGAGGGAATATTTGAAAGGGATCAAATATTCTTTAATTTAATTGTAAAGGTTTCCTAGCACTGTAGCACTGTTGCACTGTCGTCCCATTGTTCATCGATTTGCTCGAGTGGTACCAGTAACGTCTCCATTGTGAGACTTGTTAACTGTTTTTGGCGTATCAAATATTCCAGGCTATAGGATGACATTACTTTGTCCTTTCCCCCCTTACCACAAGGAGCTTATCCCAGTTTATGCTGGAATTTAGGCTTATCCCAATCACACCCATCAAGGTGTTCCTGAGTCACTCCCATCCCTTTGTTTAGTTGTAATCACTTCTCTATGCTCTCTTCCCCCAAACAGTTAATCAGCTTTTCCCCCTAATCTGACTCTGTTAATTTGTAAAGTCAGACCTTTCTAGGACACTGAACTTATATTATAAGTTAACATTGCCTTTCTCCTCTCCTTATGCTTTTTGAATAATTTACTTTAAACCAATGTCCTTTTGTATAGACACAAGAAGACAATATTATGCTTTTGTAACTTGGGATTTAATTGGCCTCAAATATTATTCCCTCCCAGGCATCTGCTTTCTCAACTTAAGCCTCACTTGCCCTCAGTTCCTAGACCCCAAAAGCAGGGTCCCGACGAGGGATGGGATGGATCCAAGGCAAACGGTGAGTTATGTGCTACCCTGGTATCGAGATGGGCCTGGCCAAAGTGCCTAATTCTTAACTATAAGTTAAGAGCTTGATCATGGACAAATGCTGTCGTGATCCAAAAGCAATGATGAGACTAGGACCCTGCTAGGGATAGGAAGACTAATCTGGCCTGAGCACTGTAGTCTGAGATCGAGATGGCCCCAGGAGAGCAATTCTATAAACTTAATGCATTTCTTATTGTGTCCATACAAAGTGATTAATATTATGAATGCTTATAAGTTTGCTGGACGAGGAAAGGAGAAACACACTCATGGGACTCCGCCCTTGGGTGGATAGTCCTGCTGAAGGAGAATCTGTCCCAAAAGCGGCATCCCCTGAAGGGAAAGAACTTTACCCCTATTGATGGTAACCACACCTGTGTATAAGCCCAAACTCCCCTCATGCTGGGGGGATTTGAGGAGGCTGGAAGAGTGGTTTGGGTGCGAGATCTAGAGAGAGATCCAGAGCCAGGAGAGAAGCAGAGAGAGAGAGAATGAAATAAACGACAACTGGCAACCAGTCTGGCCTTCTTCCTTCCTTCGCCTGCCCTTGACTAACAGCCACACACAACGGTTCCAGAGCACCGAACATGGGCGGTGAGACAGAGCCGCCCAGAGAGTCCATGAGTGCACACGCCCTTCGGCATGCCTTAATTATTTACACCAGGCTCTGCTGTGTGGGCAGGATACTCTTGGTAGCTTGCCAGGCTCTCCGAGAGGGAGGGAGGAATGGAACCCAGGTTGGCCACGTGCAAGGCAAACGCCCTACCCACTGTGTTATCATTCCAGTCTGCAAAGGTTTCATATAGTTCAAATTGTATAGTATAAATATGTGCATCAGCTTTACTTCAATAATGTTATACATGAATGTAAGAGTATAAGAATGATGCAGTAATGAATATTGTATTCTTTTCAGAACAGTATTTTTATAAGACAGTAAATCTTTTTAAATTCTTTTTTTTCACTTTATTTATTTATTTATTTATTTTTTATTTTTTATTAGTGAATCACCGTGAGACAAAGTTACAGACTTACAGGTTTTCATGCTTACATTTCAGTCATACAGTGATCGAGTGCCCAGCCCTCCACCAGTACCCATTTTCCACCACCAGTGTTCCCAGCATCCCTCCCACCACCCCCACCCTGTCCCCTTCACCCCACCCTGCCTCTGTGGCAGGGCATTCCCATTTGCTCAATCTCTCTTTTTGGATGTTGCTCTCTCACTTTTTTTTTTAATGTATTTTTTTTATTGAATCACCATGTTGAAAGTTACAAAGCTTTCAGGCTTAAGTCTCAGTTACATAACGCTCGAACACCCATCACTTCACCAGTGCATATATTCCACCACCAAGAACCACAGTAAACCTCCCCCCAACCCCCAGCCCCGTCCCCCAGCCCCCCACCCCGCCTGTGTAGTTGGTAAATTTCGCTTTACTTTCTCTTTACTTTGATTACATACAAACAAAAAACTCACTATTATTGTTTGGGGTTTCCCCCTCCAGAGTCAGACCTGCTGGAAAATAAGCATTTGATAATTTGTTTTCCATTGCTGAGAATGAGGAGATATGAGGTCGTGTGGCCACAGTAGCGGCCATGAGGTTCTAGATTTCTGTATTTTAGTATTTTAGTGACTTAAGTCCAGAGGGCTTTCTGCCAAAGGTTGCATCATTGCTAGCTCATACCTCTCTGCTACTTTATATTCCACATATGAGTGCAATCTTTCTGTGTCTGTCTCTTTCTTTCTGACTCATTTCACTCAACATGATACTTTCCATGTTGATTTATTTATATGCAAATTTCATGACTTCATGTTTTCTGACAGCTACATAGTATTCCATTGTGTAGATGTACCAGAGTTTCTTTAACCAGTCATCTGTTTTTGGGCACTCTGGCTTTTTCCAGATTGTGGCTATTGTAAACAGTGCTGCAATGAACATAGAAATGCAGATGCCATCTCTACTATACCTTTTTGCCTCTCCGGGATATATTCCCAGGAGTGGTATTGCTGGGTCAAATGGAAGCTCAATTTCTAATTTTTTGAGAATCGACCATATTGTTTTCCAAAAGGGCTGAACCAGTCGACATTCCCACCAGCAGTGTAGAAGGGTTCCTTTCTCCCCACATTCACTCCAACAGCGGTTGTTTTTGTTCTTTTGGGTGTGAGCCAGTCACTGTGGTGTGAGGTGGTATCTCATAGTTGTTTTGATCTGCATCTCCCTGATAATTAGTGATGAAGAGAATTTTTTCATGTGCCTTTTAGCCATTCGTATTTCTTCCTTGAGAAAATTTCTGTTCATTTCTTACCCCCATTTTTTGATGGGGTTGGATGTTTACGATATTGAAGCTAAAGGTATCTTCAAAGATGACATGGAACTAGGTAATCAAGTAGAAACAGAGATAAACAAATGGGACTATATTAAACTAAAAAGCTTCTGCACCACAGAAGACACAGTGACCAGAATTCAAAGGCAATCTACAGAATGGGAAAGGATATTCACCCAATACCCATCCGATAAAGGGTTGATATCAATGGTATATAAAGCACTGGTTGACCTCTACAAAAAGAAAACATCTTTTTAAATTCTTAAGATATTATTTTTTTCACTATCTTTTTCAGTATCGGTTATTTTACTATTTTTTTCCCTTCCTTCCTCTTCATTATTGCTGCAGTATATAACCGGTTGCACTTATTTTTGGAGCTCACACATCTGGCTATATTTCAGAGGAGACGGCACACACTTGGTTGCAGTGCTCGCACCCTTGGCTGTGTTGCACCTGTCTGGTTGTGGACCAGAAGAGCTGGAATTTGCACTTGGAGATGTAGGGTGCTTCCTGGGATCAAACTCTGGGTCTC
The DNA here is from genome assembly GCF_027595985.1 of Sorex araneus. NCBI lineage: Eukaryota > Metazoa > Chordata > Mammalia > Eulipotyphla > Soricidae > Sorex > Sorex araneus. The sequence goes on along the minus strand of NC_073304.1, from coordinate 65,791,265 downwards.
CTGTGTGCAACGCAGGTGCTCTATCGTTGAGTCACACCCCCAGTGTCAGGTCTCTTTTTTAAAAAACTAAAGATTTCATATTGAAATACTAGACAAGTATTTTCTCTTCCTTGTGCTAGTTAGTTTGATGGACTTGGAATTTGATGGACGTGACATTTGGAATTCAGTTAGAAACTTGCAAGATAATCAGTTCAATTATTTACTTTCTTTTTATACTTCTGTAATCTTACTGTGCGTTCTGAAGCAGCAAATTGTTTTCACATTTAAAACCATTTTAAGTAATTTAGTTTAAAGTTTCTATAGAATATAGTGGCAGTAGAACTTGGTCATATACCACTTTGCTAATCAGAAAACATAATTTAAAGAATATTTAAACCTTATTTTCAATTTAAAGTATAGCACGGCTTTGAAAACCTTGTTAAACTCTGAAATCAGGTGACCTATGTAAATACTCATGTGCCACACTTTCAACTTATTAGTGGAAAAATAGCTGACTTTATTCTCAGAAATGTCAAGTTCAGCAAACAAATAACTTGTTTAAGACATAAAAGATATTTAATATGAAAGAATATCCTTTACTAAAAAAGAGAAGACAAATGTAGTTTTGTACTTGAAGAATTTTATTCAGTCTATATTCCTCTATGTGTATGCACATGCATATATATCTTCTTCTTTGACAATTTTTATATTTTATAGAGTTGTTTGTAAAGTATTATACTTTATAATGACATTAGTTGTTATTTGAAAATTAGATGTATCAAGAAATCATTTTTATTTTTATCATGTAATTGAGGAATAAGATAAAAACACTATATTATGTTCAAGTATATTTGTTTAGTGCATTATAAAGCATTTGGAAGACCATGGGTATTGCAGCTGTTGAACTGTTTGAACATTTCTCAGACTGTGCCTAATGGATTTAATTATGGTTCACACACTTGTTTCTTTATCATCTCTTCAGATGGAGAACTATAAAGATACATTGTAAACCACTATGAGAACATGTTATTTGCCTGTCTGTGCTGATGAAGAAATTTTCACATTAGGTTGAATAGTCCTTTGTGGATAAATTCCATTTGACTTTAATTGAACTTGCAGTACACTGATCAGAGTTACCTAGATCAAGTATAACAGAAAATATATCCAAATGGAAAGACTTCATTGTGGCTACATGCAAAGGTCAACAATAAAGTTTATTCTGAATTAATAAATACTAACAAAAAATATTTCTTCAACTCTTTTACAAGCTGTACTTGCTTCTAGAGAGCTCATACTTTAGTGGAGGACACCAAACTAGCACAAATAAAATAATATTTAAGAACCAAACTCTGGGGGCTGGAGCGCTAGCACAGTGGGTAGGGCATTTACCTTGCATACGGCCGACCCGGGTTCGATTCCCAGCATCCCATATGGTCCCCTGAATACCGCCAGGGATAATTCCTGAGTGCAGAGCCAGGAGTAACCCCTGTGCAGAGAGCCAGGTGTGACCCAAAAAGAAAAAAAAAAAAAAAAAAGAACCAAACTCTGGTATTAAGTACATTTGTAGTGTTATAAATATGAATTGAATTAAGATCTGATATCAAGTTTGAAAACATGATTTATAAGAAATCATGTTTTCACACATAAAATATGAAATATGAAAAACATTATATGAAATAATATTTTCATATATAAAAATTTCAATATATGAAAATAATAGGAAAAACTAAGGGCTAATGGGGTGACTGAACATAGTCTGTATGGGGAGGTATAGGGAATCTAGGAATGTCATTTCATATTTGGAGGTTAAAGATAACTGGATGATAGATGAAGAAAATAATCAAACTACAGAATGTCTTTAACACCATGAAATGAAGTTTGACTTTGACATAATGAGACATCAGATTTCTAAATTATTTTTTATTGATAATACTTACTGGTTTTCAATTGGAAGGTGCAAAAAGTCACTTTTACAAAATAGGTCTTCCTTCAATAGGTCTTAACAAACTGACTTAAAAATGTATGTGTAAAAAATACAAACGTTCATCCACGCAGGTGTGGGATGAGGTGATGTGTGTAGTGTGTTGTTCACCAGCTCTCAGGGCGGCTCTCTCTCTCTCTCTCTCTCTCTCTCTCTCTCTCTCTCTCTCTCTCTCTCTCTCTCTCTCGTTTGGTGCTCTCCAACAGCTGTGTATGGATCGGATCGGGATGGCTCCTCCTTGTGCTCTGCTTCTGTGTGTGCCACTGTGCTCTCTTCTGTCTATCTAACTCTGTCTCAGTCGTCTCTCCTCTGGTCTCTTCCGAGACTCCCTGATTCTCTTTCTCTTTGTGCTCTGCTTCTGTGTCTTCTATCTGCTGCTTCTATGTCTCCTCTCTACTTCTGTGTCTTCTCTCTGCTTCTCTTACAGTCTTAGTTTATATAGCAGTCACATGGGGTGGGGACACAAAGGTGGGTTGAACATTAACAAACCAACAAAGAGGGGTAAAACCACTCCTCCAGGAGATTAACAAAATCTCATCTAAGGAGATTACTTCAGATTACTAGGAGATCCGCCTAAGGGCGGGATCCCATCCAAGGTGTGTCACTTTCTTCTTTCCTCAGCTAGTAATCCACTTAATTGGTTGTAGTAAATCTATTTCTAATATTTCTAGCAATGTCATTCTGTATGAGCACAGTAAGAGATATATCAGACTTAAAGTTTGGTTCTTCCTGAGAACATTCACTATATATTCCAGACAACAGTCCTTGGGCCAGGTTAGTCTTCCTAACCCCAGCAGGGTCCTAGTCTCATCGTTACTTTTGAATCATGACAGCATTTGTCTATGATCATGCTCTCAACTTATAGTTGAGTATCGTGGCACTTTGGCCTGGCCCATTTCAATGCCAGGGTAGCTCACAGCTTGTCCTGGGCCCATTCAGTCCCTCGTCGGGACTCTGCTTTGGGGGTTCTAGGAACTGAGGGCAACTGAGTCGAGAAAGCAGATGCCTAGGAGTAAATATTATTGTAGTCAATCAGCTCCCAAGTTACAAAGCATAATATTAATTGCCTTCCTGTGTCCATACATACAGAAAGGACGTTGCTTTACGGTAAATTAAGTTCCCTGCGGCAAGGCTGAAAGGACAAACCCAATGTTATCCTACATTTATGTAAAGTGCAAAGATCCAAGAGTAGCTAAGAAATTCTTAAAAAAAAAAAAAGAGGAGAAGGAAGACAGCAACTTGTGATATATACCAGATAGCATAATTTACTACAAATTAATAGTATGTTATACAGTTTGTTATTAATGTAGGGGTATAAATTGATAAGGGACTATAAACAGATATTTGATACCTAATTTTTGACAAAAATTAGATATATCAAATAATTGGGAAAATAGTACTAGAATAATTGCTTGGTCAAGTGGAAAAAACAGATTTCTAAGTGCCATATAAAAGTTCACTATAAGAAGACATCCAGAGAAGTGGCTGAATACATGCCAGCACATATCCTGCTAAAACTCAGTTAGAAGTAAAATACATACCACAGGAGAAAAAAATCTCACTATATCTTTTGCCCAAGACACATATGAATACATGTGCCTGAAGGTGGTTGGCCATGGCATAGAATAGTGAGGGGAGGTAGGTGGGAGGAGAGCTAGTTGATCTGGAAGAAATTCTTGTGCAGTACAGTGAACACCAACCACCATAACTGTTGGCAGAACCGCCCTCTCTGGGAGAAGACCAACACTGTGAAAATAACTGTCCAGAACATCAGTGATCTTTAAGACAGATGAAAGATTGCTACTAGTAAAAACAGCTCATGGGTCAATCACAGGAGTCCTGGTATCTTAGACTAGCAATAACTGGATCCCACTTCTTCAGGGAAGAGCACATATTGTAATGTGACCTAGTGTTGAATAACCATTACATAGAATTTTGGCATGAATAGTGGTCAGGAGTGTCTAGAGTCCCCTCTGGACTCTTACTCTCATGTCCTCCTACCTGCACAGTAGCAACACTTGATGAGTATGGTCTTTATCTCCTTATCACCATCATTCACCCCTTTAGCATTAGGACCATAAAAATAGAGTTTTACCAACACTGACGCCATAACTCCACTGTCGGGAAAGTTAAAAAAATAATAATAAAACCTAATCAGATGATGTGTAAGCAGAAAACTTCTGCAGCAACCCTTGTAAAAAATAAGATGGAATTCCTAAAAGAAAATCGCAAATCTCCACATGACAAACTTAAAGACACAGAACTGAAACAGGTAACAAAGAATCCAGAAGAATCATTATGATTAGAGATTCTCAACTAAATATGCATAAGGAAGTTCAAGGTATCGAAAAGAGCTACTAGTGTTTAGAAGTTTTACATTTAAGAGAATGAAAGTATTAAGAATTCCAAGACACTGATGAAGAGCAGATTGAAATTGAACCTGTCTGTCACTGTCATCCCATTGCTTATCGATTTGCTCAAGCAGGCACCAGTAACATCTCCATTGTGAGACTTGTTGTTACTGTTTTTGGCATATCAAATACACCACAGGTACCTTGCCAGGCTCTGCCATGCAGGTGAGATACTCTCAGTAGCTTGCCGGGCTCTCCGAGAGGGCTGGAGGAATCGAACCTAGGTCGGCCGCATGCAAGGCAAACGCCATACCTACTGTGCTATCACTCCAGCCCTGAAATTGAATCTAACATGGAAAAATGTAAGAAGTAGGTCTAATCTCACAGAAGAAGGAATATCAGAAAGTGAGATTAATTACACTAATGACTCAAATGCAAGAGAGGAGAGAATATTGGAGGGGGAAGGAGAAAAAATCTTTGAGCAATAGGAAACTCCTTAAGAAGGCTAAATATCAGACTAATGGGAATTCTAGAAGGTGAAGAGATTAGGATACCATATTCAAAAGATAATAGTCAAAATCTTTCCAAACCTAAGGAAGAGTTAACCCTAGCTGCCCAGGAAGCTGAAAATTCACCCAAATTTCAAATCCAAAATCACTTACATTATAACATGTTATTATTATATCATCACAAGGTAATGGTACAGAAAAAAATATTGAAGGCTGCCAGGGAAAATAAGAATGTAATATATAGGGCTGGAGAGATAGTACAGATGGGTAGGTGTTTGCTTGCATATACCTGACCTGTGTTCAGTCTCTGCCACCACATATGGTCTCCAATCCCTAAGCAGAGAACCAGTTCTAAGCACTGGCCTTGGTCCAAAACAGAAAAAAAAAGCATATGGAATCACAAAAGACTCAAATAGCAAAGCAATTCTAAGATAAAGGGAGGAAAATGAATCAATAAAGCACTACAAATTCAAAATGTATTATAGAATATTAGGATTTAATTAAAACAAAATTTTTGGAACAAAAATATGTACATTAAGAAGGCTATAAGAGTCAGAGAAGGTCGTTTCTTAGTGATCAAGGGATCAGGAGGAACTCACACTCCTAAATGTATATGCACCTAATGAGGGATCAGCAAAATACTTAAAACAACTGCTCATAGACTGTAGGATAATATTGGTTTGTCCTTTCTCCCTTGCCAGAGGGAGCTTAGGTTTATTGGGTTACACACATCACAGTGCTCCCAAGTGACTCCCATTCCTTTGCTTATCTGTAACTTCTCTGTGCTCTCTTCCCCAACTGATCTATCACCTTTTTTCCCTAATCAGATTTTGTTAATTTGTAAGGTCAGATCCTTCTAAGGACATTGGACTTGTATTCATAAGTGAAATATTGCCTTTCTCCTTCTCTTATGTCCTTTTGCATAGTTTACTTTAAAGCAATGTCCTTTTTGTATAGACACGGGAAGACAGTTAATATTATGCTTTTGTAACTTGGGAGTTAATTGACTCTGAATAATATTCACTCCTGGACATCTGCTTTCTCTACATAAGCCTCAGCTGCACTTACTTCCTAGCACTCCCAAAGCAGGGTCCTGCAAAGAACAGGATGGACCCAGGGCAAACTGTGAGCTACCTGGCATTGAAATGGGCCAGGCCAAAGTGCCATAGTACTTAACTATAAGTTAAGAGCATGGTCATGGACAAATTCTGTCATGATCCAAAAAATAACAACTTGGTTAGAAAAGACTAATCTGGCCTGAGCACTGTAGTCTGAGATCTATATCGAAATGGCCCCGGGAGAGCCATCCTCTAAGCTTAATGTATCTCTTACTGTGTCCATACAAAATGACTAATATTAAGAATGTTTATATGTTTGGTGGACTAGGAGAGGAGAAATACACCCATAGATGGAATTTTGCTTGTGGGTGGGTCATCCTGCTGGATGAGAGTTTGCCCTAGAAGAAGCTTCCCCTAAGAGAAGGACTTTACCTCTGTTGATAGTATGATCACTCCTATGTGTAATTGTTACCCCAACCCCTCACGATTTGGGATATAAGTAAGACTGTAAGAGTGGGCTGGGGGAAGATTCGGAGGAGAATCAGAGGAGAATGGTGATGAGATTGGAATAAACTGCAATTGAGACCAGCCAGCCTGGTCCTCGTTCCTTCCTTCATCCGCCCATTGCCATTGACTGTCCCGACTCGGGTAAATGGCACAAGACCACCAAACACAGGTGGTGAGAGAGAGCCATGCGGCTTCATATTTATTTTTTGAATACACAATAGACTTGAAGGAAGAATGGATAGCAACACAATAATAGTTGGAGATTTCAACACGCTTTATCACCTCTCTATAGATCAACAAGTTCAGCAAGGACATACTTTATCCAAGGGAAGAAATGAAAGACATGGGCTTAATATATATATATATATATATATATATATATATATATGTGTGTGTGTGTGTGTGTATGCATATGTATATAGGACATTTAATCCCCCAAAAGCTGAATACACATTCTTCTAAGGGAACATGTAAGATTCTCCAAGATAGACCACACACTGAGCCACAAAACATGTCACTTGTCACTTGTCATCCCGTTGCTCTTAGATTTGCTCAAGCAGGCACCAGTAACGTCTCCATTCATCCCTGTCATGTGCTAGTGTAGTTCAATGGCATCTGCTTGCTCCAGGAACACAAAGAGCATCAAACCATTCATTTAGGGTCTTGACAAAGAAGTCTAACCATCTCGTAGGTGGGCAGCCAGGCATACTTTTGATGTCCCATGAAATCCAGTCAGTAACGGCTCTAGTCTAGCGTCATCTCCAAGTTGCATTATGTGTCCGGCCCACCTAATTTTCGATGCCTTGGCAAACGAGGCAGCGTCCCTGATCCATGATCCTCGACAGAGGTCAGAACTCCAGATTCCTTCTCTCACTTGAGTGAAACATGATACTCCAAGCATAGCTCTTTCAATTCTTCATTGGGAGACTCAATAGCATTTTCATCCTGTTTTCCTGGTCTCTGGGGTGCACGTTAGTGCACGAAGAACAGTGGAGTCAAAAAGATGTGCCCACAGCCAGAGGTTCTTCATCCTCTTAACAACTTCTTCAATGCTCTTGAAGGCTTTCCATGCCGTTCTCTTCCTCCTGCACAGCTCAGGTGCCAGGTCATTCATCATGTTGAGTTCTCAACCTGGTACACATAACTGCTACATTCAAAGATGTTCGTTCCATTGAGAGCAAATGAAATGTCAGGAACTAGTCCATTTCTCATGAACATTGTCTTTGTGAGATTCTGCTGTAGTCCGACCTTTCCACACTCACAGTCGAAATCGGCTGTCATTCGTGCCGCTTGGCTAATATCTGGTGTTATTAGAACGATGTCATCAGCGAAGCGGAGGTGGTGTAGTTGCTGACCGTCTATCTTCACTCCCATTCCTTCCCATTCCAGTCATCACATAATGTTCTCAAAGGTGGCACTGAAGCATTTTGGTGAAATGGTATCGCCCTGCCAAACCCCTCTCTTTACATTGATGATAACTTCCTTGTAGAATGGTGAGATCCTGGTGGTGAACCCATAATACAGCTCATGGAGGATCCTGATGTACTGAGTTTGAACAACCCGTTTGGCTAGGGCTTTGAGGAACGCTTCAGTCTCAACAGAATCAAAGGACTTCTTTACTTATTTCTTAATTTTTTTAATTTTATTGAATCACCGTGAGATAGTTACAAGCTTTCATGTTTGGGTTACAATCTCACAATGATCAAACACCCATCCCTCCACCAGTGTACATTCCCCACCACCAATATCCTTGGTATACCCACCTTTTCCCACTCTCCCCCTGTCTCTGTGGCATACAATATTCCCCATACTCTCTCTCTCTCTCTCTCTACTTTTGGGCATTATGGCTTGCAGCACAGACACTGAGAGGTCATCATGTTTGGTCTACTTTCAGCCCACATCCCAGAAGTGGTGTTGCAGGGTATATGGAAGCTCAATTTCTAGTTTTTGAAGGACTGTCCATATTATTTTCCAGAAAGGCTGGACCAGTTGGCATTCTCACGAACAGTGAAAGAGTGTCCCTTTTTTCCCACATCCATGCCACCATTGGTTGCTTTTGTTCTTTTGAATGTGTACCAGTCTCTGTGGTGTGAGATGATATCTCACTGTTGTTTTGGTTTGCATCTCCCTGATGACTACCAATGTGGAGCATTTTTTCATGTGCCTTTTGGCCATTTGTATTTCTTTTTTTAGGAAACTTCTGTTAATTTCTTCTCCCTATTTTTTGATGGGGTTGGAGGCTTTTTTCTTATACAGTTCTACTAGTGTCTTATATATACTGGATATTAATCCCTTATCAAATGGTTATTGGGTAAATATTCTTTCCCATTCTGTGGGCTCTTTCTGTATTTTGGTCACTGTTTCTTTTGAAGTGCAGAAGCTTAATTAGTTTGATGTAGTCCCATTGTTTATGTTTGCTTCCACTTGCATGGTCAGTGCTGTTTCATCCTTAAAGATGCTTTAACTTCAATGTCATAGAGAGTTCTGCCTACATTTTCCTCTATGTACCTTATAGATTCATGTCTGATATTGAGGTCTTTGCTCCACTTTGATCTGACTTTTGTGCCTGGCATTAGACAGAGGTCAGAGTTCATTTTTTTGCAGATAGCTATCCAGTTTTCCCAGCACCAGTTGTTGAAGAGGCTTTCTTTGTTCCACTTCACATTTCTTGCTCTTTTGTCAAAGGCCTTCTTTAAATTGATGAATGTTAGACAGAGAGGATCTTGAACTCTCGCAAAACCTCAATGAATTTGGTCACCATGTGGATATGGTCGATCGTGCTGAATCCTTTTCAGAACCTGGCTTGCTCACATGGTTGTCCTTCATCTAGTGTTCTGTCAATCCTATTCGAGATGACTCGAGGGAACAACTTGTAGACGATGGACAACAGGCAGATCGGGTGATAGTTGCCAATGTCATGGATGTCTCCCTTCTTGTACAAAAGAACGGTTTTCAACTGAGATGGAACCTTTCATTCAAACATATAGCATATGAAGAGCCAAGCCAGTGTACTGACAAATACTGGCGGCAGATTCTTCAGGTGTTCAGGTCTGACCTTGTCTGGACCAGGTGCTGTACCCTTCTTTGCCAACGAAATGGCGTGTTGGATTTCAGAAGGGAGAATGCTGGGAATGACATATCCATCCTGTGGATTTTGGTATGTTGGCAGGTGGACTTCGCTATTAAAGAGATCCAAGTAGAAGTCGTGGATAACCTTTTCCATTATCCTTCTGGAAGATGTAATAGATCCATCAGTACATCGGAGGGCAGTCATCTTGGTCTTGTATTTGGCGAAGGACAGATGGGTGTTGCGAATACTTTTCCTGGCCTCTGCCACATCAGTCAACACTGCTGCTCTTCTCTCTTTGAGATCTTCCTTTATTGCTTCTCTGCACAGCTTTTCAAGCTCGAAAGTTAGCTTATGATTGCCTGAAGGTCATGCCAAAGCACATTGGCGAATGAGCTCGAGAGTTTTCGTAGACAGGCGTCTTTTTGTGGCTTTCTCACTCTTGACATTCCTTGTACAGTCATGGAGGTGCTGAACCAGTCGATCATATTCCTCGTGGATATTGTCAAAGATGGTATCTTCCCATAATTGCTGCAATAGTTGGTGGTCATTCTGGGAGTTCGTTTCTTAAACTTTGCAGCCCCTTGTCTCCCCCTTCCCTGAGGTACAATTTTGCACAAAGGAGATGGTGACCTGATCCCATTTAGAATTTTGGAACAACAGCCATATTGGACAAGTGGCTTAGGGAGGAAATCAAAGATTCCTGGAAACAAGAATGAAGACACGAGTTACCAGAAACGGCAAAAGCAGTGTTAAGAGGAAAGTTTATAGCTCTACAAGCATTGCTCAGGAAGGAGGAGTGAGCCCACATAAGTAATTTAACCTCACAGCTTAAGATCTTGGAAAATGGCCAACAAAAGGAGCCCAAACAAGGCAAGAGGGAGGAAATAATAAAACTTTGAGCAGATATAGACAAGCTAGAAACTCAAAACACAATCTGAAAGATCAATGAAGCCAACAGATGGTTCTTTGAGAAAATAAACAAAACTGATATATCACTAGCAAAACTCACACAGAGAGAAAGAACCCTAATAAACAGAATTAGAAATGAAAGAGCGGACATCACAACAGAAACCACAGAAAGTCAGAGGATCATCAGAGATTACTTTGAGAATCTTTATGTAATAAAACAAGAGGCCTTCGAAAATATGGATAAATTCCTGGACTCCTATAATCTCCCAAGATTGACCCAAGGACATTTGGAATACCTGAACTGACCTATCACTATTGAGGAAATTGGAATAATAATTAAAAATCTCCTTCAAAATAAAAGCCCTGGCCCAGATAGATTCATGAGTGAATTCTTCCAAACATTTGAAGAGGACCTACTCCCAATTCTGGTCAAGCTTTTCTAAGAAATTGAAGGAATAGAAACACTTTCAAACAGTTTCTATGAGGTAAATATCACCCTGATACCATAAGCAGACAGAGACCACCAAAAAAAAAAAAAGAGAGAGAGAGAGAATTACAGGCCATTAATCCTGATGAGCACAGATGCAAAGATCCTCAACAAAATACTACAAATAGAATCGAACAACTCATCACAAAAATCACACACCATGACCAAGTAGGATTCATCCTGGAGATACAAGGATGGTTTAATACTTGCAGGTCAATCAGCATAATAACCATATCAATAAAAGAAAAGATAAAAACCATATGATCAAATCAATATGTGCAGAGAAAGCATTTGACAAGATTCAGCACCCATTCATGATTAAAACAACAAAATCTAAGTTGAAAAAGAAGTTCATCATCAAATTGAAGCCACTATGAAGTATCATATTGGCTTACACCACTGAAAAGGCTCTATGTCAGAAAGATTGGTGAGAATGTAGATAAAATTAAGTGGTACACTGTTCATGGAAATATAAATTGGCACAACCTCTATGGGAAGTGGTATTGAGCTTCCTTTTAAAAAATGAAAATGAGAGCTGGAGAGATAGTACAGGAGTTTAGGTGCTTACCTTGTACGCAGCTGACTCTAGTTTGCCTCCCGCCACCCCCACCCCCACCCCCCGCCCCAGCACTGTTCTGCATATGTTTCCCCAAGAACCATCAGGAGAGATCCCTGAGCACAGCCTTGTGTGGCTCAAAAGCCAAACCAGAAAAAGCCACAAGCTGAGAGAACATATTGTAGCACCTATAAATGGTTCTTTGGAATAAATTAAGAACTCCTACAAATCATTAAGAAGATAAAAGGGTAACTTAACTGAAAATTAAGCAATAGAAACAAACAGGCATTTCACAGAAGATAAAACATAAATGACCAAAATACAAAAGAAAAGGAGCTGGGTCCCACTAGTAATCAGGAAAATGCAAATCAAAACCAATGAGGTATCACTTACACTCATTGGGTTGTAAAAATGAAAAAGTCTTATAAACTAAGCTTAAGAAAAGATTTCTCAAACAGTGCTAGTAAAATGGAAAGCAACCATTTTGGACAATATGTTTTATAAGTTTGTATCACCTAACTATTTTGTTCTGAGAATTTTAAGAAAATGTCTTATATATAAACACCAGAGGACACAAATAAGAATTCAGAGCAACTCTGTTCGTAGTAGCAAAACCAACAAATAACCCAAGTGTTTGGTAGCAAAAGATTGAATAAACTCATTGTAGGATAGTTACCCTGCAGTAAATTATACAGCACTGATAACAAACTGTGATTACATTTAAATCATGAATGAATTTTAGAAGCAATTTGTGGAAATAGCAAGTTAATAGAGTTAAATATTATGCCAAATTAATTATTTATAATCCAACATTTTATAAAGTTTAAAAGCAAGAAAACTAATGGACATTATATGGCCATATATAAATATATGATGAAATTTCTTGAAAACCAAAGGGAATGGCAGCCATTAAAATTAGATAATAATTACTTCAGGATAAGGGGCCAAAGAAATAGTAAAGCAGGTGGGGCACTTATTTTGCATGCAGCTGACCTGAGTTCGTTCCTCGGCACCACCTCTGGTCCTCCATGCCCTACCAATAGTGATCCTAAGCACAGATGCAAGAATAAATCCTGTGCACTGCTCGGTGTTGCCCCAAAATAAAACAATTACTTCAGGGTGAAAGCCACAGTGAAACAAGAGTATTGGTAAGTCTTAAGCATAGCTGGGTGTGCACCTCTCCCTCCCTGCAGTTGTGGAACATTTGTACAATAGTGTATAATGCAGCAGAAAAGAGTAAGGTAGCTTCTTATACTATAATATATATATATAGTATTAAAAGAAAAATCATGTGGAGTGCTACAGTTTGCATTAAAGCATACATACACACATATTTGTATATCACATGTCAGCTTTCTTTTTAAGGTTAAGAAATTTCAAGAAACTGGATCTCAAGTTTTTAACTCTGAAGATGCCATATGGATGCTCTCTGATTATAAAAACTGATCCAACCACAATGAAGGAAATGAGGATAGAGGACAAGTTGAGGTAGGAGTGAGAGGGGTGAGGTAGGGGTACGAGGTAGGGATTTGTTTAGTAACAGTCAGGAAAATCAGGGAGATGAGCAGGAAAACCATCACAGAGATACAGTTATGAGGGAAACAACTGGGAAGGGGAGTGGAACTGGGATTGTAAATGGAAGAGCACATATTTGATGTAAATCATAACCCACCCTGCCTAATCATTGTCACCAAAACCTAGTGGTCTTAAAACTTGTGTAAAATTACACTTCTAATCTGCCAAGTTCAATTCATTTTATTTTATTTTATTTGTAAAGCTCATGTAAAATTGCACTTTTAATTTGCCAGGTACAATTCATTTTATTCTATTAGTAAATCAAAATCTATTTGTATATCTTATTCTATTTGTATTTCAGGGAATGTCATAACACAGATGTTCCTCGAAGGTTTTGTACAATGTCCTTTTGCAATAAAGTCACAAAGAGAAATAGCCATAAAACATTTTTTTTCATAATTTACATACATTACTTTTGACTGTTCATTCTAAGAAGGATCTCTCTGATAAGTCTTGAGAGGGGGAATTATTTGTAAAATTGTCTACGTTAGTGCCTTATGTGGGCTGGAGCGATAGCACAGCTGTTGGGCGTTCGCCTTTCACGAGGCCGACCCAAGTTCGATTCCTCCGCCCCTCTCGGAGAGCCCAGCAAGCTACCGAGAGTATCGAGCCTGCGAGGCAGAGCCTGGCAAGCTCCCTGTGCATATTGAATATGCCAAAAACAGTAACAATAAGTCTCTCAATGAGAGACGTTACTGGTGCCCCCTCGAACAAATCAATGAGCAACAGGATGACAGTGACAGTGCCTTATGTGGCAATGCTAAAATACATTCCAAACCAGATACTCGAAAAACACCTTTTGTTTGTTTAGAGGCTACACCCAGTAGTGCTCAGGACATACTCCTGGCTATTCTTATTCCTGGAGCTCAGAGATCACTCCTGGATGTGCTTGGGGGACCATATGTGGTTTCAGAGATTGAACTCAGGTCAGCCAGGTGCAAGGCAAGAGCCCTGCCTACTGTACTATCTTTCCAGCCCTTAGGATATATTCACTTGAAAACTGTAAGTTAATGAAAATGCTATAAACTTTTCTTTTTAAAATAAACAATGATGTGACTGTTTTGAAATTATAATGTATGGAATTATCTTTAAAGTTAAGAGTTGTTGCTTTTCTTAAATTTTACCCTTAATTATTCACATGTTTATACCTATATCTGGTGCCAGGAATTAAACTCAAGGCCTCAGGCACATGAAGCCTGCAGCATTTTCCACATTATTGTGCTGCACCCCCAGGGCCAGTGTGCTGTATTTTTACTTTTTTTTTTTTTGGTAGAATGTAGGCAGTCAAACATATGGGCACATTCACTTTTTTCTCTTCCCCACCTTCACCCTTTCTTCAGCACTTCTCACTGTCATTACTCTTCCTGACACTAGGCTTTGGCTGTAAGAGTGAGGCGAGGCGCTAGCTGCATGTACCTGTATCGATTGTAGAATTGTGTGTGTGACTCTCTGCTGTCCTAGTTTCCCGAATCTTGGATGGAGTCATCACTCTCACCAGTACAAATCAATTACTTCTTGTCGAATACCTCAGCCTTTGAACATCTGTCGTCCTTGATGGCACTCAGGAGTGATCAATTTGAGGTTATTTTCCCCTCATATGACAAGGCTTTTCTAAAACTCCTGTTATTTTCTGTGACCCAGAGATTGCTTCATTTTTTTTTTCAAGAAGGAGGAAGCGGGGTGGGAGGTAGGAGTGTCTCAGTGCTTCCCGTGATTACATAATATTTATTTTAGGAACTAAAATCTGTGCTTTCTGAAAAAAATTCCTACTATACCATTTTCCTTGCTGAAGAATTGAAGGATTTATAGAGATTTTAGGTGGTGTTTGTACCTAGACAATGTTTCTTTACTGACTAGAAATTATAAAAATTAATATTTTGTGTTCTTTTAGATCAAATTCCAGCTTAAATTGCTTTATAAAGGGGGAAACCATTGTTTGAAGTTTGTCCTTTGTTAGAATTTATGAGACAAACTTTTAGTTTCTTGAAAACAAACTTTAATTTCCCACTTTATTAATCAAAAGTGTACCAAAAGGCAACAATAAGCAAAAACTATCAGAGTCTTTCATTGTTTTAGCTTTTTTTTTTTTTTTGGTAAGGAGAGATAGTTTTTTACCATGTTCACTTAGCAAGTAATTTTTTTTTCTGTTGAATCAGAGAGACTTCCTATCTTTTCTAGGGAGGAATTTTCATATAAACAAGCTTTTTGTAAATAATGTCATCAAAAATGGGAAGAGGAGCTTAACAGACACTTTCTCAAAAAAGACATGCAGATGCTCAACAGGCATATGAAAATAATGTCCATCCTACTGATTAACAACCAGTGCTGATGGTGAAAACATTCACTATTGGTGGGAATGTGGTCTGGTTCAGCCTCTTTGGGACTTCTAAAAAAAACTCAAAATAAAACTTTCATATGACCTAGTGATTCCACTCCGTGGCAATCACAAGAACACCAAAACATACATTTGAAAAGTTATATGCACATCCTGTGTCCATTGCAATACTTTCATAGTAGGTAAAATCTGGAAAAACAAAACCCAGTGCCCAGCAGCAGACGAGTGGATTAAAAAAATTGTCCTGTAAACACAATGAAATGCTCCATTATAAGAAAATATGAACTTTTACATTTCCCTGACTTAGCCTGATACTCCCTGACACTGGAGAGTATCAGGATAAGTGAAGTGAATCAAGAGAAGGAAAAATGCTAGATTATCTCAGGTGTGTGGAGTATAGAGAAAGTAAGGGAGTAGAGACTGGACAGTGAAACAAACCGTTAGGTTCTGCCTACAGAGCTATACCTGCAAAGGAAGGAGAGGTCAGGTGAGAAGGGACCTGGTGCTGGGGTGAGGGATTCTGGAGAGATTCTGGCTCTCTGGTTTGTAATGGTTATGATGAGGTAGAGGCTTAAAACGAGTAAGTCATAATACCTAAAAATGAACAAGTGTCTTATATCTGTCTAAGGCTTCCAGTCAATTCCATTTTATAACAAATATAAAAAGATGTAGATTCATAATAACCAGTTCTCAAGACTCATGAGCTATTTAATCAAGTTGTTTTTTTTATAAAGTGAAATACTGGAAGGATAGGAAAAGATGACATATAAGCCTTTAGGCTGAGACCTGTGTAATTAACTTTTATTCTAAATGGCGGCTTTATTGCCATGCTTTTTGCAAATTCTTCAGTGCCCTGCACATTTTGAAACAAAGGTATATGTGATTTATTTTTTCTAAGAACGTATTTTCCAAATGCAGAAGAGTGTGGCCACTTTGGTTTGGGTTTTACTTCACAATGATGTTCATTCTTGCAAGCTAATTTTTCTTGACAACTCATAGCAACCCTAACATGTTATTATTTTAAGAAGAAAAATTGAAATTGTCAATTCCCATATAAATAACAGCATTAGTCACCATCTCCAAAATTAATTTGGAAAAGGGGAGAGTGGATATAAAACATCAAATTATGGAAATGATTTTCTTGTGTGTGGCTCATTTTCTGTGCTGGAAAATACCGTAACAACTTGAATTTCTTTTCCTATAATTTTTCTTTTATTAGTAATTAGTAATTTTATTAGTAAACGTTAAAATACCCATTTTTCTGAGTGAGAGAAATAAGGCAATAGAAGTTTAATTTTCTAAGATTGCCAAAAGTAGACATACCCAAAGCAATGCAGGAATCATGATGAACTTTTATTAGCTGAAACAGTTTATAATTTGTTTTTTGTTTTTTTTTGTTTTTACTTTTTGAGTCATACCCAGCTATGACTGGGTTACTCCTGGTTCACACCCAGGAATTACTCCTGGCAGTCCTGGGGGACTATATGGGATACAAATGCCCTATCCACTATACTATCGCTCTGCCTCAAGAACAGTCAGTAGTTTTAAGTGACTACCAGCTGTTGTGGGGCAGATTAAACTCACAATGTCCTGTGTTATCCATCTAGGATTTCTTTACTGTTTGGAATGCTCATTATGGATTTGGAGGGAGATTTTTTTTTTAATTTTTAAAACTTTATTGAATCAGCGTGAGATAGTTACAAGCTTTCATGTTTGGGTTACAGTCTCACAATGATCAAGCACCCATCCCTCCACCAGTGCACATTCACTACCACCAATATCCCCAGTATACCCCCCCTTTCCCACCCTCCCCCTGCATCCATGGCAGACAATATTCCCCATACTCTCTCTCTACTTTTGGGCATTATGGCTTGCAACACAGACACTGAGAGGTCATCATGTTTGTTCCATTATCTACTTTCGGCATGCATCTCCCATCACAACTGGTTCCTCCAGCCATCATTTTCTTAGTGATCCCTTCTCTATTCCATCTGCCTTCTCCCCTCTGCCCGTGAAGCAGTCTTCCAGCTATGGGGGCAATCAATCCCCCTGGCCCTACCATCCTTGTGTGTCAGCCTCATGTGATGTTATTCTATACTCCACAAATGAGTGTAGTCCTTCTATGTCTGTCCCTCTCTTTCTGACTCATTTCACATGATACTCTTTGGAGGGAAGTTTTAATAGAACTTCTACACCAGATAAATTAATAAACATAAATAAAATTCTTACCAAATAAAATTCTTATGTCTTCCAAACATACACTTTTTATTTTTCAATGTCAGAGATTAAACCCAGAGCCTCTCATATGCAAGGAAAGTACTCTACTGCTGAGCTATACCCCTGACCCCTTGGATTAAACTTAATAAAGAAAATACTTTTGACGTTTTAAGAACTGTAATTGTACTCTGAAAGGTTTTAAAAACAAATTTGTAGTTTTGAAAAAATATTCGCTTTCTCCTAGCACCATTGCTCTGGTATTTTAAAATTCTGGTAGGGGGGAGAATTTGAGAGGTTGGTATCTTAGAGGAATTAAGAGTTTCCCTCCAGATTTTCTCATCAAGGAGAGCAAAGAAAGGAAGTGTGGAGTGCTTAAAGTGAGTTGAAGTGAGTAAATGTGCTGAACCATTTGGTCATCAGGAAGAGGCTGTGTTTTTAATTTCACAGTGAGTGAGAAGAAGTTTGTTAAGAAAGGAGAGCATTCAGGTTAAGGAATCCTTTTATTTCTGCCACCACTCAGAACTTTAGTTTACTTAACTGATAACAAGGGATCACC
Organism: Sorex araneus; assembly: GCF_027595985.1. NCBI lineage: Eukaryota > Metazoa > Chordata > Mammalia > Eulipotyphla > Soricidae > Sorex > Sorex araneus. Next base: position 65,773,175 of record NC_073304.1, on the reverse strand, counting down.
TTTCAAAGACTATGACCATGAGTGTGGCTGCCTAATGAAGCTGGTGCCTATGGTGAAGGAGATTTGGGAAGATGTAGCAAAACACGAAGACAGCTGCTTGGAATGGAGTTACTCCCGCCTTCCACACACCCGTACAATATTTATGGATGGAAGAAAATGAAACAAGGCAGTGCATTTTCCTCCAGCCAAGAAAAGAAATCAGAACATATAATGCCAGAGTTTTGAAGCCTGGTATCAGTTGGAAAGGCACAAACCAAGCATACATGATTAATATCCATCCACTCTTCTGTGTATTGAACAATCTCATGCTTTAAAGTTAAAACTAGGCTTTTTTAAAATTTACTTTTAAATTACTTTTTTGCTTTTTTTGTTTTATTTACTTTTTAAATATAGTACTAAGTTCAGAAGAGTCTTTTTGGGGGCAGGTGTAGACAGGGGAGGTGATCAAATAAGGAAAGAGATCAATGCCAAAGGGGAGAATACAGGATTTTCACTAGATGCTGAAATTGGAAGTCTGGTAGAAAGATGGTAACAGACAAGTGTTTGCCAGCTATGAAACCTTGGACTTGATGGCCACCTGTGTCACCCACTGCAGGCTCATTGTCACTTCTGCAAATAATACAATTCTCTGGTGCTACCTGAGAAAGCTCAGCTTCTGGGGTGTGATTGACATTGAGCACCTGCAAATTTTCTGTAGCTCCACAGAAAAGTGTTGTTTGTTTCTTTCATAGTAGAGCTATCATTGGAATAATAAAGAAATTTCATGACTCGGAAAAGAGTCTATTAAAGTGTCTTCAGACACCAGTCTCTGGTCAGGTGCCTGTCCATGGGTGTAGAAAAGTTGAAGAACTCAGGCATAGACCAGTTTCCCAATGTGGGCAATACTGCCCCATGGGGGTAGCCATTGTAGCCTTTCATGTTGGGAAAATATTTTTTTTTTTGCATTATGTGTACTTGCTTTATTATTTAGTTATTTTAGACAGTCTAATCTCAATATAATCATATTGTTTAAAACTATAATGTTAGTCATTTACAGCTGTACAGTGATATTGACTATATCCATAGGCGTCTGACATTTGATTTTTGCATTAACATACACCAAAATAAAGGCATATCTTCTTTTTTATATTTTTTATTATTTTATTTTTATTTTTTAAATTTTATTGAATCACCATGTGGAAAGTTACAAAGCTCTCAGGTTTGTGTGTCAGTTATACAATGATCAAACACCCATCCCTTCACCAGTGCCCATATTCCACCACCAAAAACCCCAGTATACCTCCCACCCCCCACCCCTGCCTACATAACTGATAAATTTCACTTCATTTTCTCTTTACCTTGATTACATTCCATATTTCAACACAAAACTCACTATTGTTGTTGGAGTTTCCCCCCCCCCAAAAAAAAACCAGCCCTACTGAGAAGGAAGCATTTGATAATTAGTTTTCCATTACTGAGAATGAAGAGATATGCAGTCGTGCGACCGAGATAGCGGCCGTGTGGTTAAGGATTTCTGTATTTTAGTATTTCAGTAATTAAGTCCAGGGAGATTTATGTTAGAAATTGCATCATTTCCCTTCCTGGGGCAGCATGGGGCAATGGCTTAGTTCACAGTCTAGAGATATGGCTGCAAGCACTTGCTGGGACCAAAAGTAGTCTAGCTGGCCTCTGGATCTTGGTTGATCGGCAGCAAAGCGGCCACACAAAACCGTGTGTATCAGCCCTGACCCAAGACTGCCCAAGCATCCTGCTGTTTCAAGTTCATAACACATTTTTTTCCTCCTTCCCACGCCACCAAGTTCATACCTGTTTAATAGTCCTCATAATATGGCAGATACTACACCGCTTCTCCCCGCAAAGGGAAAAAAAAAACGAGAAAGAAGGATATTTCCCCTCCTCGGCCGGCATGGGGCTATGGCTTAGTTCACAGTCTAGAGACATGGCTGCAAGCACTTGCTGGGACCAAAAGTAGTCTAGCTGGCCTCTGGATCTTGGTTGATCAGCAGCAAAGCGGCTGCACAAAAGCGTGGCCACCCAGGTTGAATCTTGGCGGAGAGTGAGCCAGCATAGGCCCCGGCCCGAGACTCTAGTGTTGGGAATATCTTAAAGAAGGTATATGTCTGGAGAGGTGCTGAACCATTGTTTTCCTGAAATGGAGGAATTATGCTAAATAATTTTGGGAATCTCTGGCTTAAATAGTCTTTCTTTGGTTTACTGGGAGTGCTGGTCAGGATTCTTGTAGGCTTTCAGTATGGAGAAGCAGGTGACTGAAAGGTGCAGACTTGAAGGCTGAGCGCATCGTTGGCTTCCAGCTCACAGATAAGAAAGTAAATGTGCTGTGGCTGAGCCATGATCTGAGGACACTGAGGTCCAGGCCACGAGAATTTCCTACCATGGAAAATAATTGAACTTTTGCAGCAGATCAGGAGCCATTGGTGAGTATTTGCAGACTCCTGACTCCTGACTTCTGCTGCACTGTCCCGCCCCACTCTCACTGAGGGTTTGCTCCGGTGCCTGTGAACAGTTGTCATACCTGATCTTAAAGGCTTTGTCAAATTCTCCATTTTTTAAAAAAAATCTCTACTCCTCTGATGTTGTTCTCATGCACATTCATTCTACGTCTGAAACTCTTCAACTCTGATTGTGTCACTCACGGTCCTCCGGATTCTCACATTGTTTCCCTTACCAGCCTCTTTCTGGTGCCTTGGAGGTTCTTCCATCAGTCCTCCCTTTCTCTTCAGACTCCCCCTCTGTTCTAGTCATGTTTCTCCAGAAAAATAGAATCAAAGAAATGGATATATGTGTCTGTGTACGTGTATGTGAGTGCATGTTTAAATATATGTAGATAGCCACCTACTGGAAGATTGATATTAAGGAGTCGGTTTACAAAATTATGGTGGTGCAGGGTAGGCTGAGGTTGGAGACACAGGAAGTTCTAATATGGTTTGATTCTATGGACTACCTGTTAGCAGAATTACTTCTTGCTCAGAGGAAGTGAGACTTATTCAAGCCTTTAACTGATTATATGAGGCCCACCCACATAATGAATGGCAATTTACTCAAAGTCCACTGATCCAAAACTTAAACTCATCACAAAGAAACAACTTCACAGAAAAATAAAAAATTTTTTGATTAAGTAATGGGCATAGCAACTCAGCCAAGAATTATAAAATAATTAAATTAACCTTCACCGCTTCCTTTCTTCTCTAACTTACACCCACAACTGGTTTCTCTCTGTCTCTGTCTCTATCTCTGTCTCTCTGTTTCTCTCTCTTTCTGTCTCTCTCTCTCTCTCTCTCTCTCTCTCTCTCATTTGCTTGTTTTCTATCCCTCTTGATTTTTTTGGGAGGGGGTGTCATACCTGGTGGTGCTTATGACTTATTCATAGCCCTGCACTCAAGAATCACTTGTTGTCATGCTCAGGAACCCATACATGGTTTCAGCATTGAACCCAGGTTAGCCATGCGCAAGGCAAGCATTCTACCTGCTGTCTATTGTTGCCAAGACTAATTGTCTTCTCTCTTACTCCCTTTTCTTGTTATATTACCACTCTAGCTGCTTTGTAATACCGCAAATTATATCACTATTTTGTCTCCTTCCTCTTCTCCTGATACTTCTTCTTAGTAACACTTAAGAAAACCACAGACTCAATTATAATGTTGCTACAGCAAAACTGTGATCTCCATCTTCAACAGGTTCCTCAGAGCTGCTAGGCATTCAAGTGTGGCCGTGGTCAGTACTCTCTCTCTCTCTCTCTCTCTCTCTCTCTCTTCTTTCTCTTTTCCCGTGTACGTGGTTTTAAGCCTCTCCTCTAAGTGGAGAACTTCTGGGGAGCCCTTATTTATCTCACCCTCCCAGGAGCTTACTTATCAGTATACAGTAAAATTTTGGTATTGGAGCTTGAGTCACTTCAACTTGGTGCTCTTCAAAATTCACCTAGAATTGTTTTCCTTTTTAGTTTTATGTTTTCTTGTGTCTTTACTCCTTGTCCTGTTTGTCCATTCTCTACCTTATATTTTTCACTTTGTGACTTTTAACTAATTTGAACTCCACTCACTGGCTTTGACCTTCATGGTCTTCAAGTCACGTGTTCTGGTGACTTCTTGCTCACAAAGGAAGGAGGTGGCAGTGGCTAAAAAGGCCAGTCTTTAATTCCTGCATTTATAGCTCAAGTAGAAAATACTTCTCCAGAATGGTAGAGTTCCTGGGTATTTTGGTGGCTCTGTATCCGACGTAACATCCTCTAGTTTTTACTCTTCTTCTCTCTGCAGCCAGTCAATGCCCGTAGCACTTATAAATCTTCAAGGAATTTCCTAGCCCCCTCTACTGTGCCAAGTATACCAAGAGACTATTAAAAAATAAAAAATAGCCCAATCCATTCAAGATTCTGTGGAGTGGGAGATGCAGTTTTTTAATTTTTCTAGACGCACAAGCACCACTCATGAAAGCCAGAAAAAATTAGCTCTCTCCTACAGCAGACACTGTTACCACCTGCCTCCCAACTTCTCCAGTTCCTTCCATGATAGTCCATTCCACCTTTAAACTTCCCTCACCTGCTCCCTATCCTCTTTCACCTTTTGCTCTTTCTTAAGTATCTTTTGCATCCTTCAGCTACTTAAGTCCCTAACTTCAGTATTAGAAATTATATTTGCCATAATTGTACTAAGATTCAGCAAGTCTATGACTTTAAATAGGAGATATTGGAAACTTCTTATTGCACAGTTTGTGAACCGTCTGCTATAGAGTACAAACAAGCTTTTCAGTGGAAAAATTAAGAAAAAGAACATCTTAAAACAACTTTTACCCCTTTCAAAAAGATTACAGAAGAGAGAACCCCAGAATGTCTTCTAAGAATGAAATCCTTGAGGAGTTGGCATTCACCAATAGTCAGCAAAATATGTAGAAAAATTAACAAGTAAATTGTCCTACTTTACATTCCACAGTACATCTAATGATGCACCCAAGTAAAGGTTTACGAAGAGCTGAATGAATGAATAACTTGTCCTTGAGAGTAAGTTAAGCTCTTTGGGAGGTCCTTTGTTTTCCCTGATCTAGTTATTAAATTAGTGGTTGGTGCTTCTTCATTGCCCACGAGTCTCCCTTTACTCCTGGATCCAAAGTAAGTAGTAATACATCCTGATTCCTGATTAACTCATCAGTTAACTCTGCATTATTTCATTAAGTTCCACCAAAGAAATACTATTAGTCATCCAGTTTTGTTTTCCTCTAATGTATAGAGCTGCTTCAAATATTTTCTGCTTTCCATTCATCCTCTGTGTCAGATCTCTGAGAAGGGTCTCCAGACCAGAAGATCAAACTTTCAAGGTTGGTGGCGGTTAAATCTTACAGCAATAAAACCAGATAAGTCTTGCTGAGAAAGCTGATAAAACCCGTTTGTTTTGACCAAGGGCTAGTCATATTGATTGATGGTCAAATACAGAAGCAAAATAAATATGGATGAACCTGGAATTACTGCCTTTGACACTTTATAAAAAATTACTTTAATTTTTCTCATATAGTCTGTAGGTGTGGGTGGGTGCCAAACTGCATTTAACTTCCTATGTCTCCTGGTATTAAAGTTGTTAGTTTTATGTTCTCGTTATTAAAGAAGATATCTTTTTTCTGTAGAGATATGGTGTTGTTTTTTGATAATTTGACTGCTTTAAATGTTATACTTTAATTAAGAGGATACATATGTAATGAAATATGGAGATAGAAAAATAGAATTATTGAAAATTTCTGAAAAAAATTTATAATTCCCTAACAAAACAAATTTTAGTTCATTAGTTTATTTTTCTTCCTTTTCTTCCTTTGGTTTATCTGAATTTTTAAATATTTCATGATAGAAAGTTACACATTTTCTATAAAATATGCATAGAAGGAAAACTCATTTTTCATTTTTTTATTTCCATGACCTATCCCCAGAATTGCATCCAAAGCAATGATAAAAATGCTCTCTGTCCATTTGTTTTCTTTTGCTGGCCTCTTTCAGCCAAGGGCTAAGAGAGTACTGTCCCAAATTCAATTTCATCGTGAGTTTAGTTATTTGAGGTTTTCAAATCACTGTTAATCCTCTTTTTCAATTTCAATTGAAATCATACATTTTAATATGGTATGTTTTAAGTTGCTGACTCAGCCAAATAGATGAGTGTCTCCTGAGTTTTAGAAAGCAAGCAATTTTAAACAAAATTCTAAGTTAGATTACCTTAGATGTGACTTTATCTGCCAGTTGAATGCTATAATCATCTCCAGTCTTTCTCCTAACTCTTCATTCATTGCTCAGGCAATGAATATTTATTGAGTGTCTACAATCTGTCAGACAGCGTGAGATGCTGGGGAACACAAAGACAGCAAACCTCCATCTCTGCCTTCAGTGTACATATAAGGCAAGTAAGGCATCAGACAGGATTCTTTCTTCAGCTTCACTGGCTATTATCAATTAAAATATATTTACGCATACTTTCTGAAAAACTCAAGCTCTCTGTCTGCAAAGCTGCAAGAGGCTTTAATCAAAATTATGGTTCTAACTCAGTGGTTTTCCACTTCAAGTTCTGGACTTGTTAAAGCCCAAATGGGTTGGCTGCACCCGAAGTTCTGATTCTGTAAATGTGAGACTTTTCACATTGCAGCAGTCTTCGGGAGATGCAGTTGATGCCAGTTTGAGAATTACTGACACTTTTTTCCTTACTAGATCCTCCTTCTGGTGATAGCGATTAGGTTTATAGTAATGATGCTGATGAAAATAGTCCATACTTAGCTCTTGTAGCATGTCCAGTATTTTGCCCTTTGCATTCCTGTTATGTTGAATTCTCACAAAATTCCAAGGAAGTTGTAGTGATTTCCATCCTCATGCTATACATGAAGAAATAAATATTTGAAATAATTAATTTTCCAATGTCACTGAGTTAGTAAGTGACAAAGGCTGGGATTCGAACTCCCACCTTTCTGACAACATGTGTTCCAGCCACCAGGCTCCTCTGTGTTTCACTGCCCGGGCAGTGCTGGAGTGTTCTTCATCCCACGGGCATCTGTGTTTCCATGTACATCACCTTTAGTGGATACCATGTAAATGGTCCCATAGGCTCTTGCAGGCTGGAGGTAGCATAACCTCTTCCAGTAAGTAATCTGTTCTTGTGGCTAATAAGCTTTTTCCATGGGACATTCTCTTTGTAATTGAATAAAATGTTTCCGTTGTACAGATTTTTAGAGGCCATTAAATCATCAAGAGTGAGATAACGATAGCACAGTAAACCCCACTGAATTGACCCCAGCTCTAGATGAAACAGGATTTGACACAGGCCCGGGAACAAGACTTGCTGCTTTTTTTTTCCTGGAAGATTATATGCCCCCTTCCCCATCATGTACTACAGCCTTCTTCAAAAGAGATCTGCAAAATGAGTTTAGACTTTTCTGTCCTGTCTCTTAAAGAACTTTTTGCTTATCTCCTGACATTACAATTGTAATTGTTTCATTCTGTGTGGTAATGATTCAGTGAGGTAATGACTGGTTCTCCCGCAAAGGGTTCTGTGCTCTTCGCCAAGTGTGAGGAAATTCAGAGAATGTGCCAGTGGTTCAAGAGTATCCTGGGGAGGGTTCTCTTCCCTGCTGGATGACATTTGGGTGTGGGGGAGGGGGGTGTTGCTCACTATCTTCCTTGTCCTCAATTCCGTCAGAAGGTGGGGAGTCCTTTTAGGTAGGCTCTGATAATGATAATACAGTTTTGTTATTATTCACTCATTAAAAATTAATGAGTAAATAATAGGCACTAAACGGGCACAAAAAACGACACAGAGCAATTGCATGATTTAATTCATCCTTCTTAAAACCATCAACAATTCAGGAAGTCTACCTTCATTGTCCCCTGGGACAGTTAATTCACGGTCAGCTTAACAGGGCCGAGGGGTGCCCAGGTAGCAGGTGCAGCATGATATGTGATGCGTCTTTGGGGTCTCGCCAGAGAAGAGGAGCATTTGAATTTATGGATAGTCAAGATGATCCTTGCCAGTGTGGGTTGGCATCCAGCAGTTTGCTTAGAGCCTGAGCAGCCATTCATCGTCTCACACGCCCGGCATATGCATCTGGAGCTCAGGCACTTCGACTCAGACACAGCTTCTCTTGTAAGAACCCCAGTGCCCAGGTCTTTGGGTTCAACTGAAGTATACCACGGTTTCCTGGTTCCCAAGCTAGCAGATGACAAATTACAAATCTTTCAACTTCCATAACCAGGTCAGTCAGTTCCTATAGTAAATATTTATATACATAATGAATATATGTTTACTATTGCTGCTGTTTCTCTCAACAACCCTTATATAACTGCCTAGAATTTCCACCTTCCTTACAAAAGTAACCACATTCTGACTTTATTGTACTTGGCTGCATCATTAAAATAATATTATTCCGAATATGTGTAATCTTATCACTGGATATGCCAAAAACAGTAACAATAAGTCTCTCAATGAAAGACGTTACTGGTGCCCGCTCGAACAAATCGATGAGCAACGGGATGACAGTGACAGTGACGGATAGTTTGGTCTTACTCATTAAGGAAATTAAATGTTCTTGGGTTTCTGTTAAGCTACAGTACCCTAGTTATTTCTTTTTTCTCTCTAAATTTAGTCATGGTGAAATTACAGTTATTCATGATTTGGTTTCTGGCATACAAGGTTTCAACACTAATCCTTTTCACCAGTATCCACTTCCCTCCACCAATATTCCAATCCTATTTGCCCCCATGACTAGTCTGCTTCTACATTTTGCACTGTGGTTTACAGTACTGCTGCTAATAGGGTTTCATCCATAATACTTTACCACCTTTCAGCACCACCTCCTCTTCCTGGTTGAATGCTTTCCTTCACTATGGATGTTGCTCCATTCCTGTCCTATCCCCCAGCCTCCTCAGGTGGCATGTTTCTTACTGAATACCAGTTCTCATGTTCTTTCTTTTTCACTGTTTGTGGATATTCATTATTCCACAATTATGCTTCTTTATATGCCATGTATGAGAGAATATTCTGTGTCAGTCTCTCTAACTTCACTCAGCACGATACTCTTCAAGTCTCTCCATGTAACAGCCAACTGCATGATGTTATCTTTTCTTATAGCCAAGCAATATTCTATTGTGCATATGAATGATGGTTTCTTCATCCAATCATCTATTATTGGACATTTGAGTTTCCAGATTTTGTCTATGTGAATTATGCTGCGAGGAACAGGGTGCAAATGTCTTTTCTTCCACTTGACTTTTGGTCCATTGTAGTATATTCCAAGAAATGGAGTTGCTGGGTTAAATGAAAGTTCAATTTCTAGATATTTAAAGAATGTTCATATTGTTTTCCAGAAGAGCTAGAGCAGTCAACACTGCCACCAGCAGTGAATGACAATCTCTTTCTCCCCACATCCACATTAGCACTGGTTGTTCTTATTGTTTTTGATATGTGCCAGTATCTGTGAGTTGAGATGATATTTCAATCTTATTTTTATTTGAATCTTCCTGATGATTAGTGATGCAGAGCATTTTTCTTGTCCCTTTTAGCCATTTGTATTTCTTCTTTGAGAAAATTTTAGTTCATCTCTTCTCCCCATTTTTTGATGGGGTTAGGTGTTTTATTTTCTTATGAAGTTCTATTTGTGCCTTATATATCTTGGATATTAACCCCTTATCAAATGAGCAATTATACTCATAAAAAAGTTCTCCCATTCTGTGACTACATCCCTTTGGAGTATATTTGGAATAGTCTATTCCAAAAATCTTTTGGAATAATTCAGGCTATTTGATCTTTAGTATTTTCCCAAGTCTAAACTTTGTTGAATACAGTATCTTGGTGCAACCCAGCACATTTTCCTGTCCTCTGTGGATTTTGAACATTGGCTATTAGATTCAGACCATATTATATTAGGTCACATTTATGTTTATGCCTTTGACAAGATTTTAGGTCATGTTTGACCAGATCACAGGAGAGTATGATTATAGGCCAAGCTAAATGTTTTTATCATTCATCAGAGTTGCAAAATGATGAACTGCAAAATGATGTCTTTTCCACTTATTAGTTGAAATATATTTACAAATAGATATTAACTATTTATTGATTAATGGGATAGTCGCATTAGAAATACAGAATAAATGCTTGATTCATCCATTATTCACTAATTCACAAGATGACAATTTAGTTCTCTGATAAATTAGTGACAAATTAGTCACATTTTTCAAAAGTGAATAATTTATTTCCTAGTAACATCATTGAAGGGATCACAGAGATACCTCAAAGGGCTAGAGCAATTGCCTTGCATGCTCAAAGCCCCCAGTTTGATCCCCAGCACTGCACGCCCCCACCCCAGCACTGCCTGATCTGGCTGTAGAAGCTTCTGAGCACTGCTGCCTCCTATAGACCTGGTGTCCCTCGGCGTCATTGGTCCTGAGCAGCATTGCATCAACAGCCTACTCACTGAACCATCCAGCTCACTGAACCAGGTATCACCTGGAGTAGACTATGGGCCACCTGAGCATTGTTTGAGAGCCCCCCCCCCGCCAAGAAAACTCTCATTTTATTTAGGTTTATGAGTTTTAATACACTATATTTACCATCAGTACAAATGATTCCATCTTTGGCCAGTAGAAGCCCTTAAACCCTTTGGCTTCACCCCCTAAGTCCTTTAACTCAACCCAAAGTTGTCTTTGTCTTACCTACACCTGTCATGCTCCTGTCATGCTGCCAGGGGTCAGTCTGGATAATAGGAGGACACCTGGTTCTAGAGATCAAACCCAGGCTTCCTGCAGTAAAAAAGGTGAGGCCCTTTCCATGGTCTCCCTCATGCCTGAGCAGTCTTTGATTGCTTCCTTGTTTGCTAGTATAACAAGGTGATCTTGTCTTCCATTCCATGCCAAATCTGCAACCTGCTCTCTACTGAGCCTCAGGTTCTTTTTGTTTGCTTGTTTTTGTTTTGAGGCCTTACTCCATAATATCAGGAACTCAGTGCAATGTTGGGGAGGGGGAAAGGGTGAAACCTGGGCCTTCTGCATGCAAAGTATATGTGTTTTGGCCCATTGAATTCTCTCACTGACCCAGAGCCTCAAGCTCTGTTAGTGACAAATTTATTAATTTTTTTAGTTGTGCCCAGGACTCACTCCTGGCTCTCTACTTAGGGATCACTCTCAGCAGTGCTCAGGGGCCCATATGATAACTGGGAATCAAACCGGGGTGACTGCATGCAAGACAAGTACCTTAACTGCTGTATTTTTCTCTTCATCCCAAGAAATATATTTTAAAATTTATCTGATGCTCACTACTCTAGATCTTTTTTAAAAAATTATGTACCATGATTTACAAAGCTATTACCAATAAAGTTTCAGGCGTTCCAAATTCAAACCCACCACCAGTGTCAGCATCCCTCCACCATTCAAAGTTTCTTCCCTCCTTCCACCCAATCTCTTTAGCAAACTTGGATCCATTTTGTTCAGTTTTTCCCTATAAACGGAATGAGGAAAGGGATGTATATAGACATTTATGTATTTGGAAGGGGTGGGTCGCACATCCAGTGATTTTCAGGGCTTACCTCTGGTTCTGTGCTGAGAGATCACTCGTGGCAGGGCGTGGAGTGTGAGGGATTGAACGTAACTCTGTCATGTGCAAGCTGAGTGCCCTTATCTGTGTACAATCGCTCTGGCCACCTGTATATACATATCTTTTGCATCTTCTTTGCACTCCATTCTTTTTTATTCATTTTGAGAGTTCTCAGAGAACAATAATTGAAATTATAGTTCTTGGACTTTATTGCTGAGGTCCTAATAAAAGACTCCAGTATGCCTCCTATTGTAATTGATGAGTGATGATTTTAATTCAGTCTCACTTATCCAGTTAATATAAGGGGATAACACAGATGAGTAAAATTCTCCAGTATGAGTGTTCCCTCTGACTTACTTAACATGGTATTATGTTCTAACAGAATTGCAGTGCACCACACAATTTTGTCTTTCCTTCTTGCTGCATAGTATTTCATTGCATATATGTATACTACACCTTTTTATCTATTCATCTGTGGTTAGGCATAATCACTGTTTCCATATCATGACTCTATTGTACTAAATAAACAATGCCATAAACATTATTTATGTGTATATATACATATATAATGTTATATGTATATACATATATATGTATATGTATATACATATGTATATATATGGGCTGGAGCGATAGCATAGTGGAGCGGGTAGGGCATTCGCCTTGCACATTGCTGACCCGAGTTTGATTCCTCTGCCCCTCTCGGAGAGCCTGGCAAGCTATCGAGAGTATCCTGCCCGCACAGCAGAGCCTGGCAAGCTACCCATGGCATATTCAATATGGCAAAAACAGTAACAACAAGTCTCACAATGGAGACATTACTGGTGCCCACTCAAGCAAATCGATGAACAACGGGATGACAGTGATGACATTGACAGTGGTATATATATACATATACATATATACATGTATGTATATATATGGGGATAACTATAGTTAAAAGAAAGCAAATTACTTAATGGACATACTTCTATTGAGGGAAAAACCAGTTCTGTAATCTGTGTGCTCAGATCCTGAAATTTGATGTTGTTGTCTGATTGACTAGGGATGGTTGCCACTTATTTATTTATTTATTTATTTATTTACTTAATTTAGTTTTTAATTTTATTTACTTTTTAATTAGTGAGTCACCGTGAGGGTACAGTTACAGATTTACACATTTTCGTGCTTGTGTTTCCGTCATACAATGTTAGAGAGCCCATCCCTCCACCAGTGTCCATTCCCCACCACCAATGAACCCAGTATTCCTCCCACCTCCCAATCCCATCCCCCCACCATACCTCGCCTCTATGGCAGGGCATTCTAATTTGTTCTCTCTCTCTCTCTCCTTTTGGGTGTTGTGGTTTGCGATAGGGGTATTGAGTGGCCTTCATGTTCAGTCTCTAGTCTACTTTCAGCATGCAGCTCCCTTCCCGCACGGGATCTCCAATCACATTTTACTTGGTGTTCCCTTCTCTATCTGGGATGCCTTTCCCCCAGCATGTGAGGCCGGCTTCCAAGTTATGGAGCCAACCTCCTGGTATTCTATACTACTATTCTTGGGTGTTAGTCTCCTATTCTGTTATTTTATATTCCACAGATGAGTGCAATCTTTCTATGTCTGTCCCTCTCTTTCTGGCTCATTTCACTTAGCATGATACTTTCCATGTTGATCCACTTATATGCAAAGTTCATGACTTCATCTTTTCTAACAGCTGCATAGTATTCCATTGTATAGATGTACCAAAGTTTCTTTAACCAGTCATCTGTTCTCAGGCACTTGGCTTTTTTCCAGATTCTGGCTATTGTAAACAGTGCCGCAATGAACATATAAGTGCTGATGTCATTTTGACTATACTTTTTTGTTTATCCAGGATATATTCCCAGAAGTGGTATTGCTAGGTCAAATGGGAGCTCAATTTCTAATTTTTTGAGAAGCATCCATATTGTTTTCCAAAGGGGCTGGACCAGTCGGCATTCCCACCAGCAGTGTAGAAAGGTCCCTTTCTCTCCCCACATCCTCTCCAACAGCGGTTGCTTTTGTTTTTTGGGTGTGTGCCATTCTCTGTGGTGTGAGGTGGTATCTCATGGTTGTTTTGATCTGCATCTCCCTGATGATTAATGATGCAGAGCACTTTTTCATGTACCTTTTAGCCATTCATATCTCTTCGTTGGAAAAATTTCTGTTCATTTCTTCGGCCCATTTTCTGATGGGGTTGGATGTTTTCTTCTTGTAGAGTTCAACCAGTGCTTTATATACCCTTGATATCAACCCTTTATCAGACGGGTATTGGGTGAATATCCTTTCCCATTCTGTAGATTGCCTTTGTATTCTGGTCACTGTGTCTTTTGTGGTGCAGAAGCTTCTTAGTTTAATATAATCCATTTGTTTATCTCTGTTCCTATTTGATTGCTTAGTTCCGTGTCATCTTTGAAGATACCTTTAGCTTCAATATCGTGGAGGGTTTTGCCAACCTTGTCTTCGATGTACCTTATGGATTGAGTTGCCACTTTTTTAATAGTTACACTTTGAGTACATTGTTTTTTAGCCCTCATATAACTTTGTTTAACAGGTGGAGTGTATAATGAATACCCACCACTAATCTCTTTGTGTTCTCCTAGTGGTTTTGGTTGTCTGGTGCTCATTGCTCAGCCAGGGTTATCAGGAGAGACATTCCCTGAGTTCTTGCACATTAGCAAATTTGACTCTCTCCTTTATGCTTGAAAATGAGCCTTACTGGATGTTAAATCCCTGTCTCATGCCTTCTTTTTATTGAAGAAGTGTTACTGCTTACTTTTGGAAAAAAAAAATTGCTGTAGGGAGAAAAAAACACCAAAAAAACTAATGTCAGTCCATCCTTTCTCTTATAACATTTCTAAGTGTTTCCTTTTTTCCTCTTTTGGTTTTTTTGTCATACCTGGTTGAGTTCAGGGCTCCTAGCTTACTTGTGGTGGTGCTCAGGTAGTGCACAATACAATAGATCAAAATCCTCCAGGGCTAAAGCCAACAGTACTCAAGATATCACGGGTGCCAAGGCAAAATCTCTACCCACTGTTTTATCTCTAGGTGTCCAAACAATCTTCCCTTCCCCTTTGGAGCTTGCTTTCTTATTGGTCATTCTGGATTGATATTCCCAGATACGTCCACAAGTAGTTTCTTGGCTTTAAAAAATCATTTTAGGACTGGGGAGATAGTGCAGAGATTAGGGGGCATGCCTAGCATGCTGTCAACCCAGGTTCCACCCCAGGTACCACATGGTCTTTCCAGTATCACTGGATATAGCCCGGGAGGCCCCTAAATGCCATGCAGTTGGGGATAGCCCTAGTTGCCTCTGACACCATGCAAGTGGGCATGGCCCTGCTTGTCCACCATACAACAGGACCTGAGCACCTGGGATTGGGGCCATACCTGGTGGTACTCTGGGCTTACTCTTGTCTTGTGCTAAGGAGTTAGGTAACTCCTGGCGGGGCTTGGGGAACTATGTGGTGTTGGGGGCTGAACCCAAGTTGGCCATGTTCAAGTTAAAGATCCTACCTGTTGTACTATTGCTCCAGGACTTAGAAAGAATTTTAATTGGGTTACAGGTGTTAGTATATGGGGTTTCCCGCCCCCCCCCCTTGCCTGGTTTCCTTTCTAGGGACTCTGAGCAATTTATTAAATCTCCTTAACATAGCAATAACATTCATCATTTTCTCTTCAATTCATTTTTTAAAAATTTCTTTCCCCATTCCTTTGTTCAGTTTTAGGATGTCTCTCATCTGTTCCTCTTAGGCAGTTTCTCTTGTGTATGTTTGCTCATATGTCCCTTCTGTTTATTCTTCACTTCTCAAGTGACTCTTATTTTCCATTTTATCAGTTCTGGCACCTCATTTCTGAGTTTCTGCCTCTAGGGTTTTTTCCCAAAGTGTTCTACCATTTTACTAATGTCTTTCAACCCCTTTTGAAGAGTTAGATGGCAATTTTGTTTTCTATGGCCGACATGTCCTTTCTACTTTCTCAGCCTGTGTGATGCTATTCCTTTCTTTTTGTTCTTTTACCTTGTCACAACCTGATAAGGAATCTTTCTTGATATTTTTCTCTTCTTAGTGAAACTACTTTTCCTAAGGCTTGGAATGAGGTATGGGAGCACAGGACATGTCTTACCCCACTTCTTTTCTTGTTTCTGTGAAGCCTTCTGGTCTCAGCTTCCCTGGCAAGTCTCCTCCCCGACTTTGGCCTGAACTGTTTTCTTTCCTCTGCTTTCTTTTTCCTGCTTGGCTCAAGTTTGTTGTGCTAGCTCACTGGCTTGGGAGGCAAGAAGGGAGCATGGATTCACCAGGCCCCTTGGTCTTCCTACTGCATCCTTCATCTCTCGTTTTGCTCCTGCTAAGGTCTTGCTTCTCTATTTCAGCCATTGTGCTCACATCGCTCCTCAGTTTTCCAGCAATCCCAGTATTTGTGTGTGTGTGTGTGTGTGTGTGTTTTCTGTCATCAGGTCTGGAAACAGAAAGCTCCCCTCTTCTAACTCCGGAACAGATGTGCTATCAAGTGGGTTTTCTAAATGTTGATTGCACAGGGGTCTCGTTGAGATTCCTTGTCATCCAGTTTTGTTTCAGATGTTGTCCCTGGGCTTGGAGCTTGCTGCCATGTCCCATTTTAGGTGTGGAATTTGGAGTGATTGAGAACTCTCCATGTAGGCTGGGGGCTGTGGCTCAGTGGTGGAGCACCTGCCTTGTGGTTGTGAGTCTATGAGTTGGATCTCACCCATGGCACTACCAGAGATGATCCCTGTCAAGCGCATGACTGCACCAACTAAAAGGAAAAGAAACTTTTCCTCATGGAAACTTACTGCGCAACTATCTTCCCAGAATTTTTTTCCTGCCAAGCAGCTCTTGAGAAGCATCGCCCATTTCATTTCTCTGACAGCAGAGACATGTGACTCTTCCTTCCTGGTTAAAACATTTCTTCGTGGTGTTGTTAGTGAACGAGGCTCTTCTTTGACTGCTCGATGGGGCTAGGGAATAGCTCACAGGAGTGGGGGTACCGTTCAAGACTGAGTCTGAACTCTGCATTGCATGCCGCAATCCACACCCTCCATCCCAGCACTGCTGGGTGGGATCTGGAAGCCCGTGAGAACTGCCACGGGGGCCCTGGTTATGTCCAGCTCCATATGTCCAGCTCCATATTCTCAGGTACCAGCATTGAATGTCAAGCCAGGTTGTCTGAGAATCAGAGTCATTCACCCTCAGACCCCTTAAGCACTAATCACTAGGTATTGACCCCCTAAGCTCTCCCCTCCCCCCCACACACATACTCTTGACCTTCCCCTTTCCTCCTTTGGGGAATTTTTGCAGGATATGGGGCAATAGTATGTGTAGAGCTTCAGAGTGGGGCGAGATACTTGCAACCTTCCTCCCATCTTGTTCTCAATTGCACTGAACTAAAAGGTGCGTGAGAACAGCATATTTCAGAGGGAACAGTTGTTTCCACCCCACCTCAAATGGTCATGATTCATTCTTAAATAGAAGGAAGTCATTTTTAAAATGCCATTTTTCTGGGGTTGATGTTATATTCCACCAGGCACCACCAGGGGGGAACCAGTACTGTGAATGGGAAAGTGTTTTTCTTCTTCTTCTTCTTTTTTTAATCAAGCTTCTTTTCTGTATTTTATTTACTTAGGGTGAGGTAGTCTTTGGGGCCACAACAAGTGGTACTCAGAAGCTACTCTGGGCTCTGTGCTCAGGGATCACTGGTGGTGGTTCTGTGGGACCATATGAGATACTGGGGATGAGCCAGGATCTAAGAGAGTGACGTATCACCTGGACTATTTTTCCAGCTCCTGAGGAAGCTTAAGATTGGTTGGATAGGAGGAGGGCAGAGGCAGGGAATGCTACTCTGGCTATGCTCAGGGCTTCCTCCTGGCAGTGCTCAGGGGACCATGTGTGCCATCTGGGGGACTATATGCAGTGCCTGGGATGAACCGGGTTGGCTGCATGCCTCTGGAGCATTGTTAATGCCCATCTCCACACAGTGGCATAGAAGAGGCCTTGCTTAAGATGCAGACCAGCTTTGTGGCCTGTAAATGCTGCACTCCTCCCACTGAGCCTGCCTCCTCCCTTGGCCTGTGGAGGCGGGGGAGACAGTGGGGTGACTGAGTCAGGCCCCTCTTTCCCCTGCTTGGCACCCCTGACCCACCCTAACCAGGCACTGCAGTTTGGGGAGCTGGTGCTGACATCCTGCTTGAGGCCATCCTTGATAGTGGAAGCGTTTTGGGAGCTTCAGACCCCAAAGGAAGGGCCCCCTCCCCCCCCCCCCCGTGATAGGCATTTCCTTTATTAGCCAGAAGTCTGGACAATCAGCCCTTCTCCTGCATGCCAGAATTCGGTGTTTGGCTGCAAAGTGTCTCTTGGTGACCTTTATTTGCATTGGCCCGTGGACAATAGTAAGTTTCTATAGTGAGGAGGCGGTGGGAGGAGGTAAAGGGCATGTGTGAAGCCTAAGTATTAACTCTGAGGACTTAAGTATAGGATGTGCTGGCATCCCCACTTCCGCTGCCCTTTGTGAAGGAGACACGCACCGTGTCATTAGTCCAGTAGCCAAGCCCCATTGCACGGGCACTGACACGTGCAAAGATTTTAGAGATTTAGCTGCTAGTGCCCTGCAGAGGTCTCTAAGAGAGTCCCACACCTGGCCATCCTGCTGCAGATCAATCTGCCGCAGAGGAGAGATTCTGCACAGTGGAAATCTGCAGATGTCTGAGCTTAAAGATGTCTTAAAAACATTTGTTAACTGGCCACCAGCATGTACATATCAGAACTTTGTGCTTAAAAAGAAAAGAAAATCGCCAGTTTCTGGCTTCTCTCGAGAAAACGGAGACTTGGCAACAGTTGTCTGGAGCCGACTGTCTCTCAGGCTGGGGCCCCTTCACACAGGCTGGTGACTGTCCTGTGGCTCCTCTCCCGACAAGTTTGATCTTTCTCCTGAATTATTCCTGTCAGTACAAATCCGATCTTATTTGGGAGGAAAAATTTTTCTTCCCTTGACTTCAATCCCCTGTTCTCGGTCATCTTTTCCCCTTTAACCCCCACCCCTGCCTTTTTGTGGCAAAAGCCCTTATACAGTTCTGTTTTTAAAGCTACATCATTGCTCACACTCATACCCCCTCCTTCCTCTGCTCCAGTTTGCTCTAGTGAGCTCTGAAGCAAAGCTCTGCAGACCGGCCCTGGCTCAGTCACAGCATAGGCAAGTGGCCAGCGCTGCCATCTCTCCGGATCCTCCCAGTAACCCTGTGTTGGCTGGGGCACAGTCTTTTGGTCCCTACCCATTCCTGTGCAGTCTTTGCTCCCCAGCATCCTCGAACTTCCCCTCCTCCCCAGCTCCTTAGCCAGGAGAGCCTTCAGTCTTTATCTTCATCTCTCTCCACAACCCCCTCTGTGCTCATCAATGGTCCAGGTCCTAAAAAGCATCTACGCAATGAGACACGGGTGTGGTTCTCCATCCCAAGCTGTGGCCTGAACTACAGCCATACACACAGTGGCCTCTTCTTGATGTCCAGAGACCACTGATGCGAGGCTTGGTGGGCTGAATTTGGCACCTCCCCATCCCCATCTTCCCATAGATAGAGCACCCATCTATGGAGCTCTCTGCATGCATTCACAACCTACCCTGCCTTCCTGCTCTCTGTTCTGGTCTGGTGATTTGTATGGGCTCTTCTGCTCTCTGACTTCTTAGTTGTGTTCTATCCACCAAGCCCAAAAGAAGATCAGCTGTTAGAGGAGAATGAGGTTAGGGCGTTCATTCCTTGCAGGCTCCCTGAGCACTCACTACAGCACTTTATCAAAAGTAAGTCATCTTAGACATGTGTTTTTCCTCTCTGGATCTGGAAACAAGGCTCTTCCAAGGTGATGGCTGGTCACTGTCACACTGTTCACTGGAAACAAGATTTGGAGTATCACACTATTTCTTGTGGTTTTCTGTACCCTGCCCACACCTTTGTGAAAAGTCTCTTCATGGACCCTACTTGATTGTACCCTCTATTTCCTGCTGGGACCCAAATCGAACCTCCTATTGTTGCCATTTTTATTTAAAAAATATGTTTTGTGACTTTGTTTTGTACAAACAGATAAGTACATGCATGCCCATCATTTTTGATGTCACACACTTTGATGGATGCCTAGGGAAAAATCAGAGTCTTAGTCATCCCAATAAATATTTGTGATCAGACCATCACCCAAGACAATAGAAAACAATTTCGATGAGAATGCAAATGAGATGAAGGAGCATTGACCTCAAGGATTCTGCTGCCCACACTGAGCCAGTTGCAGATTTATGTGGTCCTCTCCATTTGTGGAAATATGAAATTGTGGTTCATAGAAACCTTCCAAAAGACTGAAAACTGCATTCCTTTGCATTTTAACCCATTTTCCCAAGATACACATAGAAGATAAATA
The DNA here is from genome assembly GCF_027595985.1 of Sorex araneus. NCBI lineage: Eukaryota > Metazoa > Chordata > Mammalia > Eulipotyphla > Soricidae > Sorex > Sorex araneus. The sequence goes on along the minus strand of NC_073304.1, from coordinate 65,753,208 downwards.
GTGATCTCCTTGTCTTCAAGAGTAGGCATTGATTTAGCTACCAGAGACAGAAGCAGCTAGGATCATTACTCATTTATCGGCAGATACTGATCCAGGCCATTCAATAAAAAGGAGGTCCTATGCAAGGATTGAGTTCCACTGATACCATTGTTTACTTTTGTGGTTAATGCTATCTATTTGCTCAGTGAAATCTTAATTTAGTAAGATTCGAAGTTCATGTCCTCATACAGCTGAAAGTGGGTAGAGGAAGAAATATTGTAGATCAACTACTAGTGATGGTAGAGATAGAGAAAAGACTTCCCTGATTGTGGCACTGTGAGGCAGGCAGAGCTTTTTTTCTCTAATTCGCTGATTCTCTGTCCCTTTATCCTTCTCAAAACGCTTTTAACCTCTAATTCCTAGGATTTAGATTCAGCCCCATGTTTCCTTTCCATAATAAATCCAATTGATAGACATATTAGCATAAAGTGTTCAGAGGTAAATTTATGGATTTTTTCCAAGAGCATTTTTGTTTTTAAAACATAAAAAAAGATAAGACATGATGAAATAAGTAAATTATTACATGATTTGGAGGTCAAAATTATTTTTGGTAAAGGAAACTAGAAGCAGGTAGGACAAATAATTGAAAAGTCAAGATTTATGTATAAGAATTTTACTCTACAATCATTTATCTGCAGACATGACAGAAATATATGAGAATACAGAAATGGTAAGGTAAATGGTGGGTGATATATTTGCACTGTAGTTAAATAGCTTGTTTTTCACCCATAAACACCATTCAAGCATCAGCTTTTTGAAATATATTTGAACACATAGGAAAATATTCAAGACAAATATTAGGTGCATGTTCAGTATTATTATTATCACTGTTAGTATTATTCAGCATTATTCCTGTTTTATCTGCTATGTTTGTATGTATTACTTATGTGAACCTATATCAATAAATAACTGTCAGGGATTATGTAAAATGCTCACAGAGATTATCTCTGGATAACAGGATTATAGATGTTCAATATCTGCTTCTTTAAGTTCTATATTTGCAGATTTTTTCATAAGACATGTGGACATATAAATATGTCTTTTTTAAAGTTAAAAGTAGAAAAACTATTCTTTAAAGACAGAACATTTATTTATAAAGAGAAATTATTGAGATTTAGGCAGCAAGAAGGGGTGTTTTTTTTTAATTTAACTTAATTTGGAGGGAGCCCAGCAGTACCCAAGATTGCCTCCTGTGACAGGTGGCCAGCCTGTTCAGTGCTTGGGCTCAGCTAAGTCAGAGCTCCCTGGGGCTGTGCCCAGCAATGATTGAAGGACTCCTGACCCATACCCACAGTGCTTGGGGAGATCAAGCCGTTCAGGGCTTCAAACTGAGGGGCTGGAGCGATAGTACAGAGGGTAGGGCATTTGCCTTGCATGCGGCCAACCTGGGTTTGATTCCCAGCATCCCATATGGTCCTCTGAGCACCACCAAGAGTAATTCCTGAGTGCAAAGCCAGGTGCAATCCAAAAAGAAAAAATAAAAAGGCTTCAAACTGAGTCCCAGCGTGCATCCCTGACCACTGAGCAACCTTCCTGTCAAGAATGGGCATTTTAGGTGGTCAGTGACATAGTACCATTTAAATACCTTGCACATGGCCAACCCAAGTTTGATCTCCAGCACAGGATATGGTCCCCTAAGCACCACCACAAATGATTTCCTGAGAACAGAGCTAGGAGAAAGTCCAATGTACCCCCCTCCCCAAAATAACAGAAGTGGGCATATTTCATGTGTGAGAGCCTTCTGTTATATCATACATAGAAGAGAACAGTAATCAACACTTTTCTAGAATAATTAATGAATCTTGATTGTGTTCTTGTCATCTTGACAGACACTGTGTATTAGCAAGCTTTATGCTCAATGTTTTTCTTTTAATCCTCTTAAAAACACTATGAAGGTAGATACTGGAATTACCCTGAAGAGGCAAATGAGGTTTAGAGATAATAAGCATATTGATTATTGTAAAATAAACTATCATAAGATAAAACTCAAATCTCATTAGATTAATATAAAAATGCCTTCTTAATCATGTGAAATTCCAGCATCAGCTCAGGAAGTGAGGAGGGTGGATTTTCCACTCCTGTACTGCTAGAGATCCTTGCTGTCTTCAAGGTTTGCTCTGGATATTCATATGGGACCAGCACCCAGGGTGATGGGGATAATGGAGTAGTGGGAAAATTTTGTGGACCAAATTCAACTTATGTGGTTGCTACTAATTGCAAGGGAGACTAAATATAGAGAATGGCCTCTGGAGAACTTAGAGAATTTCTTGCTATGTATGTTTTGTGAGCTCTTACTAGAGATCACTAAGTAAGTAGTTGAGCAGGATTTGAGCACAACCAGTCTTATTCCAAAACTGGGGAGTGGAGAGATAGGACACATAAAAAACACCTCTATTTAATCTCGAGCACCACAGCGATCCCACTGCAGTACCAGAAGTGATAACCTTGAGCACAGAACCAGGAGTAAGTCATGAGCATAAATGGGATGTGGCCCCCAAAGCCAAAGAGGGAAAAATAAAAATCCAAACCTCAAAACAAAACCATAAAACCACTCCAAAGCTGACATTCTGAAACACAGAGCCACAGACTCCAGAGGCCTAAAAATTTAAAATGTGATTCCCATAAGCATTAGTTTCTAGAATAGAAGAGTCACTGTCTTTGGAAATGAGATCTTCAATGTTTTGTTTTTACTTGCTTTTGAAAAAGTTTTATTTTTTTGAAGATTGAATTCAAGGGAAAGGTAAATAGCTCAAAAGGCTAGCGTGCCTGCCTGGAATTCACTTCCTGATACCACAGGCCTCTTGTGTACCGCCAAGTATAGGTGCCAACAGACATGACCCTGGTGACCCTCATTACCACTAGGAATGTCCCTCCAAAAATAAAAGCTCAATTCAAAAGACCTAGGGATGGCTCAGTGGTAAAGTGCTCCTGCTTTGTAACTGTGAGAACCTGAGTTTGATTCCCAATGCCTTCCACATATGCTGATCAGAGTTCCTGGGCTCTGATTTCTGAGGTCACTGGCCTGCAACAGAACAATCTATCTACAACCCATAGCCAAGTGAGCATCACAATGAGCAGCTCAACAGATGTTGCATGAACACTTCATCCAGGAGTATAACACCTGCTCCCACGTAAGCCTGTGTCTGAGCACCATAGCTGCTGCAGTGAGCAGACAGTGAGAATGGGTCAGATGACACAGTGAAAGGAATGTAGCCCTTGGTGAGGGTATGTATAGGCACAATGGTTGGACTGGGCAACCTCCAGCAAGCAGCACAGCTGAGCATGCAAGTCCATAGCCAATATCCCGCCCTAGAAAGCACCACAACCAAGTGTGTGTGACCGCAACAAAGAAAAAAGGAGGATTAAAAATAATTCATTCAAAATGAAAGGAAGGAGCTGGAGAGATAGTCCAGTGAGTAAAATGCTTGCCTTGCACATTGTGAGTTCCAGCTTAATCCTGGGCAACACATCTGCTCCCCTGAGCTATGCTAGGAGTGATCCCTGAGGGCAGAGCCAGGTGTAAGTCCTGAGCACTGCTTGCTGTGGCCCAAAAATGAATAAAATGAAAAGACAGAAATGGGGAAATTGGCTCATGGGACAGAGAAGAGTAAATGATTAATAAGATGAGAGAGCATCTCAGTGCACATGGAGGCCCAGAAGTTTTGTCAAGGCTAAATTTTAAGAATGAGACATGCATTCAGGAACTATAGATAGGATAAGTTGAGACATTTTCAGTGGTAATAAAGCAGATGATTAAAAGAGTGTGATACAAGAAACAGCATGTTATGAACTGAAGACAAGATAAATGAAAAATTATTTAATATTTGTTCTTTCAATAATAGTCTTCAAATGAAAAAAAAGAGCAGAAGAAACAAAAGAAAACTGAAAGTTCAATGCAGAACAACAATGAGCATACAGTTCGTTGCTAATAAAATCAGTTGTGGGGCATCTATTTCATGAGTATTATCTTCCATTGCTCCCAAGATTCAGTCAAAATGGTAGTAATGAAGCAAACCCAAAGGAATAAGCCTGTACTGGGGAAGAAAATGCTGGTGAGGTTAAAAGGAGACACTACAGTAAGCTCCTGGGAGGTGGATAATGAGTTTACAGAAAGGAAGCAGGGAAAGGAGGCAACACAGAAGTAGTTGCAGGGACGAGAGACCCTTCTGCCCAGTGGAAGAGGCTTTGGATTGAGTTGACTCCTAAGGAAGGCAGTGATCATCAGTGGGTCCCAAATTAAGGTGATGGGACTTATCTACTGAAGGATATAATGACAAGCCCATCCATATAAGAATCAACTGTGCTTGAGATAAGGTGGAATACAAGGCAGTAGGAAAGGTGGGGAGTTGGTAAAGGATATCAACTTATATATAGAAAAAAAAGGTTCTGATATTTAATGTCAGTGGTAACTAATAGAAAAGCAAAAAGTAAAGTTTTAAGAGGAGGAGAAACAGAGTAGTATAACCAAACTCTTTATCTTTCATATCAGCAAGATAATAAAAATAGCTTTAGTCGATAAAAATAATCAAAATAGGGGCCAGAGAGATAGTATAGCAGGTAGGGTGTTTGCCTTGTATTTGGCTGACTCGGTTTATTTCTCAGTAGCACAGGTGGTCCCCCAAATCTGCCAGGAGTAAGTCCTGAGTGCTTCTGGGTGTGGCCCCTAAACCAGAAAAAAAGAAATGAAATTCTTTATAAATCATACCAAATACATTATCCAGAAAAGATAAATGACTTCTAAAAGATTAAAAATTAAAACACAAAGGAGTTACCCTTTAGGTAATGTCCTGGGAGATGCAAATGAGCACTGTGAATTTTAAGACCTTCTGTATTATTTCACTGGTTCACATATTATCTTTGCAGAAAAAGAACATTGGTTCAACTCTCCTTACTTTATTTTGCATAAATAGAATCCCAGAGATCTTTTAGAACATAGACTTCTGACCCTACTTCCAGACTCCTGAGACAGGTATACCAAAGGCACCAACTGCCCAACAGGAACCATATCTCAGGGGTGTGGGAAATTCTAGTAATGTGGAAATATCTCTAATAAAATGAAAATCCAAGATCACTGCCAATATCTCATAGAAGGGAGCTGAGCAAGCATTCTCTGCTCTCACTGTGGTCATACTCTGAATTGTGGTCCTTAGCTCACCGTGTAGATTTAGAAGTGTTCAAGCTCTGCCTGCAGACACCTGAGAATATGGCACCACTTTAGGTATTTCCAAGGCCCATTGACAATGGTTTCCATTCTAAGTTCAGGAAGAGTTTACTCTGTACCTGCAGAGCCCCACGCACTGCACGAGATCACAATGCCGTGTCAGCACGAGGTGCAGGTGACTGTTGCCTGGAAGAGACGCTCTGGTTGATTTCACCCCCACACTCTCTTGTTATGAAAAACAGAACCAGAATGTATCTACAAAGCTGCTTCATAGAGACAGAATTTGTCAGAGTTGCTTGAACTGGCCAGGACATTTAATGAAAGACACCTCTGATGGCCTGCCTCCTGTCTCCATAGTGTGGTTAGACCTAATCAATCAGCACTTCCAAACCCAACATGTTCATAATTACATTCACAAAAGGAGCTTTTTAAGAGAGCCCTCATCGACTCCTGTTCAGATTAATAGAATCAGGACCTCTGGTTGCAGGTCAAGGCCATCGTACTTGTATTGATCTCCCCAGAAGGTTGTAGAGAATCTTTATGCACTGCAGTCACTAGGCATTCCTAGCAAGTTCTCTGAGTCCCATTTCCACCTCATCTACATACTGACTAGACACAAACATGCTGATATCAGCCTAAGTGCCTATGGCAATACTTTGCTAACTTCCATTCAACTAGTTCCTTAGCATTATATACGTGTTCAGGCACCCAGTTGTCTGAATACTAGTTAAGTATTGTTGCCCACTGTTGCCCACATTGTTGCCCACACTCTGTAGATGTGGAAACTGAGAAAAGAGGGTAAGTCACTTACCCAACAGCAGGAAGTTTTGGCCAAAGCAATCAGAGAAGACTCTCTCTGACCCCCATGCCATATGCCTCTCAGCCTGCTGCAGTGGAACCACCTACCCTATTTGTGCATCAGACTTTTCTCCCACTGTCCAAGGACACAAGGTTCTAACACTCCTGTCACCACTCTTCTCCTCAACTCTTCTCTCTTCATTTGGCTCTTTCTCAAGCTGCATTCATATAAACTGTTGAACATACACTTGTAACCTCTTTCAGAATCCCGTCCTTGAGAGCACATCTCTCTGCAGCCGCCACTCCTTTTTTCCCCTCTCTCCTCTAGAACAAAGTTCTTCAGATGAGCCATCACTGCTTGCATTCACTTCTCCCATTTTCTCTAATCAGACTTTAAAGTACCTTTCTCCCCCAAGATCTTGCCATATATCCCAGTGGTTTAATCTAATTTCACCTCTCCTTATGTGCAACATATGTCACCATTGTTTACCTTGCCTACAAATTTCTGAGCCTCCACTCTCACTTAAATTCCCTCTTATATTATTAACTATCTACTCTTTCTCAGTCCCATTAGTCAATTTCCATTTTCTGTTTCCTGGGTATTTCCTAAGCACATGCCCTGAGCTTACTCCCAAAGTTCTTCCCTTTCATTTCACAGATTCAGTACACTAATGACTTTCATACTTGCATTTCTAGGTAACTTCATGACCATGGGGTAGGAGAAGATTCCTGACACAACACAAAGTGTGTGAAAAAGTCATAAAGGAGAAATAAATAAATCAAACAGTCTTAAAATTCATATTGGGGGCTTGGGGATTCAGCTCAAGTGGTAGAGCACCTTAGGTTTAGTCCTGTTTAAAACAATCCCTGCTTCTTCTCCCACTTAATTTATTCCTCCTTAGCTGTTCCTCCTCCTGTGGATGACAGTTCTAGTTGCTAGTTGTGTAGACTAGACCCTCTTGGAGCAATCCTCAATGATTTCTCAAACCCCCTTATAATTTATGAGTTTCCTCTTGTTAGACAATGGGTAGTCATGCTTGAGTGTTTGTAGGCTGGGAATCTGGACATGGCTTAGGGGAGACCTAAGTCTTCAAGAGCCACTTGCGTGTTGAGTTCTCAATCTGTAAACTGAGTTACCCACTCACCTACCCTCAGTCTACTCTACTGATAGTTTCACTAGTCTTGCTGCTTTCTCTTTAAATGTGGCCACTTGGTGATCGCTTCTCTGAGTTGACCTTTCCCCGGAACGTGAGGCCAGCCTCGAAGCCATGGAGTCAACCTCCTGGTACTTATTTCTACAGTTCTTGAGTGTTAGTCTCCCACTCTGTTATTCTATATACCATAGATGAGTGCAATCTTTCTATGTCTGTCTCTCTCTTTCTGACTCATTTCACTCAGCATGAAACTTTTCATGCCCATCCACTTGACTACAAAATTCTTGACCTCCTTTTTTCTAACAGCTGCATAGTATTCCATTGTATAGATGTACCAAAGTTTCCTCAACCAGTCATCCGTTCTGGGGCATTCGGGTTTTTTCCAGATTCTGGCTATTGTAAACAGTGCTGCGATGAACATACATGTGCAGATGTTGTTTCGATTGTACTTTTTTGCCTCTCTGGGATATATTCCCAGCAGTGGTATTGCTGGGTCAAATGGGAATTCAATATCTAATTTTTTGAGAGTCGTCCAAATTGTTTTCCAGAAGGGCTGAACCAGTCGGCATTCCCACCAGCAGTGAAGAAGGGTCCCTTTCTCCCCACATCCTCTCCAACAGCGGTTGCTTTTGTAGTCGAAGGCCATGTGGGGGAAGGGAGTTGCGGGCTGAATGAGGGCTAGAGACTGAGCACAGCGGCCACTCAACACCTTTATTGCAAACCACAACAGCTAATTAGAGAGAGAAAACAGAAGGGAATGCCTTGCCACAGTGGCAGGGTGGGGTGGGGGGGAGATGGGATTGGGGAGGGTGGGAGGGACACTGGGTTTACGGGTGGTGGAGAATGGGCACTGGTGAAGGGATGGGTTCCAAACTTTGTATGAGGGAAGTATAAGCACAAAAGTGTATAAATCTGTAACTGTACCCTCACGGTGATTCTCTAATTAAAAATAAATAAATTTAAAAAAAAAATAAAATAAAGGTTTTCTCCAAATTGAAAAAAAAAAAAAATGTGGCCACTTGGAGTCCCGGTGACACTGAGCTTCTACTAACACTGCTCCAACATGTGGGACTGGGACAATTTCTGCAAACCGCGCGACAACTTACACAGCTGCACGACCTTTCTAGATATGCAAAAAGCTGCCCAGGAATGACTCTACCACCCCTGAGCTTCCGTTACTCCAGAGGCACAGTAACCAATCTTAGAATGCAGTGGCTGCTGGCAGATATACTCCTTGACTGTGAACTAAGCTATGGCCCCACACAGTCCCGGGAGAGGAAGGGTTTTTGTCCCTCAGCTTTTTCCCTTTTGTGGTAGCATGGTGACTGCCATCTTTCAGAGCCAATTGGACAGAGACGTAGGAGCCTGCAGTGATGGGACACGTTAGGAATCTCGCGATGGGGGGTGGGGGAGAACCAGCCCTGCTCCCCATACAAATGAGACCCCAAATGGCTGCCCCTGAACAGCTCCTCCAACCCTGAACTGCCATGATCCCAGAGACACACAAAGCAATCTCGGAATGCAGCAGCTGCTGGCAGAAATACCTCTGGACTTAATTACTAAAATAGCAGAATTCCAAAACTGGGCGGCTGCTTTCGCGACCGTGCAACATCATATGCTCTTTGTTATCAGCAATAGAAAACATATGATCTAATGATGCCGTTTCGACAGGTCTGATTGTTGGAGGACAAACTCCAAATAATAATAGTGGGTTTTTTTGTCAAAATTGAATGTAATCAAAGTAAAGAGAGAGTAAAGTGAAAATCATTTGTCACACAGGCTGTGGGGGAGTGGGAGGGGGAGTATGCTGGGGGTTCTTGGTGGTGGAACATGTGCACTGGTGAAGGGCTGGGTGTTTGATCACTGTATGACTGAGACTTGATCCTGAAAACCTTGTAACTGTTCTCACGGTGATTCAATAAAATAAAAATAAATAAATAAATAAATAAACGTGGCCACTTCAGTCATCAGTATTTTTTCTTCCATACAATTCTCTGTCCCTATTTCGTAGCTTAACTAAATAGTGCTATCATCTACCTGGTCCTAAAGCCAGAAAAGTGTCTTATCCTCCACAGCACCTTAATCACAGTACCTGATATCAAACAGGCTTGAAGTCTCTGAGATTCTGCTTCCTGATTATTGCTAAAATCTGTCCCTCCATTTCACTCCTACTGTCTCTGTGCTGTTCACTCCAAGTCAATATTTCTTGCCAGGCTTATTGCACTTCCTTCCTAGTGTAATCTCCCCACTTCACTTTTGAGCTCTGCCAACTACGTTTTACAGTTCTACAGAGATGTCTTTTTAACATGCACATCTGCTTATATTATTTCTTTGCTTACTATTTCAAATAACTCCTTTGAATAAAAGTTAGATTGCTTAGCTTGACTCAGGGCACTCATGAATGTGCCTCTGCTTGCTCTGCTGTTGTCTTCATCGAGCCTTCCCTTTTGTAAATCTATTATTTTTCTGGACACATTATTCTCCCTCTTCCTTCCTCTCTTAGTTCTCCCCAGGATGTCTTCTCCTGGTCTCTGTCAGACTAAATGATACTCACTCTTCAAGATTGAATCAAGTATTTCTCTTTCCTGGAAGCCTTCTCTGATCATGTCCAGCGTGTGTGAAATGACTTTGCAAGTCTTTCAGCCTTTACTTCTATTTGACAGAGGCCAGGTCCGTGTGGCATAATAAAACTGTGAGAAAAGAGGGAAGTTTACTCTTTAGCTTTCCAATCCCTCAATTGAAGAAAGGCATGTTCCTCAGAGGTGGGAAGAGAGGGGCCAATTTATGTCCTTCCATTGTATACACAGTTCTCTAGTAATAAGTACATAAATAGTAGTAAGTATACAGATTCTACTATTGCCCAATATCTGTCTGTCCCATCTGAATAGACCATCCTCTTATCAAAGGCAAAACCAGGGGCAAAAAATATACATAAAAGTGTAGAAGTTGGGCTCCTGAATGGCCATGATCCCAAAGGCACACAAACCAATCTCAGAACCCAGCGGCTTTTGGCAGAAATGCATCTGGACTGAGCATTAAACTACAGCACCGTGCCACCCTGGGTGGAGAAAGGTGTTTGTCCCTTCTGCCTTTTCCCCCTGGCAGCATGGTTGCCGCCACCTTTTCAGAGCCTATTGGATAGCCAAGTATGAGTCTGCAGTGACGAAATACGCAGAGCCTCATGGGATGTGGGGTGGAACTGGCCCTTCTCCCCGCCCACGAACAACTCCTCTGGCTCCTAAATGGCCATGATCCCAGAGGCACACAAACCAATCTTGGAACCCAGAGGCTTTGGGCAGAAATCCCTCCAGACTTATTACTAAAATATCAGAAATCCAAAATCACATGAAGACATCATATGCTCTTCATAATCAGCAAAAAGAAAAAATTATCTAATGATGCCTTTTCAGCAGGTCTGATTGTTGGAGAAAATTCCAAATAATAATGGTGGGTCTTTTTTCAAAATATTGAATGTGATCAAAGTGGAGAGAGAGCAAAGTAAAAGTCATCTGCCACACAGGCAGGGGGAGGCATGGGATGGGGTGGGGGTGTATACTGGGGTTCTTGGTGGTGGAAAATGTGCACTGGTGAAGGGATGGGTGTTTGATCATTGTATGACTGAGACTTAAACTGGAAAGCTTTGTAACTGTTCTCACGGTGATTCAATTAAAAAGGAAAAAAGGATAGAAGGATAGAAGCCAAACTAGTAGTAAATACTAAACATCACTAGGTGTGGTCTTAAGACCAAAAAAAAAATGGACAAAGGCATTCTTTGTTTAAATCCATATCTGAATTATGTGTTAGTCTGTGATATAGTAAATTCTTAGTGTCGAATGAACGAAATTTTAGTTTTGTTTTATAGTTCTTTTTTAATCTGTCAGCCAGAAGGTCCTATAATTCTTTCTTTAGAAGATCTTTCTAATAAGCTGTCATCATTTCACCTATTATAATAATTTTGTTCTATCTGTGGTATAGATGCCATATAACCACCCAACATTTTTAACCACGTATCTCAAATCACTCCCTAGCGTAAAGTTTCCATTACCTTTTTTTTTTTAGGAAGAGTAGAAAGAAAATCATTAGCATAGCATTCAGCATCCCTCTTTCTGGCCAGTCATTCTGGGCTAATCACACCCTGTCTGCAGTCAAAATGCTGGCTGTTTTGCCTTTGCTCTAGCTGCCCAATCCTCTTCACCATCCAGCTCAAATGGGTACTTATTTTAGGGAACTTTCCCACTGACTACTCTTTATTCTGTTGCTTCCCAGTACTGCACACCTGACCAGAAGCTTCTTTAATCTTTTTCGAAAGTTCCCAGATGTTAATTTTTCAAGATCCCACTGAGAATTTAGATGGCATGAGATCTAGATTTTTTTTGAGACTGTAATTTTTTTTAAGTTGGAAAATAAATTGGTTTGATGCTTTTATATTACTGAATAGATTACTGCCTGCCTCTGCCTGCTGAAAGTCCTCTTGGGCTGATTTAGAAAAGGAATCCCCCCAGGACTGAAGTAGTGTCAGATGGGGACACAAGGCCATTGCTTAAACAATGTTGTTGGCATCTTCTAGCCACAGATTTGCTAGGGCAGCACATTTAGAGGAAAATTTATAGCTCACACTCTTTAGCAGTAAATGGGAATTCACTAAATTAAGGTAATGGATGGTGGGGGGCTCCATAATTGTCTCTGTGGGTGGTCAGCAGCCATTTGTCAGCAGCTTTAGAAGTTTCCAAGGGTTTACTTCCCTGCCTAGTTTACATTTGACTTTTACTGCAGTTTGATTGAGTTTTCCCACTTGGTGGTTGGGTAATGTTACATTTTATTCCCAGAACAACTAACTTTTTACAGAAATCAAGAAGACTACATATTATTTCCATGCCTTGGGATCTTTTGCACAGTGTTATGAAACATTTTGGCAGCAAGACAAATAGTGACCCTGAGATTGCCAAGGTTCTCAGGGAATTTGGACACAACACATTCAGAAGCATTGAAAGAATTTGCTTGCTCACCTATCTGGTTGAAAGTCTATCCTTTCTGGAAATTTTTATAAGATGGAGGAGTACTAGATATTACTTAATAATTATGTTGTATTAATATTATTCTAATTAATTCCTGATGACCTGGCTAATATTCTAAGGGGACCACGAATGGTTAGTAGGATTAATTAGTTGTACTTCCTTTTTACCTGTTTCCAGGGTTAGTTGTTTAATTAATGTTTCTTTAATAGATAGAGATATTTGATTTCGTAAATCTTATATGTCATATTAGAAGACAAAGTCAACAAGTAAGCTGAGGAATATACTAGTATGTGAAGACAAGAGAGCCTGCTCTGTTAACCTTGTGGATAGAGAATGAAGGGAAGTACAATTTGTAAATTATATAAGAAATATAAAAAATAAGAAATACCTAACACTAGTATCCACAGTAAATTTAGGATTTGGCCTAATAATCTATGTTTTGTGACCATCAGAGTATTTTATTCTGTAGCTGAATCTCCACAGTATCTTTTAGGATCATATACATATATATGTTTATATATATGTATGTATATATATACACATTATGTAGCACTGTTGTCCCATTGTTCATCGATTTGCTCGAGCGGGCACCAGTAATGTCTCCATTGTGAGACTTGTTGTTATTGTTTTTGGCATATTGAATACGTCACGGGTAGCTTGCCAGGCTCTGCCATGAGGGCAGGATACTCTCGGTAGTTTGCTGGGTTCTCCAAGAGGGATGGAGGAATTGAACCCAGGTCAGCCACTTGCAAGGCAAACACCCTACCCATCTGTGCTATCACTCCAGCCATATCACAGTCATCACTGTCATCCCGTTGCTCATCAATTTGCTTGAGCGGGCACCAGTAACATCTCCATTCATTCTAGCCCTGAGATTTTAGCAGCCTCTCTTTACTCATTCTTCCCAGTGGTGCCTCATTGGAGGCTCTTTCGGGGTAAAGGAAATGAGACCCATCATTGTTACTGTATTTAGCATATTGCATATGCCACAGAGAGTTTACCAGGCTCTGCTCTGCAGTCAGGATGCTCTCGGTACCTTGCCAGTTTCTCTGAGAGGGAGAACTAGGCTGTAAGGCATACAGATTAGGGCTTCTTAATCAGCCATATATATACATATATGTGTATATACATATATATGTAAACATTTCAGATATGTACCCCTTAGCCTCTCACTTATATTTGCAAACAACTGTTTTCTAATTCCATTAACCACCAAGTTACCTCCAATGTTCAATGGACAATGAAGAAATAACAGTCTTCGATACTGAAGCTCTTGGGATGTATTTGTTTGTTGGTGGGGGACCATTGGCAGTGTTCAGGGGTTACTCCTGGCTCTGCACTCAGGAATCACTCCTGGTGGTGCTCGGGGACCATATGAGATGCTAGGGATCAAACTCACATCGGCCATGTACAAAGCAAGTTCCTACCCGCTGAACTATCACTATGCCCCATATTTTTTTTACACCAAATAATTTTTCTATAGCTAAATAATTCCTTTTAAATTCCAACAAAATTTTGGTGTATCATTTTCTTATATCTGATAGAGATGAGCAAGATTGCCTCATTAATTAGCACTTACAACATAGTGAATAATAAAGGAATTTCTGTAAGCGTCTATGGTTTAAGCTAACAGAACTAAAAACCCAGATAGTATGTGTTATAAGCATATGGCTTATTTTTATGACTAATCACTTGAGATATGTAAATGGTGTCACCATAGAAGCAGCAGAAGGAAATGTAAAAATATGTGATATAATTTTATTTTAGGGAAGAAATAACTACTTATATAGGATCATCTCGAAAAGATTTAAGAAACTGCTGTGGCTAAGGATCAAACAAAGCCTTATTTTATTAAACAAATAAGTCCAGAAACAAAGCCCATAATCTTAAGGACTGTACTGAGAGATGTAAAAGTTCTCAGCATGGACACAATCTTTGATGCAAATGTCATGGCTCTAAAAATTGTCTGATAGTGCAGGCAGCCTTTGAAATTTGGTTTACATATTAAGCTTGTCAGTATACCACTCTGCTGTGCCACAGGCTTAAAATTAGTTCTTGGTTCACTTGGGGCGGGTATGGGAAAGGGTGCAAAATTTGTTGCTCATTCATTATCTGTACAAGGCAACTTCTATGCACTTTTTCTTTTTTTGTCTGCATATCTACCTTCTTAGCATGTTAAATAACCATAGGAATAAACTTTGTGCTTAAAGCTTGGTAACTCAAAAGTGAAAATAAGTAGGTAGGCACATGTTTATGCTGCAGTCCAGCTGGAATGCACCAGCTATTCAAACAATAAACCTTGCCCTATTAGTGGGTCAGTAGCTAAGGGCCAGACATTCCTAAATGCTTCCAGCCCTGGCTTCTCTAGCTCCTCCTCTAGGATATTCTGTCTTTTTATAATCCAACAACTCAAGGGTTAAGGCCTCCAAGACCCTGCTGGAGGTTTAATATTTTAAGTAGCACCTCTACATATTACCTAACTCCTTGGAAAAACAAGCATCCCATAAAATTCTGGACTGCTTCTACCCCCTCTGTGTCCAGCAGTATAATATTATCTAGTCAGAGTTCTGACGGAAAAGAGATAGCAGGCTCAAACGAAGATAATCTGTTAAGAGTCTATTTATATGGGAACTATTTACGAAGATGCAGGTGTGGGTGTTGGAGATGGGGTCTGACAAGGATAGAACCGTAAACCAAAGCTAGAAGCAGAAAAACATCATCCTGCTAAAGCAAGGGTAGCCAGAACAGAAACAGCTGTAGGCTCTGTTTACAAAAGTGACCTGGGTTAATCACATAGTCCACATAAAGCAGTTAGTTTCAAAAGCAAAACTTATGGTCAACTATGGGCAATGCCAAGAGGGGACGCTCTCCTCTGAGTTTACCAGGGGGCAGAACCATGAACGGGAAGCCAGGATGCACAGGAGCCCACTGACATGGTCTGTATGTTGAGGCTCCTCAGACAGCACCTGGAGTGGAGCACAAAGAGTCGCTCTGGAGGGGCAGAGCAAAGACCTTCCACCAGCCACTAATAGTTGTTCTTCTGTGAAATTTTTAAGAGTCCGTATCCCACATGAAGTACTCTCTACCAAACAAGGGGGGGGAATAGAAAGGGAATAGAAAATAGAACTTGCTTCTTTGAATATATCCCACTAGGTTAGAAAATAATCTTTTTGTTGTTAATCAGCTTGATTTTCTGTGTTATACCTAGACCCATGCCCAAACCACACTTCTCAAATGAGGTTTTTCATAATGAATCAGATGCACACAAAATTTCAACAACAGAAAGACAAAAAGACAATTTTTCCACAAAGACTTTTTAATTCTGTAATTTTTTAAAATGTTACAGAAGTTCTGACAGAATTTCATAAACAATAATAAAATGTCATAAAATTCTGAGGTAGGACTTTATGATCGCTTGTTCTTAGTAATAATCAACTAAGGCCTTGTAATGTCGACAACTATGAAGAAATCTGCTCCCTATCTTAGTTTTCTCTGACTGGACTGACTCATGTTCCTTCCCCAGGCACAAACAGATGCTTATTAGCTGTTCAGCAAATAATCAAAACATAGATTACAGGCTTCAAGGAGACTTTGCTTCTTTTCTTTTGCCCCCTCCCAAGTCTACCTCCAAACCCTTGAGTCCATAGTGACTTTGGTTGGAGTTGGAGTCCTGCCACCTGTTTCCTGCCTCCAAGGATCTAAGTCTGTGTTGCCACCTGTGCTCCCTTGGTACTTCCGAATTTTGAGGCCACACGAGCACAGCTCACCAGAGGTGAGAGAAGCATCTGCCAAGCTGCGGAACTGCAATGTCCAGCTACCCTAGTGGTAGCTGTAATCCAACACTTAGCTCTTTAGGGCCATTTCCTCCCCGGAGTAACCTTCCTTTCTGATGACTGGTAATGCGGAAGAGCTGAGTTAGATCCAAGAAAAGCAAATTGCTAAACTGTTGCATGCTGGGGGTCATTTCTGACTTCAGAGGGCTTTTGTGAGGAAGGCCTGGGCCATTTTTCTTTAAGCTAAGGTCTAATGTGAACTTTTTACTCCATTGTCAGCTGTCATTTTGGTCCTCGTGATGATGTCAGCCCTCCTTGGCAGAGAACTAAGGAAATTATCATGTCTTCACTTCCTAAGGATATAATCTAATGCAAAGATATACGAACAGCTTTGTGTTTGAAATGTCCCATTCAAACAATAGAAGAAAGGAAATGAGTTTTAAAATTCAGTGTCCATTGAGGTTTTTTTCCTTACAATTATATGCCTCAAGTGGGTAACAAGCAACTTGGGCAATGGAAAATAACAGATAATTCCAGATTCAAGGATTCATTAACAGCCTAAGTGTCCAGCCATGTCCAGGTGCAGAGACAATGATAAAATGTGATGTCCGCTTTTAGAAAGTCTCTGGTTTAGGGGAGAATGCATTTAAACATAAGTATGCATGGAGGTAGAGAATAGGGAGCTGGTAGGTACTAATAGAATAGAAACAGGAGAAGCTTCTTAGAAGTGCGAACGTCTGAACTGAATGTTGAAGTATCACTTCCAAAATACTGAAAACACCCAAGGCAAAGGCTGGGTGTGAAAGAACAAGGCAGGACTGGGTCAATGGAGCACTGTAGTCAGTAAGCAATAAGGGAATCATCGTAGGGTCTTCAGCCACACAGAGACCTGCTCTCTTGGCATTTTATTTTTATCCCCACCCCATTTGCTTCCCTTTGTTGCTGTTGTGATAAGCATGGGTCGCACATATTTAGCTGTGGTATTTGTACACTGAGTTGTGTTACTTACAAAGAGCCTCTCATCCTGTTGCAAAACTTACACACTTACATACTTGACTATGTTGCTCACTAGAGATCATACACTTTCATTGAGTCATTGTACACATGCTCATCAGGATATATTTCTGACCATGGTGCCCAAGTGTCTAGCTACAGTACTTCCCAGACAGCAGAGTTGCTGGAACTCTGCTTGGTGAGTCACTGGGGATCAAACTTGCAGAGCTGGTGTTTTATCTACAGAGCCATCGCCCAGGCCCTAAATGACTTTCTTCTAATTTACTTTCATTGAACTTAACAGCTGGATTGTTTATCAGAGTCCAACCAAGAGAAAGAAACCTATCAGTTATTTTAATTGTTATTTAATGTATCAATTTAATATAAAGGAGTGTTAACCATGCGTTGGAGAGTTGAAACACAGTTCCATTTAGATATCGCTGTGGTAGTAGCTATTAGCAACTGTAGGGAACAGCTACCAGTCTAAGGCTGGAGGGAGGAGGGAACAGTTCAAAATCAGTAGAACTTTGAAGATAAAGCTCTGGGGATGGTGGCCACGCACTGAGACTGGCAGTCTGAATATTAAAAACACTGCAGAATTAGGTCAGCTACTGCTGCAACGCAGACTGGCACTGCCAGGGTGAAGGAGAGATTGGGAAGGAGCTGACAAAGCAGACGAACAGAAGCATGCTGGAAAATGCAGGTGCTTTCTTCCGTTGGCGGCCTTTGCCATCTTCCGTGTAGTGCACTGTCCTGGCAGGGATCCAACAGGCTGCAGAACCCCTACCCAGAACCACCAGCAAAGCCCTGTAGGGTGACTTTGGAGCTGAGTGATAATGGTTTAGTAAAACTAGCACAGTTACCACCCCTAGAGTAGATGCCAGTGGTGACAAGAAATGAAGCAGACATCCCAAAAGCTAAAAATTTCTTCTGACATTAGCAGGCAATCCGTCATCTTTTAGGATTATTTTTAGGATTACCTGTAAATGCTATTAGCCATCTTTATGACCTCTGATTTACGTTTGCTTTGATGTCTTAGGACCTGTTGCATTTCCTCTGACGGTTTCCCCCACTCCTCCCAACATCTATTGTCTTGCAGAAATGTTATCAACTTAAACGGATATGTTCAAATACAACAAAAGCTGGCGCTGCCACATTGCCCTGAGGACCTAAACATTTCTCCAGGTATTTGGGATTATCTGGAACCTATGGATCTTTAACCGAAAAAGTATGCTCTAAATCTGTGTGGGTAGGGATGCATGGACTTGGAACCAACAAAGTAGATTCAAATTTCTGCTCTGACACTAAATAAGCAAGTTTATTTAATCTCTCTAAGCCTTACTGGGCTATAGGAGATTATGAAATGATGTAATAATACAATCTTGTGCTTAAAAGGTTTTAGTAATTCACTTTCCTCTCTTTATCTTATTTCATCTTTTTCTTGAGGGGGGAGTGGGTTTCTGAGCCACATCCAGGAACTACTCCTCACTGGGTGCTCAGGGGTCACTTCAGGCAGTGCTTAAAGAAATACAGGTGGTATTGGGGATCAAACCACAGTCAGTCACAGGCACGAAGAGCACCTTACCCCGCTATGCTTTCTCACGTTTAACGTATCTCATTATGCTAGGAATGCAGGAACTTTGGTGACCTGACTTACTGCCACTGAGAAGTCCTTTTAGAAGAGAGGCTGAAAGGCTTGTAAAACAAGTTGCCTCCTCCACAGGCATCTAGAACATTGAGTACACCAACATTTTTTTTTTTTACTGTATAATGCTAAAAGTTATTTCTAGAGAGGAAGGTCATCTTCAGTGTGTGTAGACATGAGTGGCCGGATACTGTGTCAGAACAATAGCTATTCATTGTGTCCGTTTCAAAACTGGCACAGGGAGGCTCATATTCTAATGTTATTCCCACACAAACAAATCTCCAGCAAACCTTCCAGACCCTGCAGACGGGCAAGGATAACCTGTTGAAGAGCTTTCTCCATCTCTTCCCATGCCATTCATTGAAATACTCACTGCTTCTCGGGGAGGTTTATAAGCAAAGCTAAAGAACTAATGATCTTTTTGAAAACAAATGTTCATCAGCTCCTACCTTCAGGATTGTACTTCGTTGCTGAGTACACATGGTAAACAGCTTGGTTCCTTCCACTAGCACTGGAGAAGGGAGATCCAGCCACCAGATAACAGGAGCTGAAGGAAGGAAAAGTCCTTTAAAGGCACCTAAGCACGAACAGGCTGGCTGAAGCTAGCAGCCTGCCAGAGATCTTGACTTCTGGGCCAAAGAATAACGACAGGCCTTTTATTTTTAAGTAGTAGTTAGCATTTGATAGCACTTAATATTTGCAGTGACCTTTATAGCTAAATGCTATTCCTTATTCTTCCCGGTGGCTCTTTGAAGTAAATGACAAAACTATTTTTATTCTAGTTCTCCAACTCCTTCTGCTTCCACTCCAGTGACAAAGCCTATGGGACTCTCCCCACACCGCACTCATGTGCATTTAACTGTAAGTTTCATTTTCTCACAATCTCAGTGATAAGAAATATTCTCAAGTTTAAAGCGATAGTAAGCAGAGTGTATCTTACTATCGTCAGTGTAAGTCAGGTTATATCCTTTATCAGCTTTGAACCCTGCACTATTTCCCTATCTTAATTTGGCATCAAAGTCAAAATTATTACAATGTTCTGCAAGGACATTGTTTGGACCTCACCTCCCCCTCCCTGTCTTCTTGCTCAGTTATCCTAACTTGAGGCTCTTTGTAACTCCTTCAACTAGGAAGGTTCTTGCCCTAGGCCTTTGCATTGGTTATTTTCTCAGCTATAATGTTTTTCTTCCAAATTCCCATATGGCTAACTGCCCTCCTCTTTGCCTAGATAGTACCTTCTCAAAGAGGCCTCCTCTGCCAGTCTAACCTAACTCTGAACCTGTGATCAAGTGATTAAAGCATAGTATACTATATAACTTACTCAGCCATTATGTTTACTGTGACTTTTCTCTGCCCCCATAGACTGGTAAACCCACAAAGGGAGGGATTCTCATCTCTTTCTTTTTCGTTCACTGTCAAACAGCTGGCACCCAGAGCAATGCGCACAGAGGGCATAAATATGTGTGAGTGAACAAGCACTGCTCTTCGGAAGATCAGAACCATGAAATCTGTCCTCCAGACTTAGAAAGTGTCTTGACATGTGGTTTATCTTGGTATCCCTCAGTGGTAGTTTCTATGCTTATTTTCCTCTCATAACAAGCAGTTCATTTTGATATAATTCTGTAGAGATAAACAAAGTATACAGATTCCTAAGGTTGCAAGGAAGCACAAAATATCAGTGTTATTGGCTTAGGAAAGAACTTTATAGATTTTCTAGCCCAAGTGCTCATCCATTGTAATTCTGTCAGCTGCATTGCTGTGGGTGCTTGCTCTCCATTTCTACCTCATTGGGGAGGTGGAGAGTGCAGTGTTTAAAGGATCAGCTCTAGAACTGGCAGCCCCGTCATCCGATTCTTGTTCCTTCAGTGTCTGCTGTGTGACCTTAAACAAGGCAGTCTCACCTCTCTCAGACTTCATTTCATCAGCTGTAAAATAGATAAAAATGATAGTCTCTGTTTCACATGGTTTTTAAAGGACAAAAAAAAAATAAAGCATGGAAAGAGTTTCACTTATCAAAAGCACTAAATAGGTTTAGCTGTTATTATTAATAGTAATTCTGATTTTTGGAAAGTCAATAACTATGAACTTAATCTTATTAAATGTATGCAATTGATTTAACCTCCTTCATCAGTTGGGAGGCAGGTTACAAATCATCGAATTGTCTAATTTTCCCCCTTAGTTTCCAGGAATATCTTCCTATAAGATTTTTTTCCCCTAAGATTTCAGAAAGAAATCCAAAACTAGGCTCTCCACCCTGATGTGACCCAAGCAGCCACACACAAGTGGCCCCTGTGTTGCTGAACGCCCATGATCCCGGAGGCCAACTAACTACTTTCAGCACCAGCAGCTTCTTGCAGAAATGTCTTTAGACTGTGAACTAGGCTACGGCCCCACACTTCCCTGGGAGGGAAAGGTTTTTCTCTCTTGGCTTTTCCTTTCCCCAGTGGCGATGTGGCAACCGCCATCTTATAAGGCCCACTAAACAGAGGTATGAGCTTGCAATGATGCAACTTCTGGCAGAAATTTCTTTGGGCTTAGTTACTAAAATATCAGAAATCCAAAACCGCGTGGCCGCTATTGTGGCCACATGACCTCATATGCTCTTCATTCTCAGCAATGGAAAACAATTTATCAAATGATGCCTTTTCAGCAGGTCTGATTGTTGAGGGGAAATTCCAAATAATAATAGTGAGTTTCCTGTTGAAATATTGAATGTAATCAAAGTAAAGAGAAAGTAAAGTGAAAATCATCAGCCACACAGGTGGGGGTGGGGTGGGGGTGGGATGGGAGGTATACTGGGGTTCTTGGTGGTGGAACATGTGCACTGGTGAAGGGATGGGTGTTCGATTATGGTATTACTGAGACTTAAGCCTGAAAGCTTTGTAACTTTTCACATGGTGATTCAATAAAAAGGTCTGTATGTCAGTCTGTCATTCCGTTGCTCATCGATTTGCTCAAGTGGGCACCAGTAATGTCTCCATTTTGAGACTTGTTACTGTTTTTGGCATATGGAATATGCCACAGGTAGCTTGCCAGGCTCTCCAAGAGGGGCAGAGGAATCGATTCTCGCCTTTTGGCTAAGATCAAGTGTAGTATGAAGTGTGATTCAATTAAAAAATTTTTAAATAATAGTAATAATAAAAAGAAATCCAAAACTCAGTCTGAGGACCCCTGCCACCACTCACACCCTCTGAATGTCTGAGAAAGCCTAGAACACTTGGTCTGAATTCATTTCTATAGGCCCAATCCCAGATAAAGAAAACCTGGTGTGCCTGAGTGCCCTGCCATGGCCTGCCTCCTTCAGTGTGTGGAAACTGGAGCACATAGTCATATACCCCATCTCATTGACACAGGGATTCTCAGTGCTTCAGTTTCTGCACAGCATCTAATGTTCTCTCATTGTTCTCAATCGCCCATCTGGGGAAGAATTGCTAGTATTCTCCTAGGTCCTGTGAGAGCCTGCCTCCACCCACTCTTGAGGTTCCTGTGTCCCTGCTCACAACGCACAGCCACCCAGAGAGTCAATGTTTGCATTCTGTGTGGAACCTGGGGACCTATGCCAGAAGAGGGCTTCTTGTAGGGGTCTTACCTATCAGGAAGATGATAATCACATCCTCTCCGCAAAGGTCCCTTGTCCCTCATGCATTTGACCTACCTCTCATCATAACAAGGGGTTTTGGAGCAGTGGCTTTGTCAAGTCACATACAGCTCTGTTAATATTTCCCTCCAGGCCCGCGAGACCTGGGCATCTTGCAGCATTCTGAGTGCCAGTGACTATTTCCTGACTCTTTCCCGAACCAGGAAGCTCTACCTGCTCACTCATTTCACACTGTGCCCTGTAAGACTGACCATTATCCTTTATACTCCCTGGCTCTGGTTCTGCTGTGTGAAGTCAGCACAAGCCTCCATTCTTACTGCTGACAGAGTTCCACCTAACTAGGAAGCAACTGCCCAGTGCCCATAGATTCTTCTCCCTAGGTCTTCCTCTTATTCACAGGGTAATCTTAAACATGCTTTTAATGATAATAGTAGATGTTCATTAAGTTTGCTCTATGCCAGACACTGTGCTTAGTGCTCTAGCACTAAGGTGTTCAAACATTGATCTATGGACTGGGCTGTGACCCAGTGCCAGTCTGAAGGGATGAAAGACTGGAGAGAGGCTCAAAGGACTGCAGTGCATTCTGCATGATGCAGGAGTCCTGGGTTTGATCCCCAGCACCTCAAAGTTCCCTACTACCACAGGAAGCAATCCCTGAGCACCACATAGTGGTTATCCCTGAAGCAATGTTGGGTGAGGCTTCCAATTCAAGTAAGTATACAAAAAAGGCAGAAAATCACAGTTCTAATCTCTAAACCCCTATTCTAGTCTTCAAACAATCCCATGGGATAGATCTTTGCCATCTTTTGTTTTTTTTGTTGTTTTTTTATTATTGGTATTATAGCACCGCAATTAGTTGTTCATAATACAGTTGTTTCAGGCATTCAGTGTTCCAGCACTAATCCCACCACCTATGTGACCTTCCCTCCAGTAATGTCCCCAGTTTCCCACCCACCACCCAAGCCTGTTTCCTTAGCAGGCACAAACAAATTTACTTTATATTGCTTGGTACAACAAAGAGAGAGATGTAATTATCAAAAATAGATCAATAAAAGTCCATTTGTGATAATCGTCAGTTTAGGGGGGAGAGGACAAAGTAATGTCATCCTACATCGTCATATCTTACTAAAGGTACTGAGGATTTATTAAACTGGCTGGTGCTAGTTGACCCTTCTGTGTTATTGTTTTCACTCTTTGAGCTTGGTGGTCTTCTCTTTTTAGAGGACTCATGAGAGGCCACACTTGGTTGTGCTCAGGGCTTACTTCTGGCTCTGTGCTCACGGATCACACCTGGTGGCCCAGGGGACGATATGGATGCTGAAGATCAAATCCTGGACAGCCATATAGCAAGGCTTATGCCCTACCCATTGTACTATCACTCCGGATCCAAGCTTGGTGGTCTTCTATGCAACTTTCCCATCAAATTTGCTATTTTCTATCTTTTGTAGACAAGGAAGCCAATTTAAGAAGGCTTAGCATATGCCTAAATTCACATGGCTACTAACAGGAACCCAGGCTTCTGATTCCTGCTGAAGTCAGGCTTTGTTTGGAGTCAGGCTGCTTTCCAGCTCGTCTCTCAGAATCATGGTTCTCTCAAGCAGAGAGAATGCTTACACCCGAATACTGTGGTAAGGATTTGATTTGATAAAGTAAGAAAATTAAGTGATTAGTGCAGCGACTCCATTAGTGCCCCCAAAATGTTCAATGTACTCCCTTTTCCCTTCCGTTCAGGTGAACATTTTCAAATGACTTTACTTTTTTTTTAAGTGCCTGACATAAAGTGGGTACCCAGTGGGTGGTAACAACTCCCATTATTCCGGTGAGTGACTGGAAGTTCCCACTCTCACATGATTGTTCTCCCAGCTCCTGAGCATTTTAGATTGTGGCTTCAGCTCCTGAGCATTTTAGATTGTGGCTTCCAGAACTACACAGGATATACCAAGTGGACTTGAATAAAGCTAAAAAAGAAGGGGAGGAGGTAGTCACCTTCATAGGGAGAGAGGTCCCTTTAGCTGGCCCCTAAATTACACCCAGTTGCCTGTAGTCATTACTCTCTTATTCATTCATAATGTCAACAGATATAGAAATTGCTGTCAACTCCTCAACATCTCTTTTCTTAGGTTCTTACGATCCACATTTTATTTGGCCTGTCCTTGGATAATTAATTTTTTTCTTTTTCAAAAGTGTCTTGTTTTAATTCATTAAATACTGCTTGTTGTGGAAACTTAAAAATACAGAAATTCTGAAAAAAGGGTAACAAAGTCAACCTAAGTCCAGAGGTAAACAGTAGGGACATATTTCTTTTCTGTATATATATATTTTTTGGTAAAATTAGGATCACATGATTAAAAATATTTTTAAGTATTGAGCTACCCCCACCCCAGCCTAAGTAAGCTACTATTATCTCTGTAGAGATAGTGTAGAACCAGATACTACACTCCATGCATTTATACAGACTTGATTTATCTACCTGTCCAGTAAAGGTAAATATAACAATCATTATTGCCATTTCCAGATGGGGAAATTGAGTCAGAGAGTCTAACTAACATCTTTTGCATCAGACACAATTAGTTAGTGTTATTATCTCTGTCTTTAAATGTACTACTCTGGGGGCCAAAACAATAACACAGTGAGAAAGGTGCTTTCTTTGCATGTAGCCAACTCAGGTTTGATCCCTAGCATTACATATGGTCCCTGAGCACTGCCAGGGGTAATTCCTGAGTACAGAGCCAAGACAATCCCTGAACACCACTCGGTGTGGCAGAAAAATCAAACAAAATGCTCTACTGCAGGCTGGGATGATAATTATTCAAGTTGCAACACATATGTCCAGCATGTGTGAGGCCTCAGTATGATTCCTCAGCACTGCATGTCTCCACTTACCTGCCCAACATTGCTAGATGTGACCACTTAAAAAATGTTTATATTGCAAAGCTGTATTGCCCAAATTTCTTTTCCCTACTTCCACTCTTACTCCCCTACAATCAGTCTGTTGTTCAATGAGTTAACTAATGTAAGCCTTTAAAATCCTAATCCTCATACTCAAAACCATTCAATTGTCTCTCACATAATAAAAAAAAAAAAAATGCCCCGGGGCTTTCCCTGGCTGGCACTGGCGGGACAGTGCACAAATTCTCCTCTCCTTGTGCACCAAGATCTGAATCACTAGTGCTTCGTTCCAGTCCCAGAACTTGGAAAGGGAAGATCCTTTGTGTTCTCAGTACTCCACGGCTCAGCCCCTAGTTTCAGTCCCTAATGACACACCATCTGTCAGAGATCCCCTTCCCCGAAAAACACCTCTTCCTCCCATCACCTCCACTTCCTATTCTATTTCATTATTTTTATGGCCTCAATTATTCTCCTGTAACATGATCTTTATGACTGTAACATTCCATCATGGGGCTATTACATGGCGCTATCAATTTCCTATTGTTAGGCTTTTAGTTTGTCTTCCTCATTGGGTATTATAATTTATAGTAAATATGTAGTTTTTTTTAAAAAAAAAAAGTTTAACAAGATTCTACCACATTATTTTGGAATCCTGATAACATCTAGAACCAGATACTACACTCCATGCATTTATACAGACTTGATTTATCTACCTGTCCAGTTAAGGTAAATATAACAATCATTATTGCCATTTCCAGATGGGGAAATTGAGTCAGAGAGTCTAACGAACATCTTTTGCATCAGACACGATTAGTTAGGGGTGGAGCAAGGATGGAAACCCAGACTCTCTGCTTTGACAGCCTGTGACCGCAGCCCTTCCTCCCACGCACCAGGGCCTGCTGGTCTTGTTCCCAGCAGATGTCAGCAAACTTCCTTTGTCTGGCAATCAGGACAGATCTCAAAGACTGGAGCCTTGTTCTATTAAAATCCCTCCACAGGTGGATGCCAACCTGTTTTCCATTATTCACTGGGGAGTTATAGTTGATCTTTCTCTGGATGCACCTACTTGTAATCACGGAGCCTGTATTTTTCTACTGTGTTCACAAATCCATTGCACTGCCTTATTTCTTTAGCATTTCTGATGCTGCAGTGTCTGTGGAACAATGGGCGTCTGTGCAACCCTGTGACTGAGCCGAGGTGGGTCTAAGCAGCATTCATCTTCCCAGGTCAACACAAGGTATCTTTTGTTAGAATTTTTTGCTAGAATGTTGTTTCAAGCCTCTAAAATAGAGATATTTTGTCTCTTTGTGAGTTTCTTGAAGCTCTGCTGTGTCTCATAAATGCTCATGTATTATCATATTGCCATTTTTAAAATACTATAATCATGAATTGTGTCCTCTTGGGGTTCCAGGGCTGTTTATTTTATGATCCTGGTTGCAGTAAATATTTGGGTGCACATATGCTGGAATGTATTTCACTGAAGCATCGATACTTAAATGTATCAGTCAGACTCTCTTCTTCTATCTCCTCACTATCTCAGACTTTAATTTCCTCTTGGCCGTGTTTTTGCTCTCCTTTGTGGCTCAGTGATCATTCTTTTTGATAAAGAGGCTAGAAACAAACTAGGAATTGAGTAATTCTGTTTTCACTGTATCATCTCTCAGTTAACTGTGTCATCTTCCTTAAGTGGTAGGCCAACCCTTCTGTTGCTTTTCTTCCCAGCACACCCTAATGGCTCTTATTGTCATTCTATGTATGCATTAATCCCAAAACGCAGCCTTTAACTTCTCTGACTTTATTCTTTTGTTTTATGCCATCCCTTTGTTTCTGTTCTTGGCTGCAGATTCCTCCTTCCTGCCTTTGTAAGTCTCCTTGTAAAATATAAGCTCACTGCAGACGTAGTGATTTCTTTGGACAACTCCCTCTCGCCTTCCTCTTTGGAATTATGTGTGAATAGATAGCCAGAATTGAATTATGTGGCACCTCCAATCTTTCTAGAATCAAGTTCTAGGTGATTAAAGTCTCTCACTACTGAGATCAAAGAGCACTTAGCCTGTACCTATATAAAGAAGCCCATAACAATAGTAATAGAAACAATAAGAGCTGATTTTTATTGCATGATTGAAGTAGGGGCTTTATAAACTAAATCTCACTTAATTCTCACAAACAGGGAGGTGATGTTTGCGTAGTTGTGAGGACAGAGCCAAGAGCCAGACTTAGGCGTATCTAAGATTCCAAGGGTTCACTTTCACCTCCCATTATGCTGCCTTTCAGTTTGTATAAGTTCCCTACCTTCTTTTCTCTGACTTGGGAGTTCTTTTTCCCCTGCTCCCGCCGTCTCAGGAACACAAACTGTGTATTATTCCTCCTTTGGCTTTCACAAACCAAACAGACCATTTGATGGCAAAGTCCCATTTCTGCCCCAGTGCCAGCCATTCTCCCCTGTCAGATACACTCCCTCACCTCAGTGAACAGTAATAGGTTCAAGCAGCAGCTCTCTTCACTACCTCTTTGTCCTTCTGTTTCATGAGATTGTCAGCAGAGTAAGGCTTGAATGAATTATATGCTCTTTTTCTGACAGAGCACGGCTCCTGAAAGTACTCTGGATGATTCTTCCATCACCCCTCAACCTATGGACACAGTGACAGGAGCACTCAGCCAGGTGGGCGCAAGCAGAAGCAGGTGTCTGTCTCAGTCTCTGTGCTACCCACACACTGCAGACATTCTGTTGTTTCAAAGTTTTTCTTCAGCTATGATTTACATGCCACTTACTCCCGTAAAGACTGTGAAGTAGTTTATAATAAAACCTGTCTCAAACAGGACAATTAAAACCACTTCAAAAATGTGGTTTTTGACAGGGAAACATCAGAAATCACATGATTCAGTCTCTGGCAGAAAGTTTTAGCAGACACGAATATATTTGATCACATCCCAAGACAGAATTTTCAGTTTGTAGGAAGAGAGAAAGGACACGACAGGGAAGGAGAAGCAGAATCCCAGGCAGCTTTTCTATATAGGTAAGGAAAATGAAACCTCATCCTGCCTACTAATTCAAAGAAATGATCACTAATGTATCTCATCTTCTTTTAGGGGGTGTTGGGCTGCACCTGGCAGTGCTCAGGACAGACTCTTGTCTCTGTGCTTAGGGAACAATCTTGGCAAGCTTCAGGGGACCATATGGGGCACTGGGGATCAAACTCAGGTGAACTGCATGCAAAGCAAGTGGCTTGCTCATTGTCCTTTCTCTCTGCCCCACCCTCTCCCCTTTTTAACAAAGTCAAACATTCTTAAAATCTTATTGTAGTGTAGTTAACATGGTTGCAATAGTGCTAATATTTATTGTTTTTATATACAAAGTTACTGTACCCCATGACCACTGAAGTGCCCAAGACCCTCCATCACCATCCTTTTGTTGTTGTTGAGATGTATATGTATTCAGACAATGGTACCAAGATCATTTCATGGGCTGCTACGTCATGACCTCCAGATTGCTAGGATCCCTCCAGCATCATCCCAAGGTAAGATGATTCCTTAGCTCATCTGATGAAGTGCCAGGGGAAGGTAGGGGAAACTGGGATAGGATCTCATTTAGGCAACTTCCTCAAGGGTCAGAGCCTGGATCATTCATCATTGTCACCAACAAAGTAGACTACCATAGCTTTATCTTTAAATTTTCATACCTTGGCAAATATTATATAGATCAAATTCAGACTGCCCCCACTTATCTCTCTTTATTATTTTAAAGCACAGAATTGATATAAATCATAATGAGATCTGTTTTAAATTGCACTGTTACTTCTTCCAATAGGGAAAGGGTGAGTGAGGATTCTGTGAGTAAATGAGTGCCCAAATGGTCCCAGATCCCAGTGAATCAAGTTGTCTCATGCTAGCTGAGCCACAAATAGTTCATTCATCAAGTCGGGGCATGTTCTCAGTGGCATTTCCTGTTGCAAAGATGGCTGGAAATAGAGGAGTTCTGAATCAGACTGGCAGGCAGCAATATGATTCAGGACATTGTGGGGACAGGCCAAGAAACACAGATCGGGTCCAGATAAGCACCTACAATGACCTTGAGCAGTGTACATATGACAAATCTATTCTACAGTCAGATGGGAAAATAGAAGAAACATTGACAGTGGAAAACAGGCTGTGATTTTCTATGCCATTGATGATGTACATGTTTAAGTGACCAAATGAGTCAGAGCAGAGATTCAGTGAGGTTACTGAAGGGTTTTCTGTTTCCCAACAATTCTCAAGTTTCCAGAGATCATTATTGCAGTCAACCATTCTAATGCTAAGACAGTCCAGAAACTAAGTATTAGCCAGGTTCAGTTTAAAACAGTCCAGGGAGTTAGCTCAGCAGTAGAACACATGCTTTGTTGCATGTATGGGCCCATGCCCAAAACAAAAAGAATTGAGGCATGAATAAAGAAGTGTCAAGTAAAAAATCTGACTAAATGTATTCTCTTTTCAAAAAAATGTTTTTAATTGAATCACCGTGAGATATACAGTCATAAAGTTGTTCGTGATTAGATTTCGGTCATACAGTGTTTCAACACCTGCCCCTTCACCAGTGCACATTTCCCACCAACGTTGTCCCTAGTTTCCCTCCAGCCCCGCATCCCCACCCCAGCCTGCCTCTGTGGAAGGCACTTTTCTTCTCTCTCTCTCTGTCTCTTTGCCTCTCTGTCTCTGTCTTTCTGTGTCCATCTCTGTCTCTCCCTCTTCTTTTGGCATTATGGTTTGCAGGCTGTGTTAGGTGGGGTGGGTGTCCCGGCTGGGGCCCTGCTCTCGGCCCGAGTCCCGGGTTTTTTGTTTTGTTTTGTTTTTTTATTGTTTTTGCAATACCTTTATTGAAAAGCTGGCAAAACTCCAGGACGACAGGAAGGAGAGGGGACCTGGCTTGCTGGTCAGCTCCCAGGTACAGGCCCCCTGCCCAAGGTGCCCAATCCCTTCAACTATATATTTGAAGCTGAACGTGCTGTCGCAGGACAGGCGTTTGCCTTTGCACCTGCCACACAGATCTTGGCGATGAGACCTTTCGGGGTCAGTGTGGCGAACCCTGATGGAGCAGGAACAGATCGTCTTTTTACAGCTTCGACAGGTGATATCCTCCACCCGGTAAGGATTGTAAGACTTCTGACAATTTCTGCAAAGCTGCTTGAAGTAAACCTTGTTCGTGCCCTGCACATACCACACATCGGTGCTTTCCCATTGGAAACAAGGTTTCCCTAACAAGGGTATCATGTTTGTCCCTTTATCTATTTTCAGCACTAGGTTCTCGAGATCGTTTCCAACTATCTTTGTTGTAGTGGTCCCTTCTCTATCCTAAATGCCCTCCCCACCACCACCACTTGTGGCAAGTAAAACTGTTCTCTTATCTTTTTCTTTTTCCCTAATATGAAGGTTTTGAGCACTGGGTACTAGGCAGAGGGAAGGTAATTAATTTTGTCAGATAGAGATATTTTCTTGGGTACAAGAAATCATTACTAGTGAGAATAATGACAGAGAAATGGCATTGATAAGTCAGGGTGTGGCTCTTTTTTCACATTGATAGAATTTGGTGAGAAGGAATTTTTAAAACTTCTTGCAAGATTGGATTCAAATATGTAACTTAAAATCTTTTGAGATATATTATAGCAAAACTCAGCACACAGAAATTCCTAAAGTTATCATGAAGAAACTCTTTTTAAAATTTTTTAAAAATTTTATTTTATAAAGTTGTTCACAATAATTTATTACATTTAATATTCCAATACCAATCTCACCACCATTATACCTTCCCACCACCATATTTTGAATGTTTCCACCCTGCTCCCCAAGCCCTGCCCCCAAGAAGGACCTAAATAATTTATTTTGTATTCCTGGTTATGAATAATCTGCTAAAATGATCCAAAAATGTTTCCTTAGAGGAAAGTTAAAATTGATATATTTCACCCTGGAATCAATAAGCCCTTATATAAGAATAACTAACATATTGTCAAAGGTTGAGTCTTGTGTGTCTATATATATGTATATATATATATGTATGTATGTATATATGTGGGTTTTTTTCTTCCCAAAATTGAGAAGAAAATTTTCTTTACCTTCTACTTTACACCCATCAAATGTGGTGTGCTATTCTTGGTACATCAGTAGTGTAGAGTGTGAGATGTTGCCACCCCCCAAATTCTAAAATTTAAATATGGTTATACAGATGAGGTTAATTTTTTTTAACTGGATGGTGACTTTGAGGTCTGGAGACATCTCTATGGTGTGTTGCTCTGTGTTACTCTCTTCCGAGAGATTTATTGATGCATCTCTGGATCATGGCCATTAATAAGCTTCTGTGACACCAGAGGCAGTTCATGGGCATGACTGCCAGGCTACTGGAAACACAGAAAGATGGGGAGAGATTGCCCATTCCCAATTTAATGCAAGCCTGGAGATTTCAATCACAAGTCCCACATACCTGGGTTTTTCAGCTCATTCATTTATAGATGAGGCTCATCTGAGACTGTGGAGTTTGACCATGAGCATGGAGGTGATTGAGTTTTGGAGGTGTTTGGCTACTGGGGTTCTTTTAGGCAAGGAGGGGAACTCACAGATCCCACATGGAGGACCTTTTTGTTCGTCCATACATGCAAGTACCCATTTATGTCCATCCACTCATTGTCTTGCCATTTATTGGTTTTATAATCCTGAGCACTGTAATAGGCTGAATGTTGTCTCTACCCCCAGTAGAGACAAAAACATACATTAAAGTATTTTTATTGTTGTGTGAGTCACTCCTGAGAGAGCTGGGGGTGGCATGTGACATTGGGGATAGAAACCAGGGCCTTGTACATGCCAGGCATATGCTTTGCCTCTTGAGACATATCCATCCCCAATCCCTCTATTGAAGTCTTTTGAGAAGTATAGGAGGGTCTTGAGCCACGTCCAGCAGTGCTCAGAAACTCTTCTTGGCTTTGTGCTCAGTGGTCACTCCAGATGAGTGGTCATTCATTCAGCAAAACTGGGGTCCACAGGATGTAAGGCAGATGCCTTAAGCCCTGTGTTATCTCTCCACCTTTTGGGTATGGGGTAAGAGTTTGGGCCATACCCAGTAGTTTTCAAGGGCTAGTCTTGACTCTACTCTCAGGGAATATTCCTAGAAGTGCTCTGGGAATAAAATGTGGTGCTAAGGTTGGAACTGGGATCAGTCACATGCAAGGCAAGCACCTTGATCCTTGTAGTCTCTGACTCTTCAAAGCCTTAACTTCTAGTACTTCATAATGTGACTATATTTATATATAAACCCTTTAGTGATGTAAAGGTTAAATGAAGTCATTGCTGTAGGCCCTAAATACACTGATATGTTTATAAGAAGAGAAAATTTGGACAGAGGGATGCAGAAGGAAGACTGTATAAAGATGAGAAAAAACTCATCTTCAAGATGAAAAGAGGCCTCTGGAGAAACCATTCCTGCTAACTCCTTAATCCTAGTCTTGTATCCTCCAAAATTGTGAGAAAATAAGTTTCTGTTGTTAAAGCCACCCAGTTTGCAGAACTTGGATATGGTAGCCTTAGCAAGCTAATGCAAGCATGGACAATATATAGGTGCACTGTTCTAGTTGTGAATGAAATATTTCATATTTTATTTATACTTCCAAAGAGCTCCTAATCTGCTAGGTATAGGACCACATGCATAAATCAACTACCTAACTGTGAGATCTTAACAATCTATAAAACTTTATTAAAATGTTCTCATCCCACTGATCTCATCACAGAAACTACTGATTGGAATGAATTCATTTGATTTCAAATTCTGACAACAAACTTTGCTAAGGGGTGGGGGAGTCAGTGAGAAGTAAGTAAAATTTTTATCAGTCATGGGAAATGAAAACCTTTGGTGATACAGCAGGTTGTGTTTTTAATTCATGTTGCACCATTTAGGTGTAGCAGTCTTATATAAGTCTTATATAATATCAGACCATTTCTGCTGCCTTAAACTCATCAGAAAACTCAATTTCACAGTAAAACCCTATCTTCATGGCAGATCTGATTACTTCCTGCTCACATGGTATGAGCTGATTCCCAGGTAAGCAGATTTGGGTCTGCCTGGCTCCTGGTTCACGTAGATTCTGTTTGTGTACCTGGTGTTTATATGGAGCCACTAGGGTAACAAATAGTGACTTGAACCACGGTGGAGGACAGTTAGACCCCTTGACTTTGGGAGCAGAATGTACACTTTTTTGACAGAGAGCAAGAACCAAACTAGCAACATGGATTTTTAGCACTCTGATGCACATTAGTTGTCCAATTATGTCCAATTAAAAACAAAAATCCCCCTTTGGCCAAAAAGATAGTCCAAAGGTTAAGGCACTTACCTGGTAAGTTGCTATGGCCACCTGGTTCAAATCCTGGCACAATATATGGCACCCAGAGCACCGTCAGTCATGGCTGTTCTGCAGTTCAAGTGTGGCTTCTGAGAACTGCCAGTGTGCCACACGTCCCTTCCGCCAAATATTTTATTTCATATGTTTGTAACCATAGATTCTACTTACGTGTTAAGTGACTTGCCTAAAAAATAAAATAAAATAAAATAAAAATAAAAATAAAAACACTGGCTAGTAGTTGAAATGCCTAAAATAAAAGTAATAAAAAGTGATAATAAAAAAAACACTAGCTAGTAGTTGAAATGCCTAAAATAAAAGTAATAAAAAGTGATAATAAAAAAAAACACTATCTAGTAGTTGAAATGGCCTTAAAATCCTAGTCTCTTGTTCAAGTCCAGCTGCCGTCTCTGCCCCTGTAGTTCAGTTTTGAGAAATCATACAGCCAAGCTAATCTCACAACATTGTGTTTGTATTTGAGGTATATTTTGCTGACTGTAGAGTATGTCTAATCCTTGGTTTTGGTCTGGGTGGTTAGAATTCCTTTTTGATGTGGGAAACTGAGTCAGACAAGTATAACCTTAGTTTCCATAAAGAAAATGGAGCTGCTTGTTATTATAACAAACATGGCCCTGAAGCATACAGTCATGCAAATACTATTAATCCACCAATGTGAAACTATGGAAGAAATGGGAAGAAACTAATCAGCATTAGGTATCAACTATGGAGTAGGTATCAGGCCAGCAATTCACAGCCACCCCAATGGCATTTCTGATTGACCCCATTTTTAAAAAGTGAGGGTCCATGATCTGAAGGATAATTCTAGGACAATTCGTAGTTTCTTTTTGTCTTAATACTACATAATGGTTGATCCATGAGTGAACTGTAAAAGTGCCTCCTGGAGAGTTGTAGGATAAGGGAGGAGCTGCTCACCAGCCTCCTCAGTTCTAGGATTTAATTCTCCCACTACTTTATATGAGTATACTATATATGAGTATACTATATACAAGTATACTATAGTATACTATACAACTATACGACTATAACACCAAGTTCCTGGAAGCATGTTGCTGCTTTGTGGCCACGGGACATCCTTTAGCCGGGTTCTCCTTCTGGGAGAACCTGGCACACTACCGAGAGTTTCCTGTCCACATGGGAGAGCCTCTCAAACTCCCTATGGCGTATTCATATGCCAAAACCAGTAACAATGATGGATCTCATTCCTCTGACCCTGAAAGAGCCTCCAACGTGGCACCATTGGAAAGGACGTATAAAGAGAGGTTTCTAAAATCTCAGGGCTAGGACAAATGGAGACGTTACTGAGAACGATTGAAAAATTTGACGATCAACGGGGATGATGATGACTACTCTATACAACTTTCTTTGGCATAATTAATAAGTGTTATAAGACTAAGTGAAATTTAGGTTAATATGTAAAAGCATGCACTAAGCTTTATTTTATTTGATAACCTTTAACTTTTCTCCATCATTGTTAATGCAGCACTGGATCTGTTTCCAAGCTAAAATAAAGTTCCCCTGGAACTCATATGGAGCCTCTTGGACCAGGAATTTGCCTAGTCTCATATCTGAGAAACCGGTTTGCATCAGAGCCGCTATATAAGATGGACGGACAGATGGACTGTCAGAAGGATTGATGACTCCTATCCTGTAACAAAGAGACTCGCCATCTCCCTGCAGTCCTCTCTTACTTCTCAGATCTAACTTCTTTCTTAGCTGTTGGAAGGGAAACTTATGAGCATCTCCTTTTTTACGTAATTCCAGAGAAGGTCTTGGATGGTTCTCATGGTCAGAAAGCAAGGTACTTAGGGGCCAGAGAGACAGTACAGCAGGTAGGGCACTCGCCTTGTCTACAGCTGACAGGGATTCATCCCTGGCATCCCATATGGACCTCCAAGCCTGCTAGAAGTTAACCCTCGTGTAGGCCCAGGAGAAAGCCCTGAGCATGGCTGGCTATGACCCAAAAACAAACAAAGAAGTCAGAGTAATTATTATCATTTTCCTTCCTGGAGATGAGAGGCCTCAGTGGCATAGTGTCAGGTTTGCTTGGCCTAGATTCTGTTTGTAGCCCTCTTTGCTGTGGAGCTCATATTTAGTGAGCACTGATACCCCCAGCACCAGGTGTTGTGTCAGAGACCGTACGAAGCCTTACCTATGGATTGTCTCCCTTAAGATACAGAAGAACCTTATTTTGCACTTACCTATGCATACAGAGGTATAAACAGGTCTCTCAGAGAGATCAAACAACTCAATTAGGTTCATACAACCATCAGGCAAGAAGGCCTGAGCTTTGAACCCAGCTGCCTGTGCAAAGCCCTGGGCATTTAAGCCTGTGTTTACTGAGTTTTCTCTTCACTGCTGTGTTACTCCAGGCAGAGGGGTTTTCCCCCCACCTCCCCACTTATTTCATAATTCTTGCTCTTACAACAGATGATTTCCAAAGTCCCACAAGTATTGAATTTCCATGATTGATTAAAGTAGTAATTTATGCAGCTTAATTAATTTGCACTAATTCCTGTGTTCATTTACTCTGTTAATTCCTGTACCAAGGGTTCCAACAGCTTACTCATTTACTTACAGATCTCCTTGGTGTTCTAGGAATCATGCTACATTTCCCAGAACAACACTTAAAACCTGAATGTCAGAAATTTAAGGCTTAAAAAATCATCTCTGAAAGGATCTTACTCAACATATCAAAGGCCCAGATGGGCCCTGAAGAGTCTTTTTTTGGAAGGCCCTGCTCTCTGGGCTGTCTCTTCCTTAACCCGCAGAGGCTCCACTAATTGTTTGCAGCTCTGGATCCTTTTTACCATGAGATAACAATTGGGGTGTCTTGAATGTGAATACATTGCATAGATATTCCTGCTCTAGAACTGGTGATGGCTCATGGGGATGCTGAATCCACTTGGAGATCAGCTCCTGTTAACTTCAGGAAGTTTTCTGGAACACCTCCTATGGTGTTCCTCTCTGCCTAGGATGAGATCCTGTGGTCTGGCTATTGGGACCACCGTTAAGCACCTCTTGGAAGTTTTGAGTGATAATACCTTTGGGTCAAGACAGGCATCAAAGTCCTCACCAAGTGGTGCTTGATGAAGAATGGTTGAGGAATTGGAATTTTTTTCCCCACCAACCCACCTAAATACATACATACCTCTCGGAGAACGTGGCAAGCTACCGAGAGTATCCTGCCCACACAGCAGAGACTGGCAAGCTCCCCATGGCATATTCGATATGCCAAAAACAGTAACGATAGATCTCATTCCTCTACCCCTAAAAGAGCTTCCAATCATTGGGAAAGACAAGTAAGGAGAGGCTGCAAAAATCTCAGGGCTGAGTGTAATAGAGACATTACTGGTGCCCGCTTGAGTAAATCGACGAACAATGGCATGACAGTGATGACAGTGATACAGTGAACCTAAAGACACATTTCATGCGAAACACATCTAGAATTCATTCAGTCCAAACAGAGGCGGCAAGAAAGGCCAAAAAAATTAAAAGGAAAAAGAGAGAGCCTCCATGGCAGACAATATTCCCCATACTCTCTCTCTACTTTTGGGCATTATGGCTTGCAACACAGACACTGAGAGGTCATCCAAACATGAAAGCTTGTAACTATCTCACGGTGATTCAATAAAATTAAAAAGAAAAAATATAGGAGAGCCATTTTGCAATCATATCTGGCGTGAAAGAATCTCAAGCATCACCACGGCCACTTTCTGGACTTGTCCCGCTCTTACCTTATTCTGCAATCAAGTCTCTACTGGGCTCCTACAAAGCTGTCAAGTGAGCGGCTGTGTGATCCAGAGTTCACCGTGTGGCCTGTGCGGCTGCAGTGTCCTCATCTGTAAACAGAGCTGAGAGTATCTCCCACACCACAGTGTGCTGAGGACGACAGGTGCTGAAACGCTGATGTCCCAGGTCTGCCGGGCTCCTCACCAGACCCACAGGAACTAGATGCTTGCCTGCGACTGTCTTTCACTTACCCGCCCCATCCACTCTCTCCAGCACAGGCTGCTGTAGGCAAATTTGGCTCATGCAAGCCAGTGTTTTAGGACCATTTACACAACTGTGTTCCTATGTATGTATGGTTATGAGGTTTGACTAAATCCTATTTTAATGTTCTATTTGAGGAGTCAAAATGGGTCTGTATTGAAGAACTAGAGAAGAGTGGCATTTTTCCAGGCCCAGGACACTTCCAGGAAAATCCCTGTGAAGCATTGAAGCACACCCACCCACAGTAAATAGAGCATGGTCACGAACCACTGTCACCCCCTGGTTCTGTTGCTATTAAAGG
Source organism: Sorex araneus (assembly GCF_027595985.1). Taxonomy (NCBI): domain Eukaryota; kingdom Metazoa; phylum Chordata; class Mammalia; order Eulipotyphla; family Soricidae; genus Sorex; species Sorex araneus. Next base: position 65,715,477 of record NC_073304.1, on the reverse strand, counting down.
GCTTGTCGTCACCAGACACTCTGGGATCTGTTTGACTCTGGTTGTCTTCTGGAAGTGGTCTTCCGTCTTACAGAATTGAAGGGTTCATTTAGGGATCAGTAGTTACTCAGCTAATGAAAGGGCACTTCAGCACCTCAGGATTGATTCCTCAGGTCACTTCACACACCCAATGTCCACTTTTTTGTCTGCAATAGCTGGGCTACATGAGCTCCTGCGGGGCCCTTCCAATGTGGATGGCTGCCTCCTGAGCCCCATGGCAGCAGTTCGTGCCTGGTGAGGTGTTCATAGGAGGGTTTGGCAGGAAGAGGACACAGCCGGACTCCTGAGCCTGCCCTGCCCTGTGTCTGGGCCTGCGTATGGGAAGCTGGTTGTGAGAATGATCATCTTGCACTGTGACTTAGATTTCCAGAGGACCATTTTGGCCAGAACAACCCAGGACTGGGTAATTCAAAGTCTGGGTAAAATGGGACAGAAGGAGCTCAGCATACACAGGTCTGTGTCTTCACAGGAGAGATGTGGGAGATTGGTGGCGCCAGGCAGCTGGCTGCCCTCCAAGTGTTTACCATCCGGTTCCATGGGACTGCCTGTTTTCCTCTTCCCTACCGCACCCTCTCAACCCCGTCTTTTCTCCTGCTCCTTCTCATGCACTTTACGTAGACTGGGAAAACAGCGACCTGCTGGCCCTAGGGAGAGGAGACAAATGAGAACAAGACCCATGCCTGAACCAGTTGAGTGACTGGTGCCCATGCCCCGCCTCCACACCTTGAGCTTCAGCTCCGGACTTTGAACCCTGCTCTGCACACACATCTGCTTGGGTGTGTCCCTTCTTCCTGGAGAGGAACAGGAGCCTGGGGTTGTCTCCCCGGAAACAGAAGCCCGGCAGCTCCTTGATACGGAGAAGCCAAGGAGAACAAAAGCTGCGACTTCCTGCTGCCTGGTGGTCTGCTCCCACCCTCTGTTCCATGCGTTCAGGCCACCTGCCCAGTTTGGGGGCCACAGACCTTGTCAGAAGCCTCCCGAGGCATCTGGGTGGTGCGTTTAGTTGGCAGATCTCTGAGCTCACCTCCCAGAGAAGGAGGCAGGGAAAGGCAGGAGCCCACCGAAGCTTCTCGCTAATGTGCCCCCATGCAGGCAGCCATGGTCCAGTCTCATCCAAGAATGATGTCTGGAGTGCCCTGAGCCCGGCCTCGGGACAGGAGGCTTGTGGAAGCCCTCCAGGGAAGGGCTTCCCTGTCTCAGACAATGCCCCAGCTGTGCTCTCAATGTAGGGATCACCTCAGTGACGGGGCGGTGTCTTTGCACTCTCGCTGCCCGTTTCTTCTTGCTAGCAGTCAAGTATGCCACCAGTCAAGGAGAAGAGGCCAGAAGGATGACAAATACTGATAGGGTGTATGTGAGAGAAGGGCAGGTGGTGTGTGTGTGTGTGTGTATGTGTGTGTGTATGAGTGTATGTGTGTGTGCGCACACACACACACACGAATGTCACTTGTGCATGCTGGTAGAACCTCCACACACACTAATGTCACTTGTGCGTGCTGGTAGAACCTCCACTTGTTTCCTCTGTACCCACATCCGCCCCAGCAACTGCTGCAAGGCCCCCATTGTCAGCCAGCCCAACATTAGGGTAACTAGGCACAGCAGCTCTTGTTCACACTTTGGATGTCTCTCCAGGGCTCTTCTGAGACCATCCAAGGTGCTCACACTTACTAGAGGCTTCCAAGTTGGACTTAAAAAAATTTTTTAATCCCAGTGGAACAGGAATTAAAGAAGGAAATAACCAATCCTTTAGACTTCTGCCACCCATTTGGAATTATGCCTGCGAGTTTTTATTTACTTATTTTTAGTTTTAGTAATTGGTTTCTGGGCTATACTTGGCAGTACTCAGACTTACTCCTGGCTCTGTGCTCAGGAATCATGCCTGGTGGTGTTCAGGGAACCATACGTGGTAAGGGGGATTGAAGCCAGGTCAGCCAACTGCAATGCATGAAGCTTAACGCCTGTACTATCTCTTTAGCCCCACCATACATTTTAAAATAAATCCTTCTATTATATTTCGAGGGCTGGAGCAATAGCACAGCGGGTAGGGTGTTTGCCTTGTACACGGCTGATTCCTCTGCCTCTCTTGGAGAGCCTGACAGGCTACCGAGAGTATCCCACCCGCACAGCAAAGCCTGGCAAGCTACCCATGGCGTATTCGATATGCCAAAAACAGTAACAAAAAATCTCATAATGGTGATGTTACTGGTGCCCACTCGAGCAAATCGATGTGCAATGGGATGACAGTGACAATGATTATATTTCGAATGGACTGGAGCTATAGCACAACGGGTAGGGTGTTTGACTTGCACGCGGCTGGGTTCGATTCCTCTGTCCCTCTCGGAGAGCCTGGGAAGCTACCGAGAGTATCCCGCCTGAGCGGCAGAGCCTGGCAAGCTCCCCGTGGCGTATTCGATATGCCAAAACCAGTAACAAGTCTCACAATGGAGACGTTACTGGTGCTCGCTCAAGCAAATAGATGAACAACAGGACAACAGTGCTACAGTGCTATTATATTTCGAATAGGATAATTACATTGTTGTATACATGCTCTAAATTTTACACATCGCAAACCTGAATTCATTAGCTATACATTTCTAAGATATCTTCAGTTGTTGAAATCCTGTTTGGAAAGTTGTTTTAATAGACCTGGAGCCTCAGAAAATGGGAACATTTAGGACCCCCTGATGTGCAAGCAGCCACCACATACCTCCTGGTGAAGGGTGACTTCTAAAGCACAAACACATTTTCATTGTTTGTGTCAGAGAACTCATAGGTGCAGCTTCATTTCCTTATGGCACTGACCTAGGCCTTCTTCGTGTGGGCACGCTCAGCCCAGCCCCTTGCTCACTCCCTGGAGCAAAGCTTTTTTGCTGCCTGGCCCAGAACTACAGCTGGTCCTTTTTTGGGAGAAATGACTAGCTGATGTTTTTCAGTCCTTTACCCCTGAACATTGGAGCGTTCAAAAACATGATGCCAGGGGCCTGGGGTGTGACTGCAGCAGCGGAGCACATACCTTGCATGCCTGAGGGCCTGGCACTGCCTGGCTCTAAAGCACTGCCAGGTGTGGCTCCAGGCACCATTAGCACCAATAAATATCCTGACGCCTGGGCCCTAGAAGAACATTCTAACTTATTTGATGTCAGGAATGAGATAACCATTGGGAATTTTAAGGTCCCCAGGTAATTTTGATATGTTGCAAAGTTTTAGAAACGAACTAAGACAGTGACTCACATTAAGATGCATCAGAAAGATGGGAGAGAGAGAAGAAGAAGAAAGGGCTGTTAAAATTTAGATTACTTGATCAGAAAAATAGTTAAGCAGGCTGGAGTGCCCCGGGTTTATTCCCTGGCACTACACACTTTCCTGAGCACAGCCTAGAGCAATTTCCAGCACTGAGTTGGGAATTACCCCCTGAGCATCACTAGGTGTGGCCTTCAAAACAAACATGCAACTTCTGATTACTATGCCCCAGCCCCACAGTTTCTGAATCTGAGTTTCTAGATGGTACTTACTAATTGCATTTATAACACGATCACAGGTAATGCAACACTCCACTCCAGGACAGCATTTTGAGAACCACTGCTTTAAAAGAAAGCAAACTTCAGAGGGGGAAAGAAGTGAACACACAAAATCAGCTCTTTCTTAATCCCAGACTATACGCTTGGCTTCAACAGCAGGACCACCCTGAAGTTTCAGAGGATGAGTCACCATAACTTCAGAAAATCCAAGGTGGGGTTGAGCTGAGTAGAGGCCTGAACCAGAAATAGAGGATCCAGGGGTTCTTGAACTGTCCTGGGAGAAATGACGCAAGCAAATGTGGGTCCCAGACAAAATTTTCTATTTCCTGGTCTTGAAAAAAATAAACATTAGATTAATTGTAGCAATGGATATTTCAACCCAATTTCCCAAAATTTATTATCAACAACATAAATATTATGAATGAGTTTTCTGACTGTCTTTTGTTCTTGTTTGGTCTACAGTCTAAGGTGTATGTTTTTTGCTTAGGGCACATCTCAATGAGGCCAGTCACTGTGGCCTCACTGGGATGTGGCCAGTGCAAGCCCAGACACTCCACCTCCAAAGAAAAGCAGGGACACGGAGGTTCCTAGCAGCAGGCAGCCCCATCCTTCCTACGTCTGCCAGTGACCCGGAGTCTGTTCTCAGCATCTGAGAATCTTTTGTGTTCTTCACCGTTGGTGCTTTGGAGGTAAAAAAAAGGTCGAGCTGGTCGCATCAAGTCTACAGGGCTTAGATCCTCGTGTCTGTGCTGTTGAGGTCAGGCTGCCCGTGCATTTAGATCCCCTTCCCTGTTTGTCACCTGACCTGCACCAGAGAGGAGCAGATCCCCTGGAGGCTGGTGGGAGAGGATGCGGCTTTTGTGGCAGAGAACAGAGTGACTGAAGTGGATTGAGGCTGAAAGTGAAGGAAGAAGCTCTCAAAGAAACTGAAGAGTAAATAAAAGGTGTTTTTCCTACCACCTGTGGGTTAGGAAGGGCTCATGTTCAAGTGCTCATGCCACTGTGGCCTCTGACACAGCTGCTCTGTCACAGGGCTCCCCTGAACCTGTGACTTTTTCTACACTCTGAGTCTTTTATTTTATTTTGGGTTTTAGGGACACACGTGCTCAAAGATTACCCCTGGTGGTGTTCAGGGGGCCATAAGTGGTGCCAAGAATTGAACCCAGGTCAGCTGCATGCAAGGTAAGAATCCTACGTGCTGTACTTTCTCTCCAGCCCTAAGTCTTTAAACTGTGATTATTGACTGCCTTCTGCAAACGAAAGCTTACTGGTAAGGCACTAGATTATAATTCTTGGCACAAGTTTTAGAATCTATTAGGCAGGTGTTCGAATCTTCAATTTTCAGTACAATTACAGGAAAGATACTGTAGATTTATAGATTTGTATCTACAGTAGAAGTGTATCACTAAGCTGAGACTTCTTCACTTGCAAAATGGAGATAATAACACATCACAGAAATCTTGTAAAGATAAATTGAAGTGATATATTTCATTTTGGAATGGGGGTGTCCCCAGCAGCCCTGGGGGTCACTCCTCATGGTGCTTAGAGGCCACAAATGTCCAACTCAGAGGTACTCAGGGGTCCATGCTCAGGCAGCCATGTTGTGCCCGCGATCAAACTTGGGCCCTCTTGCATGCCAGACATGTGTTCTACCAATCAGATTCACCTCTTTGTCCCATTTACACCACTTCTTAGCTCAGTGCCTGGCACCCCAACACTAAGTGAATAGTGGTGGCTGGAAAATCAACTATCTGAATGAGGTGCCTTGGGTGCAGAATTCAAGGAGGTACATGCTTTCAGGACCCATAAGTTGCATTATTCACTTGACCAAGAACAAGTTGCAGAAGAGAACAACATGACACTCTCCATAACCATGCTGCCAGACACCACACCAGACTGTTTCATGTGGGGCAGGGCACCCCAGAGGTGAGTAAGTGAGACCCCTCCCAGTCGCAAGGGTCCCAGTCCTGGCAGCCAAAAACCTCCAGAACTCAACCACTGCCATGCTCACGGCCGTTCTCCACATGTTCAGGCCAAGTCTCGCCCAGAAGTGAATCCCCAGAAAACCCAGGTATGTGGGACTTTATGACTGAGAATTCTGGGTTCAGCAGGACTAGGAACAAGATCCTCTGCCCGTATCCCCCTATCTCCGGCAACTCAGCAGTCATGCTCATAGGCCACCTCTGGCTGGCACCAGATAATCTCATCATCAACCACCATCCAATCACAAGTCCTTCTCTCCTGGAAGGGAGCATAACATGATACTAGCCATAACCATGCCACCGGACCCTACGCCAGGCTATTTCACTTGGGGTGAGACCCCTCCCCACCTCAAGGGACCCAGCCCTAGAAGTGGAGAACCTCCAGAACTCAACCGCCACCATGCTCACAGCCACTCTCCGCAAGCTTGCGCCGAGCCTCACCCACGAGTGAACCTCTTCCTGAACCACACGGCCACAAATGAGGCTGTGCAACACTTCACAGGACACACCCAGCCCATACTCCAAGAGTACCGCACCATATTTGATGGGATTCAAAGTAGGAGGCAAACAACCTTAGAGAAAAATATATTATTTCGGTTCTGCTTTGGGGTAGGGATTGGGGTTTGGGATGGAAACACCCAAAATATGGTGGTGGGAAGGTGTGATGGTGGTGGGATTGGTGTTTGAATATTAAATATAATCAAATATCATGAACTACTTTATAAAATAAAAATAATTTTTTAAAAAAGAACAAGTTGCACAGTTCTTAATCTCTGTGGATTGAATCAGGTCACTACTCTATAAAAGCTCCTCCAGATATGACATTCATTTCCCATGCTCATGGTCCCTTGGCTGGAAGGATTTTTCCTTCACTTCTAGACCACATTTGATTTGTTTGTGTTTACACCTTCTCTCCCCTCCAGGGATCCTGGAGAGAAAGGACTATGCTTTATGCAGCCTGGTGATTCACAAGCATCTACCACAGCAGTACTGATGTTGGTTATAAGGCCTCCACACAGGCTACACCTGGCAATGCTGCAGAGTTGCTCCCAACAGTGCTCAGGGGAACATGTGGTATCAAGGATCAGATCCAGGCCTCTCACATGCAACATATGAAGACCTACAGCTTGTGACCTTTGACTTTCAATTCACAGAGATTAAGAACTGTGCTTTACATGAAAAAGTGCTCTACATCACTAATGATCAGGGAGATGCAGATCAAAACAACCATGAGATACTGCCTCACACCACAGAGACTAGCACATATCCAAAAGAACTAAAACAACCACTGTTGGAGAGGATGTGGGGAGAAAGGGACCTTCTACACTGCTGGTGGGAATGCCAACTGGTTCAGCCCTTTTGGAAAACAATATAGACGACTCTCAAAAAATTAGAAATTGAGCTCCCACTTGACCCAGAAATACCACTGCTGGGAATAGATCCCAGAGAAGGAAAAAAGTATAGTCAAAATGACATCTGCACTTAATATGTTCATCGCAGCACTGTTTACAATAGCCAGAATCTGGAAAAAACCCGAGTGCCCTAGAACAGATGACTGGTTGAAGAAACTTTGGTAAATCTATACAATGAAATACTATGGAGCTGTTAGAAAAAAATGAGGTCATGAAGTTTGCATAAAAGTGGATTAGCATGGAAAGGATCATGCTAAGTGAAATGAGTCAGAAAGAGACAGACATAGAAAGATTGCACTCATCTGTGGAATATAGAATAATAGACTAGGAGACTAACACCCAAGAATAGTAGAAATAAGTACCAGGAGGTTGACTCCATGGCTTGGAAGTTGGCCTCACATTCTGGGGAGAGGGCAACTCAGATAGGGAAGGAAACACCAAGTAAAATGTGGTTAGAGACCACGCGGGGGAAGGGTGATGCATGCTGAATGTAGACTAGAGACTGAACACAGTGGCCACTCAACATCTTTATTGCAAACCACAACACCTAATTAGAGAGAGAGAACAAAAGGGAATACCCTGCCACAGTGGCAGGGTGGGGTGGGGGGGAGATGGGATTGGGGAGGGTGGGAGGGATGCTGGGTTTATTTGTGGTAGAGAATGGGCACTGGTGAAGGGATGGGTTCTCGAACTTTGTATGAGGGAAACATGAGCACAAAAATGTATAAATCTGTAACTGTACCCTCACGGTGATTCACCAATTAAAAAATAAATTAATTAATAAAAAAGCAAAAAATAGAAAAAAGAACTGTGCTTTATCAGGAGAGTGAATAATGCAACTTGTGAGCCATGAGAGCATAGACCTCCTTGAATTCAGCCCTTTGAGCCCTCTCTCTGACTGGCCCCTGTCTCAACTACTTTTATGGCATAGGCTACATCCACATCACCATTATCTGTCTCCAGAATTTTACTCATCTTCTAAAGCTATACCCACTAAATACTAACTGCCTATTCCCCCTCCTTCAACCCCTGGAAACCACCATTCTTTTTCTCCCCTTACTTCTCCTAACTCCCCTCCTTCTCCTACTTTCCCACTTCTCCTCCTTTTCTTCCTCCATGCCAAAGTCTCACACATAATTGCTTTCTATTTAAATTAATTTGACTATTCTCAATACTTCATATAACTATGAGACTAACTTTCTGTATGTGTGTGTGTGTGTGTGTGTGTGTGTGTGTGTAACACTTAGTGATGCACAGGGGTTACTCCTGGCTCAGGCACTCAGGACTTACTCCTGACGGTGCTTGGAGAACCATATGGGATGCTGGGAATCAAACCTGGGTCGGTTGCATGCAAGGCAAACACCCTACCTGCTGCGTAACCAGCCCCAAACTTTCTTTAGTTTTATATCTTTCAAGTGTTCAGTGTTATTGAACCTAGATTTTTAAATTTTGAGTTGCAGCTCCATGTGGGGTTGTATCACTGTCACTGTCATCCCATTGCTCATTGATTTGCTTGAGCAGGCCCAGTAAGGTCTCCATTGTGAGACTTGTTGTTACTGTTTTTGGCATATTAAATACACCATGAGTAGCTTGCCAAGCTCTGCCTTGCGGGCGAGGTACTCTCGGTAGCTTCCCGGACTCTCTGAGAGGGACGGAGGAATTGAACCCAGGTCAGCCGATGCAAGGCGAATACCCTACCCACTGTGCTATCACTCCAGTCCCAGAGTGGGGTTGTATATTTTTTATAATTTACTGTCAATAAATATTGATTCTTCTATTTTTATATACATATATATACTTGGGGTTGCAAAAACATTTCTCGAGCAAAAAGGGTCTGCAAGTGGAAAAGTTTAGAAAGCTCTATTAATAGGAGGTTTCAGACTTTGCTTCTTTTGAAAGTCTGAATAATATTTTTTAGAGTTAGATGTATACTTTGTTCATTTCCTCTTCCATTAACAAACATGGGTTCCTTCCATCTTTTGACTCTAGTCTGCTATGTAATTTGAAATTACATATTGTGGACCTCTTCCCAGGTGAAATTCCACCTCATTCTTCTAAGTAGATGCCTACTGTCCCACTGTATTGAAGTGAATACTCTAGAATCACACTTACTTTAGCTTATGGTACAATGGAGACTTGGCCCCAGTTCTTTCTGCTTTCAATGGCTTAGCACTTTTAATTACTTCAAGAGACATGAGAACTGTGTACATTGTGAGCCACTCCATGATTGACATGGTGTTGTGGTGCAGGCATAAAATAATGTGGTACAGGTTGGTTGAATTTGGAGAAGATTTGTGTCGATGAAGTCACAATGAGAGTGGATGGAGGTCAGTTCTGACCCTAATTGGCAGGGATGAGAGCCAGGGTGCACACTTCAACCTCCTGTGACATTGTTGTCTCCCAGTTCCACGGTTCTGGCTCAGGTAGACCTGTCCCCCACTTAAGGTAGGTCTGGAATAATAACAACTAGTAGCATCTTGAGGGCAAAAAGACCTTCAGGTTTATTTGGCACAATTTTGGGAGAGAGGAGCGAGAGGGCTGTGTGTGTTCTCTCAGCCTCCACAGGAGGGTGTGGCTGCTTAGCTAACAGTGTGGCCAGGCTCCATTGACCGTTCCCCTTCCAGTTTTACTGACTCATACTCAGTTGACACTGGAAACCCACTTTTCCCTCAAGTGCTTTGTCTTTTTTGTTTCTTCTATACATATGAATTCTTCCAACAGCTGGCCTGACTCTATTAAAAGATATTTATGTTTTCTGATCACTTCTACTTCCTTCTCTTTCTTTAAAGAACGGAAAATCAATCTAAGTAATATTAAGGGAAATTCTTTGAAGATTGCTGGAGACAGTGCATTTGTCACCAAACCTATTTTCTTTTACTGAGCAATTGGAATTTCTTCCCTGGGGCACTGAGATCCAGTGCAATTTCACTGTCTGAGTTTAGGCCTGTGACTGGCTTGCCAGGGTTCTATGCCACGGCCTCATTGTCATTAACCAATCTGATCGATACACTGATTAATTTGTTTCAAACCCCGTCACATTGATTTTATAAAATTGGCGTGTTTAATTGTGTCGGGGTAGTCTAAGAACATTTCAGTGAGACTTAATAAGAGATATTTTTCAAACATCTTGTCAGACACATGTTTTGGGAGAGAGAGGTTGTCTTCCCTTCAGACTCTTGATTGACAAATAGATGCAAGAAAAGATGTCAGACCTCTCCCTGCCGCCTGGTCTGGATGCTGTTACAACAAACAGTTCTGCCTGAGATGGGGCTTTTGTTCATGTCCTCTCACCAGAGACTCATCAGGCTACTGCTGCCTTTTTCCCTCCAGAGGTGGTTCTCAGCATCCCAACCTAACCCGACAGGGTGGGGGCCTCTCCCTGCCCTGTCTGCATTAGCTGCAGCCCCCTTCCCAGTCCTGCTTTCATTCCCTTACTCTCCGTTTAGAAATGGCTTCCCCTGTTCTATTGACTGCAGTCCCCTCAGGAGACATGGACATGTTAGTCCCAAAGTTGAATGTTTTCTGTGCTGTCACAAGGAGAAATGGATGGGCAGCTACAAGTGACCTCCAAAGGGAGAGGGGGACTCGGCTAAGTGCCAAACCTCATTCCAGACGCACAACTGATTCACCGCGCTCCCTAAGACACGTTTTTGAGGTGTGGTTGCTCAGTGACTAGAATTGTAATTCTACTAGCTACTTTCCTAATCAGAAACCATGAGGATGCAGGGAGTCTGTTTATTTAACACAATCAGACCACTAAGCCCAAGGAATCTCTACTTGCATATCTCCCCTAAGATAGCTTTCAAAGAAATGTCAAACATGCTTTTAGAATTTTCCTAGAATTCCCTTAAAACCTGTCTCCCCCACCCCGAACACACCCTTGGAGACTGCTCCCTTCCCCCAGCCTGCGTTGTCCAGGCAGTGACTGAGGCGCCCCTCGCGTGAGGGTCCTCATACATCTCCATCAGACTAGTCCAGAGCTGTGATCAGCAATGAGATTCCTCCATGCAGCAGCCGCCTTGCAAGGCAGGGCTCTGGGAGCTGCTGTGCGAGCTGCAGTGTTCGGCTGATTCATTTGTCTTCATTAATGTTGCTTATAGCCAAGGCCTTTGTCACATATATGATTATGGAGATTCGATTCTCCTGAATGTGTAAACACAGAGCTCTCCTGCCAGGCTCCTCGCAAGTTGCAAGGAGAGGATGCTTTTCTGCTGCTGGGGGGATGGCACATGCTCTCAGGCCCTGGGATGGGTGGGTAGGGAGATGGCCCAGCTGGAACCTCAATGTGGGGGAGCTGGCTCCAGGGATGCTAGGGATTAGGAATGTGACTGGTTTGGCCTTTATCCCCAGGACCTTGCCTCTGCCCCACCAGTCATTTCCTGAGCATGCCCTCTCCTTGCTCCCTCCCCTCACAGCTCCACTCTAACTCTGCTCAGTGTGACCCCATACAGTCTGTGCACTTGGTCCCTTTTTTTCTTCTCCAGCTTTGTGGGTACCTAATCAGGCTCCTCATGCCTGGATTCTTGCCTCTAAATTGTTTCAGTCTACTTCCTCCTTCCGCCTCATTCCCTTCCCTTTCGTAGCCCCACCCATAGCTCAGTCTTCTGGAAAAGCATTATCTCCTCCTCTGGGGAAGTTCACACTGTTTAAGGGGTTTAGACCCCTGCAAGCCTTCAAAGGTCAGCCCTATCACCCTTCCAACTGTGGTTCTATCAATATGCTGACCCTCTTATTCTCTCTGCCCCCACAATCTTCTCTTTATGAGTGATCCTTGGTTTCAGAGCTCCAAAACAGTTCCACTTTGTGCCAAAAGTTTTTGAATTTAAGATTAACCAATTATTCATTTAAAATCACCTGTTCTGGTATTTCTCTAATTAAAATGGTAGCACATGGGGAGTTGGACCAAACTCTGCAGCCAAGATACTGCTTTGCTCAACTCTTTCTTCTCTGGGGTTTGAGCTTCCTTTATGAGCTGTCACTCTCAGACTACATTAGGGACAAGAAAGCGGACGATCACGTTAGCAGAGAATAAAAGGGGAGACTTTATTAAAAGATATTCATGAGAAAACCAGAGAAATCCAATTTCAGGGAAGAAAGCAGACAGCTAGAAAGAAGACGGCCTCACCACTCTGCATGCATCTGTGTCTCTCAACAGCTTCACTGCTACTTTCTCTTGTCCAGCTTCCTTTGCTCATTTATCTTCTTGTGTACACAACCCCAAATGGCAGCTACATATCTCACAACATCTACCACCCCCTACAACTCCCTGTTGTCTGAGAAAGAACGTGTTGCCACACATTACCTTTACTCTGGGTTGCAGGAGTTCTGGGTCCTGACAAAACTAACGATGGGGTGTCTTTGGCTAAGAATTATTTTTCCCCTTTCCTATTTCATGTGAGTGTGTGTGTGTTTGTGTGTGTGTGTGTGTGTGTGCTTGTCACTGTGATTTACAATACTGCTAATAATAGTTTCAGGCACACCGAGTTCCAACACCACACCCTCCACCAGAGTGTATGTGTCTCTCTACCAATATCCCAAGTCCTCCCCACTCCATTGCATCCTTTACACCCCACCCCTTTAGCAAACTCAGTTCTCTAATCTGACTCAGGTCTATTACCACTGCCTGTTTGTTATCCCGCTGACTGACTTCACTCAGCATGATGCCCTCTAGTTCCATCCAAGTAGTGGCAAATCGCGTGATTTTATATATGCTAGTTTTTTTTTTTAATCCCGTCATCTGTTATTAGTCATTTGGGTTGTTTCCATATCTTGATTATTGAGGATGGTGTTGTATGAGCCTAAGAGTGCAAATATCTTTTTAAAATGTTGTTGTGGGACTCTGGGGATAGATGCCAAGAAGTGGAATTGTTGGGTTATTTGGAACCTAATTCTTAAAATTTTGAGAAATCTCCACACTCTTCCATAGTGACTGACTCAGACAACATGTCAGCAGGGGACAGGTTTCCTTTTCCCTCACCTCCCTACCAGCACTGGTTGGTTTTGGTTTTTTTGATGTGTGCCTGTCTCACTGGGGTGATGTGATATCTTGTTATTGTTCATTGTATTTTTTTAACTATTGCTTTTACTTATTTATTTTATGCTTTAGTCACTATGGTTTTCACACTGTTATTAGTAGGATTTCATACATGAACTATTTTGTAGCACTACACTCTCCATCCAGGTGTCCACTTCACTCAACCATTGTCCCAGTGTCCTTCATCTCCCCCCTTCCCTCCCCCCCACCCCATCTCCCTTAAGCTTCCTATTGAAGATGAATTCTCACTTTCTGTTGCCTTTGGGCATTTGTTATTCCCCTATTATATTATGTTTCTTCCTATTCCACATATGAAAGAGATTATTCTGTGTCTGCCCCTCTCCTTCTGACTGACTTCACTCAGCATGATACTTTCCAACTCCATTCATGAGCAGCAAATTCTGTGATTTCATTTTTTTCCTTATAGTTATGTAGTATTCTATTGTGTATATGTACCATGGTTTCTTTATCCAGTCTGATCTTGGACACTTGGGTTGCTTCCAGATTTTGATTATTGTGAATAGTGCTGCAGATGTCTTTTCTAAATGGGGTTTTGGGACCGTTGGGGTAGATGCCCAGAACTGGAAATGCTGGGTCATATTGAAGCTCAATTCCTAGTTTTTTGAGAAGTATCGGTTTTGTTTCTTGTTGTTATTTTGATTTACATTTCCCTGGTTATAAGTAACGAAGGACACTGTTTTATATACATATTCACCATCTGTTTGTCTTCTTTGAGGAAGTATCTGTTCAGCTCTTCACATTTTCTAGTGAAGAAAGGTCAACATGAGGTTGTTTGGCTCAGAATTCTTTCCCACATTCTTGTTTGACCCAAGCAGAGAGGTTACAAGGATGTTCTGCCTTCTCATCTAGGGCTGGGAGTGGAGGCAGCTTATCCACAGAAAGCTTTTCTGTTTATGATATTACTAATACAATATAATGAAATACCTGTAACAAAATAATAACAGAGGCTCTGTTAGTCACAAAGTACCACAAAACGGGTGGCTTTGCCGAAAATGTTGGTGTTAGAAGTTTGGAGGTCCTGGAGGCTAGAAGTTTGAGACCAGAATAAATAAGCCTTGTTCCTTCTGAGAGCTGAGAAGGAAGAATCTGTTCTGTGACATTGTCTGAATTGCTGGAAGCCAGGAGCATTCTTTATTCTGTAGTTGGTTTTTTTCTCTGTAGATGATCTTCACAGTCTTCCTTTTGTTCATGCCTATCTCCAAATCTTCTCTTTTAATTATCATTATTATGTATATATTATTTGGGGGCACAAAGCTCCCTAGAAATGCTCAGATCACTCCAGGAGCCACTCCTGGCAACTCTTTCCCCCAGTCGTGTCAATGTTTCAGTGTGAGGGCCTGAGGATGCAGCGCTGCTCTGGTTCTGGTTCCAGGGTTTAGACTTCAATATCCCTAGTGGGGACACAATTCTAACCATAGCAGAGAGCAAGGGCAGGACACAGACATCTGGAGTCTCTCCCGACCTTTCTGAGCAGCTGTGAGAAAGCCCTTTCTGTGCCAGCATCTGAGACATCTGAGATAGCAAAGACCTTAGGTTCAAAATGAAGCCCCCACTTGAGACACAAAGAACCTTTCTGGTTTTTTTTTTAGGGTTGTGGGGTCAAGTTACACACAGTGATGTTCAGTACTTAGTCCTGGCTTTGTGTTCAGGACTTAGTTCTGAATCTGTACTCAAGGAAGACTCCTGGTAGTACTCAGAGGGATGATGTCAGGGATTAAATCCAGATTGACCACAGGCAAGGAAATTGCCTTAACCCACTGTACTATCTTTCTAGCCCCACGAAGAATGTTTTTAACTAGAAGTACACATGGGCTACAGGTAGACAATACCCCAACTGCACCCTAGGTAGAATATGGCCTTTTGTTTAGTCAGAACTATAGGAAAACAGTATTTGTAAAATAGATAAGTATTTAGCCCTCATAACTGTTAAGTATAACAAATGATGTTACTACAATAATGGCAAAATTGTATACCCCAGTGTTGTCAGAGAATTTTCACATCTTTTCATTTAAACCTGATAACTACTATGTGAAATCGAAAGCATTTTGGTATTTTCCTCCTTTTGTGCCTCAGTTTTCTCATCTGAAAAATGAAGATGGCAATCACTATTCCAATGATTGTTTTATGGGTTAAATGCATTATTAATGACTTTAATGCACTGGTATCCCAGAGGTGTGATGTAATGGTTGCTATTTTCATATCTGTCATTCATCTTGCAGAAGGAAGAAGGAGAGGCAAAATCTGAGCCTTAGCCAAGACTATCAAATGTACTACCATTCCAGGGCTGCCACGCATAACTCAGGATCAAAACACTCAATGGAGACCATGTGAAGAAGCCACAGAGGAGCTGCCTCTTCGTTCCTCTCCTCTTTTCTTACCTTCTATCCTAGAATTCCTGTGCTAATGCTATTTCTTTCAGCTCTGTTTTTCTTTATTTAATCTCCTGTAAAAACTATTTTAATTTTAAAATCAGGGAATTAGAGAATTATGAACTGGAGTGATAGCACAGCAGGTAGGGCATTTGCCTTGCATGTGGCCAATCAAACCCGGGTTTGATTCCTCCGTCCCTCTCAGAGAGCCCGGCAAGCTACCAAGAGTATCTCGCCCACACAGCAGAGCCTGGCAAGCTACCCATGGCGTATTCGATATGCCAAAACCAGTAACAGTCTCACAATGGAGACGTTACTGGTGCTTGCTCGAGAAAATCGATGAACAACGGTTCGACAGTGAGAGTGACAGAGAATTATAAATAAAATATACATTTGGATAAAATAACATAACTCTTCATGTAGGCCTGTAATATCTAAGAGAATTTACCCCTTAACAGAAAATCATGCACCCATATGCGTGAACATGTCACACACACACACACACACACACACACACACACACATTTAGAAAATATAGGAGATCTGGAACATGGTACAAAATGCTTCTTTATTTTTTCAGAAAGGATAAGTGCCATATTTTTATGTGAAGGCTTTCTGATTCACTTCCCTCCTCCAGTTCCTGCCCCATAATCTACTGAGGAACTTGTTTTCTGCCTCTACTCCAGAAGCTTTCTCTGTGCAAGTCTGAGGGGAATGCCTTAGACCAAAAACAGGTGCTTGCATTGAGGCTGCTCGAGGGAAGAGGCAGCGAGAACTGAAGGAAGAGGGGCTCCTCCCTCAGGTGTGTGAGGGATGTGGAGGTCCTGGTTCCTGATGCCCTACTATGAGGAGCTATTTGAGGTCCTTCCACAGCATGACTGACAGAGCTCTACATTCAGAACTTTGAAGTTACAAAACAAACACACCTTTATGTTGTTAAAGTACACTGGATATTTTGGCAGGGTGTATTTTTATGGTACACAGAATCTGGTTCGCTTAACTAAGCTCAGAGGAAGAAGAGAGCATGAATGAAGAAGAGAATTTTGTAACTTTCTGTGACAGGAATAAGAAATTGTAGGAGGGCCAGGAATGGGTAAAAGGGAAGAGAAAGACATCAAAAGAATAGACTGTCTGAGCCTTGCATGTTAGAAGGTGACTTCAGGAAAAGAAAAAAAAAAAGTTCTCCCTAGTAAGGAAAGAACATCTCTGACCTGCAAAAGACAGAGCAGAGAGAGGGAAATGCTTGGCATGGTAGCTGGCAGCTGGCAACTGTGGCAGGAACCAGGCCACTCACTTTAGTTCATCTTAGTAGAAAAGCAATGCATTTCCTAATGGAGATGGATGAAGCCGGAACTCTGAGAGATAATGAACTGCAACAGGAGTCTTTTCTGGATTGAAAGTTAGGACTGGTGATAATGAATACAGTTGTCTCTATTGAGCCTAGAAGTTCCACTCTGCATGGAACTTTGTGAAATGAGGCCTTCCTTGTAGAACAACAGATTGCAAGGCGAGAAATCTGTTTAAATTGCTGTTCAACTGAGCCAAGCAGAGCCAAGCAAGTCTTCCAACTCTACGAAATAATCCTGCAAGTTAGGTGCTCAGAAGTCTCTCAGTGGCTTGAAAGCCTCTCAGACCTTCCCACAACCAATGTGGGAAATAGATCCGAAATTTCTTCTGCCACGTTGGAACTGAGGCATCTTAAGGCAACTTTTGTCTGTAACTCAAGGTTGTTTCCGTGGGTGGAGAAGAATCTCAAGTAAAAAACATGTAATATTATGAGGCAAACAAAACTGACTGGTCTCTCAGGTGCAAGCACTTTGGAAACATAGGGATTTTTCCCAGGAAGAAGTAGCAACAATATCCTAGATTTTGGAGCACATTATAGAAAGATTTGGATGAATCTTTATCCACTAAGAGGCCAAACAATAAGCTTATTGATCCTGGTCTCTCACTTTAACTCCCAGCATCAATAGTATTTCTACTGTGCTGAATGGAAAAAGGTTTGGATTGGAGAGATTTGCTCTTGAGGTAGGACATTTTAATTATTTCCAATTGATATTTCTATATATACATTTGCATTGTTACAGTTATTTTACTTAGGCCCTGTAGTATAGCCAGAAATCATGCCCTGCGTGTACTATAGAAAAGTTGTGAAAATTGATTTTTTGTACATCAATTGCATTTTTATCATTTAAAGCAATAATACCATATAATTGTAAGTCACTTTCATTGTTTACAAGACGTTTTGGCATATATGGCATCAATTTTCACAACATCCTTGTGAAGCAACGTTGTCGATGTTATTTCTAGTTAAAGTAATTAAGATTCACAGGGATCAAGGGATGTGCTCAACCTTTAGCTTTTCTCTGGCTTGTTTTGTAGAAGTCAGTTCTTATAGCAAAGCTTCTCTTCTGTTCTTTATTCATAAGTCATTAATAAAATTAATTCCCTCATGGAATACATGCTCATTTTCCAGGTGAGTCTTTCTGTTTATCTATGTGATGCCAAAAAATCTTTAATTTTATCTGTCTTTATTGTAAGGTGGGGTATTCTTAGAGTGGGTCACAAGGACTGAAATCACTGTGACTGTCATCCTGTTGCTGATTGATTTGCTCGAGCGGGCACTAGTAACGTCTCCATTGTGAGACTTGTCACTGTTTTGGCATATCGAATACCCCACAGGTAGCTTGCCAGGCTCTGCCGTGTGAGTGAGATATCTTCGGTAGCTCGCTGGGCTCTCCAAGAGGGGCGAGGAATCGAACCCGGGTCAGCAGCATACAAGGCAAACACCCTACTCGCTGTGCTATCACTACAGCCCAAGGACTGAAATATGGATTGTTATTCCCATATTGTGGTATGATGAAAATGGAAGAGCAGGATTTTAAGTGAATTTTCTAAAATCTTCGTCCTGGATAGTACAAGCACTGAGTACTCCAGGCCTCCTGGTTAGCCCACACAATACTCCTGCTGTTTCTTGCATTGATGGATTGGTTATTTGCAACATCTGTAAGAATACTTCCAGAAGAGGCATGATAAGTTAGTTTACATAAAACCCAAGGGAAGATGCATGTATCTGTGCTTTGAAGGTTAAACAATTTGGCAGAGCAATTTTAAGACAAAGAATACAGAATTAGTGAAGGACTTTGAAGATTAAGCTTCATTAGCTTCACAGCAAATCTCCCTTGGCCAATTGCTGGCAGCAGTTCTCCAGCAGGTTCCTTTCAGACTCTCCTGTCACACTCCCAGAGTCCCACTGTCCTAATGGACAGGAGCAAGGTGATTTTTGTCTCCATTCATCAGTGAACGTACAGCCTGGTGAGGCAAGGAGAAGCCCTACATGGAAAAAGATATTGAGAGCAGCTGGACATTTCAAAGGCTGCCAAGTTTCTAGGACTAGATGAATTATCTAGAAGCCAAAATAATTTAGGGGTGTTGGAGAGTTAATATAATAGGTATTATCATTTGCCTTGTTGAAGCTGACCCAGGTTCTATCCCCAGCACCCCATATGGTCCCCTGAGCCCTGCTAGGAGTGATCTCTGACTACAGAGCCAGGAGCAAGCTCTCAGCACCCACCAGATGTGGACCCAGAAACAAAAAAAAATTAATAATAATTTAGAATTATCATTAATAATAGGTTCTAGCAATCTTTAAACAAGTTATCTAAGGGATAATTACCTATAGGTCACAGGGGAAAGTTATTGCCTCCCTCTATAGATCAGAGGGAGAAGATTCTGTAAACTGCATATTGGTAATCTTAACCTTAGCTATCAACAAATTTCTAAAATGGTCATCTAAGTAGCACTGTAGCACTGTTGTCCCATTGTTCATCAATTTGCTTGAATGGGCACCAGTAACATCTCCATTGTGAGACATGTTACTGTTTTTGGCATATTGAATATGCCACGGGTAGCTTGCCAGGCTTTGCTGTGCAGGCAGGATACTCTCGGTAGCTTGCCGGGCTCTCTGAGTAGGACAGAGGAATTGAACCCAGGTCAGCCGCATGCAAGGCAAACGCCCTACCCGCTGTGCTATCGCTCTTTTGTTAAAGTGTAGAAAGAGACATAATTTCCAGTTTCTACTCAGAAGAAAACATCACAATTCAAGAGCAGGGATATATATTTGCATCTCTAAAGGCAAGACCATTTGTGTTTTCTTTTCAGACAAATTGGAGAAATGTGGATTGAACTTACAGAGTAGTTCGATAGATTGATCTGGTTGACTGAAAGAGTAAAATGAATTATTGGAAAGTTAGAATTCCTCGCTTTAGTTTCAGGTCTTATCAGCCACAATGGAGAAACAAACATGAATCAGAGAAATCTCCTGTCTTCAAGAGTACAGTGGAGAAAGCAGATACATAAATATAATGCACCTTATGGAGAGTGCTACACGCAGGCTCTGTAAGGAAAATGGACCCATTCAAGTAGAAGCACTGAGATGGGAGACCTTTGTGACAACTAGTGATTCCAACTGTGATACATACTATCTTATGAAGCATTGAGGCTTCCTATGGGAGACAAGATGACATGGGGAAAAACATTGATTTTCAGCAAATGATTTTGAAGTTCCCTTCAAATGCAAGCGTCCTGAGTTTGCTCATGGTGAAATCACAGTAGGTGGGCTCTACACTACCATGTATGTCCAGAGCTCTGAGTATTCTTCTCTGCCAGACTGAATGGAACTAGCCAGGTGGAAGCAGGCAGCTGGAAGCCATGACCTCACTAGCAATGAAGAGTAGGGTAAAACTTATTAGCTGGTTCAGATGATTTCAGATCCTTCAGAAAAAGTAATGTGCTGTTTAAAAATATTAGAAATTAAAGGGTGCAGGAAGGAAAACCTTGTGATCTATGAAAAAAAGTATGGGTGGGAGAGATTGTGTATATATCTCCAGCTTCACCTCATTTCAAAGCTTTCTCAATCCATTGAAACGACTGATTTGTCTTCGCTAAAGAGCAATATGGGTT
This sequence comes from Sorex araneus, assembly GCF_027595985.1. Classification (NCBI taxonomy): domain Eukaryota; kingdom Metazoa; phylum Chordata; class Mammalia; order Eulipotyphla; family Soricidae; genus Sorex; species Sorex araneus. Next base: position 65,695,140 of record NC_073304.1, on the reverse strand, counting down.
ATTTATTAACGTGGATGGGAAATATTTCTGTAATGTTACCTCGGGCTTTGAAGCCAACCTGGCTGGATGAAGCACATCGAAGATCTGAAAATCCTAATAATGACAGCCTTGTTTCCTGTGAGACCACAGTGCAAAGTGAAATATTAAGGCATTGAGTCATTTAAGTACCTGGAAACAATTTCACATCAGACTGGGATGAATTTATTAAAAAAACACATCTCCATCCCCCAACACTGGAACCCACCACTCACTGGGCACAAATGTCACAGCAGAATTCTGTCAGGGTCTATCTCAGGCGAGTGTCTGGACTGAAATAGAAATTCCGACTGGGACTCTCCTTCCCACCCCAAAGTTACCGTAACAAGAGCCTCAGCACTCTTTGTAAATGTATCCCCCTAGGGGCTCACCCTTTCTCAGATGGACACCGTCCTCGGAGAACAAAAACTGGGCATGTGGTGTGAGCGAAGTCCTTTTCACCAAGCCAGCTCCTAATTACACACGGCCTTTCTCCAGTATGCTCAGCGCCAAAGCCAGACAGGCACAATGAACTCATGTTGCAGGGCCCAGGATAATGCCGGTCATTTATTGTGCTTGAATATCACAGCCAGGGCCTTCCTGTTTCCAACCAGTCAATAGAGTTTTGGGGCTGGGAATGTGTTTCGCAGCCTTTTGCCATTCCATGGAAAACAAAGAAGAGTTTGATGTCTGTGCCCTAAATACTTAGCATAAGACGTGAAGGTCTAGCCATCACTCTGCACAGCCGTGGGAGGCTAGGGACTCAGAGCCATCCTGATAGAAGCCTGTTGGCTGGGAAGCCCCCGGACTCTGTACTCATAGGCCCACGGTTAGGTTGGACTTATTGTGACTGTAGGCTCTTCCCTCACAAAACAGTATCTGTTCTGCATAAACACACAGGCGTCATTTGGGAACTTAAAAAGATTGCTGAATTTAAAAAAAAATCCATTTTCACACCCAGGCATTTCATGTTTTCTTTGTAAAAGAATCCATTGTGTTTTTTTTAAATTTAATGAGACAATATTTTCAAAACACTTTAGAAGTTCATCATAAAACATTGGTACATGCAGACTGTGCCTCTATTCTGAAAAATGGGCGATGTGCAAATCTGTCTTTTCTCTATGCAGAGAACTGCCCTGCTAATCAGAACATATGAAACTCCAACTGGGGTGAGCCTTAACCCTTCAGTTCTCAGTAATAGAAAAGAAATACAAATTTTTTCACAGGCAGTCTCAATTTTATCCACAATAGCTTGGCAGTCAGTTTATTCCCACGTTTCGGTTGAAGAAGAAATGCTATGAATAGCAATAGAGCACACGAACCAAGGGACTGGAGTGTTCTGTAAATTAGAATCCAATCCATTCCTGTCTTCTCCCTTTTTCCTCTTCTTTCTCCTATGTAAGTAAACACTATTCCAAACATGTCAGGCAACTAAAAATGAAAAAATATGCTGGAGATTTTATTTTTTAAAAAAACTTCACAGCATTCTCATGCTCCTATTCAGATTACATCTATCAAGAACATGAAACTTATGTGCACTTGACTATTTCACCTCACTCCATCTTACTCCATACACTTACCTTTATAATTCCATTTAACTCATTTTCCCCACTGACTTTCCAGTGAGCTTACATCCCTTTGGCAGAAAAAAAGTAAAAAATACAGAGGTGGATGAACTGATCAATTAGATGAATTTATACAAATAATCATATTAACATTTTAAATTCTCAGATGAAACTCCTTTAAGTAAATAGAGGAAAACCAAGGAAATAGTCCTAGAAATAAGTTATGTTAAGTCTTTCAGTTCTCAGAGTATATTTTTCATTTTTCTTAATGAATCACCATGAGGTACAGTTACAGACTTACAAACTTTCATGCTTACGTTTCTGTCATACAGTGATCAAGTACCCATCCCTCCACCAGTGCCCATTCTCCAATGTTCCACCAATGTTCCCAGTATCCCTCCCACCACCCCATCCCATCCCCCCCACCTCTGTGGCAGGCACATTCCATTTTACTCTCTCTCTCTTTTTTTGGGTGTTATGGTTTGCAATACAGGTGTTTAGTAGCCATAATGTTCAGTCTATAGTCCACTTTCAGCACACATCTCCCATCCCGAGTGGGCCCTCCATGCATCCTTTACTTGGTGGTCCCTTCTCTATCTGAGCTGCCTTTTCCTCCAGCATGTGAGGCTGGCTTCTAAGCTGTGGAGCAATCCTCCTGGTCCTTATTTCTACTATCCTTGGGTGTTAGTCTCCCATTCTGTTACTATATATTCCACAAATGAGTGCAGTCCTTCTATGTCTGTCGTCTCTTTCTGACTCATTTCACTTAGCATGATAATCTCCATGTTGATCCACTTACATGCAAATTTCATGACTTCCTCTTTTCTAATAATTGCGTAGTATTCTATTGTATTGTGTAGATGTTCCAAAGTTTCTTTAACCAGTCATCTGTTCTTGGGCATAGAGTATATTTTTTTCTTGTGTTCTCAAGTACTTTTTACCATTTGAGTTATATTCCAGGTAATACTAACACTGATCTGTCAAAAACTAGGTTAGTTGGCTTTATTCTGTTTTTCAATAGCATGCTATTTGTTGCCTCAGAAGAGCATTATCTTATTCGTCTATATTGTAACTGCTTCTTTATATTTTTAATTGTTCATACATTTTAAAGCCAAGGCCTATTCCTGCCCACATTTTCATCTCTAGTATAGACTCTGGCATATAGTAAATGCTCAATAGGCATTGATTCAATGAAAGGGATAACATCGCTGTAATTTAAGATTACCTAGACTTTATAAAACCAATGAGTATTAATTATGACCTTTTTTGTGTGTGAATATCATATTCTGTCCTAGTTCTTTTGAGGCCACTGACGGGATAAGTGGTAGCCCCTGTTCTCAAATCTCTTGCATGCTAGTTAGAGAAATGAGACAATTAGAAATCCATCAAGAGGGCCAGAGTGATCATATAATGGGTAGGGCATTTGCCTTGTATGTGGCCGACCTGGGGCTCTAACCCTGGCAACCCATAAGGTCCCCTGAGCTCTCTAAGAGTGATCCCCTAGCACAGAGCCAGGAATAAGCATTGAGCACCACCAGGTATGACCCACAAACAACAAGCAAGCAAAAAATTTAAATTCATCAAGAGCTACATTAAGTCATTGACTTCAGTTGAAATTATGAAAAACAAAAAAATCATCAGGACCAAGAAATTAGACACCAGAAGGCCTTGAATAAGGAGTTGGATTTGATTAGGTAAAAAAAGGGGGTGATGGGCATTGGAGGAAGAAGGAACAGGAAATGGAGGTGAGGATGTGTCAGGCAAACACAGATAATCTGGAGGAGCCTGGTTTGGCTGGATTAGAGTCCAGGCTCTCCTAGAACCATATAAACTGGGTTAGATTATGAAGGATTTAAAAAGTCAGACTAGAGTGGTCTGGGCTCCAGATACTATGTAATAGGATAGCAATTTGAAACTATGAGCAAAGAAATTTTTTTTTTTGCCATTTACAAGAGTTTCATTTCATTCTGAAAATCTGGCTGCTAATTGAGGGGCCAACATGACATATGGTTCTCTTGTTCTTCATAGAAAAAAATGTTATATTATATCCCAAACTCAAACACCAAAGGTTGCCTGAAAAAAATGCATCATTTTTGACATTGCATTTGATTATGTGCTTATGACAGGAGGAAAATAATAATTAGAAAATGTACACAATTTGGATTACAATGGAATTTTGCAAAAGCTTATATACTTTCTAAATCAAGAAGAGAATACTTGATAACCTGGAGAGGAATGTAATGTAAGAATCTTTCTTGAGAACATGTCCAAAATCCAGAAACCTGCTTGTCACAAATATACATATTTTGCTCAAATATTAAAGGTAACATTACTTTTTTTAATTTTATTTTTTTATTGAATCACCATGTGGAAAGTTACAAAGCTTTCAGGCTTAAGTCTCAGTTATACAATGCTCGAACACCCATTCCTTCACCAGTGTATAGAATATATTCCGGCTCCTGAAATCACAGTATACCGCCCCCCCAACCCCCCATCCCCCACCCCACCTGTGTAGCTGATAAATTTCACTTTCCTTTTTCTTTACTTTTATTACATTCAATATTTCAACAAAAAACTCACTATTATTGTTTGGAGTTCCCCCCCACCACCAATGTCGGACCTGCTGAAAAGGAAGCATTTGATAACTTGTTTTCCATTGCTGAGGATGAAGAGATATGAGGTCGCACGGCCGCAATAGCAGCCGCACAGTTTTGAATTTCTGTATTTTAGTATTTTAGTAGCTAAGTCCAGAGAAATTTCTGCCAGAAGTTGCATCATTGCAAGCTCGTACCTCTCTGCTACTTTATATTCCACATATGAGTGCAATCTTTCTATGTCTGTCTCTTCTTTCTGACTCATTTCACTCAACATGATACTTTCCATGTTGATCCACTTATATGCAAATTTCATGACTTCATCTTTTCTAGCAACTGCATAGTATTCATTGTGTAGATGTACCAAAGTTTCTTTAACCAGTCATCTGTTTTTGGGCACTCCAGTTTTTTCCAGATTGTGGCTATTGTAAACATGCTGCAATGAACATAGAAATGCAGATGTCATTTCTACTATACCTTTTTGCCTCTCCGGGATATATTCCCAGGAGTGGTATTGCTGGGTCAAATGGAAACTCAATTTCTAATTTTTTGAGAATCGTCCATATTGTTTTCCAAAAGGGCTGAACCAGTCGGCATTCCCACCAGCAATGAAGGAGAGTCCCTTTCTTCCCATATACACACCAGCACCGTTTGCTTTTGTTTTTTGGGAAGTGGGCCAGTCTCTATGGTGTGAGATGATATCTTATTGTTGTTTTGATCTGCATCTCCCTGATGATTAGTGATGTCGAGCATTTTCTCATGTGCCTCTCAGCCATTTGAATTTCTTCTTTGGGAAAGTTTCTGTTCATTTCATCACCCCATTTTTTGATCGGGTCAGCAGTTTTCTTCTTGTGGAGTTCAGCCAGTGCATTGTATATCTTTAATATCAACCCTTTATTGGATGGGTACTGGGTAAATATCCTTTCCCATTTTGTATACTGTCTTTGTATTTTGGTCACTGTTTCTTTTGAGGTGCAGAAGCTTCTAAGAGCCCTCCCTCTAAGAACAGGGACTAGACAAGGATGCCCACTCTCTCCACTTCTGTTCAATATAGTACTGGGAGTGTTTGGAATAGTGATTAGGCAAGAGAAAGATAGTAAGAGCATTCAGGTAGGAAAGAAAGAAATCAAGCTCTCACTATTCGCAGATGATATGATACTATACTTAGAGAACCCTAAAACCTCTACCAAGAAACTCCTAGAAACAATAGACTCATATAGTAAAGTTGCAGGCTATAAAATCAATACCCAAAAGTCCATGGCTTTCCTATATGCAAATAATGAGAGAGAAGAAAGCAACATGATGAACACAATCCCGTTCCCAACTGTGCCTCAAAAGATCAAGTGCCTTGGAATCAGCTTAACTAAGGAGGTAAAGGACTTGTACAGTGAAAACTACAAAACACTACTTCAGGAAATAAAAGAGGACACAAGGAAATGGAAAGATGTACCCTGATCATGGATTGGAAGAATTAATAAAGTCAAAATGGCAATACTCCCCAAAGTATTATACAAATTCAATGCAACCCCTATAGGATACTCTTGACATTCTTCAAAGAAATGGAGCAAGCACTCCTGAAATTCATATGGAACAATAAGCCCCCCCCCGAATAGCTAAAGCAATTCCTGGGGATAAGAAAATGGGAGAAATCAACCACCCCATCTTCAAACTCTACTACAAAGCGGTAGTAATTAAAACAGCATGGTACTGGAACAAAGGCAGAGCTGCAGACCAATAGAACAGGATTGAATACTCTGACACTCCCCCCCCAAATATATGATCATCTCATCTTTGATAAGGGAGCAAGGAATATGAAGTGGAGCAAGGAAAGCATGTTTAACAAATTGTGCTGGCAAAACTGGACAGCTACATGCAAAGAAATGGGCTTAGATTTTCACCTATTACCATGTACAAAAGTCAGATAAAAATGGATTAAAGACCTCAACATCAGACCAGAATCCCTAAGGTACATTGAAGACAAGGCTGACAAAATTCTCCACAACATTGAAGCCAACGGAATCTTCAAAGATGACATGTCACTGGCCAAGCAAGTGAAAACAGTGATAAATAAATGGGACTATCTTAAACTATGGAGCAAAGAAATTTCTTGATAAAGTCATTTAGGAAGAAAGTTTTATGATCATGGATGGGGGACCTAAAGGGAGAGAGTTGTACTGAGAAGGTCACATCGTTGCCATTGAAATTATTCACGAAGGAAATGACATGACCTGGGCAAAGATGATGTGTGAATGATGGGAGGAAAAGAAAGCATTTTGGATAAGGAAATGGCAGGTTGTACTCTGCCACAAACACTCATAGTCTTAAGGGGTCTGAGCAGCTAATTACTCTGAAAGTATAATGGCTTCTCCTAAGGCATCAGGAGCCAAAGACAGGGATGGCTGTGGAAGAGGAATGAGAGGACTTTGGAAGATTCACACCCATGGAGGGTGCAGGCCAATGGGTGTAGCACAGTTATAGAGTGAAGGTATTGCTTGTATGAGACCCTAGATTTTATCCCCTGCACCCTTTTCCTTTTAAAAAATATTGTTTTAAAAATATACCAGTTTGGGGGCTGGAGCAATAGCACAGTGGGTAGGGCGTTTTTCTTGCAGGAGGCCAACCTGGGTTCGATTCCCAGAATCCCATATGGTCCCCCGAGGACCACCAGGAGTAATTTCTGAGTGCATGAGCCAGGAGTAACTCCTGTGCATCGCTGGGTGTGACCCAAAAAGCAAAAAACAAAAACCAGTTTTACTAGAATTTTTGTAGTAGATATCACGAGTCTTATACATATAAAAAGGTGTAAACTATGCTCCCCGAAACTCTAGAGTTTATTAACTAATAATTAACACTAAAATATGTGCATGTTAAAAATATGCCCACCTTTGAATGTCTTCCCTAAGGCATCATGACCCTTCCTGCCTCCACACTTTTCTCCAGTGGCTTTCCCTAGTGGCCTTAACAAACATCATGTCAGTGTCATCCTTTCAAGACAAGGTGCTACTTTTCATGACTGTACTCAGGAGGAGGAGTAGCTAGTCCACTTGCATCTCCCTCCTAGCTGAGTTCCTGATTTGGAGAACTTGGGGCCTCATTGCCATGATTTTCATTCCAGTGTCATTCCCAGACAGCCCGCCTATTCTCCCTATTCAGCTTTTCATCATGGTTTGGGGGCTGTTTGCTCAGTCTTCACATTGCTGTTGCAATTTTGTTCTGGACCTGACGACCTGGCAAGCTGTGGGCTTGGCTAAGGATGCTGGCAGAGGCTGAGTGCCGCAGAGGAGAGCAGCTCAAGCTCATGAAAGAAGGTTGGGAGGGAATTGGAGTTCTGCTTCTGCTTTCCAATCTGTGAAGGGGATTCAGCAGACACCTATCTTGATGCTCTCATTTTAGTCCAGTGATGGGGTCACCAGTGTGGAAGTGTGGAAGTCACCTGCTTCATCTATCCTTGATTCCAGCCACCACCACCCCCAGACTTTCATGCTGCTGTCACCTTCCAACAAAAGGATGGTTAATTCTTTTCAAATTTGGCTTTATCTGAAATGAGTCCCAAAGCAACCTGGACACAGCTGACTAGCTTTACTTAAAGTTGCAGTTCTATGGGCCAGAGTTCACTGGGCCTGTTGGGGGCTTTCTCTTCACCTCTCAAGACCCAGCCAGAGCTTGTAGATCAGTGAAATGAAGAAGATTAAGAAATAAAAGAGCTTTGGTGGCTGGACATTTGAAAACTTAAGTGTTCATAGTCTTCTCTAACAGCAAAAAAAAAAAAAAAAAAAAAACCTTTCTAAGAATAAAACCACCATTCTCCATCTTTGCCTTGGAGGCATGGATTTAGCATTATTGATCATGTATGATGTGTTAAGCTATTTACATAGACTGTTAATCCTCAGGATAGCTATTAAGAAAAAATAGTTGTATTTACTTAATACAAATCTGCAGTTGCTCCTGGAGTGAAAGTAATTAACTAAAGCTGCAGAGCTGATAACTAGAGAGCTAGGTCTGGAGTCTCCCTAACTCCTCTTACTGCCTCTGAGCAAGACTAGGCCCACTGAAACACTGGCTCTTCTCATCCATAGCTAAACATACATGTCAGAAGCAGTGACATAAACAATTATTTATTGAGTGACTTTGATATAATAACACAAAAAATTACTTCTATGGGTTCTGGGGGCGGGGAGGGATATCAGAGAAAAGCTAAGGAACATAGTAGCTCCTGACTGCACATCTCAGCAGGGCTATTTGGATTCCCGTACGATGCAAGCTGTTGGGTACCAGGCTTTCTGCTCTCATCCAAGATGAGTTAGTGGTATTTAGTGGGAAAAACAATCCTGAACAAGAAGAGTCACAGGGCTGATGCCCACTCTCTCACTGTATCAGAAAACTCATGAGGTAGCCTGTCTGGATTTCAGTTCCTCTACCTCAAAAGAAATACTGAATGTCCCTTCCTAGCAGTCTTCTATGGAGATAGATGCAAGAATTTCACATTTGCAAGGAAGCTGGTACCAAGTGACAGACTTTACTGGAGATAATTTTGCTTGTCTCCTCCTAGGAAGATGATCAGAAAGTGTCCACTTGCTAGTTTTCCTAAAAATTAGCAATATCTTAGCCCTCCTACCACCCCCAACATAGCACCAGAGATAAATTTTTCTAACAAGTCCTAGAACCTGAGTATGTTCCATAGGGCCAGGGTATCTTGTCATACAAGCAGCTTAGAGCAGAGGTGAGTCTCCTGGACAGGCTCAGTTACCCATGAAACCTGATAAGAATTAATGCTCTTTCATTCTCCTCCATTTAACCTGCTGCTCCTCTTGACGCAGGCTTTAAGCTGAAGAGCTTTTACCCAGTTGCCTAACTTTTTAGCTTAGATCTCTGGAAGAAATAAGATATTTTTCTCTCTCAGATCAAGCCCCCCAGGGCTCTAAAATGAGTTAAGCTGAGATTTACTGCACACACCCAACAAGCTCTATTGGCTATAGAGAGCTTGAATCAGATCACAGAGTGAAGCCCTCTGTGAGACACCTCGCTCCTCTTGTCTCTCTAAGTGACCTCACACCCTCCTGGATCTGTCCTTCCTCCACTACAGACCACCACAACTAATGGATTTTTTACATCTACCAGAACTAGCCTCTCAGTAATGATTTCAGGAAATGCAATAGTCAAGGAGTCCAAGTTTGCCTTTGTTAGGTGGAGAATGATCACCTAAAAGTGGCTGTAGTATCTGCTATGGACATAGGAGGAAGTTCAGCAGGGGTGCCCTGCAATTTGCCATCTCTGCATCCACCTGAGTACTTGCTTCCCTGGCCTCATAGCAAGTGTTTCGTTTGTAAAATCTTCGGACCCATGGATGTAGAGTATTGTTTCTTCCCTAATAATAATAGATTATTTTAAAGAACACATTTACATTTTATCATTATTTTCCTCAACACCAAGCTGATTCCAAGGTATTTGATTTTCTGAGGTACTATTGTGAATTGAATTGTTTTTTGCATGTCTCTTTCTTCTCTTTCATTATTTGAATGTAGGAAAGCCATGGACTTTTGGGTGTTAATTTTGTAGCCTGCCACTTTACAAATCTATTGTTTCTAGGATCTTTTCTGTAGTCTTTAGGATTTTCTAAGTATAGTATCATATCTGGAGCAATAGCACAGTGGGTAGGGTGTTTGCCTTGCACACGGCAGACCCGGGTTCAATTCCTTCGTCCCTCTCAGAGAGCCCAGCAAGCTACAGAGAGTATCCTGCCCCCTTGACAGAGCCTGGCAAGCTACCCATGGCGTATTCAATATGCCAAAAATAGTAACAACAAGCCTCACAATGGAGACGTTACTGGTGCTCGCTTGAACAACGGGATGACAGTGCTTCCCTCAACACAGTAAATTTTTTTTAAGAAGAAGTGTATTCTTTTACCACTGAGATTTACCATTTACTATTACTATTTTCCCTCACCTTTCCTTAAGGAATTGGGGGGAAATAGAAACATTATTTTTGGAGATAGACACTAGAAAGCTGTTCAACTCACTAAATAAATCTTTATTGGTTGTTATGTGTCAGACACTTCTAGGCACTGGAGATACAAAATAAAAATGACACAAAGGCTCACATTCTAGCCTAGAGAAGTCACATCTTAACTCCCCATGAGAACTGTAACTCAAAGCCTCACCACTTCCTCTAAGGTGCTACCTGGATGTTCTTGGAATTTTGGAGTCAGGAATTCTGTGACGCCTTTAAAATGCTCACAGATCAAAAAATACCTCAGCTGGGTTTCATAAATCTGACTTAGGTAGCAACAAGCTACTTGGCAACAGTCCAAAAACCACCCTGTTCAGCCTCCACAGATTCCTGTGTTCAGCACTTTGGCTGCCCATCCTGGCTTCTGAACCAAATCTGCCCTGGGCTTGATATCTTCAAGCTATAACCCTTCTCCCAGTGTAACCTCATGGGCCCCCAAGTTTCAGATTGGGGGGCTCTTTGTAAAGCAGCAAGAGTGCCTGCCCACATAAATGTCCATGGATAACACTACTGCTCATCCTCAATGCTATCTTTCATTTAAGCCTGACTCTTACCGCTGACCTGGCACAGGCTAAATCCTGTTCTGTTAGAGGTCACTGCAAGAGAGTGGGTGACAGTGTAGTTGCTAAATGGCATGGAGCATGGGGAAATACACGATTACTTTGGCTATGTCCATGTATTTCACATTTGCTGTTATTGTGATTCCAAGCTGACTTTCAGTGCTCATCAACATATTTGGCAATACAGAGGCATAGCCTTGGCCTGGAGAAGGCTGAAGCCATCTGTTCTTTTAAGCAATAAAAAGAATGAGACTGGATTATCTAGGACCAGGATAACATAATAATACTGTCTGAAAAGTGTGACCCAGGTTGAAATGATGCTTGTGTGCTTACAGAGAGAAATGTTTGATGTAGATAATAGTGAGGAATGGTCAGAGATAGAAAATAAGTTGTTGTTTGCCAGTGGCCAGAGGAGTAGCAGGGATAACAAGTGATGAGGGAAGGAGGGTGTCAGCTAATAGATACAGATATTTTTTGCAAAAGATGATAAACATCTTCTAAAATTATGTAATGGTAATAACAGCACAGCAACGATACTAAAATCCCATTGAATTATATATATTATATAATTATATATATTAAACAACTGGATTTCATGGATCTGAGACCATCTAAATAATACTGCTTTATTTTTTAAAAATCTATTATCAATAGAAAACCTCTAGTTTACATTTAACAAATACTTGCTCAGTGTCTCCCATGCACTCAGCTTTGTTTGAGGTATGAAAAGCATTCAGAAATGAGATGAACAAGGAATTTTTAAAACTCCAAGGAATCCAAAAACACCGTGGAAACTTCCTTGTATGTATCTAGGATTACCTAGAATATCTGTCAGCCTTGTGCTAGCTGTAAACACCCATCCAGCAACAGCGCGATCACCTTTGGACTTCCTGCCAAGGAGACATTGCCTGTCTTGGCAATCTGAATCCTTTGAATCTCTAGGGAATATTTCACTGATGAGCTGGCTTATCTCACTTGTTAGTTAGTAATCACAGGAACAGAACAGGCAGCAATCAACCTTTCTCTTTCCCCAGGCTTATGAAAGTGCTCCAGGCCTTTTGCTGGAGCTAGTAATACAGAGATTTGGTCATGAATGAGCTCAGAACAAGATGTCCTTCAGAGAAAGCAGTGCTCCTAAAGCCGGAATTGCCTGGCAGTCCTGGGTGGGCCACTGCACCCAGTTTGTACCCTCACCTTTAGGGGCTAAGCTGACTGGAGTGGGAGGACGGGCCTGCACACAGATGAGACCCCACCCTTCCTTTCTGGGAAGTCACTCCAGCTTTAGGTGGGGCACTATGCTCCTGATGTACATTTCTTCTCCAAATGATCTCCAACCAAAATTTAAAGAACTTGCAAGTGATCTTCCTGTCCTCCTGGTTACATTTTCTAACTTCCAGAAACTCCCACCATCTAGCCTTGAAACCTTTCCTCCATGTGAGAGCAAGGCCAGGCCCAGACTGACCCCACTAAATCCAATCCAGTCGTCCAGTTTCCACTGCCTGTGGTACAAAGTCAATTGTAACCAGATGAGGATTTCCATATGTGCCAAATGAGCTCCCAGGCAGGAGAACAAAGGGACAGTGTTAAAAAGATGTCATCCAGTGTTAACAGGCAGGAGTTCACATCTTGGGAGCCCACTGGCTCTAAACAGACCCCAGATTCCTGCTCTGAGAGATGACCCCTGGGGACAGGAAAGCTGTGTACCGCCCTTGGTACCTAAAACTCTGTAGATTCTAAGGGTGGGGGTGGGGCTGTACAGAGAGAGGCTTGTGGGCATGAGGAAGCAGACTCTACAGAGGCTCTCTGGGAGGGTCTTGTGATGCCTCTTCTGCAAGACGATTTGGGTGGAGGAGCTTGCTTGGCAGAGGCAGTAGAAACAAGACAGTTCAGTTTTTCTTTTTGATGAAGTGAAACTTCGGCTTAGAAAAAATGTTTTTCTTGATTGCAACTGGAGTCCAGTCTTATAACATGGAAAAGCATGGTTGGCTATTGCCATCGACCTGGGGAATTGTCCCTTCAAAATTATCTAAGTGGCAATTGGAAGGTCAGGAACAGGTCTCGTCCAGCTGTCTCACAGGAGGAGCAAATAGATAAGCAGAAGGGGAAGAGTTTAAAATAACATCGGGCTCTTTAAATAGAGCTATAAAACTGGGTGGCACACTTAGTCCAAGGGTTAAAAACAAGCTTCTCCTCCAAAGTTTCTATGGCAACTGGATGGAATCTACAGCAAGAGTCTAGTTAATGAAATATTTCTTTAGGACCAACATGTAGCAGAAAATAATGAAGGCCGACTTTGTACAAGGATCCAACACAGGCGACATTTTTAGCTGCTACATTTTTTTCTGGCAAGAATTGGGCATAGTATTGTCGAGATTCCATGTATTATACACCCTGATTCTCTTGCCTCACCCATAGCATAGAAAGCTCAGGCAGAAATGCTGGTGTTGATCCAAATCACTTGGAACAGAGAGAAACCTCCTCCCTCCCTCTTTCCCCACCCCCAGCAACAGTTTGGATTCATTTGACACACACTTACGCTGTTAATTTGGACATTGAGAATAAATGCTCGTGACTAACTAATTTTATCTGTACACAAAGAATAAACACAATCTGCTGAGGTTAGTTGGTAGCTATTTGCGTTGTGCATGACTAAGAGGCAGTGGGAATGCTTGGACTTGGAGGCCTTGAAAATGATATTTTAACTCAGCTAGTTACCAGCATCATACTTTAGGCAAATTATTTAATCTTTTTGTATCCAGACTGGGCTTGAGGCTTATGCCCACCCAAAAGTTGGCTTAAGAATTAAAGCAGATTAATGTATTAACATGTACCTAGCAGTGACTGGTATGGAGTAAGTCTTCAATAACCACTTTTTAAATCTGGTGGAATTTCTTTATCTGTGGAACATTTTTTAGGCTCTAGAGAAGTTCTACTATGTTTCTCACCAATGACACTGAATTTCAAGTCCTTCTCATTAAGGTGACTTCTTGAAGAAAAAAAAATCTTAAAATATGAAATTATTCTAAGTGTGAAACATATAATTAGATAATAATGAAGGTAACTATACAAAGTATTTTACTATGGATTTACTTCTAATCCTTAAAGAATCTAATGTGGTGGGCAATATTAACTATTTAACAAATGAGAAAATTGAGGTATTGAGAAGTTAAAACTGAAGAAAGTAGTAAGTTTTTTTCAGCTACTGCCATAGCCATCATCATTATCAGCTCAAGAGCTTTACACAGTAATAAATACTTCATATGTGTTACTTCATTCTGTCTTCATAATTTGTTATCCTCATTTTAGGGATTAGAGACTGACTTGAAATTTATGACAACTTTCACACTAGACTATGACGTCTTGATGTATTATGTATTATGCTTTTATATTTCCTTATAAAAATTTTCTTATAAAAATTTTCTTATAAAAATTCTTATATTTATAAAAATAAATATTTTTATTTATACTTGCATAAATACATCTATATCCTTTGTATTTCTAGCAATTTATTAAGGATTTTTGTGTCTATTTTATATTTACAGAGAGTCTCTTGCCCGCATGCCTGGCTGTCTTCCCCCGGGCACCTCAGAGGGGATGGGTTCCAGCTTCCCTCCCCACCCTGAGCAGAGCTCCCAGTGGCCGAAGACCACCAGAACCTAGCTAGAGCCATGCTCGAGGCCCCTCTCCACACGTTCCGATGGGCCTCACGCATGAAGGTACCGGCAGAGGAACCCAGGTGTGTGTAATTCCATCAACAGCCAACATCCAGAGACTTAAAAGCGAGCTCCCAGAAGCACACATCTTGTAGCCTTCTCCCTCTAAGAGAACCTGGCAAGCTTCTGAAAGTTTCCTGCCCACATGAGACAGCCTTGCAAGCTTCCCATGGTGTATTCATATGCTAAATCCAGTAACAAACTGGATCTCATTCCCCTGACCCTGAAAGAGCCTCCAGTGCGACATCATTGGGAGGGCTGAGTCGAGAGAGACTTCTAAGACCTCAGGGAAAGAACGAATGGAGAGGTTACTGAGCCCGCTCGAGAAATTGATGATTAACGGGATTTCGTGATCATGATTGTGATTTTATACTTACAAGTGATATTATCTGTAATTTTCTTTTTCTGTATGTTATAGGCAAGTATTAGTATAAGAGTTCTTCTAGACTGATAAAAGAAATTAGGAGGCATATCCATCAGAGATCCTTTAGAAAATTATTAAGTAGGATAAATATATGTGTATATATATATATACATACATGTACATATATGGAAGACATGAATACGAAGAGCCTGTCCATGTTCCTGGAGCGAGCAGATACCATTGGGCTACACTAACACACGACATGGATGAATGGAGACGTTACTGGCGCCCGCTCGAGCAAATCAGGATGACAAGTGATACAAGTGATGTATGGAGGACTATAATGCATGGTTTATGCAATTGTGGGTGCTGGCTAGTCAGAACCCAACCATTGATCATAATACACAATCAGCATACTCATGCCTCTGACCATTTTTCCTTTCAAGTAAAATTAAGTCCTGCTGCTGGAAAGATTTCCCTTCTTAACTGTCCTTTAGGGATATTTCATAAAGGAGCAATTGTGTTGTAACTGTCTACTCGAGGTACTCTTTGTGTGTAGTACAGAACCATCATAAAACAGACATATGCAATGTACTTACTCCTTCAGGGCCTCCTCAACCCCACTCTAGTGTTTATCATTTCTGTTGGATATTGGAGTGCTTCCGGGTACACTCAGCTTAATGACTTAGTGAGTCAAACAACACTTACTTCGCAATGAGAATCGCAGAGCACTTAATAACTTGGTGGCCTATAGTAGGGCCACGGTATTGTCTTCTGCAAGGGAAAAAAGGATCAAGGTATCTGTGGAGCAAATTATGACATACACCTAGAAAGTTGGTAACCTCCTAAGATAGGACAGTGACAGTATCTTGCTGTCTGACAGTATCTTGCCAACTGAAAGCAAACTGCTTCTGGTGGTTTTTCTGAAAGACTTCAAGGAAAAGGGATTGGTCAAATCAATGCTGAATGTTAAGTATGCGGTAAATGCTAATTTTCTCAAACAATGAAACTATAACAGGAGCAACAGCTGCTTATTAGAGTTAGCTCCTCACTAAATTTGCAGTTATTGAACATTGTTCTCCAAGATTCATTTGACTTCTGCAAAGACCAAATAGACAAATATCAAGTCCTCAGTAGTGGTAATATTCTTCCTTAAACGTCTAAGAAAATTCACTATTAAAACTATGTCTGTACTCTTTTTTTTTGTTTTTGAGGAAGTCTTTTTTTTAATTCCAAGATAAATTTCTTTAATGGGCATAAAAATAATTGGATTTTCTTTTTCTCATTGTTTTTCTTTTTGCAATTTGAATTTTTCTAGAACTTCTAAATTACACTTATGAACCAGAATATTTTGCAATATTGCCTGTTTTCCTTTTTATGTAGAATGTCTACAGTGTCATATTCTCTTTTATTCTTGATATAATTTGTATTTTTTTTCTTGGTCAGTCATGCTAGAATATTGCAAATTTCATTAATCAAAGCAAATTTAACTTTGCCAATTTTCTGTTTCTTTGACTTATGCTATCCTTTTTAGTTTATTTTTCTGACTTGAGTTACTTAAGGCTTAACTTGTTCTTTTTTAAGGCAATGAATTAAATCTTTTTGTGAGTGTAAGCATGTACACTCAAATTTTCATTCTTAGAAATTTAAAGCTATAAATTTCCACCTAAACACTGTTTTACCTGTATTATATAAGTCTTCATATGTAATGTTATAATTATCATTAAGTTTGGAAGTTTTTCACATTTTCTTTGTGATATCTTCTTTGACCTATTGGTTATTTAAAAGTATCTTGTTTTAGGAGCCAGAGATGTAGCTCAGTGGTCATGTTCCCCAGGACCAAAAGGTATAAATAGATAATTTCATTTAAAAACATTTAGGTATTTTCCAGATATGATATAGGCTTCTAATTTAACTTTACTGTAGTCAAAAATTATGCTCCACCAGATCCCAAACTTTTGGATGTTCTGAGACTTACTTTATAACCCGTCAGTCTTTTTTTTCTTTCTTTTTGGGTCACACCTGGCGATGCACAAAGGTTACTCCTGGCTCTGCACTCAGGAATTACCCCTGGCAGTGCTCAGGGGACCATATGGGATGGTGGGAATCAAACCCAGGTCAGCCGCATGCAAGGCAAACACCCTACCCGCTGTGCTATCACTGCAGCCCCTAACCCATCAGTCTTTCCTGGTGAATGTTCCATACTTGAAGAGGACTTGTATTCTCAGTTGTTGATAATCATGTTTTCAAACAAAAACTGTGTCAATTATATTGAATTATTTTCAGATCTCCTTCTCAGTGATATTTTTTATCTAATTGTTCTCTTAACTACTGAGAGAAATTGTTAAAAATATACCCCCAAAATATGATGATCCACACCCTCTCCGTCTGCCTGTTTTTGCTTCAAGTATTTTGTGAGTTTTTTCCATTTTTTCTTTATTGAATTAGCACTTTTCTTCCTAAGAAAAATCCTTTTCTGAGGGTCCAGAGATATTTCAGTGATAGAGCATATAGTTTGTAGATGTGAGATGACAAGTTTGATGCCAAGTGAGATCCTGGTGTCTCTGATTTTTGTGGTCTTCAGCACCACACCAAATATGCATTCTCTAGTAGTCACTGCAACCAAATGAGCAAGTACCACCGTATGTGAGCCTTAGACACTGCCACCAACAATGAGAATGACAGGGGAGGGAGATATAGCCTTTCTTATCTGTGTTATATTCTTTATTTTGTCTGATAAAAACATAGCAGTTTTCTTTAGCATACTGTTTACATGTTGTAGCTTTTTCATCCTTTCACTGAAAGCAAAACTGTCTTATACTTCAAGTTATTCGCATTTTATGTTTCCCTTTATTTGGAATATTTAGCCCAATGCATGCAAACTAATTATTAGTTTTAAGTGTACTCTCATTTTGCCCCCTAGTTGCCTCATCTCTTATTTATTTCCTCCTTTCTTGAATTATTTTGGCCAGAAGATCATCTCATACATCACTAAAGATTGCTATTGTCAAAGTTTGTATCCTACCTCTCATCTTTAGATCAAATAATTTCTGTTTTTTTCCCTAGGTCTACCAATAATTTAATATTCAGTCTCTAATCTGTTGCTAAATTCATTGTTTACATTTTAATGCAATTTCCTATGCTTTT
Source organism: Sorex araneus (assembly GCF_027595985.1). NCBI lineage: Eukaryota > Metazoa > Chordata > Mammalia > Eulipotyphla > Soricidae > Sorex > Sorex araneus. The sequence goes on along the minus strand of NC_073304.1, from coordinate 65,677,176 downwards.
AGTTTTAAAATGTCTATTTTGGTTTTTTCCTATGTTTCCAGTTCTTTGCTGAGATTTTTCCACCTACATACTCATTTTGGCCATTTTTAACATTATTTAACATGTTTTGTCTGATAATTCCAATGTCTGAACAATTTTTTCATTCCATTTCTATTTTTCTTCAGTTTCTTTGAATGCCTAATAAACTTTAACTTGAATATTATGGGCAGTATACCACTTAATCCATTATTTCTGTATTATGTGTTAAGTTTAAGGAAAGTTGAGTTTTGTTCTGGTGGGCAGAGGATCATATCTTTATTAGGCTCAGATTTATTCTTTGCTGGAATGTGTTTGGGTTTTGAATTTTGTCCTAGATGTAGCTCTTTTTCTGTGATGTCTCCTTACTCCTAAGGTTCTTATGAAAGTAGAAACTGCTTTCTTAAGATTGTTTTTCTTTGCTCTCAAGTGAATTTTTCCAGTTCCTATATCGGCTATCAATGTCCTTTGTATGACCTTTGTATCAATATCATTTGTATCCATATTGTTTGTTCAGTGTCATCTTTTGTATGATCATTAGTGCTGCCATTCAGCCCTTAGCCTTAAAACAAAACTGTCGCTCAGCCTTGTGGAGTTTTGCCTGCACCCGTATAGCACCTTCCTTACCTAAGTCCTGTGATGAACCAATAAACAGTACTGCCTTTCTACCTAGGTGCTTCTTCTCTAGCATCTGATTTCACTAGTTCAACGGTAAGGAATTAAAGCTGTAGCATCTGCCTCATCGGCCCATGCTTTTTTTTTTTTTACTTCATATTTCTATCTTATGGCAGGAATATGCTCCAGCCAGAAAATTAGGGCAATTGTGCAGCTCACCTCTTGCTCCCCATCTCAGGAATTATAGTTCCATGCTGCTGTAGTTTTTTGCCTTATAACAGTTCCCTCACATATTTTATTTATTAGCATTGTAGCACTGTCAGCCCTTTGTTCATCGATTTGCTCGAGCGGGCACCAGTAACGTTTCCTTTGTGAGACTTGCTGTTACTGTTCTTGGCATATTGAATATGCCACAGGGAGCTTGCCAGGCTCTGCTGTGTAGGCAGCATATTCTTGGTAGCTTGTCAGGCTCTCCGAGAGGGACAGAGGAATTGAACCCGGGTCGGCAACATGCAAGGCAAACATCCTACCCGATGTGCAATGCCAGATATCAGTTACATTGTCCTTGTGGGGCACTGGAATCTCTTTACACATCTTAAAATCATTTGAAATATAGCAAATAACAAATGCTTATATTTGAGGCTTGAAAATAGAAGATCAAGCATCAGTAAAGAAAAACATAGTTATTTGCTATCTTTTTTATATAAAACTTAAAGAAAAGTCAGTTGTGAATATAACACCATGTAAGAATCCACATTTTTGACTTGGTGCATACCCAAAAAGTGTGTATGAGGGGAAGAAAAGAGAGAAAGAGAGAGAGAGAGGTTTATTAGTGCTAGGATTTAAACTCACTTCTCATGTATGCATGGTATGCATTTTACCACTAACTGCATCTCCAGACTCCAACCAATATTTTAATCACTCATGTATAAGGCCTGAACATTACCAAAAAAAATAGGCACAACTCTAACAGTATCAGGAAAAATAAGTCATATACACAAGACAAATTAAATATGAAAATGGGGGATACAATGTCAAGTTATGGTTTATTGGAATAGAGAGTGGGACAAGCCCAACTTCCCTTCTTAGATACTGGGACACCTCTCCAACTTACACATACACAAGTCATGGTGCTGGACCAAGATTGGACACATAACACAAAGGACACAATCCATAGATAGGGCATAGCCAGTGAAATTTCTAAGCATTTGAACTATAAGACACAGATTATAGTTAGATGGTAATCGGTGTTTAGCAAGTAAGGTCATGCACAGTTAGCAATGAAGTAAGCACGAGAACAAGCCAAAGTTATAACTAAGTAGTGGATCTGGTGAAGCAAAAGACATTGACAAACAATCTATAGAGATAATAGTATCAATGCAAAAGAGATTAACAGAAATAATCCAGAGACTAAGAAAAATAGATTACTACCTGAAAATCCTCCAACTAAGTCCATGCGTGCGTGCGTGCGTGTGTGTGTGTGTGTGTGTGTGTGTGCACACGCGGACACACATGTTTGCTTCTGATGTTAATTTCTATAGGAGTCCACTGAATCCTCTCAGTAACTTCTTTTGACTCAAATGATTTTAGTTGTGGTTTCCCTGTGCTGCTTCTTTAATGACATTTACTCTAACTAGAAGCATCATTTGGATGAAAGATGTGTAAGGATTCAACCGAAGTAGAAATTATTGTGGTCTATAGCTTAATAGAGGATATGTTTTAAGATTCATTTCAAAAGAAACATTTTAATGTATAATAGTATTATTTTAGGCATCGTGGATTGCAGTACTGTTAATAATAGGGTTTCATGCATCCAACATTCTTTCAATACCACACCCTTCACTGGAGTTCTTGCTTCATTCTACCTTTGTCCCAGTATCCCCCATCCCCCTCATCCTACCACACTACTTTTCCCCCACCCCCACAACCACCACAGTAAGTTTCCTATTGAAGAGCAGTTCTCAGTTTCTGTTGCTTTTGGCCATTTGTTATTCCCTGTTATGTTTCTTTATATCCCACGTACAAGAGAGATCATTCTGTGCCCATCCCTCTCCTCCTAACTTCAGTCAGCATGACATGCTCCACATTCAACCAGATTGTGACAAGCTGCATGATTTCATCTTTTCTTTAGTATTTCACTTTGTATATATGTCATAATTTCTTTATACAGTCATCTGTTCTTAGACACATGTTGTTTTCAGATTTTTTGGCTATTTCAAAACTTTTTTTCCATACAGTTGATAGCACAACAGGTAGGGCGTTTGCCTTGCATGCGGCCAACCCAGGTTCAATTCCTCCATTCCTCTCAGAGATCCCGGCAAACTACCGAGAGTATCCCGCCTGCACAGCAGAACCTGGCAAGCTACCTGTGGCATATGCGATATGCTCAAAACAGTAACAAGTCTCACAATGGAGATGTTACTGGAGCCCACTCAAGCAAATCAATGAACAACGGGATGACAGTGCTACAGTGCTACAGAGTAGAATATGAGTAGCCTTTATAAGGCACAGAATTTTTCTTTATAGTATGCATTGTATTATATTTTAAAATAAATCACTAAGGGCCGTAGCAATAGCACAGCTCTCAAACAGAACAGATATTTGTCTTGCACATGACCACCCCCAATAATTACACTTGCACTTGCATGTGGTTCAATCCCCAGCACTCCACATTGTCTTCAGAGCCCCACCAGAAGTTATCCCTGAGTAGAGAGCAAGGAGTAAGCCCTGAGCACTGCTGGGTGTGACAAAAAAATCAGTAAAAAAATAATAAACCACTAGCTTATATTTGTACTGCTTCCATCAGCCACTGATGCATTTTCCCCAATTTGCTTCCTATGTCAAAGGATGAATCATCTAGATATTTGTTGGGTCTGAAAGTATTACTCTCTGGTGTCTTACAGTCCTCTGTGTGTGTGTTTTTATAATTTAAAATTACAATAGCATTAAAGCTTATGGTACCAATGAAATCACTACATCTCACCACAACTAAGTGCCCCAATCCTCCTCCACCACTGCCCCTAACATCTCTTCTGGTCTCATCTTATTCTTCCTCCTCCGCACAATATATGGTAATTGACTTTGTAGTTTATTGTGTGCCTCCAAGAGGTAGGATCATTTAACTAAATGATAATCAGAACACTTGACTTTAATTCTCAGTTTCTGTGGCCCCAGTACTTGATGTCAATTTCCCTGCTGTGTAGAGGATGAATATTCAAGGTCTTGCTCCCTGTTTCATTTAAGAATATCATTATAGGTGATCACATTAGTGAGATCATGTTCCTAAGAGAACTTTATGTGTTCATTGTGGTAAACAACAGAGATTGCTAATCCACCCAATTTCTAACTATTGTTCTATGGGAAGTAATAGAGATTCTGAATAGAAGTGTTTTCTGTTACTTTTTCTGTAATTCTGAAGAAATAACAACGGACCTCACTTTAATTGAGATAGCATCTGACTTTCTTTTGGAGACAGAAGGTAAAGAGAGTCTCAAAAGGAATAACTTCCTAATCCTTCCTCTGCATCAGTACAGTCAACATAGCCTTGTCACTGTTTCCTTTGAGAGAGCACTGATGAAAACAGCTGTTCCTTAACTAATGCTTTCCTATTTGTTGGGATCAGTGGTGACATTTGGTATAATGGTGACACAGGTCCGGTTGAATAATTACTCTGCTGTAAAGATATTCTGGAATGAAAAGCAGAGCTATAAGCAACACAGAGTCCAAATGGTATTTAATTTGCAATGGCAAATGAAATTAGGGCCTCATTTTGCATTTTGGATCATCTGTATTAGTGTACAGCAGTATTCTGACACACATCGAAGAAATGTCAAGCAAGATTGCATGAATGATAATGTTTCCAGTGAAAAGAAAAATTTAGGGGCCAGAAAGCAACCAACTATCATAAAAATAATTAATTGTTTTACTTTCTAATGGTCTGGCAAGATTGCCTTTGAAAAAATGAATCATGCGAATGGGATTATGATGTCAGACAGAATATCCACTGAGGCTTAAGAGACTAGTTCCTGCTATGATTTATGATAATGAGTTCGTTTTAAAATGTTTTATGAGGTTGAGAAGAGCAATGTCAAATTATTTCTCTTCAATATCTCATTGCGTTGAATGCCTTTCATAATATGGTAGGTAGCATTTCTTTCCAAAAATTCCTTCTAAGTTTACTGGCTATTGTTTTACCAATCAGGTCGGTCTTTCACCAAGGATCAAGGATTTTAGTGCATGATTTTCATGACTCAGCTTAAAGTGAACAAGACCACATTGTTGTCTTTCTTGTTTTTGCACCAGCATTATTGACAAGATCTGCATAACTCTTGCAAAAAGGTCTGTTGTCTAACTAAGCTACTATGGAAACCTGATCCAAACCATTGAGAAGCTTAATGCTTTTTCCTTTTGAATTTGTGAGGAATTTTGAGGCTGGTTAAACTTCACTCAGAAAATATTCATCAGGGCAGAGGGGCACAGCTAGTTCACTCCCACCACTCTTCATCTGAAATCAGCTTGCAAACAGACTTACTGGCTGGTGAAGGTGGACCTTCCAAAGTGCACAGGTTTCATGTACTTACTTCCTTATCTTCTTCTGACTGGGCAAGAGCAAGAAGATGCAAGGGTTAGGCTTCCTTTTTGAAAAGCACACACTCATCAAGTTGACACTTGAAACTACATCTGCAAATACTCTGTATTTAACAGTTGAAACTTGACCTCAAGCCTCTAGGTTCTAAGGAAGAGTCTGGAAGTCTGGTCTCTAACTCAACTTCCCATAAGAATGTTCCTCCCTCTATCTCTTTGCTTAAGACATCAGCTTGGATAGTGAAGGAACACTCTGGAAGGTGTTGAGAAAGTCCATGTATCAGGTATTTGTTGCTAGTAGCAGGAATTCCCCTGGCTATGGGGGAAGTCCTGTGCTTTCCTCAATAAATCCTTCTGGCCATTTTCTCTCCTGGTTTATTGCTAAGTGTCCTGAGGTCTTGAAAGAACAGAGGGAAGCATCACTGCTAGGATCTTTAAGTATAAATCTCATATCCCTGAAACAAGCCTTGCAACATTTATTATGTGGTAACGGCCAAGATTCAGAGACTATAAAACAAAGCTCCTAGAAAAGAGTGATGCAGAATCTTGAATGGCAGAGCCTGGCAAGCTACCTGTGGATAATGGGCCTCATTCCCCTGACCCTGATTGCGACAAGGACAAATGGAGATGTGGAGATGTTACTGGTGTCCGCTTGAGCAACTTAATGAACAATGGGATGACAGTGATATAGTGATTCATCATTATCTGTGATTCTTATATACTTAAATTTGATGATACCTTTAACCACAGTAATGTCAACTAGAACATGGGTGAAAGGGATGGAGACTTGGTAACATTTCCTGTGACAGTTGACAGAACTCTTCTCCACATGACAAGTACGAACTGGGTGTCTGTGAGTAATAGCCTCCTGCTTGCGATTTGGACACAGATGTGCCCATGGGCCAGCAGGGGCTAGAACCAGAAGCAATTGTAGCAATTTCATATTATCCTTACATTCTCCACAAAGGTGATGATTTAATCTCACCTATTATCTTAGGTAACTGAGATAACTCAAAACAGAGACTGTATCCCTGATTCTGCCTATATTTCAAACTCATTTTTTGTCGGTCTTTTGTGCCAACTGGAAGTCAACTATTCCTAGATATTGACAATTACGCTGTTGCAAAACAGAGCAGAAGAAAGCAAAAATTGTTGGGATTTTTAATTTATTGAATCACCTTGAAGATGGAAATAATCCAAGTGCCGGAGAAAGCAAAATTTTTTTATAGTCTCTTGCTGGATTTTCTATTCTCATAGAGGCCATAGAGAATGCAGCTAAAACTGGGGTATGGTTTGACCTTTCAGATTCCCCTGGGAACAGTACAGTTTCTGCCACCGTTCCTTTGACAGAATCCAAAATATCAACCCAGAGACTTCTGAACAGACTTTAGATTTCTGACAGATTTAATAAGAGGGAGATTCTGAGACTGGAGGAAAGACTATTGTCTTCTAAATTCTCAGATTATTTTATCCCAACAAATTATGTTAAGTGACTACAATGGACCAGATGCTGTTCTAGATGTTTAGACTATGAACTACAACAACAACAAACCATGAGAAAGTCTTGCCCTTGTAGAGATTACATTCCAGTGGAAATAAAACTAAAACCAATAAACATAGACCTAATGAGTAAATTGATGACAATGGTAAGGAAGTTCTGGGTTTAAGTAGTATTGATTTACCAGGGCAGCAGGGAGGGATCTCCTGAGAAAGAAATTTAAGAAAATAGTTGGAAGAAGTGAGGGAGTTTGCTGTGGGCTCTCTGGAAGACTAAGCCAGATGGAAGGAAGATCAGCTGAAGACTCGTCAGTAGGAGAATGCTGGCACATTTCAGAATAGTAAAGAGCCTCTAACTGGAGCAGATTGAGTAATGGGGAGGAGGAGGAGGAGGTCAAAGGTAATGGGATGGGAAAAGAACAAAGCAGAAAGAGTAGGAAACTCTTGTAAGGACTTTAGCATTTACTCTGCAGGATATGGGCAGGTGCTGGACAGCCTGAGCAGAAGAGTGAGTTGATCTAACCATTTAAAAGGGTTTCTCTGGAGGCCAGAGCCATAGCACAGCAGGTAGAACTCTTGCCTTGTATGTATCTGACCCAGGTTCAATTCCTGGCACCCTATATGTTTCCCCAGATTTACTAAAAATGATCCCTGAGAATAGATTCTGGAATAATCTCTGAGCATTGCCAAATTATGTCCCCATCACCCACCCCCAAAAAAATACCCCAAAAGCAAAATAGCCACACAAAAATAATTTCTCCGGCTACTATACTCAGAACAGAGTGTTTAGAAGCAGGAAAAAGGAAAGACAGAAATGAGGAGGATGATATAATAATCAAGGTGAAGAGATGACGGTGACTCAAACCAGAGCAGTGGCAATGGTAGAAGGAGGAGAGTGGGAGAAAGGGGGATTCTGAATGTATTTTAAAAGTAAAGCCTAAAAGATTTCCTGATAATTGAGCCCCTAGTTCCAGGAGTAAGAACAGGACAATTCTGAACTGGAGGGAAAAAATCTCAGTGCCCAGTGAGAGTCCCCTGTGTGCCCCAGTTGACCTTGTGGGAGTAGGGGCAACAGAAGAAGAAAGTATCTCTGCCCAGGTTTCCAGCTCAGCTTGTCTCTCACATTTCTCTAGTGGGCTCCTCAGCCCCAGGTGCCTACAGGGTAATAAGCCAAAATAATATTAAATTGCAATCCACTATGTATTTATGCATGTATCCTCTTTACACATATTTAGCACTATGTCAGCTACTGAGGGGAAGAGACTCATAATCATGCCTGGTTTAGTCAGTCAGCCAGGATTTCTCTTTGTGCTTTAAAATTATCTCATTTAATTCTATTCTATTCCTCTCAAGGACCTTGGAGGTAAGGACTGTTTGTTATCTCTATTTTACAGATGAAAGAAGAAGGGATTAGAAGGTTCAATAATTTTCCAAGGTCACACAGCTCACTAGGTGTGAGCTTTGACTTAAACCTCCTGTATCTGACTAGCTCTTACTTTTAGCCTCTGTGTTCTAAAACAGAAGTAAACAAGTTTTGTGTTCTTCTTCTCTTTCTTTCTTTTCCTTTCCTTTCTTTCTTCCTTCCTTTTTCTTTCTTCCTTCCTTCCTTCCTTCCTTTTTCTTTCTTCCTTCCTTCCTTCCTTCCTTTTTTCTTTCTTTCTTTCTTTCTTTCTTTCTTTCTTTCTTTCTTTCTCTCTTTCTCTCTCTTCTTCCCTCCCTTCCTTCCTTCCTTCCTTCCTCCCTCCCTCCCTCCCTCCCTCCTTCCTTCCTTCCTTCCTTCCTTCCTTCCTTCCTTCCTTCCTTCCTTCCTTCCTTCCTTCCTTCCTTCCTTCCTTTCCCCTTCCTCCCTCCCTCCCTCCCTTCCTTTCTTCGTTCCTTCCTTCATTCGTTCGTTCCTCCCTCCTTCCCTCCCTCCTTTCCTTCCTTCCTTCCTTCCTTCCTTCCTTCCTTCCTTCCTTCCTTCCTTCCTTCCTTCCTTCCTTCTTTCCTTCCTTCCTTCCTTCCTTCCTTCCTCCCTCCTTCCCTCCCTCCCTCCCTTCCTTCATTCCTCCCTCCATTTGTTCCTTCCTTCCTCCCTCCCTCCCTCTCTTCCTCCCTCCCTCCCTTCCTCCTTCCTTCCTTCCTTCCTTCCTTCCTTCCTTCCTTCCTTCCTTCCTTCCTTCCTTCCTTCCTTCCTTCCTTCCTTTCTTCCTTCCTTCCTCCCTCTCTCCCTCCCTCCCTTCCTTCTTTCCTTCTTTCCTTCCTTTCTTCCTCTTTCATGGGGCACACCTACCACCTAACAGCGGTCAATGGTTTTTCCTGGCTTTCTATTCAGTCGTGACTTCTGGCAGTTCTGGGGGTGTGAGAGTCCATTGGGAATCAAACCAGCTCATGGTCACCACAGCCGCATGCATGGCAAGTGCCTTAAACTCCTGGAAAGGGCTGTAAAAGAAATGGGACCAGATAGTCTCTATCTCTGTTTTGCTGTTGAAGGAAACTGCTGCCTTAGACCAACAGAAGGTACAGGACATGGCTGTGTTCCAAAAAATGCGCAACCTCATGTGCTCTTCATTATCAGCTATAGAGAACAAATTATCAAATGATGCCTTTTCGGTAGGTCTGGTTGTTGGGGGGAAATTCCAAATAATAATAATGAGTTTTCTGTTGAAACATTGAATGTAATCAAAGTAAAGAGAGAATAAAGTGAAAATCATCAGCCACACAGGCAGGGTGGGGGGTGGGATGGGAGGTATCTGGAGTTCTTGATGGTGGAACATGTGCACTGGTGAAGGGATGGGTATTTGATCATTGTATGATTGAGACTTAAACCTGAAAGCTTTGTAACTGTTTTCATGGTAATTCAATAATAAAAAGTAAATTAAAATAAGAGCTCCCCCCAAGAAAAAAAAACTCATGGACACTGGAATCTAACTTTTATATTATTTCCATGTCATGAATATTTTTCCACTCCCAATGTTAAAATGCAACCCTAATTTTAGTCCACAAGTCTTTAAAATTAGACTAAGTCAGATTTGCCTGAAGGACCAGGTAATTGACCCTGCTGAAAAAGATAAAGTTTCTTATCTGAGATGCTGAGACCTGGGGATTTTCTAGACCTGGTGTGTTAATTGCATTTTGATTCTTCTAGTTTTGAGATTTAGAGATGAGGAAACTGAGGCACACAGAAACTGGTTGAGGTGGACAAAGTAGTGGTGATGGACCTGTGTCAGCTCATCCCACTTAGGGGTTTCTATGAGGATCATTCCCCTCTCATACCAGACTGCCTGCTTGCTACAGATTATTAAAGGCAATAAACATTCTCAAGGAGCAGCTTCAGGGTCCATGCTGGGCCTCAGAATTTTAGTTAGGGTTCTCAGCATTACAAACCTGAGACCAGAAAGGAAAATAAATCCTGGACATGAGAGGGCGAATGAAGGAGGATATGTAAGGGATTCATTAATACTCCTCAGGAGCCTGGGCTCTCTGTCTCTGAGCAGAACAAAATAATTGTCTCCTGTAGCTCTCTTCCCTTTGAATTTAGGAAACTCTGTATTTCCTCTCCCAAGCTCAGTCCTCCTAATTGGTAAGAGAAGCAAGGCTAGGAGATACAGCATTTCAGGTCCACTGGCTAGAGCTGCTTCATTCTGGAATGGTGCAGGACCTGCATACCAGCTGCATTTGTCAGATTCCTTTTATAATCTACCAGATCAAAGAGTGCTCATGGGACTTTTAGTTCCAGATTAACTGTAAAACATATCCTAATTTTAACGCATGTAAGGGTAAAACAAATTTATATTTTTAAAAAATCAGGAGCCAGAGAGATGGTACTTGTTTTGCATACAGCCATCCTGGTTCAATCCTCTGCATTTTATTTGGCCCCTGAGCTGACCAGAAGTAATTTCTGAAAGCAGAGTAACCCCTGAGCACTGACAGGTATTGCCCCAAACCAAAGAAATTTAAAAATTAAAAAGTGCAATGAATCTCTTGTGATTCTAATGGGGTATACAGGAGATTTTTTAAAAAAAGCTTTCCTGAAGAAGAGGGAAAACAGTATTTCAAAGATTATTTTAAAGTATTTTAAAAGTATTTTAAAGATTCCTTCTAGAAATAGTCCATTAAGTAACTGCTGAATGAGTAACATTGATGCCTGCATCACATTACAGTTGAGTGAATAGAGGGTTAAGAACTGTTTCCCTGCCTTGAAATTGAAAGCTGAGATCATCTGAGGTCCTCTGTGGATAAACTGAGATGCAGAGAACTGGTAAGACTGCAGAGGCAGTAAACTCAAACTGTACCTGTCACCTAGCATGGCACAAGCTGGTGTTAAGAGGAAATAGGGAAGGAAGGAGAGGAGGTGTAAAGCATGGTAACAATGGAACACGGTAGTTGAAAACCTTCCTGGCCCTGCCAAATGACTTCTTGGTCACTCCCTCTGGTTCTTCTTTCGGGATTTCTAGTCCTACGGAGGGACCTCTTGGCATTCCTATTCTTGGTTTGCTATGAAATTCCTTCTTATTAAGTAAATTCACTTTACATGAGACAGCTTGACTGTCCCTACCAACCACAAGAGTAATAACCAAGGCATTCCTTCATCTATCATTCACTTGTTTGCTCGATCAATATTTATTTTTGAGATCTGGGGATTTAGCAATGAACCAGATGAAGTCACTGCTCCTGCAGAGCTCATGTTCTGGTGAGGAGATAAAGATGCTAAAAAAATAAGTTCACTTATACTCTTTCAGATGCTTCTGAGTACAATGGAAGAATGTGAGGGGCAGGTGGGGTGGTGGCAGAAATGGCAGAAGTCCTCACTGATGTGGTGATACACCCCTTTGGAGGAGAAGCTGGCCCCACAAATATATGGGGAGAGTGATCCAGGCCCAAAGTCCAGCAAATACAAAAGTAGATGCTGGCATCTATGTGTAATCCAGAGCACCTGTGTGCCTGGACCAAAGGAGGAAGAGTTGGAACACATCAGAAGAGTTATAAGAGTTCCAAATTTGCATTAGTCAGATAAACTTTATTGATGCTACCATGTGCCAGATCTCCTGAAAGTCTTGGAATCAGCAATCATGATACAAATATCTTCTCTCTTTAAAGACTCCATTTTTTCCTCCAACCATCTGACACTAAAAATAAACTGCAGCTTGTATTTTTTTTACTTGGAAGATAAACAAATGTATTAGGAGAGAAAAAGTGATGGAGTCACTCTCTTTTTTTTTAGGGCCAGGATATTAGATACTGAAAAAGATGCAGAGAAACATAGAGAATTGCAGGTTTAAAGCAATACTTTAAATTCTATTTACCTGGGCCAGTGAGATAGCTCAGTTGGCTGGGAACACGGTTTACATACTGGAGGGCTGGGTTGAATCACTGGCAGCACATATGGTCCCTGTGCTTCATTATGAGTGACCCTGAGCACAGAGCCAGGAGTAACCCCTGAACACCACTGGATGTGTTCCCCCTCAAAAAAAACCCCACAAATTCTATTTAACTGCTGTACTACTCCCTGCACCTTAATGGGACTATTTACATATTTTCCCATAAATGCAGCCTGTTCTCCAGAATCTTGAGATTCAAATAAAAATTTCCACCATTTTCTTAAGAAAGGCCACCTGCAATACCAACACTGAACTTGTGCTATTCTGCCTGAAAACAGACTTTCTCTCAAATGTATTGCTGTGACCAAAAATGTCACCAGGTGACCCAATTCCCTCATTCAAGTGTTATTTTTAGTGAATATCAGCTTGAAGAAGAGTGTCATTGTGAAACTGAGACCAAATCCCCTGCATAAGTCTCTCCTTTTCATCTGCACCACCCATGGAGGACAGGCAGACACGGGGCCATTCGGTCTTTCAAGAAGATAATGGACTAAATTCCAAAAGATGCTCCAGCCAAAAGATGAGTCTGCCTTTTCTCTGTCAAAAAAAGAGAAAAAGATCAAAACTGTCCCCAAATCAAATTCCTAAATGCATAATAACTCTACTAAATACTGAACTTGAATGCAGTGTATT